>NC_135235.1:509641927-510253927 GCF_051348905.1 Ranitomeya variabilis
CCTAGCTGTGTGGCATGGCACATTGTCCTGCTGGAAAAACCAGTCCTCAGAGTTGAAGGAATGTTTTTCCAGGATGCGGCTTGATTCATACATTCTTTGCAAAGATTAGTATGCCCAATTCCAGCCTTGCAGAAGCATCCCCAGATCATCACCGATCGTCCACCAAATTTCACAGTGGGTGCAAGACACTGTGGCTTGTACGCCTCTCCAGGTCTCCATCTAACATTAGATGACCAGGTGTTTGGCAAAGCTGAAAATTAGACTCATCAGAGAAGATTACCTTGATGACTTGAGCCCTGTCTCTAGGATCCTGTTAAAATTGTTCTCGCCATGCACTTCACACCAGCTGCCATTCGCCATTCCTTTTGTAAGTCACTTGATGTCATCCTGCAGTTGCTGACATTACAATAAGATGACGATCATTCCTGTCAGTGGAGAGTCATTTTTGCTCTCTGCGGGTCTGTAGCTTTGTTGTCCCCAATGTCTGCTGCTTGACCTTGTTGTAATGGACTGCAGTCTTAGAAATTTTAAGGATGGAGGCAACATGACGCTCACTGTATCCCTCTGCTAGTAAAGCCAGAATTGAGCCCTTCTTTTCCTCACTCAATACTTTTCTTTTCAACTCCTTTGGCATGGTTAAAAGTTATTTTTTCATTCATATTACTTTTGGGATATTACTAGCACTTGTTTTGCCATCCAGCTTGTCCTATTGCAAGAGGATTGTGAACACCACAGTAGGGTTTTTTTTATATTTTCCTTCATTAAATAAGATTTGGTTCAGGTGATCACCTAATCAGAAGCACATTAAAAAGAATGTGGTGTACTCTGGTTGGTATTCAACTGACACTGGAATGGAATGGCTGTCAGACATGTAGAGAAGCTGATTTTTATAAAACTGCGCAGTGGTCTCTTAATTTTTGCCAGAGCTGTATGTACCATTAGTACCTCATTTCTGATTTTAATTATTAGTCCATCTGCAGTTAATAAAGGACTTAAGAAATAAAGATTTCCTGTGTTGCTTTAGCGTTCCTGGCAAACTACGAAATTATTCTTTGTAATAAAGCACTTTGCAATCACAAACAGACCCATGTTCCACTAGATCTAATAGATACTAAGTGCCGTCTCTCTCTTGGGCTCACCTTTACATGCGTCTTAATGGAAAAAATAGTAAATACAAAGAGGAATTTTAAAAGAATTTATAGAAATTGTATGTGCAGTAGTTTACAATATTCTGTTAGGCTGCACAGTGGAGCACCAAATTATAGTAATGATAATAATAAAGGTAATACTTTGATTTATATATCGTCAACATATTCTGTAGCTCTGAGGGCACATTTACAGAAAATATCACACACTACAGAGTAGTACAATATTCACCAATGCAAACATGAGCAGTGAGGGGCCTGCCCACAAAAGCTTACAATCTGCAAGGAGGTAGGAGAGACACGATAGGTAAAAAATGCTTACATTGTATGGTTTAGCCATCTTTATAAGAAATAATAGCATTCATTTAAAGCTGCATAAACCAGTCGGCTACTGAGTGCAAGTAGTGTATGGGAAATAAATTATAAAAAGGGCCAGATACTGAGAAATAGCATAGGAAATAGAAATTGACAAAGGTTATGATGGTATGATAGGTCTGTGTCAAAAAATGTGTTTTTAGGACATCTTTAAAACTGTGGACATTGGAAGTAAACCTGTTTGTCTGGGATAGTGCATTCAAGAGAACTGTTGAAGCATGAGAAAAGTTTTGAGACGTGAGTGGGTATTTCAGAATATGTAGGATATTTTAGTCCCCCATAAGCATTTGACTAATGTTGGCCAGACCTGTTGATATTCAATGATCAAGAGTCTAATGTGTATGGCAGCCTCCCACGTTCCACAACAGATGATGTCAGGGAAGATAAGAAGACGACATGTCCGAATTCGGACTGCGAATTCTTTCATTATCTAAACAATAAAATGCTGCCACAAGAGACTAGCTTTAGCTTTTTTACAGAGAACATAGGAGCTCTTGGCAGGATGAACTCTCCTGTATACAGAAAAGTTGGGCAAGATAACTGTTGGACAAATGATTAGCTGAGCCATTGGTTAACTGACATCTATGGGGGCTTTAGATCATTAGGGGAATGAAGAGCATGAGTAGGTTGATGGACAATGTAGGACATTTCAGCTCTGTGGAAAGCTTTGTGGGTGAATGTGATAAATTTATGTTGCAGTATGTAACAGATGGGCAACTAGTGCAATGACTGGTACAGGGTTGAGATATCAGTGTTGTTGCTGGACAGCATTTGTGGGCCTGCCTGCTGAATTCAGGATAGATTGGAAAGGGAACAGCGACAGTAGGATTTTTTGCAGTGTTAAAAGAAAATCTGTCAATAGGATCAACCCTCCTAAGTCATATATTTGGGATTGCAGGTCATATAAAGTTAAATAATAATAATAATGTTTATTTTTATATAGCGCTAACATATTCTGCAGCACTTTACAGACCTTATCATCGCTGTCTCCGATGGGGCTCACAATCTAAATTCCCTATTATTATTATCATTATTATTTATTTATATAGCACCATTAATTCCATGGTGCTGTACATGAGAAAAGGGTTATGTGTAGAGTTATAGATATCATTTATAGTAAACAAATTTACAATGACAGACTGGTACAGAGGGGAGAGAACCCTGTCATTGCGGACTTAACATTCAATGGGATGATGGGGAAGAGACAGAAGGTCGGGGGTGCAGCAGCTCGGGTGGTGGTGAGGCGGCAGATCAGTATGTCTTTCGAGTGTGGGAGGAAACCTGAGTACCGGGAGGAAACCCACGCAAACACTTGGAGAACATACAAACTCCTTTCAGATGTTGTCCTTGGTGGGATTTGAACCCAGGACTTCAGCACTACAAGGCTCCAGTGCTAACCACTGAGCCACCGTTCTGTAAAATGATACCTGGAAATCTGTAATCCGATGTCTTATTCCAGAGATATCCATATTTTTCTTATATGTAAATGTCCTCTTAAGATCTTTGGGCCTGACACTGATAATCTCCCTCCAAAGGTTATTTTAAATTAAACAAAGCTTTACCAGTATGAAACATGTAATGACCACTGTCTGCTCTCCTGATCTCACTGCAAAGCTGTGTGTGATTATGCTTGACACATTACAGCTTTAAATACATCTGCAGAAGCTTCAGCTTCCCTCTCACAGGCCGCCAGTGTTGCAATACAGCAGAGCTGTGACACCTGCAGCAAATGTGTTTATAAACAGACTAAGTTCAGCTCTACTGTTTTGGGTTAGTTACATGTGTAATCCAAAGGACAGCCAGCATGTCACTGTATCAGTAAAATTCCAAGCATTTATTAGGTAAAATTAAAAACATCTTCATGGCTCTGTGCATACCGCATTAAACATACAGCAAAATGGCAATGACAAACACACCAAGGCAATGCATTTCTCACCTTCTGCAGTCCTTAAAGGGGTATTCCCATCTCCAAGATGCTATCCCAATATGTGGTAAATGTAATAATAATAATAATATTAACAAATACCTCCAATTAGAAATGTGGTATAGTTTTTCTGATTCACTATGTCTCTTTCCTCATGTGCAGGTGGAACGCCCGCCAGAGGCGTGGGGTACTCGGTAGTGGGTCCGGTCGTTACTAAAGGGGTGGTCATGGTGGCGGCCACCTGGTCCATGGCCCTGGGCGCCCAAATAAAAGGGGAAGGTATTTAAAGGGATTTGTAAAGTAATAAAAGTTTGTGACGCCACCTCTGGTCATCGGTCAGGGGTGACCGATGCTGCTTAAAGGGGTCCTCTGGGGGTAATGGTACTGCAGCAAAGATGGTATCACTTCCCACAGGTGAATCTGGGTCCCCAGGGCTCCCGGTGTGTTTCTAAAGGATGGTGTGCTGCCGGAAATAAACGGAGGACACAGGGTTGTAGTCTCTTTATCTGGTTTACTGATATAGACAGTCTCAGTCCAGGGTACCAGCAACAGGTGTTGGTGTGGTCCGGCCGGCCTGGAGACAATGATGAATCCCTCTCCCAGGTGAGGTTTGTAAGCCTTCCTTCTAGCGCTCTTTTGTGAGGTCCTTGCTGCCTGTGGCTCGCTTACAAGGTCCTCTCTCTCCTGTCCTGGGACAGTACTCTGTTTACAGCTGCACCTTCGGGTGTGGGTTCAGACAGACAACTTACAATCTTCTGTCCTTCCGGTTCTGCTATGGGACATGGAGTGCGACACAGCCTCGGGCTCCCGGTACCTGGTTTCTGCGCTTCAGCTCAGAGGGTGCCCAATCACAGTTCCCCTCCGAGCTCCTGACTTCTCTTTTGCTTCTTAGCTTCTCCCCTCCAACACTTGCTATCACTGCAACCCTTCTGGTTCTCTTCCGTCCTGGAGCTGCAGCACACACGTGGCTGCACGGCCCCACTCTCTTCACACTCCTTTCTCCTCCAAATCCCAACTCCAGCTACCTAACTCCTCCTCCAGACCAGAATATATATATCTTGGGGAAGCTCCCCTGAATCCGGGCTCAGAGCTCCCCCTTCTGGCCTGGATTCAGAATGTGTTGCATGTAGATATATTACCTGTTACAGGGAATCCTCCTTGCCTCCAGGCATGGCATCACTCTCCCCGAAAGGAAGGCAACATTACCGGTTACCTGGGATGTTACACAGGCATTGCAGGACCTTAGGTATCCATGGTTGTTATTATATCAGTGGTTGTAACCACCTACTACATATCAGGATAGGAGCTTGGAGATGATAATACCCCGTTAACTTAACTTTGGTTCTGCAAAACTTTCCAAAGTGTCTTGCATGACCTTTTCTAAAAGTTAGCAAGTATGGTTTACAGCTGCAGAAATCTGTTTTGGGCCCTTGCTGACAAACATTTCTAAAAGTACACGCAAGCCTTATCCTGTTCCTTGTTCCCTTCTCCCTTTGTCCTGTCTTGTGTATGCTACAGTTGGAATAAAGCCGGAATCACAGTAGCGTATTGCATAGGATGTAATATGCTAATGACCTCGGCTCCTGCTCTGCTGCAAGCGTGACCGAGTGTCAGTGCTCTGTGCGCCGATCCTCTCACATCAGAGAATAACAGCACAAATGCGGAGGAGATGGAGAAAGTAATTTCTCCATCATGTCCATTGCCGGGTTCCGCAGGAATCGGACTGCACTCACGTGATATCTGAGTGAAGCGAGGTTTCAAACACACTCATTGACTTACACGGCTGTGTGCGATCTGATTGTTGGCTGCAATCGCAGCATGCCACATAGTTTAACATTGGGCCGAGTGCAATTCAATTTATGTTGGATTACACTCATCTGATTACATCACAAGTGTGATCGAGCCCTAAGAAGCACAAGAATGGCTAACATAGCTCTGTATTGTGAGGTCCCCACCAAGACAACTAATTATACCCTACCCTATTCTGCTGTTCTCACTATGAGGTTAACATTATGAAAGTGGCAGATTTGGAGTTAATTGGCTTTTCCCATATGGGATACTTATGGCATACCCACATGTTCATTAGGTTCAGGTCACATTTAACTCATCACAAAAAGAAAGGAAGTGTGGCTCTCTCCTTACTGAAAATTGCTTGGTATCTACAATTCCAGCCGTGTGCAACTAGACACCAATGTCCATATAATGTGGTACATAACTAGGAATATGCCATAAATGTCCAAGATGGGCCGTCCCTTTAATTACAGTCATACGTGAATTTTTAGGTTTTAAGTGGATTTACAGTAGATGCTGTCTATTCCTCACTGTGGTATGGCACTCCAAGATTATGTAGATTACATAAATGTACAGCATGGACAAGTCACTTATTATGGATTGGATAGTATTGTTAAATTGACTTTTATGCCATTTGTTAGTGGATTAGATGCTGCAAGGAGCTGAACTAGTCACAAGGTTTGATAGGGGACATTTTCTGTACAACATTATAGATGATGTCCACATAAAAAAATAACCAATAATATATTAACGGAAGAAGACAAGCGCCGAAACGCACATAGGGGATTCAGTTACACTCCTATGCTTGGATAATTACTGCTTGACATTTCTTCTCTACCTCTATTTTTGCACATGCACTTTATCATGCCCCCTCAACCTGTACATTCAAGGACTAGAATTTGCACCTTATTCCTTAGGCCCCTTTCACACATCAGTTTTTTTGCCATCAGTCGCAATCTGTCGAATTTTGAAAAAAAAACGGATCCGGCGACTGATGCCGCCAGATCCGTTTTTTTTCTAATAGACTTGTATCAGCGACGGATTGCGACGGATCGCCTCTCGTTTCATCCGTCGTTCACCGGATCCGTCAAAAATTGCTTGTCTGATGGCCAGAGACTGCGGACAAAGTAACGTTTTTTGTGTAAGTCGAAAAAACGGACAGCGACGGATCCGTCACCGTCCATCGTTTGCTTGAATGGAAGCCTATTGTGCCAGATCTGTCCAATGATGGAATCCGGTGACGGATTGTGTTTTTTCTGAGCATGCTCCCTGTTATGGTTCTGGTGGTAAGAACACATGAACTGACCTGATAGGTAAACCAAAACATAGGACAAGCTCTGGGGATGTGGGAACTTTACTGACCGCAATCCTGATCCTATCAACACACACTATAGGCAGCCGTGGAGCGTTCCTAACTCGGCCTAGACGCCTCTGCACAGCCTGAGAAACTAGCTACCCCTAGAGAGAAACAAAGCCTCACTTGCCTCAGAGAAATTTTCCCCAAAGTGAGAGCAGCCCCCACAAATAATGACGGTGAGTTAAGAGGAAAACACAAACATAGAAATGAAAATAGGTTTTAGCAAATGAGGCCCGCTAATAACTAAATAGTCAGAGGATAGCAAGGAATCTGTGCGGTCAGTATAAAATACTACAAAAATTATCCACGCAGAGAATACAAAAAGACCCCCACACCGACTCACGATGTGAGGGGCGCAACTCCGCACCCCAGAGCTTCCAGCTAGCAATCAAATAGCATATAAGCAAGCTGGACTGAACTCATCATATACTGAGAAACATTTTCAAATCGCAATGAACAAAAATAGACTAGAATGAACTTAGCTTCTCCACGAGGAGACAGGTCACAAGGGAAGTCCCAGAGAGATCTGAACCAGTACTGAATACAACGACAGCAGGCAACAAGTAAAGGTCCAGGTGGAGTTAAATAGGCAGCAAGCCTAGCAGGAAACGAGGCAGCTGGAGTCCAGCTACAGACCAGCCGTAACACTAAAAGCCACCAGAGGGAGCCCAAGAACAGAACTCACAAAGTACCACTCATGACCACAGGAGGGAGCCCGAGAACGGAATTCACAACAGCTCCCATCCAATTAGCCAGATCCGCTAGTCGGATCCGTCCAAAAAAACGGATCCGTCGCATCAGTTTTTCACAATCCGCGATGGATCCGTCGATCCATCAAGCCAATGGATTGTAACTGACTGCAAAAAACTGATGTTTGAAAGGGGCCTTAGTATTGTTGGTGGTACTAGCATATTTTGTCTTACATTATTTCCATAACAACACACTTAAGTCAGTTTATCGTTTATTTACTATTGTCCCATGTCCTGCATTTATATATAGAGGTTTTACCATCATTACATGTTTACCAAGCATTATCTCTGTGTTGTGCAGCGCTGCAATGGGGCCAGCTGGTCTAATTTTTTATGTGTTATTCTTTTTAATTTTAGTTACTATCTAAGAAACTTCTGCATTTTATATACTTGATATATGGTCTAGCTTGCACAATTCCTTCTTATATATCATGTTTGCCTTCTGTGCATGACCCCCTTTTCTTGTGTCCTATGCCATATCCTATAGACATACTTTAGATTGCTCCTGGTGTCCTACTTAGGCTCTATCCTGTTATAATAATATGTTGTATACTCTGAGTTTTAAGGAATAACACATCGTACATCTTTACCAAATATTTCCCAAATTGACCTACCGTATCTTCATTGGTGGTTACATTACTGGTGCTTTCAAAGTTCCTATGATCAACAAAGCAGATTTACACCTATGAAATACTGCCATCTAGTGGTGAGTAAGTGAATTTCATCTCTGGAGAAAACTGACTTCAACCAATACAAAATTGCAATTTAACGGGAAAAAATGTATTAAAACAGGCTAGCAATCATCTCTAACAGGGTGAATTGTGGTCTTATCTGGACATATAATAAAAGATCAGCCACTAATTAATAAATGATTCAAGAGAAGTCATGTTTATTTATACAAAGAATAGGAACTTGAGACCGCCATATATAGGGTCCTTCAGAGGAGGAAAGGTTAGAGAACCCCAAAGCTATTATTGCAAAGAATAATCATCCCTGATAATTAATCTAATGAATAGGTGCACCAAAACTGCAAGATTAAGAGCTGCATTATGCAGGAGCTTTTCATATTCTGGCTGAAAGGATGGAGTCCTAAAGGGGGAACTGACCCCATAATAGTAATAGGGGATGTGAAGTTGTGACTATTGGACTTGAAAATATCCTCATGAATAAATTATGGTGTGCACTTTCACCAGCTCTGGCAGCAATTGAGAGGTGGATGGCCTTTTCCTTCATCCACTCTCGATGGGATGGTATAGACCCCGCTAATTTGTTGTAGATGACCCAATCTACTTAACCCTCTGACTATTGCCTAGCCCCTGCGCATTGTGTGAGGATGGAAATGGTTCTTGACTTTCAAGCCAAGTCCAGTGTCTAAATCCAACCTCATTCCAGTCCTTTGCACATGTGACCAGAGCTGCTTGGCCCAGATATCTACCAAAACTCCAGTGTATGGTAGAAAGTTCAATTTTATCTTGGTTATGAATAAGCTTAGAAGATCAAGAGGAGAGAGGAAAGGGTTAGGCTACTTTCACACTAGCGTCGTGCACTGCACGTCACTATGCGTCATTTTGTAGAAAAAATGCATTATGCAAAAGTGCTTGCAGGATGCGTTTTTTCTCCATTGACTTGCATTAGCGATGCAGTGCGATGCATTGCCACACGTTGCAACCGTTGTGCGACGGTTGTGTCGTGTTGCGTCGGACCGTCGCCACCAAAAAACATTGCATGTAACGTTTTTTGGTGCGTCGTGTCCAGCATTTCCGACCGCACATGCGCAGCCAGAACTCCGCCCCCGCCTCCCCGCACCTCACAATGGGGCAGCAGATGCGTTGAAAAACAGCATCCGCTGCCCCTGTTGTGTGGCGCTTCCACAGTATGCGTCGGTGCGCCGCAACGTCGCATTGCGACGTGCAGTGCACGAGGCTAATGTGAAAGTAGCCTTACAGACTCTCAATTTAGAGGTGCACACTGATGGATGAACTAGTAACTAATTTTACAACATGGAGGTTGTACAAGCCGAGTGGTTCACATTCTCTAAATACATTTCCATTGTAGAAATCTTTTTTAGCTGAAATTGCTTACTTTTCTGTAAAAAGAATACCCCCAATGGTGTAAAATGCATCTACCGGGCAGTAGAGAGCAGTGAGAGCCATACAGAAACTTCTGGTAATAGCTTTTCATTCCATTCCTGTACATAAGATTTCTAAGTAAGGATATGCACCTTAATTTGTGCAACAATCAAGTAATACAGCAATTAGTAAAATTAGCATGCTCCAGAAACATGTTGTTGACCTATCCTTCCTAATGGAGAGTCATTAAGAAATAATTATGCCAACTAGTTCTCCTACAGAGGCTTTTAGTGAATTAGACATAATTGGGTCACTCTATTTTCTCTCCTTTCATCCAATACAAACAATAACCCGACCTGATCACTGCAGTGAACGTCGGCTACTCAGCTCACAGAATGAACCCATTTTCTCTCAAAGGATAATCGTGTGCTCTGTCTAATTATAACTGCGCTACTCGTTATATCATATCTCTCCAATATATCCATGATGTAAAAGTATGTTAGTGGGAATTCAATGGGAAAATAATTTAATGGATATTAATTGCTTGGTCATTTATCAGTTTCAGTACAATGTGCTTTGGCACAAAGAGTAGAAAAGTCGAATTGTGCTCCTAGTATACACTTCTCATTTAAGGACATATTCACACGTTCAGTATTTAGTCAGTATTTGTAGACCAAAACCAGAAATGGTGATGTGTTTCTGTTATACTTTTCCCCTGATTGTTCCACTCCTGGTTTTGGCAGACAAATACTGAGGTAAAATACTGACCAAATACTGATCGTGTGATTGGGGTCTAAGACAGTTGCAGAAACAGGGCCTATCTGATAGCCTGGTTGAATAGTTTCTGTCAGAGAGTACCCCAAGAAACATTGTCCAGCAGAGTTTGTCTGTATATACATTGGGAGCGGCGATTCATCATGCCGGTCTTGATGAGGGGGCATTTTGGAGAAGATGCTCTTCATTCTCTAATAGTGTTGAGCGATACCGTTTGATACTTGAAAGTATCGGTATCGGAAAGTATCGGCCGATACTGGCAAAGTATTGGATCCAATCCGATACCGATACCCGATACCAATACAAGTCAATGGGACTCAAGTATCGGACGGTATTCCTGATGGTTCCCAGGGTCTGAAGGAGAGGAAACTCTCCTTCAGGCCCTGGGATCCATATTAATGTGTAAAAGAAAGAATTAAAATAAAAAATATTGCTATACTCACCTCTCCGACGCAGCCTGGACCTCACCGAGGGAACCGGCAGCGTTGTTTGCTTAAAATTCGCGCTTTTCCTTCCTTACGTGAAGTCCCGCCTTGTGATTGGTCGCGTGCCGCCCATGTGGCCGCGACGCGACCAATCACAGCAAGCCGTGACGTAATTTTAGGTCCTTCAGGATTTTAAAATTACGTTCTGGCTTGTGATTGGTCGCGTCGCGGTCACATGGGCGACGCGACCAATCACAAGCCGTGATGTCATGGGAGGCTGGACACGCGCGCATTTTAAAATGAGCGCGTGTCCTGCCTTCCGTGACGTCACGGCTTGTGATTGGTCGCGTCGCCCATGTGACCGCGACGCGACCAATCACAAGCCAGAACGTAATTTTAAAATCCTGAAGGACCTAAAATTACGTCACGGCTTGCTGTGATTGGTCGCGTCGCGGCCACATGGGCGGCACGCGATCAATCACAAGCCGGGACTTCACGTAAGGAAGGAAAAGCGCGAATTTTAAGCAAACAACGCTGCCGGTTCCCTCGCTGAGGTCCAGGCTGCGTCGGAGAGGTGAGTATAGCAATATTTTTTTATTTTAATTCTCTCTTTTACACATTTTCACATTAATGTTGTTTCGATACCGATACCCGATACCACAAAAGTATCGGATCTCGGTATCGGAATTCCGATACCCGCAAGTATCGGCCGATACCCGATACTTGCGGTATCGGAATGCTCAACACTATTCTCTAACAGACTAGGCATATAGTATCAGACGCCGATATATGCGCCTCATCCAATATCTCACTCCAACCTTTGCTGGAGTAAGATATTTGGTGTAGTGAGTGTCGTTGCTCTTCATGAATTTGACGAGTGTTATTCGCCACTTCATGCTCCAGTTCCACCCACTTTGTCAGAGCTGAGATAAAAAGAATGGCACGAGAAAGCCAGAATTCACATGTTTTTGGTGCAATGTGAAAAAAATTGTGACTGTAAAAATCTTTTTTCTCCAGAAACCTGGCTAAAAAAAGCTTTGATGAATTGCCCACCATGGAGAGCCCCAGTTAGAGGGTCCTGCTTTCTTCCCTTTCACATCAGGAGGTGAGTGAGGCAGGTTCACGTCACGTCCTCTGATACCTTGCTGGCTACGTGCTCAATCTGCAGGTATTGGGCTCCTGTCCTGTTCATTAGAATAAGAAGATGCAAGATAACTGCCAGGGCAAATGGGATATAACTCTATTAACCCCTTCATGACCCAGCCTATTTTGACCTTAATGACCTGGCCGTTTTTTGCAATTCTGATCAGTGTCCCTTTATGAGGTAATAACTCAGGAACGCTTCAACGGATCCTAGCGGTTTTGAGATTCTTTTTTCGTGACATATTGGGCTTCATGTTAGTGGTAAATTTAGGTTGATAATTTTTGCATTTATTTGTGAAAAAAATGGAAATTTGGCGAAAATTTTGAAAATTTTGCAATTTTCAAATTTTTTATTTTTATTCTGTTAAATGAGAGAGTTATGTGACACAAAACAGTTAATAAATAACATTACCCACATGTCTACTTTACATCAGCACAATTTTGGAAACAAAATTTTTTTTGCTAGGAAGTTATAAGGGTTAAAATTTGACCAGCGATTTCTCATTTTTACAACAAAACTTACAAAACCATAGGGGGTCTATATGGCTGAAAATACCCAAAAGTGACACCATTCTAAAAACTGCACCCCTCAAGGTACTCAAAACCACATTCAAGAAGTTTATTAACCCTTCAGGTGCTTCACAGCAGCAGAAGCAACATGGAAGGAAAAAATGAACATTTAACTTTTTAGTTACAAAAATGATCTTTTAGCAACAATTTTTTTATTTTCCCAAGGGTAAAAAGAGAAACTGGACCCCAAAAGTTATTGTACAATTTGTCCTGAGTACGCCGATACCCCATATGTGGGGGGAACCACTGTTTGGGCACACGACAGGGCTCGGAAGGGAAAGAGCGCCATTTGACTTTTTCAATGAAAAATTGGCTCCAATCTTTAGCGGACACCATGTCGCGTTTGGAGAGCTCCTGTGTGCCTAAATATTGGAGCTCCCCCACAAGTGACCCCATTTTGGAAACTAGACCCCCCAAGGAACTTATCTAGTGCATAGTGAGCACTTTGAACCCCCAAGTGCTTCACAAATTGATCCGTAAAAATGAAAAAGTACTTTTTTTCACAAAAAAATTATTTTAGCCTCAATTTGTTCATTTCCACATGGGCAACAGGATGAAATGGATCCTAAAATGTGTTGGGCAATTTCTCCTGAGTACACCGATACCTCATATGTGGTTACAAACCACTGTTTGGGCACACGGCAGGGCTCGGAAGGGAAGGAGCGCCATTTGACTTTTTGAATGAAAAATTAGCTCCAATCGTTAGCGGACACCATGTCGCGTTTGGAGAGCCCCTGTGTGCCTAAACATTGGAGCTCCCCCACATGTGACCCCATTTTGGAAACTAGACCCCCCAAGGAACTTATCTAGATGCATAGTTAGCACTTTGAACCCCAAGGTGCTTCACAAATTGATCTGTAAAAATGAAAAAGTACTTTTTTTCACAAAAAAATTCTTTTAGCCTCAATTTGTTCATTTCCACATGGGCAGCAGGATAAAATGGATCCTAAAATTTATTGGGAAATTTCTCCTGAGTACACTGATACCTCACATGTGGGGGTAAACCACTGTTTGGGCACACGGCAGGGCTCAGAAGGGAAGGAGCGCCATTTGACTTTTTGAATGAAAAATTAGCTCCAATTGTTAGCGGACACCATGTCGCGTTTGGAGAGACCCCGTGTGCCTAAACATTGGAGTTCCCCGACATGTGACCCCATTTTGGAAACTAAACCTCCCATGGAACTAATCTAGATGTGCGGTGACCATTTTAAACCCCAAGTGCTTCACATAAGTTTATAACGCAGAGCCGTGAAAATAAAAAATATTTTTTCTTTCCTCAAAAATTATTTTTTAGCCCGCAATTTTTTATTTTCACAAGAGTAACAGGAGAAATTGGACCCCAAAAGTTGTTGTCCAGTTTGTCCCGAGTATGCTGGTACCCCATATGTGGGGGTAAACCACTGTTTTGGCACACGTCAGGGCTCGGAAGGGAAGTAGTGACGTTTTGAAATGCAGACTTTGATGGAATGGTCTGCGGGCGTCACGTTGCATTTTCAGAGCCCCTGATGTGCCTAAACAGTAGAAACCCCCCACAAGTGACCCTATTTTGGAAACTAGACCCCCAAAGGAACTTATCTAGATATGTGGTGAGTAGTGTTGTGAGCGATACCTTCTGATATCGGAAAGTATCGGTATCGGAAAGTATCGGCCGATACCGTCAAAGTATCGGATCTAATCCGATACCGATACCCGATCCCAATGCAAGTCAATGGGACGAAAATATCGGAATTAAAATAAACCCTTTCTTAACTTGTAGGTTCATTCTACATGAAGGAAAACAACTAAGAATAATGTAGGATGTATTGGGGGAGGTGGCGGAGACATTAAAGGCACAGAGGTTTAGCCCAATCAAATAGAATAGCAGGATTTTTTTTTTTTTATGACGTTCGGCGTTAGAAAGATTTTGACTATGTTAATTTTTTTTTATTTTGTCAGATATTGATGTTTCACTACTTCCACGCCCTTCACCTTCTTTTTTACTTCTCCCACACTTTCTTCTTCATTATCCTCATCATCAGCTTCTTTGACATCAACTTCTTCACCTTATTCATCTTCTTCTTCATCTTCTACCTATTATTTTTTTTGTTACATTGTCCATATTCTTTTTATTTTACTATTATCTGCTTCATATTCAACTTCTTCATCATATTCTTATTTGTGACAGGCATTCCCGTAGTTGTTATCTATAAAAGTTTGAAGATTACACCATCCGTTCTGCCTGTCACAAAACAGTTACATTTGTCCGCGTTCAGTTTGGCCTGCAGCATTAGGCTTTATCCAGGGGCACCACGAGGAGGAACGGACTCACCCCCATACACTGCTTAGTCTTCTTCTGCTTATAATTTAGATAATATCTTTTGCTCTGATATTTAGTGATATGCTTAATGTTCTTCTGCTCTTTGTTCTGCAGCCTCTTGTTCTTCTGCTTCTCGGTCTCCCATGTCGTCGTCGTCTCCAGGGTCGTCGTCTCCAGGGTCGTCATCTCCGGGGTCGTCGTCATCGGGGTGGTCTTCAGGGTCATCGTCTCCATGGTCGTCGTCACCTCAGTGGTTGTCGTCTCTGGTGTCGTCGTCATCTTAGGGGTGGTCTTCCGGGTCATCGTCTTTAGTCTCTTGAACTTGGAAATGTAGCAGAAGGTACAAGAAGGCTGAGAAAATGCCAAGAAACAGCTGATGGAACTGGAACTCGGATGGCTACCCGAATGTCCAAGAGCCAATGGAACTACCGAGAACCAGCTGACATTACTGGAACCCGGTTACTAAGCAGGAGGTACCCGTGCCTGAAAGCACTACCAAGGACCACCTGACGTTGGTGGAACTCGGATACCCAGAGGGAGGCACCTAAGCCAAAGGCTCTGCCCGGAACCAGCTGACGGTACTGGAACCGGGTTGGGGAGCAGAAGGTACAAGAGCAAAAGACACTGCCGAGAACCAGCTGACGGTACTGGAACCCGGATGGGTAGCCGAAGGTCCAAGAGCCAATGGAACTACCGAGGACCAGCTGACGTTACTGGAACCCGGTTACTAAGCAGGAGGTACCCGTGCCTGAAAGCACTACTAAGGACCACCTGACGTTGGTGGAACTCGGATACCAAGAAGGAGGCACCTAAGCCAAAGTCTCTGCCCGGAACCAGCTGACGGTGCTGGAACCAGGATGGGGACCTATTCAAGCTTGTCTTCCTAGAGCCCCAACTAGCAGTGTTGGAGCAAAGGGTCAGCAGGGGGAGCAGAGTGTAGGCCGAAGCCTGCACTGGCGTCAGCTTTGGGTCTGTTGTGTCTGCGTGGCGTTTGCAGGACACATTGCCGGCTGCACAGCAGGGGAACAGCTGGCGGTGCTGAACCCCACTGACAGAGTGGCGTGTGTTTTGCTCAGTGCAGCCAGCACTTCCGGACAGCAACTAGCGGTGTTGGAGCCCGGGCTCTGCAGGTGGAGCAGAGTGTAGGCCGAAGCCTAATTGAACCGATTTTAAAGGTAACCTTTAACCCCCCCTCAGGGGTTACAAACTACAAGAGCCACAGCTTGGGCAGCAGTAATGCTGCACAAGTCAAAGGTTGCTCTTTTAATTTTGCTCCTTGCACACGCAGAAAGAAACACGTATAACATTTAGGCCCTTAAGCAGTCAAACTGTTTTTGGAGGCGTGAGTTCCCTTTGTAATGAGACGCAGCACAGCTGTCAAAAATCCCACCTTGGTGCTGGGCGCGGCCTCCTGAGCGTCGTTATTTGCTGCACAGGAGTCTGCGCTGTCGTGTTATCCCTTGGCCTTGCGCTGTTAGCGCTGCCCATCTTCTGACATCATTTAATGTTGGCCGGTGCGGTTCGCGATGACCATGAATCCCAGCCCCGCAGTGTCTTTACATTGTTAAAACACTGCGGGGCTGGGATTCATGGTCTGGCGCAGTACATATGTTCGCCTCTCACACTCGGGTCCTTACACCTGCTTCAGACTGTGTGTCGTCAGCTGATCCCTTGTCGCATGCCACGGCCATGAAGCCGCACAGTCTGAAGAAGGCTGAAGGAGATGAGGGACAGGCGACCATATGCACTGCTCATGCCCATCAATCACACCCTCGCAGTCAAAATAAATAAGACACCGAGGGGCGTTGTGTGGGCCAGGGCGGCCGCAGAGGCGCAGCCAGCCAAACAATGATGCCAGAAGACGGGCAGCGCTACCAAGGGGGTTGCAGCGTGTCATTACAAAGGAAAGTCACACCTCAGGGACGGTTTAATGGTCACAGAGGACACATTTTAGACGTGTTCAGTTCCACGTGTGCAAGGGGAATAAGTTTCTGAGCCACCTTGCGCACATGCAGCATTACTGCTGTACAAGGTGGCTGTGAAACATACAAACGCCTGGGGGAGGGGAGACAGGTTCCCTTCAATTTCAGTTCTTGTGTCTGCGTGGCTGTTGCAGGACACGATGCCGGCTACACAGCAGGGGAACAGCTGGCGGTGCTGAACCCCACTGACACATTGGCGAGGTGTTTGGCTCTGTGTAGCCAGCACTTCTGGCCCCCAACTGGCGTTGTTAGAGCCCAGGGTCAGCAGGAGGAGGAGAGGGAGCGGAGTGTAGGCCGAAGCCTGCACTGGTGGCAGCTTTGTTTCTGCGTGGCTGTTGCAGGACACGATGCCGGCTACACAGCAGGGGAACAGCTGGCGGTGCTGAACCCCACTGACAGAGTGGCGTGTGTTTTGCTCTGTGCAGCCAGCACTTCCGGACAGCAACTAGCGGTGTTGGAGCCCGGGCTCTGCAGGTGGAGCAGAGTGTAGGCCGAAGCCTAATTGAACCGATTTTAAAGGTAACATTTAACCCCCCCTCAGGGGTTACAAACTACAAGAGCCACAGCTTGGGCAGCAGTAATGCTGCACAAGTCAAAGGTTGCTCTTTTAATTTTGCTCCTTGCACACGCAGAAAGAAACACGTATAACATTTAGGCCCTTAAGCAGTCAAACTGTTTTGGAGGCGTGAGTTCCCTTTGTAATGAGACGCAGCACAGCTGTCAAAAATCCCACCTTGGTGCTGGGTGCGGCCTCCTGAGCGTCGTTATTTGCTGCACAGGAGTCTGCGCTGTCGTGTTATCCCTTGGCCTTGCGCTGTTAGCGCTGCCCATCTTCTGACATCATTTAATGTTGGCCGGTGCGGTTCACGATGACCATGAATCCCAGCCCCGCAGTGTCTTTACACTGTTAAAACACTGCGGGGCTGGGATTCATGGCCTGGCGCAGTACATATGTTCGCCTCTCACACTCGGGTCCTTACACCTGCTTCAGACTGTGTGGTGTCAGCTGATCCCTTGTCGCATGCCACGGCCATGAAGCCGCACAGTCTGAAGAAGGCTGAAGGAGATGAGGGACAGGCGAACATATGCACTGCTCATGCCCATCAATCACACCCTCGCAGTCAAAATAAATAAGACACCGAGGGGCGTTGTGTGGGCCAGGGCGGCCGCAGAGGCGCAGCCAGCCAAACAATGATGCCAGAAGACGGGCAGCGCTACCAAGGGGGTTGCAGCGTGTCATTACAAAGGATAGTCACACCTCAGGGACGGTTTAATGGTCACTGAGGACACATTTTAGACGTGTTCAGTTCCATGTGTGCAAGAGGAATAAGTTTCTGAGCCACCTTGCACACATGCAGCATTACTGCTGTACAAGGTGGCTGTAAAACATACAAACACCTGGGGGAGGGGGGACAGGTTCCCTTCAATTTCAGTTCTTGTGTCTGCGTGGCTGTTGCAGGACACGTTGCCGGCTACACAGCAGGGGAACAGCTGGCGGTGCTGAACCCCACTGACACATTTCCTGGTGTTTTTCTCTGTGCAGCTAGCAGTACCGGGCCCCAACTGGCGGTGTTAGAGCCCAGGGTCAGCAGGAGGAGGAGAGGGAGCAGAGTGTAGGCCGAAGCCTGCACTGGTGGCAGCTTTGTGTCTGCGTGGCTGTTGCAGGACACGATGCCGGCTACACAGCAGGGGAACAGCTGGTGGTGCTGAACCCCACTGACACATTGGCGAGGTGTTTGGCTCTGTGCAGCCAGCACTTCTGGGCCCCAACTGGCGGTGTTAGAGCCCAGGGTCAGCAGGAGGAGTAGAGGGAGCGGAGTGTAGGCCGAAGCCTGCACTGGCGGCAGCTTTAGGTCTGTTGTGTCTGCGTGGCTGTTGCAGGACACGTTGCCGGCTACACAGCAGGGGTACAGCTGGTGTTGCTGAACCCCACTGACACATTGACTGGTGTTTTTCTCTGTGCAGCGAGGCACATCTGGGCGCCAACTGGCGGTGTTAGAGCCCAGGGTCAGCAGGAGGAGCATAGTGTAGGCCGAAGCCTGCACTGGAGCAAGTTGAAAGGGGACCTTTAACCCCCCCCCAGGGGTTTGTAGCTGAAAGAGCCATATTGTACAGCACTAATGCTGGAAAAGGTAAACTTAGCTCTTTTAATTATGGTCCTTGCAAACGCTGAACTTGACACTTATGAAATGTGTCCCCTCACACCGTTAAACTGTCCGGTCGGAGGGACTTTCCTTTGTCATGTGACGCAGCACAGCTGTCATTCTTACCCCCTTGGCGCCGTGCACCGCCTCCTCAGCGTTGTTTGAATCTGTCCCGGAGCCTGCGCTGTTATGTTAGCCCTTGTCCATGCACACATTTTGCGCTGCCCATCTTCTGACATCATTTGGTGTCAGGCTGGCTGAGCCTGTGCGGCTGCGCTGGCCAAGATCCCGCCTCGCTGTGTCATCTAATGTAATCACTCTGCGGACCTGTGATCCATGGGCATGCGCAGTGCATATCCTTGCCTCTCACTCCCCTCCTTCCAGCTTCTTCAGACTGTGCGGCGTCATGGCCGTGGCGTGCTGTTAGGGATCAGCTGACGGCGCACAGTCTGAAGAAGGCTGAGGGAGATGAGAGAGAGGCGGAGGTTAAGATATGCACTGTGCATGTCCATGGATCACAGGCCCGCAGTGGGATTAAATCAGAAGACACTACGAGGCGGGATCTCGTCCAGCGCGGCCGCACAGGCGCAGCCAGCCTGACACCAAATGATGTCAGGAGATGGGCAGCGCAAAATGTGTGCATGGACAAGGGCTAACATAACAGCGCAGGCTCCGGGACAGATTCAAACAACGCTGAGGAGGCGGCGCACGGCGCCAAGGGGGTAAGAATGACAGCTGTGCTGCGTCACATGACAAAGGAAAGTCCCTCCGACCGGACGGTTTAACGGTGTGAGGGGACACATTTCATAAGTGTCAAGTTCAGCGTGTGCAAGGAGCACCACAAAAAGAGCCACTTTTTCCTTTTGCATCATTATTACTGCTGAACAAGGTGGCTCTTTCAGTAACAAACGCCTTGGGGGGGGGAACAGGTTCCCTTAAATTTAAGTTGCTGTGCCTGCGTGGCGGTCGCATGACACGTTGCCGTATACACAGCAGGGGAACAGCAGGCATTACTGAACCCCACTAACACATTGGCGAGGTGTTTGGCTCTGTGCGGACAGCACTTCTGGACAACAACTAGCGGTGTTGGAGCCCAGGGACAGAAGGAGGAGGAGGAGGTGGAGGAGAGAGGAGGGATTGCCACACACACAGCTGGGGAACAGCTGACGTTACTGAACCACAAAAACAGAGGAGCAACTGTTGACTGTGCGGACAGCACTACCAGGCAACAACTAGCGGTGTTGGAGCCCAGGGACAGAAGGAGGAGGTGGAGGAGAGAGGAGGGATTGCCACACACACAGCTGGGGAACAGCTGACGTTACTGAACCCCAATAACAGAGGAGCGACTGTGGACTGTGCGTACAGCACTACCAGGCAACAACTAGCGGTGTTGGAGCCCAGGGACAGAAGGAGGAGGAGGAGGTGGAGGAGAGAGGAGGGATTGCCACACACACAGCTGGGAAACAGCTGACGTTACTGAACCCCAATAACAGAGGAGCGACTGTGGACTGTGCGTACAGCACTACCAGGCAACAACTAGCGGTGTTGGAGCCCAGGGACAGGAGGAGGTGGAGGAGAGAGGAAGGATTGCCACACACACAGCTGGGGAACAGCTGACGTTACTGAACCCCAAAAACAGAGGAGCGACTGTGGACTGTGCGTACAGCACTACCAGGCAACAACTAGCGGTGTTGGAGCCCAGAGACAGAAGGAGGAGGAGGAGGTGGAGGAGAGAGGAGGGATTGCCACACACACAGCTGGGGAACAGCTGACCTTACTGAACCCCAATAACAGAGGAGCGACTGTTGACTGTGCGTACAGCACTACCAGGCAACAACTAGCGGTGTTGGAGCCCAGGGACAGAAGGAGGAGGAGGAGGTGGAGGAGAGAGGAGGGATTGCCACACACACAGCTGGGGAACAGCTGACGTTACTGAACCCCAAAAACAGAGGAGCGACTGTTGACTGTGCGGACAGCACTACCAGGCAACAACTAGCAGTGTTGGAGCCCAGGGACAGAAGGAGGAGGAGGAGGTGGAGGAGAGAGGAGGGATTGCCACACACACAGCTGGGGAACAGCTGACGTTACTGAACCCCAATAACAGAGGAGCGACTGTGGACTGTGCATACAGCACTACCAGGCAACAACTAGCGGTGTTGGAGCCCAGGGACAGAAGGAGGAGGAGGAGGTGGAGGAGAGAGGAGGGATTGTCACACACACAGCTGGGGAACAGCTGACGTTACTGAACCCCAAAAACAGAGGAGCGACTGTGGACTGTGCGTACAGCACTACCAGGCAACAACTAGCGGTGTTGGAGCCCAGGGACAGAAGAAGGAGGAGGAGGTGGAGGAGAGAGGAGGGATTGCCACACACACAGCTGTGGAACAGCTGACGTTACTGAACCCCAATAACAGAGGAGCGACTGTGGACTGTGCGTGCAGCACTACCAGGCAACAACTAGCGGTGTTGGAGCCCAGGGACAGAAGGAGGAGGAGGAGGTGGAGGAGAGAGGAGGGATTGCCACACACACAGCTGGGGAACAGCTGACGTTACTGAACCCCAATAACAGAGGAGTGACTGTTGACTGTGCGTACAGCACTACCAGGCAACAACTAGCGGTGTTGGAGCCCAGGGACAGCAGGAGGAGCAGAGGAACACAGTGTAGGCCGAAGCCTGATTGGAGAAAGTCGAAAGGGAACCTTTAACCCCCCCCAAGGTGTTTGTAGCTGAAAGAGCCAGCTTGTGCAGCACAAAGGATGCAAAAGGAAAAGGTGGCTCTTTTCATTATGCTCCTGGCAAACACAGAACTAAACACTTATAAAATGTGTCCCCTGATACCGTGAGACCGTCCCGGAGGTGGGACTTTCCTTCGTAATATGACGCAGCACAGCTGTCATTCCTACCCCCTTGGCGCCGTGCCCCGGCTCCTCAGCGTTGTTTGATTCCGTCCCGGAGCCTGCGCTGTTATGTTATCCCTTGGCCAGGCACACTTAGCGCTGCCCATCTTCTGACATCATTTGGTGTCAGGCTGGCTGCGCCTGTGCAGCCGCGCTGGCCGAGAGCCTGCCTCGCAGTGTCGTCTAATGTAATCCCACCGCGGGCCTGGGATCCATGGCCATGCGCAGTGCATATCCTCGCCTCTCACTCCCCTCCCTACGGCTTCTTCAGACTGTGCGGCGTCACGGCCGTGGCATGCTATTAGGGATCAGCTGATGGCGCACAGTCTGAAGAAGGCGTAGGGAGATGAGTGTGAGGCGGAGGTTCAGATATGCACTGCGCATGTCCATGGATCTCAGGCCCCCAGTGGGATTAAATCAGAAGACACTGCGAGGCGGGCTCTCGGCCAGCACGGCCGCACAGGCGCAGTCAGCCTGACACCAAATGATGTCAGAAGAGGGGCAGCGCTAAGTGTGCCTGGCCAAGGGATAACATAACAGCGCAGGCTCTGGGACGGAATCAAACAACGCTGAGGAGCCGGGGCACGGCGCCAAGGGGGTAGGAATGACAGCTGTGCTGCGTCATATTACGAAGGAAAGTCCCACCTCCGGGACGGTTTTACGGTATCAGTGGACACATTTTATAAGTGTTAAGTTCTGCGTGTGCAAGGAGCTAAACAAAAATAGCTACCTTTTCCTTGTGCAGCATTACTGATGCACAAGATGGCTCTTTCAGTAACAAACGCCTTGGGGGGGGGGGGCAGGTTCCCTTACATTTCAGTTGTTGTTTCAGAGTGGCGGTCGCAGGACACATTGCCGGCTACACAGCTGGGGATCAGCTGACGTTACTGAAACCCAAGAACACTGGGTCGTATGTTTTGACTGTGCAGACGGCACTTCTGAGCCTCAACTGGCGGTGTTGGAGCCCAGGAATTAAAGTTCAGGTGGTAGAAAGATGAACACAACAGGAGACCTGGATACTGTAGACAGTCACCTAATTATTTAATCAGGAAGAGGAGTGGCAAATTCCTGCGAGATCCAGGCCTTGTTCATTTTCAGGAAAGTAAGCCGGTCAACGTTATCGGAGGATAGTCGCATGCGACAGTCAGTTAGTACACCACCTGCAGCACTAAAGACGCGTTCCGATAATACAGTAGCCGCAGGGCAAGCCAGCACCTCCAATGCATACTGGCTTAGCTCTGGCCATGTATCCAGCTTTGAGACCCAAAACTTGAAAGGGGAAGAGCCGTCTGGGAGTACAGCAAGAGGGCAAGACATGTAGTCTGTCACCATCTGACAGAACCGTTGCCTCCTGCTGACTGGAGCCGTCTGTGATGGTGTAGACTTTTGTGGCGGGCACACAAAACTGTGCCACAGTTGGGCCATACTGGTCTTGCCTTGGGCAGAGGCACTGCTTTTGCTCCCTCTTTGTGCAGAGCCTCCTCCACTGCCTGGACGCACTGAGCTGCTTTGTAATGCACTAGCAGCACTTCTCTCAGTTGGAATGGAGAAGATGATGGAATTCACCAGTGTGTCTTGGTACTCCCGCATTTTTCGCTCCCGGTTCAACGGTGTGATGAGGCTTTCTACGTTGTCCCGGTAGCGAGGATCGAGGAGGGTGAACACCCAATAATCAGACATGTTGAGAATGTGGGCGATGCGGCTGTCGTTTCTCAGGCACTGCAGCATGTAATCCACCATGTGCTGCAGACTGCCAACTGGCCAAGAAACGCTGTCCCCTGCTGGAGGCGTGATCTCTGCCCGCTCGTCATCACCCCACCCTCGCTGTACACACTGAGTACTGGACAATTGTGTAACTCCCTCCTCTGGACGGATGTCTTCCTCCTCCATTGACTCCTCCTCATCCTCCTCACAAAGTGTCCCCTGCCTACGCGTTTGTGAGGAACCACGTGGCGCTGACTGTCCAGAAGATGATGGAAATGGTGAATCCTCATCCTCCACCTCTTCCACAACATCATCCCTTAGCGCTTGCAGTGATTTTTCAAGCAGGCAGATAAGGGGGACAGTCATGCTGAATAGTGCATCATCTGCACTCGCCATCCGCGTGGAATAATCGAAGGGACGCAAAACCTGGCAGACGTCCTTCATAGTGGCCCACTCTGTGGTTGTGAAGTCTGAACGGCGCGGAGTGCGACTTCTTTGCGCCTGATGCAGCTGGTACTCCATTACAGCTTGCTGCTGCTCACACAACCGCTCCAACATATGTAACGTGGAATTCCACCTGGTAGGTAGGTCACATATGATGCGATGTTCCGGCAGGCGGTGTCTGCGCTGCAGAGCCGCAATGCGCGCTTTTGCCGTGCTGGAACGCCGCAAGTGAGCACACTCTAGGCGGACCTTGTGCAGCAGTGCATCAAGATCCGGATAGTCCCTCAAAAAACTCTGCACGACCAAATTGAGCACATGTGCCAGACATGGGATGTGAGTGAGGTTGCCGAGGCCCAGAGCTGCCACCAGATTTCGGCCATTATCACACACTACCATGCCTGGCTGGAGATTCGCTGCCACAAACCACACATCGCTCTCCTGCTTGATGGCATTCCAGAGCTCCTGCGCTGTGTGGCTTCGATTCCCCAAAGAAATTAATTTCAAGACGGCCTGTTGACGTTTGGCCATGGCTGTGCTCATGTCGGTCGTAACAGGTAAACGTTCATCATGGGTCCATGTGGAGGTGGACTGTGACGGCTCCTGCAGCGATTCTGAGGAACTGGTGTAAGAGGAGGAGTCAATGCGCACAGAATGGATTCCTGCAATCCTTGGAGTGGGCAGGACACGTCCTGCGCCACTCGCACGATCTGTACCCGGCTCAACGACATTAACCCAATGGGCAGTGAGGGAAAGGTATCGCCCCTGTCCATGTTGACTGGTCCACGCATCGGTGGTGAGGTGGACCTTGCTACTGACGGCGTTCAGTAGCGCGTGTTTTATGTGTCCCTCCACATGCTTGTGCAGGGCAGTGACAGCTTGCCTGCTGAAGTAAAAGCGGCTGGGCACATTGTACTGTGGGACTGCCAATGACATCAAGTCACGGAAGCTGTCAGTCTCCACCAGCCTGAATGACAGCATTTCCAGTGACAGAAGTTTGGCAATGCCTGCAGTCAGAGCCTGTGCTCGTTGGTTGTTTGACGAGAAAGGCCGCCTTTTCTCCCATGCCTGTACTACCGATGGCTGTAGACTGGGCTGGGAGTGTGTGGATGACTGGGAAAGTGGTGCTGCGGGTGGAATTACAGTGGGTCTCTGGACAACAGGGCCAGAGGTTCTTCCACAGCGATCCTGGGAGGAAGCCGAACCAGCTGCGTGTGAGCTGGAGGAAGAGGCAACACGAGCTGAAGAGGTGGTAGCTGCCGCTGTTGGTTGGCCTTGCTCTTCAGTGTGTTTTTCTAACTCCGCCGCGTGTCTGTTGCGCACATGTTTCCACATGTTGGAGGTATTGAGGTTGCTGACATTTCGACCTCTTTTGACTTTGTGATGACACACCTTGCATTTGACATAGCAAATATCATCTGCAACTGTGTCAAAAAAGGGCCAGACACTGCAAGTCTTGGGAGCGTCCTTTTTGGCTTTTGGAACAGACATGCTCCTAACGGGTGCCAAAGTGGAGGCTACAGGCTGCGCAGTCTTCCCCCTCCCTCTACCTCTTTGGCCCGTTCTGGGAATCTCTTCCTCGGAGCTGCTCCCACCACCTTCCTGTCCCTCACGCCACGATGGGTCAAGGACCTCATCATCTACACTACCCTCTGCCACCAACTGCTCCTCCTGGGTAGTCTCAGCAGCAGAGCACGCACCAGAAAGTGGCACCTGAGTGTCATCATCAGCGGATGCGGCCTGCGATGTGGGACTGGAGGCACTGGCCCACCCGCCTCTTCAGACTCAGAGAGAAAAAGCTGTTGGGCATCACTGCACCCTGCCTCTTCTTCCATTTCTCCAATGCTGCTTGGCTGGCCCCCTGTTTCCAAGCCAAGAGATTCAGAAAACAGAAGTAGAGACGGCTCCTGTCCTGGGCTCTCTGTCTGCCTGGCCAATTTGGCAGGTGGTGAAGAGACAGATGGCTGCTCTCCAGTGCTCTGTGTCTGAGAGGATGTGGCACTAATTGAAGTCGATGCGTTAGCTGCCATCCATCCGACAACGGCTTCAATTTGGTCTTCACGCAGCAGCAGTGTACGGCGCTCTGTGACAAAGCTGCGCATGAAGGACTGTTCCCTGGTGAAACTGGGTGCTGAGGAGTCACCGGTGCCCGCAGCAGGCACAGAATCCCCACGTCCTCTCCCTGCTCCGCGCCCACGCCCACGTGCCTTACTCCCTGCCTTCTTCATCTTGGTTGACTGATAAAGATATGCAGAAAAGTACTAACGGCTTTGTGTGCTTATTCCTGAACAGCTCCTAACAGGTATAGGAAACACTAATTTTCTAAAGTGTGGACTAGACTTTAATATGAGCTAATGTGGCCTACACAAATGTAAAGTGGTGTGTTTGGTGAACTTTATTATTTATTTATTTTTTTGGGGCTGAACTGACAACAGAGAGAGCTGCAGTCACACGGAGACCGTGCAGACAGCCGTAAACGGCCCCAAAAACCTCCTCTACTTTATCCTATGTAGTGTTTTTCCACAAGTTAGCTGGATACGGGTGGAAAGACACTAATAGGAAATTTTTGAAAAAATGTGCAGCAGCCTGCACTACTTAAAACAAAAGGAAAATTGATTTTACGGTATGACGCAGTGAACAACCCTGAGCTGGATACAACCAGGCTATGGCTGCTCACAGACTACAGGGCGAGCTGCAGTCACACGGAGACCGTGCAGACAGCCGTAAACAGCGCTGCAAGGCCCAAAAAACCTCCTCTACTTTATCCTATGTAGTGTTTTTCCACAAGTTAGCTGGATACGGGTGGAAAGACACTAATAGGAATTTTTTGAAAAAATGTGCAGCAGCCTGCACTACTTAAAACAAAAGGAAAATTGATTTTACGGTATCACGCAGTGAACAACCCTGAGCTGGATACAACCAGGCTATGGCTGCTCACAGACTACAGGGCGAGCTGTAGTCACACAGAGACCATGCAGACAGCCGTAAACAGCGCTGCAAGGCCCAAAAAACCTCCTCTACTTTATCCTATGTAGTGTTTTTCCACAAGTTAGCTGGATACGGGTGGAAAGTCACTAATAGGAATTATTACAAAAAATGAGCAGCAGACTACACTACTTGAAAAAAAAAAAAAAAAAGAACAGTATGAGGCAATGAACCACCCTCCCTGAACTGAATACAACCAGCTATGGATGGCCTATGGCTGCACACAGACTAGAGAGTGGGCTGCACTCACACACACACACACAGACCTTGCAGATCGCTGTGAAAACAGCGCTGCAAGGCAAAAGCAAGGTGATTAGTAGGTGAACACAGCGGTTGCTAAATTAGCCTTGGAAAAGCACAAAGAAGCAAATCGCTATCTCTAAACTGGCCCTCAGTCAGCAAACAGCGTCCTGTCACTAAGTGAATTCACAGCAGAGTGAGCGAAAAATGGCGCCAGCGACTTTTAAACTGCATCATGACATCATTTCAGCAGCCAATCACAGCCTTGCCAGTAGTTTCATGCCCTCCATGCTGAACAGGATGTGCCCACACTTGGAATCATTCTCATTGGCTGATTTCGTGCAAATATGTGCAGTTTGAATCCTGGGAACTTCCGATTCCGGTATGCGATACGCGGCAAGTATCGGATCTCGGTATCAGAATTCCGATACCGCTAAGTATCGGCCGATACCCGATACTTGTGGTATCGGAATGCTCAACACTAGTGGTGAGCACTTTGAACCCCCAAGTGCTTCACAGAAGTTTACAACGCAGAGCCGTGAAAATAAAAAATAATTTTTCTTTCCTCAAAAATGATGTTTTAGCAAGCAATTTTTTATTTTCACAAGGGTAACAGGAGAAATTGGACCCCAATAATTGTTGCCCAGTTTGTCCCGAGTATGCTGGTACCCCATATGTGGGGGTAAACCACTGTTTGGGCGCACGTCGGGGCTCGGAAGGGAGGGAGCACTATTTGACTTTTTGAACGCAAGATTGGCTGGAATCAATGGTGGCGCCATGTTGCGTTTGGAGACCCCTGATGTGGCTAAACAGTGGAAACCCCTCAATTCTAACTCCAACACTAACCCCAACACACCCCTAACCCTAATCCCAACTCTAGCCATAACCCTAACCACAACCCTAACTCCAACACACCCCTAACCACAACCCTAACCCCAACACACCCCTAACCCTAATCCCAACCCTAATCCTAACCCTAATCCCAACCCTAACCACAACCCTAACCCCAACACACCCATAACCATAACCCTAACCACAAGCCTAATCTTAACCCTATTTCCAACCCTAGCCCTAATTCCAACCCTAACTCTAATTTCAACCCTAACCCTAAGGCTATGTGCCCACGTTGCGGATTCGTGTGAGATTTTTCCACACCATTTTTGAAAAATCCGAAGGTAAAATGCATTGCCTTAATTTACTGCTGATTTCCAGTGTTTTTTGTGCGGACTTCACCTGCGGATTCCTATTGAGGAACAGGTGTAAAACGCTGCGTAATCCGCACAAAGAATTGACATGCTGCGGAAAATACAATGCAGCGTTCCCGAGCTGTATTTTCCGCACCATGGGCACAGCGGATTTGGTTTTCCATAGGTTTACATGGAACTGTAAACCTGATGGAACACTGCTACGAATCCGCAGCGGCCAATCCACTGCGGATATGCAGCCAAATCCGCACCGTGTGCACATAGCCTAAATCTAAGGCTATGTGCACACGCTGCGGAAAACGCTGCGGATCTGCAGTGTTTCCGCAGCTGTGGGTGCGCAGCAGTTTCCCATGAGTTTATAGTTCAATGTAAACCTATGGGAAACAAAAAATGCTGTGCCCATGCTGCGGAAAAAAATGCGCGGAAACGCAGCGGTTTACATTCTGCAGCATGTCACTTCTTTCTGCGGATTCCGCAGCGGTTTTACATCTGCTCCAATAGAAAACCGCAGTTGTAAAACCGCAGTGAAATCCGCAGAAAAACCATGGTGAATCCGCGATAAATCCGCAGCGGTTTTGCACTGCGGATTTATCAAATCCGCTGCGGAAAAATCCGCAGAGGACCAGAATACGTGTGCACATACCCTAACCCTAACCCTAGTTCTAACCCTAACCCTAACCCTAGTTCTAACCCTAACCCTAGTTCTAACCCTAACCCTAGTTCTAACCCTAACCCTAACCCTAGTCCTAATTTTAGTGGCGGGAAAAATAAAAAAAATATATTTTCTTTATTTTATTGTTGTCTCCACCTATGGGGGTGATAAAGGGGGGGTTATTTACTATTTTTTTATTTTGATCACTGCGATAGGTTTTATCACAGTGATCAAAATGTACATTGAACGAATCTGCCGGCTGGCAGATTCGGCGGGTGCACTGCGCATGCGCCCGCCATTTTGGAAGATGGCGGCGCCCAGGGAGAAGACGGATGGACACCGGGAGGCTCGGTAAGTATGAAGGGGGGAGATCGGAGCATGGGGGGTGGATCGCAGCAGAGGGGGAGCAGACAGGAGGACGGGGGAGCAGACAGGAGGACGGAGGGGAGCGGACCACCGAACGGAGGACTGGGGAGTAGATCGGTGGCGGTGGGGGGGGGCAGACCAGTATTTCCAGCCATGGCCGATGATATTGCAGCATCGGGCATGGCTGGATTGTAATATTTCACCATTTTCATAGGTGAAATATTACAAATTGCTCTGATTGGCAGTTGCACTTTCAACAGCCAATCAGAGCGATCGTAGCCACGGGGGGGTGAAGCCACCTCCCCTGGGCTAAAGTACCACTCCCCCTGTCCCTGCAGATCGGGTGAAATTGGAGTTAACCCTTTCACCCGATCTGCAGGGACGCTGTCATGATTCTCAATGGCGAGAGAACATAGCCCAGCATATATGAGAACTAGCTCTTGGAAGATGGAATCTATACTGACCATGAACTAAACCTGCCGCACAACTAGAAGTGGCCGGGTAGCATGCCTATGTTTTTTTATCCCTAGATGCCCAGCGCCAGCCGGAGAACTACCTAATCCTAGCAGAGGAAAAGACAGTCCTGGCTCACCTCTAGAGAAATTTTCCCAAAAGGCAGACAGAGGCCCCCACATATATTGGCGGTGATTTTAGATGAAATGACAAACGTAGTATGAAAATAGGTTTAGCAAAAATCGAGGTCCGCTTACTAGATAGCAAGAAGACAGAAAGGGCACTTTCATGGTCAGCAGAAAACCCTATCAAAACACCATCCAGAAATTACTTTAAGACTCTAGCATTAACTCATAACACCAGAGTGGCAATTTCCGCTCACAAGAGCTTTCCAGACACAGTAACGAAACAGCAGCTGTGAACAGGAACAAAATGCAAAAACACACAAGGACAAAAGTCCAACTTAGCTGGGAGTTGTCTAGTAGCAGGAACATGCACAGAAAGGCTTCTGATTACATTGTTGATCGGCATGAAACTGACAGAGGAGCAAGGTTATATAGCGACTCCCACATCCTGATAGGAGCAGGTGAACAGAGGGGATGATGCACACAAGTACAATTCCACAAGTGGCCACCGGGGGAGCCCAGAATCCAATTTCACAACAGTACCCCCCCTCAAGGAGGGGGCACCGAACCCTCACCAGAACCACCAGGGCGATCAGGATGAGCCCTATGAAAGGCACGGACAAGATCGGAGGCATGAACATCAGAGGCAGTGACCCAAGAATTATCCTCCTGACCGTATCCCTTCCATTTGACCAGATACTGGAGTTTCCGTCTGGAAACACGAGAGTCCAAGATCTTTTCCACAACGTACTCCAACTCACCCTCAACCAACACCAGAGCAGGAGGCTCAACGGAAGGCACAGCCGGTACCTCATACCTGCGCAACAATGACCGATGAAAAACATTATGAATCGAAAAGGATGCAGGGAGGTCCAAACGGAAGGACACAGGGTTAAGAATCTCCAATATCTTGTACGGGCCGATGAACCGAGGCTTAAACTTAGGAGAAGAAACCCTCATAGGGACAAAACGAGAAGACAACCACACCAAGTCCCCAACACAAAGCCGAGGACCAACACGACGACGGCGGTTGGCAAAAAGCTGAGTCTTCTCCTGGGACAACTTCAAATTGTCCACCACCTGCCCCCAAATCTGATGCAACCTCTCCACCACAGCATCCACTCCAGGACAATCCGAAGATTCCACTTGACCGGAGGAAAATCGAGGATGAAACCCCGAATTACAGAAAAACGGGGACACCAAGGTGGCAGAGCTGGCCCGATTATTGAGGGCGAACTCCGCCAAAGGCAAAAAAGCAACCCAATCATCCTGATCCGCAGACACAAAACACCTCAAATATGTCTCCAAGGTCTGATTAGTCCGCTCGGTCTGGCAATTAGTCTAAGGATGGAAAGCAGACGAAAAAGACAAATCTATGCCCATCCTAGCACAGAATGCCCGCCAAAATCTAGACACGAATTGGGTCCCTCTGTCAGAAAAGATATTCTCCGGAATACCATGCAAACGAACAACATTTTGAAAAAACAGAGGAACCAACTCGGAAGAAGAAGGCAACTTAGGCAAGGGAACCAGATGGACCATCTTAGAGAAACGGTCACACACCACCCAGATGACAGACATCTTATGAGAAACAGGCAGATCCGAAATAAAATCCATCGAGATGTGCGTCCAAGGCCTCTTCGGGATAGGCAAGGGTAACAACAATCCACTAGCCCGAGAACAACAAGGCTTGGCCCGAGCACAAACGTCACAAGACTGCACAAAGCCTCGCACATCTCGTGACAGGGAAGGCCACCAGAAGGACCTTGCCACCAAATCCCTGGTACCAAAGATTCCAGGATGACCTGCCAACGCAGAAGAATGAACCTCAGAGATGACTCTACTGGTCCAATCATCAGGAACAAACAGTCTACCAGGTGGGCAACGATCAGGTCTATCCGCCTGAAACTCCTGCAAGGCCCGCCGCAGGTCTGGAGAAACGGCAGACAATATCACTCCATCTTTAAGGATACCTGTGGGCTCAGAATTACCAGGGGAGTCAGGCTCAAAACTCCTAGAAAGGGCATCCGCCTTAACATTCTTAGAACCCGGTAGGTAAGACACCACAAAATTAAACCGAGAGAAAAACAACGACCAGCGCGCCTGTCTAGGATTCAGGCGCCTGGCAGACTCAAGGTAAATTAAATTTTTGTGGTCAGTCAATACCACCACCTGATGTCTGGCCCCCTCAAGCCAGTGACGCCACTCCTCAAAAGCCCACTTCATGGCCAAAAGCTCCAGATTCCCAATATCATAATTCCGCTCGGCGGGCGAAAATTTACGGGAAAAAAAAGCACAAGGTCTCATCACGGAGCAGTCGGAACTTCTCTGCGACAACACCGCCCCAGCTCCGATTTCAGAAGCGTCGACCTCAACCTGAAAAGGAAGAGCAACATCAGGCTGACGCAACACTGGGGCGGAAGAAAAGCGGCGCTTGAGCTCCCGAAAGGCCTCCACAGCATCAGTGGACCAATCAGCAACATCAGCACCCTTCTTAGTCAAATCAGTCAATGGTTTTACAACATCAGAAAAACCAGCAATAAATCGACGATAAAAGTTAGCAAAGCCCAAAAATTTCTGAAGACTCTTAAGAGAAGAGGGTTGCGTCCAATCACCAATAGCCTGAACCTTGACAGGATCCATCTCGATGGAAGAGGGGGAAAAAATGTATCCCAAAAAGGAAATCTTTTGAACCCCAAAAACACACTTAGAACCCTTCACACACAAGGAATTAGACCGCAAAACCTGAAAAACCCTCCTGACCTGCTGGACATGAGAGTCCCAGTCATCCGAAAAAATCAGAATATCATCCAGATACACAATCATAAATTTATCCAAATAATCGCGGAAAATGTCATGCATAAAGGACTGGAAGACTGAAGGGGCATTTGAAAGACCAAAAGGCATCACCAAATACTCAAAATGGCCCTCGGGCGTATTAAATGCGGTTTTCCACTCATCCCCCTGCTTGATTCGCACCAAATTATACGCCCCACGGAGATCAATCTTAAGGTACCGTCACATTAAGCGACGCTGCAGCGATAGCGACAACGATGCCGATCGCTGCAGCGTCGCTGTTTGATCGCTGGAGAGCTGTCACACAGACCGCTCTCCAGCGACCAACGATGCCGAGGTCCCCGGGTAACCAGGGTAAACATCGGGTTGCTAAGCGCAGGGCCGCGCTTAGTAACCCGATGTTTACCCTGGTTACCAGCGTAAAAGTAAAAAAAACAAACAGTACATGCTCACCTGCGCGTCCCTCAGCGTCTGCTTCCTGACACTGACTGAGCTCCGGCCCTAACAGCACAGCGGTGACGTCACCGCTGTGCTTTCACTTTCACTTTAGGGCCGGATCTCAGTCAGAGCAGGAAGCAGACGCTGAGGGACGCGCAGGTGAGCATGTACTGTTTGTTTTTTTTACTTTTACGCTGGTAACCAGGGTAAACATCGGGTTACTAAGCGCGGCCCTGCGCTTAGTAACCCGATGTTTACCCTGGTTACCAGTGTAAAACATCGCTGGTATCGTTGCTTTTGGTGTCAAACACAACGATACACGGCGATCGGACGACCAAATAAAGTTCTGGACTTTATTCAGCGACCAGCGACATCACAGCAGGATCCTGATCGCTGCTGCGTGTCAAACTAAACGATATCGCTAGCGAGGACGCTGCAACGTCACGGATTGCTAGCGATATCGTTTAGTGTGACGGTACCTTTAGAGAACCACTTGGCCCCCTTTATACGAGCAAACAAATCAGTAAGCAGTGGTAACGGATATTGATATTTAACCGTGATTTTATTCAAAAGTCGATAATCAATACACGGCCTCAAAGAGCCGTCTTTCTTAGACACAAAGAAAAAACCGGCTCCTAAGGGAGATGACGAAGGACGAATATGTCCCTTTTCCAAGGACTCCTTTATATATTCTCGCATAGCCGCGTGTTCAGGCACAGACAGATTAAATAAACGACCCTTAGGGTATTTACTACCCGGGATCAAGTCTATGGCACAATCGCACTCCCGGTGCGGAGGTAGTGAACCAACCTTGGGTTCTTCAAAAACGTCACGAAAGTCAGACAAGAATTCAGGAATCTCAGAGGGAATAGATGATGAAATGGAAACCAAAGGTACGTCCCCATGAGTTCCTTTACATCCCCAGCTTAACACAGACATAGCTCTCCAGTCGAGGACTGGGTTATGAGATTGCAGCCATGGCAATCCCAGCACCAAAACATCATGTAGATTATACAGCACCAGAAAGCGAATAACCTCCTGGTGATCCGGATTAACACGCATAGTCACTTGTGTCCAGTATTGTGGTTTATTACTAGCCAATGGGGTGGAGTCAATCCCTTTCAGAGGTATCGGAGCCTCCAATGGCTCCAAATCATACCCACAGCGTTTGGCAAAGGACCAATCCATAAGACTCAAAGCAGCGCCAGAGTCGACATAGGCGTCCGCGGTAATAGATGACAAAGAACAAATCAGGGTCACAGATAGAATAAACTTAGACTGTAAAGTGCTAATTGAAACAGACTTGTCAGGCTTCTTAGTACGCTTAAAGCATGCTGATATAACATGAGTTGAATCACCACAATAGAAGCACAACCCATTTTTTCGTCTAAAATTCTGCCGCTCGCTTCTGGACAGAATTCTATCACATTGCATATTTTCTGGCGTTTTCTCAGTAGACACCGCCAAATGGTGCACAGGTTTGCGCTCCCGCAGACGCCTATCGATCTGAATAGCCATCGTCATGGACTCATTCAGACTCGCAGGCACAGGGAACCCCACCATAACATCCTTAATGGCATCAGAGAGACCTTCTCTGAAAATCGCCGCCAGGGCGCACTCATTCCACTGAGTAAGCACAGACCATTTGCGGAATTTTTGGCAGTATATTTCAGCTTCATCTTGCCCCTGAGACAAGGACATCAAGGCCTTTTCCGCCTGAAGCTCTAAATGAGGTTCCTCATAAAGCAACCCCAAGGCCAGAAAAAACGCATCCACATTGAGCAACGCAGGATCCCCTGGTGCCAATGCAAAAGCCCAGTCTTGAGGGTCGCCCCGGAGCAAGGAAATTACAATCCTGACCTGCTGTGCAGGGTCTCCGGCAGAGCGAGACTTCAGGGACAAAAACAATTTGCAATTATTTTTAAAATTTTGAAAGTGAGATCTATTCCCCGAGAAGAATTCAGGCAAAGGAATTCTAGGCTCAGACATAGGTGCATGAACAACAAAATCTTGCAAATTTTGTACCTTTGTGGCGAGATTATTCAAACCTGTAGCTACACTCTGAAGATCCATTTGAAACAGGTGAACACAGAGCCATTCAAGGATTAGAAGGAGAGAAAGAGAGGAAGGCTGCAGTATAGGCAGACTAGCAAGTGTTTCAATTAAGAGCACACTCAGAACTAGAGGGAAAAAAAAAAAAAAAAAAATTGTAGCAGACTTCTTTTTTCTCTCCTTTCTCAGCCAGTAATTTAACCCTTTTTTTGGGGCCGGTCAAACTGTCATGATTCTCAATGGCGAGAGAACATAGCCCAGCATATATGAGAACTAGCTCTTGGAAGATGGAATCTATACTGACCATGAACTAAACCTGCCGCACAACTAGAAGTGGCCGGGTAGCATGCCTATGTTTTTTTATCCCTAGATGCCCAGCGCCAGCCGGAGAACTACCTAATCCTAGCAGAGGAAAAGACAGTCCTGGCTCACCTCTAGAGAAATTTTCCCAAAAGGCAGACAGAGGCCCCCACATATATTGGCGGTGATTTTAGATGAAATGACAAACGTAGTATGAAAATAGGTTTAGCAAAAATCGAGGTCCGCTTACTAGATAGCAAGAAGACAGAAAGGGCACTTTCATGGTCAGCAGAAAACCCTATCAAAACACCATCCAGAAATTACTTTAAGACTCTAGCATTAACTCATAACACCAGAGTGGCAATTTCCGCTCACAAGAGCTTTCCAGACACAGTAACGAAACAGCAGCTGTGAACAGGAACAAAATGCAAAAACACACAAGGACAAAAGTCCAACTTAGCTGGGAGTTGTCCAGTAGCAGGAACATGCACAGAAAGGCTTCTGATTACATTGTTGACCGGCATGAAACTGACAGAGGAGCAAGGTTATATAGCGACTCCCACATCCTGATAGGAGCAGGTGAACAGAGGGGATGATGCACACAAGTACAATTCCACAAGTGGCCACCGGGGGAGCCCAGAATCCAATTTCACAACAGGACGCGATCATTCTGTGACACAGCATATGCGTCACAGGTCGGATTGGCACCGACTTTCATGACGCATACGCTGTGTCACAGGTCGGGAAGGGGTTAAACTAGTTTATATTGGCCATGTGCACACTATCGGTATTTGGTCATTATTTTACCTCAGTATTTGTAAGCCAAATCCAGGAGTGGGTGATAAATACAGAAGTGCTGACGTGTTTCTATTATACTTTTCCTCTGATTTTTCCAGTCCTGGTTTTGGCTTAAAAATACTGAGGTAAAATACTGACCAAATACTCAATGTGACCTTACAATACTGACTGAATCAATGACATGATAAATGATAAGATTGTAATGTTTGTGGCATTTGTATTAAAGGGAACCTGACAGCTGATACATGATCTATGGGAAGCATGTATCAGATGCTGGCTGCATGATTTCAGCCATATATCTATTCTGTGGCATTTCAGAGAAAAACATACTTTAAAAGCCAGACAGGCAGATCCACAGTGGCTTCTCTCCGCCCGCTGCCCTGGTTTGACAGGTCTCTCCCTTTACAGGCATGCAGGGAGAGATCTGTCACTCAGGAGGAGCCAGCGGAGAAAAGCCACTGGGGACCCTCCTGTTTCACTAGTCTCCTGTGGGGCTCAATCCCCGGTGGCTAAATTATGTTTTTCTCTGAAACGCCGCAGGAAATATACATAGATGAACTCATACAGCCAGTGTCTGATACATGCTACCCTAGATGAGGCAGCTTGTATCAGCTGTCAGGTTCCTTTTAAATAATACATTTTCTCCAAATAAATCCTAAATTAATGCAGGAAACTTTTTTTTGCATATATTTTTTTCTCATCACTATCTGTAAGCAAACACATCAAGTCTTTGTGAAATTGCCAGAGTGACCTTGCTATCCCAGAGCACACACAATAATATGGCAGAAAAACACAACCTACGCTCAGCCGCTCTTTCCGCAAAGAAGGTTACAAAAGGGGAGAAAAACAATTTAAGTGAAACAAATCAAAGCAGCAATGAATAACTAAGAAGAAAACAACATCTATTTAAATTCAGCAGATTTACATAGTATTATAATTGAGGACATTTTTCTTGATTAGCCAGGATGCCGTCTCCATATCTTTACCAGGTAATGGGGCAAGACGTAACTAAATGTCTGCATCAGGTTCACGTGACATACATAAATTCTGAAAAATTGACTCATCTGTAATCGTCATTGCAAGGTGAGATTGAAATGCATCCAGTATGTCCTAAGTGAGTTATTTATCATGATCCATTTATACAAGCGAAATGTTACAGACACTGTGATTGTAAGCGACGACTAACGAAATATTTAGAGGAAGATGTCAGCTGCGGCCTTTCCATTTTTTTTTTTGTTTATCTTTGAGCAATCAGTTTAATTTCACATTTAATTACATGCTTCATCTCTTAGGAAACCACATGAAAAAAATCAAAATTTAATCTGGGTTTTTAATTCAGCTGTCATAGTATAAAGTAATAGCCATTTTGTTACCGAAGGGATGAGCTAGGACGCAGAACATGCAATTTCATTTCATTTCATTTCAAGATGCAAAACACGAGTAACTATTAAGAAAAAACAAGGGATAACATGTAACGGCAATAAAAATAAAGATACAGTAGTATTTAAATTTTGGGCACCCCTAGTCAAAATTACTGTTATTGTGAACAGTTCAGCAAGTTGAAGATAAAATGTTCTCTAAAGGGCCTAAAGTTAAAGATGACACATTTCCCTTGTATTTTAGGGGAAAAAATATTTTTATCTTTTAAAAATTACAAACAGAAAATGGGCTGATGCCAAAGATTGGGCACCCTGCATGGTTAGTACCTAGTAGTACCCCCTTTTGAAAGTATCACAGCTTTTAAACGCTTTTGTAGTCATTCAATTCTTGTTTTTGGGACTTTCCTCCATTCTTCCTTGGAAATTTTTTTTCAGTTCTGTGAAATTTCTGGGCCGTCTTGCAAGCACTGCGATTTTGACGTCTACCCACAGATTTTCAATGATGTTCAGATCAGGGGACTTTGAGGGCCATTGTAAAACCTTCAGCATGCGCTTTTTGAGGTAGCATATTGTGGATTTTGACAGGTGTTTGGAATTATTATTATAGATGAGGGAGCACTAAAATGTGTGAATGTTCATTACTTGAACCGAGCAATTCCTAATGCTTGAATGCTTGTTTCGAATAACTATTATAATGGGATTCAATGGGAAATCTGAGCATTTTTCCAGCAGGCCCTACAAAGAGGACTGGGAGGCAGTAAAAAAGTTGAAAAGGATGGAAAAAGTGCTGAACGTAAGGAGAACAGCATGTGGAAGACCACTGGAAGGATTTCTAACTTCCATATCACTGCTGAAAACAATGATGTCACACTTTTACTCCACATTAAGGACTGACAAGAAACATTCAAAATCGACAAGAAATTGGAGTTTACATGAAAAAAATGTTAAGAAACATTCTTCCCTGTATAATGACTTTCATATAAAGCAAAATTTAAAAGGGATTTGTGAAAAAAAATAATTTAAGTAAACCAAAATTGAATTAAAAAAAAAAAAAAAAGGAAATGTCAGTGGAATTTATGAAGTAAACAAGAACTGCCAAAAATGTGATGTAAGAGGGACTTAAATACACTCTGTATTAGACATAAAGGAGGGCCTCATACACATTCTGTTCAAATTGTCAAGTAGTCTTCAAAAAATACAAGCAAGGTCACCCATATACCCTTGAAGGCACCAACTGTAGTAGTTCATTCAATATTGTGAGCAAAGTATAGTTGTGGTACTGCTCCACTCACAAAAGTTCTGCACAGTGCAAAGCCTGCTGAAAATTAGACTCAGGGTCATCCATACAACTTTAATGTCACCAACTGTAGTACCTCTTTCAAATATTGTGAGCAAAGTATAGTTGTGGCACTCTTATACTCCTAAAAACTATGCAGAGTGCAAAGCCTTCCAAAAATTACAATCAGGTTCATCTATACACTCTTAAAGGCAACAATTGGATGACCTCATTAAAATATTAAGAAAGTGTACAACTGTGGCAGGTCTATTTAGTTTTTTATTTCAAACTAACGACATTTCACACAAAGCAGATGCTACAGTACAGGGTGGGCCATGTATATGGTGGATACACCTAAATAAAATGGGAATGGTTGCTGATATCAACTTTCTGTTTGTGGCACATTAGTATATGGGAGGGGGAAAATGTTTCAAGATGGGTGGTGACTATGGCAACCATTTTGAAGTCAGCCATTTTTGGATCCAAATTTATTTTTTCCAATGGGAAGAGGGTCATGTGACACATCAAACTTATTGAGAATTTCACAATGAAAAACTATGGTGTGCTTGGTTTTAATGTATCTTTATTCTTTCATGAGTTACTTACATGAAAGGCTAAAGATACGTTAAAACCAAGCACACCATTGTTTTTCATTGTGAATTTCTCAATAAGTTTGATGTGTACAGCCATTGACATATTGCAGAGGTTAACACGTGAGAAGCGGACAGAATTGTGTTGATGTCTGGTGAATGCAGTACCCGGGTCATTGCAGCAGATTTCAATGCAAGATACCCTACGCAAGAAAACATCATTCCCATGTTTGTTAGATGTATCCATATAAATGGCCCACCCAAAAAAGTTTGCCTCATCACTGAACATAATGTTCTGTGTAAACTGAGGGTCCTGTTCCAATTTTTGTTTGTTCATTCTGCAAATTCAGCGTGCCGATCCGGGTCATCCTCATTAAGATGCTGCAGCAGCTGGATTTTGTAAGGGTGCCATTTGTGAGTAGCTAATATCCGCCGAAGTGATGTTCGACTGATGCCAGATCATCGAATGAGCAAGACAAAAAATGGAACAGAACCCTCAGTTTACACAGAACATTCTGTTCAGTTATGAGGCAAACTTTTCTGGGTAAGCCACTTATATGGATACACCTAAATAACTTGGGACTGGTGACCGTTTTCTTGCGTAGGGTGTCTTGCATTGAAATCTGCTGCAATGACCCGGGTACTGTGTTCACCAGACATCAATACAATTTATATCCGCTCCTCACGTGTTAAACTCTGCGACATGTCAATAGATGAAAACAAAGAGAAACTTGTGTATAACTCTTGAAATAATAAAGTTACGTTAAAACCAACCACAACATTGATTTTCTTGTGAAATTCTCAATAAGTTTGATGTGTCACATGAACCTCTTCCCATTGGAAAAAATAAAGTTGGATCCAAAATGACCGACTTCAAAATGGCTGCCATGGTCACCACCCATCTTGAAAAGTTTTCCCCCTCCCATATGCTAATGTGCCACAAACAGGAAGTTGATATCACCAACCATTCCCATTTTATTTAGGTGTATCCACATACATGACCCACCCTGTATATATGACAACAGTCAATTTTTTTTACCAAAAATATTTTGTGAACTGTACCAGGCAAAGCCGCTTTTAAAAATATTAAACATTTTTTTTTTAATTTTATATGACACCAAAATCTAACAAAAGGCATGTAAAACCGTATCAATAAGTAATTGAATCTAGACAAATTTCTCACTGCTTTTTTACAGTGTTAAGTATACCAAGAAAATGTACCCAGGAACACATAATACTGTATGAATGAGCAATGTAACACCCCCCAAAAAAATTGACAACTTGTTTTGAGGATTATATACCACCGAAATGTATCCAGGAACATGTAATACTCTGTGGATGAGCAACATAATACCGAATCAATTTTTAACAATTTTTGAAAGAGATAGATACCATCGAAATGCACCCAAGAAAACATAATACTCTATGGATGAAAAATATAATGCCAATACTTTTTTAAACAATTCCTGGAGAATTAGATAACACCAAAATGTACTCAAGAAGACATGATACTCTATGCATGAGCAATATAATCCAGATACATTTTTATCATTTTTTTTGTAAGTGTTATATATCACAGAAATGTACCCCAGACCACGAAATAGTGTATGGGTGAGAACTTAAGCACAGGAATATTTTTGAACTTTTTTTGAGGATTAAATATCACAGAAATTTACCCCAGATTACAAAATAGTGTATAGAGTATATAATCACTGCACTCGTACAAATTGAGGAATTTTGCTTCAAGTGAAAAATGTAATACAGGTGGCAGGTGAACTGACAGGCAAATTAATGTTTCGGCCGGTTAATGACCTTGATCACAATGCCGCCCTTGGAAAAATTTCTCTAGGTTAGAACACGAAATGTCAATATGGATGGTTGGACAAAATCCAAAATAGGGGAAGGTATGCACAAGGGTCAAAAAATGACACCACATATGTCTATAAGACTGTAATTCCGTAAGTGGTAAAGTTGTACATGCAGACACGAATGTGTCTTGGGAACAGGTGGATAGCGTTGCAGCAGAAGCCGACTATAGCGGACTAAAGGAAACAAGAGTGGACCCTCTGGACCGTGGGGGACCTACCCCTGAGCGAGCGGCCTAGGTGAGAACGACCCCTATACAGGGACCGCAAGGAGCAAGCCCAGAGGTCACTTACCCATGGTGAGATACCAAGAGGGACGGCTCCAGGAAGAGAGACTAAAGAAGACTGGATACTGGAGAGGAACACGGGAAGCAGAGGCAAAACCTGGATAACAGGGAGGCCGGAAACGGAGCAAGCACTGAGGGAGAAAACAGAACAAAAACCATAGATAAACAACAGGAACAGGTAAGTAACAACCAAGGAGGTAGGGGAACTGAGGGGACCGTAGCACGGACAAGAACGGAGTGCGAACACTGGGCAGGGAAACTACAGAGGGCCAGACTGTTATGACCCCAATGGCGAGGGTCTCAGAGGAACGTGGAAGTCTGCAGAATACAAAAATCCAGCTCATAGGGCAGTGGTAACTGGGTTGACCATATATCTACTCCTAACGCCAACACTAGAAGTAGCCGGGGATCATTCCTACGTTGATTCTAGATGACACGCGCCAGCCGGAGAATCTAGCTACCCCTAGTAGAGGAAAACAAAGACCTTTCTTGCCTCCAGAGAAGGGGACCCCAAAGCTGGATAGAAGCCCCCCACAAATAATGACGGTGAGGTAAGAGGAAATGACAAACACAGAAATGAACCAGGTTTAGCACAGAGAGGCCCGCTTACTAATAGCAGAATAAAGAAAGGTAACTTATATGGTCAACAAAAACCCTATCAAAATCCACACTGGAAATTCAAGAACCCCCGAACCGTCTAACGGTCCGGGGGGAGAACACCAGCCCCCCTAGAGCTTCCAGCAAAGGTCAGGATATAGATTAGGAACAAGCTGGACAAAAATACAAAACCAAAACAAATAGCAAAAAGCAAAAGGCAGACTTAGCTGATATAACTGGAACCAGGATCAGTAGACAAGAGCACAGCAGACTAGCTCTGATAACTACGTTGCCAGGCATAGAACTGAAGGTCCAGGGAGCTTATATAGCAACACCCCTAACTAACGACCCAGGTGCGGATAAAAGGAATGACAGAAAAACCAGAGTCAAAAAACTAGTAACCACTAGAGGGAGCAAAAAGCAAATTCACAACAGTACCCCCCCCCTTAGTGAGGGGTCACCGAACCCTCACCACGACCACCAGGGCGATCAGGATGAGCGGCATGAAAGGCACGAACTAAATCGGCCGCATGAACATCAGAGGCGACCACCCAGGAATTATCCTCCTGACCATAGCCCTTCCACTTGACCAGGTACTGAAGCCTCCGCCTGGAGAGGCGAGAATCCAAGATCTTCTCCACCACGTACTCCAACTCGCCCTCAACCAACACCGGAGCAGGAGGCTCAGCAGAAGGAACTACAGGCACAATGTACCGCCGCAACAAGGACCTATGAAATACATTGTGAATAGCAAACGACACAGGAAGATCCAGACGAAAAGATACAGGATTAAGGATTTCCAATATCTTGTAAGGCCCAATAAAACGAGGTTTAAATTTGGGAGAGGAGACCTTCATAGGAACAAAGCGGGAAGAAAGCCATACCAAATCCCCAACGCGTAGTCGGGGACCCACACCGCGGCGGCGGTTGGCAAAGCGCTGAGCCTTCTCCTGTGACAACTTCAAGTTGTCCAACACATGATTCCAGATCTGCTGCAACCTATCCACCACAGAATCCACCCCAGGACAGTCAGAAGGCTCCACATGACCCGAAGAAAAACGAGGATGGAAACCAGAGTTGCAGAAAAAAGGCGAAACCAAGGTGGCGGAACTAGCCCGATTATTAAGGGCAAACTCAGCCAACGGCAAGAATGTCACCCAATCGTCCTGATCAGCAGAGACAAAACACCTCAAATAAGCCTCCAAAGTCTGATTAGTTCGCTCCGTCTGTCCATTAGTCTGAGGATGGAAAGCAGACGAAAACGACAAATCAATGCCCATCCTACTACAATCGCCAGAACCTGGAAACGAACTGGGATCCTCTGTCTGACACAATATTCTCAGGGATGCCGTGCAAACGAACCACGTTCTGAAAAAACACAGGAACCAGATCGGAAGAGGAAGGCAGCTTAGGCAAAGGAACCAAATGGACCATCTTGGAAAAGCGATCACATATCACCCAGATAACGGACATGCCCTGAGATAGCGGAAGATCAGAAATGAAATCCATGGAGATATGTGTCCAAGGTCTCTTCGGGACAGGCAAGGGCAAGAGCAAACCGCTGGCACGAGAACAGCAAGGCTTAGCTCGAGCACAAGTCCCACAGGACTGCACAAATGACCGCACATCCCTTGACAAGGAAGGCCACCAAAAGGACCTGGCCACCAGATCTCTGGTGCCAAAAATTCCCGGGTGACCTGCCAACACCGAGGAATGAACCTCGGAAATGACTCTGCTGGTCCACTTATCCGGGACAAACAGTCTGTCAGGTGGACAAGACTCAGGCCTATCAGCCTGAAATCTCTGCAACACACGTCGCAGATCCGGAGAAATAGCTGACAAGATAACTCCATCTTTAAGAATACCAACAGGATCAGTGACTCCAGGAGCATCAGGCACAAAGCTCCTAGAAAGAGCATCGGCCTTCACATTCTTTGAACCTGGTAAATACGAGACAACAAAATCAAAGCGGGAGAAAAACAATGACCAGCGGGCCTGTCTCGGATTAAGGCGTTTAGCAGACTCGAGATACATCAGATTTTTGTGATCAGTCAAGACCACCACACGATGCTTAGCACCCTCGAGCCAATGACGCCACTCCTCAAATGCCCATTTCATGGCCAACAACTCCCGATTGCCCACATCATAATTTCGCTCGGCAGGCGAAAACTTCCTAGAGAAAAAGGCACAAGGTTTCATAACAGAGCAACCAGGGCCTCTCTGCGACAAAACGGCCCCTGCCCCAATCTCCGAAGCATCCACCTCAACCTGAAAGGGAAGTGAGACGTCAGGCTGGCACAAAACAGGCGCCGAAGTAAACCGGCGTTTCAACTCCTGGAAAGCCTCCACGGCAGCAGGAGCCCAGTTAGCTACATCGGAGCCCTTCTTGGTCATATCCGTCAAAGGTTTCACAATGCTAGAAAAATTAGCGATAAAACGACGGTAGAAGTTAGCGAAGCCCAAGAACTTCTGAAGACTCTTAACTGACGAGGGCTGAGTCCAATCAAGAATAGCTCGGACCTTGACTGGGTCCATCTCCACAGCAGAAGGGGAAAAAATGAACCCCAAAAAGGGAACCTTCTGTACACCAAAGAGACACTTTGAGCCCTTGACAAACAAAGAATTTTCACGCAAAATTTTAAAGACCAACCTGACCTGCTCCACATGCGAATCCCAATTATCAGAAAAAACCAAAATATCATCCAGATAAACAATCAAAAATTTATCCAGATACTTCCGGAAAATGTCATGCATAAAGGACTGAAAAACTGAAGGCGCATTGGAGAGCCCAAAAGGCATCACCAAGTACTCAAAATGACCTTCGGGCGTATTGAATGTGGTTTTCCATTCATCACCTTGCTTAATGCGCACAAGGTTGTACGCACCACGAAGGTCTATCTTGGTGAACCACTTGGCACCCTTAATCCGGGCAAACAAGTCAGACAACAGCGGTAAAGAATACTGAAACTTGACAGTGATCTTATTTAAAAGCCGATAATCAATACAAGGTCTCAAAGATCCATCCTTTTTTGCCACAAAAAAGAATCCCGCACCAAGAGGGGAAGAAGACGGACGAATATGTCCTTTCTCCAGAGACTCCTTGATATATGAACGCATAGCGGTATGTTCAGGTACCGACAGATTAAACAGTCTTCCCTTAGGAAATTTACTGCCTGGGATCAAATCTATAGCACAGTCACAGTCTCTATGAGGAGGCAGTGCACTGGACTCAGACTCACTGAAGACATCCTGATAATCAGACAAATACTCCGGAACTTCCGAAGGCGTAGAGGAAGCAATAGACACAGGCAGGGAATCCCCATGAATACCACAACAGCCCCAACTTGAGACTGACATAGCCTTCCAGTCCAGGACTGGATTATGGGTCTGTAACCATGGCAGCCCTAAAACAACCAAATCATGCATTTTATGTAAAACCAGGAAACGTATCACCTCGCGGTGTTCAGGAGTCATGCACATGGTAACCTGTGTCCAATACTGCGGTTTATTTGCTGCCAATGGTGTAGCATCAATACCCCTAAGAGGAATAGGATTTTCTAATGGTTCAAGAGTAAAACCACAGCGCTTAGCAAATGAGAGATCCATGAGACTCAGGGCAGCACCTGAATCTACAAACGCCATGACAGGATAAGATGACAGTGAGCAAATCAAAGTTACAGACAGAATAAATTTAGGTTGCAAATTACCAACGGTGACAGGACTAACAACCTTAGCTATACGTTTAGAGCATGCTGAGATAACATGTGTAGAATCACCACAGTAGTAGCACAAGCCATTCCAGCGTCTATGAATTTTCCGCTCATTTCTAGTCAGGATTCTATCACATTGCATTAAATCAGGTGTCTGTTCAGACAACACCATGAGGGAATTTGCGGTTTTTCTATCACATTGCACCGAATTAGGTGTCTGTTCAGACAACACCATGAGGGAATTTGTGGTTTTGCGCTCCCGCAACCGCCGGTCAATTTGAATAGCCAGTGCCATAGTATCATTCAGACCTGTGGGAATGGGAAAACCCACCATAACATTCTTAATGGCTTCAGAAAGGCCATTTCTAAAATTAGCGGCCAGTGCACACTCGTTCCAATGTGTCAGCACGGACCATTTCCGAAATTTTTGGCAATACACTTCAGCCTCGTCCTGCCCCTGAGACATAGCCAGCAAGGCCTTTTCTGCCTGAATCTCAAGATTGGGTTCCTCATAAAGTAAACCGAGCGCCAGAAAAAACGCATCAAAATCAGCCAATGCCGGATCTCCTGGCGCCAGCGAAAAAGCCCAATCCTGAGGGTCGCCCCGTAAGAACGAAATAACAATTTTTACTTGCTGAGCAGAATCTCCAGATGAACAGGGTCTCAGGGACAAAAACAATTTACAATTATTCACGAAATTCCTAAACTTAAACCTGTCTCCGGAAAACAGTTCAGGAATCGGTATTTTAGGTTCTGACCTAGGATTTCTGATAACATAATCTTGTATGCCCTGCACACGAGTAGCCAGCTGGTCCACACTTGTAATCAAGGTCTGGACATTCATGTCTGCAGCAAGCATAGCCACTCTGAGGTAAAGGGGAAAAAGAGAAAAAAAAAACAAAAAAACTCAGAATCTTCTTTCTTATAATCCCTCTTCTGCAATGCATTAAACATTTAATACTGGCCTGGCAAACTGTTATGACCCCAATGGCGAGGGTCTCAGAGGAACGTGGAAGTCTGCAGAATACAAAAATCCAGCTCATAGGGCAGTGGTAACTGGGTTGACCATATATCTACTCCTAACGCCAACACTAGAAGTAGCCGGGGATCATTCCTACGTTGATTCTAGATGACACGCGCCAGCCGGAGAATCTAGCTACCCCTAGTAGAGGAAAACAAAGACCTTTCTTGCCTCCAGAGAAGGGGACCCCAAAGCTGGATAGAAGCCCCCCACAAATAATGACGGTGAGGTAAGAGGAAATGACAAACACAGAAATGAACCAGGTTTAGCACAGAGAGGCCCGCTTACTAATAGCAAAATAAAGAAAGGTAACTTATATGGTCAACAAAAACCCTATCAAAATCCACACTGGAAATTCAAGAACCCCCGAACCGTCTAACGGTCCGGGGGGAGAACACCAGCCCCCCTAGAGCTTCCAGCAAAGGTCAGGATATAGATTAGGAACAAGCTGGACAAAAATACAAAACCAAAACAAATAGCAAAAAGCAAAAGGCAGACTTAGCTGATATAACTGGAACCAGGATCAGTAGACAAGAGCACAGCAGACTAGCTCTGATAACTACGTTGCCAGGCATAGAACTGAAGGTCCAGGGAGCTTATATAGCAACACCCCTAACTAACGACCCAGGTGCGGATAAAAGGAATGACAGAAAAACCAGAGTCAAAAAACTAGTAACCACTAGAGGGAGCAAAAAGCAAATTCACAACACCAGACGCAATAGCAGAGGTGCTAAAACAATCAGGCACCGAGAAGCAGGAGAGACTTCCTTTTAAAGTAGGGGCAGGAACGGGATTGGATGAGAAAGGACGAGCTCAGGGAGGAGTAATGGAGACGCTGAGCCTGCGACCCAGAGGAAAGCTAGAGCGCCTGCGCGAAGAAGGAATACCTGCAGAGGACCTGGCCACCGGAAGTGCTGGGGAGACAGAGGAGCGATCAAACCCGGAAATGGCTTGCCGGGGACGAGAGGACGCAGGCGCCGGAGCTGAGCGGTGAGGGCGGTGGGACCCGGGCAGTACAGCGGAGGAGCGAGGACGCAGGAGGGCAGCGCTGGAGACAGAGCGGTGAGAGCGGCGCCGCAGGAGAGCGGCGTCTGTAACACCGACACCAATGGCTATTTAGCGAATGCTGGCACGTATTGTGTCTGAAAACAAATACAGCCAAAACAGGTCGGTGCTGTAATGTAGGTTAGGGAGCCGAATCTAATGGCGATAGCGCAGTTGTGGAAACAGGTGCAGCGATACCCCAGGAGTGTTCACATGTGTCAAAGCGTGGGGTAGCTCAGCTCTGACACACGTGTACCAGCGTCGCCCACTCGTCCACCAATGCCGGCTCCTGCAGCTGCATCTCTCATACGCTCCTGGGGTATCGCTGCACCTGTTTCCACAACTGCGCTATCGCCATTGGATTCAGCTCCCTATCCTACATTACAGCACCGATCTGTTTTGTCTGAATTTGTTTTGAGACACAATATGTGCCAGCATTCGCTAAATAGCCACTGGTGTCGGCTTCTGCTGCAACGCTATCCAGCTGTTCCCAAGACACATTCGTGTCTGCATGCACAACTTTACCACTTACGGAATTACAGTCTTATATACATACTGTACTGTATATAATCAATGTGGGGTCATTTTTTGACCCTTGTGCATAACTTCCCCTATTCCCCTTTGTAATAATTATAGGGGATAACTCAGGAGACTCTTTGCGTGGAACAAGACAACTACAGGACACAGTTTTATAAGTGGTAAAGTCTATATTATCACACGGTGATTCAAACAGGTGCAGAGAGAAACTCAAGTCCACAACACTTGGTGCAAATAATAAACGCAGCTTAGCAGTCTATAGGAAACTTCAGAGGAAAATGTAATCAAGCAGAAAGTCTATGAAGCACAGTTATTCTTGAGGAAACTTGACACAAATAAATCCTTGTCTTAGTCCAAACACAGATAGATATGCTTATAAGGCAGTTCAAATCATATCTTTAGCTCAACCAGGGAGGCCTGGTTAATAGTCTCAGGTTATTGCAGAGCAGCACAGCTTACATGTCCAGCAAATGCAGATGAAGTAAACACGAGCAGCAGATGAAGGAGGATTACTGAAAACTTGTGTATGCAGCAGGAACTCAGAGCAGAGTAGCAGGATCACCACACAGGTTCACAGGGGCAGGTGTATAGCCAGGGAGTAATCAGAGGTCAGGAGCTGGATGCAAGGCAGAATACTCTAGCACAGACTGAAGGATGGGGTGGAGTTTTATAGCAGGAAGACACAGTGCACATGAGACCAAAGACGCCATCTTGGAAAAGGGCAGTAATGCATAAAAGGTAATAAAAATGTTCAGAGTCCTGACACCCTTCCCCGAGTGCAGTGATTATATACTCTATTGTTTATGGGACCATCGGCTCTGCTCACTAGCACTGTCATATCCAAAAGAATCGAGTGCTAGCCTTCTGCCTTTTTACAAAATAGTGTATGGCTGAGAAATGTACAAAGCAAACATTTTTAATGCTTTTTTGGAGGGTTATATATTACAGAAGAAGGCAAGCGTAGGGTTTGAGCACTTACAGGTATGTGGAGCCTCTGAGGTTGTTTGACTTTATTTATGTTTTCAACGCCATTGTGATTATATGCTAGCGTTCTATTCAGTACTTGCACTTTCTGCACTTTATTCTCTTGTTAGTGGCATTGTTTATTATAGCACTATTAGCACCTTTATATTTTGGGCTTATGTGCAATATATTTATATATACTGTGTAATATTTATATATGCTAGTACCTGTATTTCTAGCACTCTATAGTTTTGCTTATAAGCACACAGCTGTATTATCATATTTTGTGTCTATGGGCTTGAGTGCCTAGGTATTATTTGTATTGTGCAGTATTGGTGTATGCTGGTGATTCATTAGTGTTGATATATTTTGCACTTTATAGCCCCTTTTGGTATTTTTATATATGTTTTTTACAGCACTATTAGCACCTTATATTCTGGTGTTTAGGGTTGGTGCAATATAATTATTTATATTGTGCAATATTAGGTTGTTGGTGTCATTATAAATTTTTGCACTTTTTATCGCACCATTGCAATTTGTTTTTTATTTATTATATATAAATTTTTACACATATTACTTATTGCACAAAAAAAAGTTTTTCTGGTGTGTTTTGTGTATTAATTTTTGCACTGAATATATATATTCTAATTTTGCACAATTTTGCACTATACATTAATATTTTTTTATTTTGTGCAAAGGAAAAATAGTGCTGGGATATGTCATAGATGTGTGGTGGTTAAATATATATTTTGGTTGGTGTCCTACTATACCATTATATTGTGCTCATTTTTATCAGCTATATTTTGTTTACATTAATTTTTCTATGTTCTAATATCTTCAATAAAAATAATTTTAACACGTTGTCTTTAGTTGCACTTTTTATTTGGGATGATTTATGTATCTATTGGTGCATGACATAATAATTTTACATACAAGTGGTTACGTATCGGATTAAAGAAATGTAACCCAGACTACAGAATACTGTATGGATGAGAAATTTAAACCACCAAATTTAATACCATTTTTTGTGAGTGTTATGTACCCTACACCATGGAATAGTGTATGGGTGACAAATTTAGCACAGAAAATTTTGGAAACATTTTTTGAAGGCTAGATATCACAGAAATGTATCACAGACCACGGATTAGTGTATGTGGGAAAAATTTAACCCAACCATGGCTGATCCAGCCATCAGCTCTTCAGCCTTCAAGGCAAGTGTTCCATCTCTACTGTTCGATGGTTGAACGAAATGTGATGATACGTCCAAAACTCTTGACCCCCTTCTCCACTGATGATTGTAAGTATTGTCCACCCCCGGGATACCAACTCTTGCGGCTAGTGGACCCGACAACATTTCTCCAGATCTGATCCTGTCTCGCCTCCTTGTCTCTTGCGACCAGCCTAGGCTCCGCAGTTCATGCACTAGTTCCTGGATCCAGGCTCTTCTGTCCGCTGTCCACAATACCCCAGCAGTAAAAGATGCGGCCTGGGTTCGGGCCTTGGTGGTTCCAGGAAATTGGCCGGATCGAGATCACAGGCTCCTGCCACCTCTGCTGTTGCGCCTGCTTCCTCTAGTTCCAATATTCCTTTGGTCACTGCCATGGGAGTCTCATGTGGTTCTGCCATCTTTGTCACCCACTAAGCACATTACACTGTGTGGATGACTAATTGAATACAGAAAAAAATGTTAACACTTTTTCTGAGTGTTATATACCACAGAAATGTACCCCAAGCCATGAAATAGTGTATGGGTAACACTTTTCCCTTTAATAGCATCTTTATGAAGGAAATAATTCCCACATCATAGCCAAAAAAGTGCAATAGTGTTTCACAACAGGGGTATAGGGAAGAATGACATTCATAATGGCAAAGCTTCATCCACCAAGGGCACTATTATTATCACCTATCCAGGGGAACGATCAAAGAAGCCAAAGGTGTCAGATGGAGGCTAAATCCCTCTCAGGCAAGTCATCCATTAACACCACAAGGAGGGAGGAGATGCACAAGCAAGAGTGATTTTCTGCTCAAATTAAATAATGTCAAATTAACCAATGAACTGTATAACAAAGTATATATGTTATACTGCAAACTCATGATTTGGATGTATTTTCACTATAGATTTTGTAATTATATTATGATGAAATGCTACTTTATACTGCATACTTCCTGTTTGCATCTATTCACTGCTCGAGGAAGGTTGTTCACACCTGAAACTTTGCCACACCATATGGGCTAATAAAAGTACATTTTTTCACCTACAATTTTTTGGAATACTGCATAACTTTTCTTATTTTTTAGATAGATATTAAAAAGAAAAACAGAACAAAATGCACAGAGGAGTACAAACATGGTGAATGTGCTCACATTGTACGTTTGTAGTAGGATGCCTTTCACCATAGAGTCGCTGCCATACCTCTTTCTCCCAAAAACCCACAAGGGTTCAGTCCAGGAATACACAATAATAGGGAAATAAAAACGCAGGATAACAGCCTTTTGGATCCAATAAATGGTGAACAATAGTGCTTGTTTCTTTTAACGAAGAACAATGTTTCGGAGACGGTCCATCCCCTTCCTCAGGTAGAACAACAGGAGCATCTGTCAGAGATTTAGTATTTTTTACTAGGAGAGTATTTTTTAATGTAAAGTAATGCAATGCAAAGTGAAATCTCATCAGCCTTTGTGCCTCCGGAATAAAGGAACTGAAAATCCAATTTAAATAAAACAAAGAATGGTGATTGGAAAAAATTGGATGAACATCATAAAAACAATACATCCAAAGTGTTATCTGTTTAATGGAATACCTTCCACAGTGTCATTAAAGATTTAGAAACTTCAAATAATTATATTATTTCTTGTATATTAATGGAAACTAATGTCCAATAGAAGAAGGCACAGGGAAGAGATAAAGCTTTCAGAAGCTGGCTAGGAAAGTGCATGTTATTTGAAGATAAGTAATTAATGCCTCACTACTAAATGTATTTAAGATGAGGCAGCCGACTCACAACTGTGAAAAGTTTTAGCGGGTGATTAATGGCTTCAAAGATGATGACATTTCAGAAAACGTCGCAGTACGCCTCTTAGGAACTGAAGCTGGGATATTGCGATACTAATGTTACATGCTACGGAAACAAATATAGAAAGTTTTACAGCCCTTAAATCATAGGTAAATTTATTCATTGGATCAACCTTAGCATCGGCCTGCGACATTACTGATCCTTTTGGACATGTTGGGCTAACCAGCAAGAGCCAAGTCATTTACTGGTTTGTAGAATGATGTAAGTTACTGTTTCTCATCACTAAGTGATAATGAATGGCAGTAGGATTGAGTTAGCTAAAAACCTGTTCTATAAGCTATGCTACCTCTAAGAATAGGAGAACATTTATGTGATTAATGGTGAGCATTAGTAAAAAAAATATGGATTTTCTAAGAACACTGCAATCACTGTGTTAGGTGTCGGGATTCTCCCGCTGCATGGGATAGATACCAAGCCTTATCTGCCTCTGCGGTCTCCCATTCGGGTTCGCCCACTGTTTGTGCTGCTGAGCATTGATATCGGTCCAAGCATCTTGCTCAGACTCATGGTGAATGCTTGGTTATTGCTTGCTCTCTAGCCAAGCCCTTAGTACCCAGTAATATTCAGGGATACTCTGGCACTCTGTAGTCTAAGTCACTGTACTGAGCATTTCCGTGATGTGGCGTCTTCTCATTGGATGTCGGACATCAGCTCCTCTGGTGATGTGGCAGTGCCGGATTGGTGCACGGGCAAGGTCCTGTCCAAATGGACCTGAGCCTAGTGTATAAAAGACTCTCAGAGGCACATGTCAGTGCGCTAGTATCATTTATGTGTGGTTGTTGCCTGTAGATACTCTACCACTCAGTCTCTACGTGTGAATGTGTAGCTCTAATCCCAGTGAGTAATAGCGTGGCTAGGCAGGGTTAGTTCATCATACTTTGCTTGGCTTAGCATCTGTTTCCTCCTTGTATATGGTTAGCACAGTTGAGTCATAGAGCAAGTACCAATCCTCAGGCTAGACCTCACTGGGAAAGCAACAAGGTCTTTCATCTAGCATCTCTTGTGCGGTTAGCACAATCAGCTCTCAGAGCGAGCTCTTCCCACGTGCTCTTGCATCTAGTGTCTCATGTGTGGTTAGCACAATCAACTCGCAGGGCGAGCTCTAGCAGCGTGCTGGTTCCCTGTGATGTGTAACAAGGTCAGCACTAGGGTTGAGCGACTTTTATTTTTATAGGATCGGGTCGGGTTTCACGAAACCCGACTTTCTCAAGAGTCGGGTCGAGTGAAATCGGCCGATCCTATAAAAAAGTCGGGGTCGGGGTCGGCCGAAACACGAAACCCAATGCAGTGCAATGGGATACTATGGTTCCCAGGGTCTGAAGGAGAGGAAACTCTCCTTCAGGCCCTGGGATCCATATTTACGTGTAAAATAAAGAATTAAAATAAAAAAAATTGATATACTCACCCTCTGACGCACCCTGGTAGTAACCGGCATCTTCCGTTCCTAAAAATGGCGCTTGAAAGACCTTTCGAATGCTTCACGGCTTGTGATTGGTCGCGGCGGCCCACGTGACCGCTGAGCGACCAATCACAAGCCGGTGACATAATTCTAGGTCCTGTTCTGGTTCTCAGGTACATGAGAATTACGTCACGGCTTGTGATTGGTCACTGAGCGGTCACGTGGGCCGCCGCGACCAATCACAAAGCCGTGACGTCATCGGAAGGTCCTTCACGCGTTCATTCTTAAGAAGGAAGGCTGCCGGAAAGAAGCAGGGCGCGTACGAGGGTGAGTATATACCTAATAGGAATATACTCACCCTCGGCTTCTTTCCGGCAGCCTGTATCGTTTGGGCAACAGGGAGCATACTGGGTTGGCTAATTCATGTGAGGGACACTGTCATGAGTCCCAAGTTTCCATCGGGTTGTCTGAGGTCACAGCTGACCTAACCTCTGTACCCAGGCATTATTGGCAGTACGCTGATGTCTTCTCCAAGAAGGCCGCAGAGACTCTCACTCCTCATTGCCCCTATGACTGCCCTATAGACCTCATTCCAGAAGCTGAGCCTCCTCGTGGGTGTGTCTATCCACTGTCTCTCCCAGAGACTGAGGCTATGTCTGAATGCATGAGAGTGAATTTGACCGGTGGGTTATCAGGAAATCAGTATCTCCTGCGGGGGCTGGTTTCTTCTTCATCCAAAAGAAGAATGGAGAACTACGGCTCTGCATTGATTATGGGGGTTTAAACGCAATTACTATTAAAAATAAATACCCTCTGCCTCTAATCTCTGAGCTCTTTGATAGGCTGTGGGGTGATAGGGTGTTCACAAAGTTGGATTTGCGTGGGGCCTATAATCTCATCCGTATACGTGAGGGGGATGAATGGAAGACAGCCTTCAACACCCGGGATGGTCATTATGAGTATTTGGTCATGCCATTCGGTCTCTTCAATGCTCCCGCAGTCTTTCAAGACTACATGAACGACATTTTTCGGGAATTATTATCCACTTCAGTGGTAGTATACCTGGATGATATCCTCATCTACTCCCCATATGTCGACACACACCGTAAGGATGTCTCCAGAGTGTTCTACGTGCTAATTCCCTGTTTGCCAAGCTAGAGAAGTGTATGTTTGAGCAAGAGTCTCTACCTTTTCTGGGTTACATCATCTCGGCCAAGGCGTTAGCTATGGACCCTGCCAAACTGGAGTTGGTGTTGAACTGGCAGGAACCGCATTCTCTTAAGGCGGTGCAGCGCTTTTTGGGATTCATAAACTATTACCACCAGTTTGTCTCTCACTTCTCCACTCTAGCAGCTCCATTGGTTGCCCTCACCAAGAAGACAGTGATCTAATGAGGTCTCCAAAGCCTTTATCTCCCTGAAGTTTCATTTCACCAAGGCACCAGTTCTGCACCGGCCTTTAATCTTTTTAATTACGTTGAATTAGTCTGAATTGGACTGGAATTGACTGGAAGGTAACAGAAGATCAAACCACTACAATGTTTCTGTTTCTTTTCTCTTTTACTCCCATACTACTTTCCTTCTTACAATCTCATGCAATCCCTCAACCTAGCAAAGAACTAGTCATTTCTTCCTCCATCCTCCCCAGCCATCTCCTCAGAACTGTTCCTCCACATACAATCCTTTTTCTCCAGACACACACGGCCCCATCATGTCCTATCCTGCTCCCACCTTCTAACGCTTTGTCTGCTACTCCTCATTGCTGGTGACGAATCCCCAAATCCCGGCCCTCCCCAACACATCCCCACACTCATTTCTAACCCCCTGCCACAATCCTCTGCACGTTTTCCCATCCATGACAACCTCATACCCATTCATCCAGCCCCCACTCCCCCGATCCCTTTACCTGGAGCACTTTGGAACACACGCTCTGTCTGCAACCAACTGCCATTTATCTATGACCTCTTCATGACCAACAAACTGTCCTTCCTCGGCATCACTGAAACCTGGCTCACCCCCTCTGACTCAGCCTCTCCAGCTGCTCTTTCCTATGGCGGATTCCACCTCTCTCACACCCCTCGCTCCACCAACAAACGTGGTGGAGGGGTTGGCTTGCTCCTTTCCGACACCTGCTCCTTCACTCCAATCCCGCTACCACCCTCCGCTACTCTTCTCTCGTTTGAGGTGCACTCCGTCCGCATCTATTCCCCCTCCAATCTCCAGCTGGCTGTCATCTACCGCCCCCAGAACTAGCCATCTCCACCTTTCTCGACCACTTCACCACCTGGCTACTTCATTTCCTCTCTGTTGACATCCCAACTATCATCATGGGTGATTTCAATATCCCCATTGACACTTCCACCTCAGCTCCCTCTAAACTTTTATCACTGACTGCCTCCTTTGGCCTCACTCAATGGTCCTCTGAGGCCACTCACAAAGATGACCACACACTGGACCTCATCTTCACCCACCTCTGCTGACCACAGCCTACTGACATTCTCTTCCCTCTCCTCTCCTAGTGTGCAACCCTCACTCCACAAACTCCCTCACAGAAATCTCAAACATCTCAACTTACAATCACTCTCAGAGTCCCTTCTCCCTCTTACAGACATAGCCTCCCTTCATGACACAGATGCTGCTGCCACTTCTTATAACACCACAATAACAGCAACACTCAATTCAGCCGCCCCGCTCATGCATAGCAAAACTTGTACACTCAACAGGCAGCCCTGGCTGACCAGCCTGACCAAAGAACTGAGACAGGCTTCCAGGATCGCTGAGCGGAGATAGAAGCGATACCGCTCTGCTGACCACTTCACTGCATACAAGCAGTCCCTCGCCAGCTTCAAGTCCACGCTCACTGACGCAAAACAAACTTACTTCTCATCTTTCATATCCTCCCTGTCTCACAGCCCTAAACAGCTTTTCAACACTTTCAATTCTCTACTCCGTCCCCTGCACCCCCTCCCTCCCCTCTCATTTCTGCTGAGCACTTTGCATCTTTCTTTAAACAGATCGATACGATCAGAGAAAGCTTTGACCCACAGCGCCCTCTTAGCTGCTCAACCCTGCCACTCAACCCTGCTACTACAAATTCAGTTTCTCCACCATGACAGAATATCAGCTCTCCACCCTCCTGTCAAGATCAAACCTCACCACCTGCACGCTCGACCTGCTCTCATCCCACCTCATCCCTAACCTTTCCATGGTCTTCATCCTAACCCTAACGTACTTCCTCAACCTCTCACTCACAACAGGTGTCTTCCCCTCATCCTTCAAGCATGCCAAGATCACACCCATCCTCCAGAATGCCCTCCCTCGACACATCCTCTGTGTCTAGCTATCGCCCGATATCTCTTCTCCCTTATGCCTCCAAATTACTGGAGCAACACGTCCATCTTGAAGTGTCCTCCCACCTCTCGTCCTGCTCCCTCTTTGATCGGTTACAATTTGGCTTCCGTCCCCATCACTCAACTGAAACTGCCCTAATTAAAGTCACAAATGACCTACTAACTGCCAGGAGCAAGCAACACTACTCTGTCCTCCTTCTCCTGGACCTGTCTTCTGCCTTCGACACTGTGGACCACTCTCTTCTGCTACAGATTGACCTACTAACTGCCAGGAGCAAGCAACACTACTCTGTCCTCCTTCTCCTGGACCTGTCTTCTGCCTTCGACACTGTGGACCACTCTCTTCTGCTACAGATCCTCTCATCTCTTGGCATCACAGACTGGAGCTCGTCATATCTGACAGACCGAACATTTAGTGTCTCCCTCCCCCACACCACCTCCGCACTTCGCCCCTTGTCAGTCGGTGTTCCTCAAGGCTCTGTTCTAGGACCCCGACGCTTCTCCATCTACACCTTCGGCCTGGGACAGGTCATAGAATCCCACGATATGCAGTACCATCTCTACGTTGATGACACGCAGATTTACCTGTCCTCACCTCCTTACTTACCAAAATCCCGCACTGTCTGTCTGCTATTTCAGCCTTCTTTTCTGCTCGCTTTCTACAACTGAACATGGATAAAACAGAATTCATCATCTTTCCTCCATCTCACTCTACCCCTTTACCAGACCTATCCATCAATGTCAATGGCTGCTCACTTTTCCCAGTCCCACACCCCCGGTGCCTCGGGGTGATCCTCGACTCTGCCCTCTCTTTCAAGCTACATATCCAAGCCCTTGCCTCCTCCTGCCATCTCAAACTCAAAAATATTTCCCTGATCCATGCATTCCTTGACCCCGACACTGCAAAAACACTAGTGCATGCCCTTGTCATTTCCCGCCTTGACTACTGCAACCTCCTACTCTCTTGACTCCCCTCTAGCACTCTGGCACCACTCCAATCCATCCTACACTCTGCTGCCCGACTAATCTACCTGTCTCCCCACTATTCCCCAGCCTCTCCCCTAAGCCAAGCCCTTCACTGGCTTCCTATCACCCAGAGACTCCAGTTCAAAACCCTCACAATGGCATACAAAACCATCCACAACCTATCTCCTTCATATATCTGTGACATGGTCTTCCGGTACCTACCTACACACAACCTCCGATCCTCTCAAGACCTCCTTCTTTACTCCCCTCTCATCTCTTCTTCCCACAACTGTATCCAAGACTTCTCCCGTGCTTTCCCCATACTCTGGAACTCTCTACCCCAACACATTAGACTCTCACCTACCATAGAAACCTTAAAAAAGAACCTGAAGACTCACCTCTTCCATCAAGCCTACAGCCTGCAGTGATCCTCAACCTACTGAACCACCACACAACCTGCCCTACCCTCTCCTAGTGTTTCCTCACCCATCCCTTGCAGACTGTGAGCCTTCGCGGGCAGGGTCCTCCCTCCTTATGTACTTGTGTGCCTTGTTTTTTGCTCATGTTTTATGAATTTGTCTATATTTGCCCCGTATTCACATGTAAAGAGCCATGGAATAAATTGCGCTATAAAAATGTGTAATAATAATAATAATAATGTAGACAAGCCTTTCATCTTAGAGGTGGATGCCTCTTCTGTTGGTACTGGAGCAATCCTGTACCAAAAGGACGCTCAAGGTTGGAAACATCCATGTTTCTTTTTTTCTAAGACATATTCACCAGCGGAGAGGAATAATTCTATTGGTGACAGAGAGCTGCTCGCCATGAAGTTGGCTTTTTCTGAATGGAGAAATCTTTTAGAAGGAGCTCGGTATCCTTTCAAGGTTTTTACAGGCCATAAAAATTTCTTGTATCTACAGACGGCTAAATGGCTCAATTCCCGCCAGGCAAGGTGGTCCTTATTCTTTTCCTGGTTCGATTTTACCATTAATTTTTTGTCTGGGGAAAAAAATCTACGTGCCGATGCCTTGTCCCTTTCTGTAGTCTCTTCCGAGGATGGGGACTAGCCACGTTTAATTGTCCCTTCAGAGAGTCTTCAAACAGTGGCTCCAGTGTCCTTAGAGCAGGTGACTTTGGGCAATTTTTTTGTGCCACCCAATTTGTGGCCATGGGCTCTCTCCTGGGCACATACCTCCAAATTGGGTGGTCACTATGGCATCAAACAAACGTCTGAGCTCCTAGGGAGGTCATATTGGTGGCCTCGGATGGAATGAGATGTCAGAGATTGTGTCCAAGCCTGTGTCTCGTGTGCCAGGAATCGATCTTCCAGGCAGAGACCCACAGGTCTGTTCTATCCTATGCTGGTGGCAAACAGGCCCTGGGAGATGGTCGGGATGGACTTTATTGTAGACTTGCCTAAGTCTCGTAACAATAAAGTCATTTGGGTTATTACTGACCATTTCTCCAAGATGGTGCATCTGGTTCCTCTGCCCCATATACCTTCTGCACGAGCAGTCTTATTAACTAAACATATATTCCGCCTTCATGGGATGCCTGACAAGATTGTCAGTGACCGACCAGGGTCACCAGTTCACGTCTCATTTTTTGGAGAGAGCTTTGTCACCTGCTCAGTATAGAGCTCAATTTGTCAACTGCATACCATCCTGAGATGACTGGGCTGGTGGAGAGGACCAATCAGTCATTGGTCACCTATTTACAGCATTTTGTATCAGTCAGGCATGACAACTGGTCTTCCTTGTTGCCTTGGGCGGAGCTTGCCTTAAATAATGCTGTCGATGAATCCACTGGGCATACCCCTTTTCTCTTGAATTACAGTCAGCATCCGCATGTCCCTGTGCCCATGCCCATCTCATTTTCTAATCTGAGGGTGTTGGACTGGGCTGTGGAGGCCCGTGATATCTGGGATCACACGCAGGATGCCATTAGGTTGTCTAAGGGGAGAATGAGAGCTATTTCTGATGTGCATCGTTGTCTGGCTCCAGTCTTTGCCCCAGGAGATTTAGTGTGGCGGCCTGCTCATAATATCAAGCTGCGTGTGGAGTCCACTAAATTTGCTCCTCATTATTTAGGTCCTTTCAAGGTCCTTGAGCAGGTTAATTCTGTGGTGTACCGCCTCAGTCTACCACCTCCTGTGGACCCATGAGGTTAAAACTCTTTAGCCACAATGATCAAAAGTATGTGTGGAGAAAAAAGGGCACAGAGCTTTAGGAAAAGAACATCTCACAAACTGCTAAGCATGGAGGTGGATCAATCAGGCTTTGGGGTAGTGTTGCAATCAATGGGACAAGGAACATTTCACAATTAGAAGGAGTAATAGATTCAATGAAATTTCAACAAATTCTTGATGCAAACATAACACTATCTGTAAAAAAAAAAGCTGAAGTTGAAAAGAGGATGGCTTTTACAAATCGATAATGATCCTAAACACACATCAAAATCCACAATAGACTACCTTGAGTGGCACAAGTTGAAGGTTTTACAATGGCCCCCAAAGTCCCCTGATTTGAATATCATTGAAAATCTGTGGCTAGACCTCGAAATAGCAGATCATGCAAAACAACCAAGGAATTTCACAGAACTGGAAGAATTATTGAAGGAAGAATGGATGAAAATCCCTCAAACAAGAATTGCAAGACTCTTGTCTGGCTACAAAAAGCATATACAAGCTGTGATATTTTCAAAAGGGGGTGCTACTAGGTACTAACCATGCAGGGTGTCTAAACCTATACATCTGCCCATTTTTATTTTTAATTTTTTTAATTTTTAAAATATAAAAGATAACTATATATATATATATATATATATATATATATATATATATATATATATATATAAATATATATATTAGGGTGCCAAGGAAATATGAACTTTGCAAATTGGCAGGTCTTACCCCTCAAATTTGTTCCTTTTGGCATAAGGATTCACCCTGTAAAATATGTTGACATTAAATTTAGGTTTACCACTTGCTCAAGGTATATATATATATATATATATATATATATATATATATATATATATACATTTATATATATACACACACAGTACGGACGAAAAGTTTGGACACACCTAATTTAAGGATTTTTTCTGTATTTTCATGACTATGATAATTGTACATTCACACTGAAGGCATCAAAACTATGTATTAACACATGTGGATTTATATACTTAACAAAAAAGTGTGAAACAACTGAAATTGAAGTGTGCCCTGTCAGGTTTAACCCCTCAATCCCATTGGACTTACTATCCCGTCAAGGTGACCTGGGACTTAATTCCCAGTGACGGGATAGTACGTCCAGTGTGATCAGCCGCACTCACGGGGGGAGCACGGCCGATTACGGCTGGGTGTCACCTGTCACGGACCGCCCCCGGCACATTAACCCCCGGCACACTGCGATCAAACATGATCGCAGTGTTCCGACGGTAAAGGGAAGCATTTAGCAGGGAGGGGGCTCCCTGTGTGCTTCACTGAGACCCTCTGAGCAACGCGATGGCTTACCAGCGCCTGCTCAGAGCAAGCGCTGGTAAGCCTCCCTGCTGTGCCTGTGTGATGGCTGACCTGACACAGTTCACAGCGAAGTGTCAGATCAGCGATCTGTCAAAATAATGTGATGCCCCCCTTGGGGCAAAGTAAAAATGTAAAAACAAAAATATTTACATGTGTAAAAAATAAATAAATAAATAAAATAAAAAAAATATTGTTCCAATAAATACATTCCTTTATCTAAATAATAAAAAAACAATAAAAGTACACATATTTAGTATCGCTGCGTCCGTAACGACCCGACCTATAAAACTGTCCCACTAGTTAACCCCTTCAGTGAACATCGTAAAAAACGAGGCAAAAAACAACCCTTTATTATCATACCGCCAAACAAAAAGTGGAATAGCACACGATCAAAAGGACATATATAAATAACCATGGTACCACTGAAAACGTCCCGCAAAAAACGAGCCGCCATACAGCATCATCAGTGAAAAAATAAAAAAGTTATAGTCCTCAGAATAAAGCGATGCAAAAATAATTCTTTTTTCTATAAAATAGTTTTTATCATATAAAAGCGCCAAAACATGAAAAATTTTAAATGAGGTATCGCTGTAATCGTAGTGACCCGAAGAATAAAACTGCTTTATCCATTTTACCAAACGCAGAATGGTATAAACGCCAATCCCCCCCCCCCCCAAAGAAATTCATGAATAGCTGGTTTTGGGGTTTTTGGTCATACTGCCTCACAAAAATCGGAATGAAAAGCGATCAAAAAATGCCCGAAAATGTTACCAATAAAAATGTCAACTCGCCCCGCAAAAGACAAGACATCAGATGACTGTGGAGTGTGGACCAAAATATGGAAAAATTATAGATCTCAAAGTGTGGTAACGCAAAAAAATATTTTTTGCAATAAAAAGCGTCTTTTAGTGTGTGACAGCTGCCAATCATAAAAATCATAAAAATCCACTAAAAAAACGCTATAAAAGTAAATCAAACCCCCCTTCATCACCCCCTTAGTTAGGGACAAATAAAAAATGTTTTAAAAAATGTATTTATTTCCATTTTCCCATTAGGGTTAGGGCTAGGGTTAGGGTTAGGGCTAGGGTTAGGGTTAGGGCTAGGGTTAGGGTTAGGGCTAGGGTTAGGGTTAGGGCTAGGGTTAGGGCTAGGGTTAGGGTTAGAGCTAGGTTTAGGGTTAGGGCTAGGGTTAGAGTTAGGGCTAGGGTTAGGGCTAGGGTTAGGGTTGGGGCTAGGGTTAGGGTTTGGATTACATTTACAGTTGGGATTAGGGTTAGGGGTGTGTCAGGGTTAGGGGTGGGATTAGGGTTATGGATGGGATTAGGGTTAGGGGTGTTTTGGAGTTAGGGGTGTGGTTAGGGTTGGGGTTAAGGGTGTGGTTGGGATTAGGGGTGTGTTTGGGTTAGGGTTTCAGTTAGATTTGGGGGTTTCCATTGTTTAGGCACATCAGGGGCTCTCCAAACGCGACATGGCGTCCGATCTCAATTCCAACCAATTCTGCGTTGAAAAAGTAAAACAGTGCTCCTTCCCTTCTGAGCTCTCCCATGCGCCCAAACAGGGGTTTACCCCAACATATGGGGTATCAGCGTACTCAAGACAAATTGGACAACAACTTTTGGGTCCAATTTCTCTTGTTACACTTGGGAAAATAAAAATTTGGGGGGCTAAAAAAACATTTTTGTTTGACAAAAATTATTTTTTATTTTCACGGCTCTGCGTTATAAACTGTAGTGAAACACTTGTTGTTCTGTGAAGCACTTGGGGGTTCAAAGTTCTCACAACACATCTAGATAAGTTCCTTTGGAGGTCTAGGTTCCAATATGTGGTCACTTGTGGGGGGCTTCTACTGTTTAGGTACATCAGGGGCTCTGCAAATGCAACGTGATGCCTGCAGACCAATCCATCTAAGTCTGCATTCCAAATGGCGCTCCTTCCCTTCCGAGCTCTGCCATGCGCCCAAACGGTGGTTCCCCTCCACATATGGGGTTTCAGTATACTCAGGACAAATTGGACAACAACTTTTGGGGACCAATTTCTCCTGTTACCCTTGGAAAAATACAAAACTGGTTGTTAAAATAATTTTTGTGGAAAAAAATGATTTTTTATTTTCACGGCTCTGCATTATTAACTGTAGTGAAAGACTTGGGGGTTCAAAGTTCTCACAACACATCTAGATAAGTTCCTTGGGGAGTCTAGTTTCCAATATGGGGTCACTTGTGGGGGGTTTCTACTGTTTAGGTACATTAGAAGCTCTGCAAACGCAATGTAACGCCTGCAGACCATTCCATCTAAGTCTGCATTCCAAATGGCCCTCCTTCCCTTTCGAGCTCTGCCATGCACCCAAATGGTGGTTAATTCCCGCATATGGGGTATCAGCGTACTCAGGACAAATTGTACAACAACTTTTGGTTACCAAATTCTTCTGTTACCCTTGGGAAAATACAAAACTGGGTGTTAAAGATAATTTTTGTGGAAAAAAATGATTTTTTATTTTCATGGCTCTGCGTTATTAACTGTAGTGAAACACTTGGGGGTTCAAAGTTCTCACAACACATCTAGATAAGTTCCTTGGGGGGTCTAGTTTCCAATATGGGGTCACTTGTGGGGGTTTCTACTGTTTAGGTACATTAGGGGCTCTGCAAATGCAATGTGATGCCTGCAGACCATTCCTTCTAAGTCTGCATTCCAAATGGCACTCCTTCCTTTTCGAGCTCTGCCATGCGCCCAAACGGTGGTTACCCCCCACATATGGAGTATCAGCGTACTCAAGACAAATTGCACAACAATTTTTGTGGTCCAATTTCTCCTGTTACCCTTGGGAAAATTGTTGTGGATTCTGTTTGCGGGCTCCCTCTGGTGGTTACTGCTGGTACTGGGTGACTTTGGTGGGTTGCGGCCTTTGGTTTCCATCTGTCCATCAGAGGCTGGGTGTTTCCTATTTTACCTGGCCTTTCTGTCATTTCCCTTGCCGGCTATAAATGTGTTCAAATGTGCTCTGTTTGGTTCCTGCCTACCTGCTCCCAGATCTTTCAGGATAAGCTAAGTGCTGATTTTCAGTTGTTTGGTTTTTTATTTTTGTCCAGCTTGCTTTGAATGTCTCTTTGTTAGCTGGTTGCTCTAGTGGACTGAGGTTCTCCCCATGTGCCATGAGTTGGCACATGGGTTCTTGTAATCTCAGGATGGTTTTTTTGATTAGGGTTTTTTGCTGACCGCTCAGTCCCCTTTTGTGTCATTCTGCTTTCTAGTTTTCAGCGGGCCTCTATTTGCTAAAGCTATATACATCATCTCTATGTGTGTGCCTTCCTCTCATTTCACCGTCAATACATGTGGGGGGCAACTATACCTTTGGGGTTAATTCCTCTGGAGGCAAGTGAGGTCTTTGTTTTCTCTGCAGTACTAGTTAGCTCTTAGGCTGGTGCGTGGCGTCTAGAACCAACGTAGGCACGCTCCCTGGCTATCTCTAGTTGCGTTTGTCAGGCGTAGGGCAGCGGTCAGCCCAGGTTCCATCACCCTAGAGCTCGTCCGATATTTTTTATTACTTTGCTTATCCTGTGCTATCCCTAGCCATTGGGGATTCATGACAGTATAGCCGGCCCACAAAGTGTTAATTGTTTGGGCTGAAGCAGGAGAAAAAGAAGTGTTCAAGGAAATTTTTTTTTTTTTTTCCTTCAGAGTTTTGCTGCCTAGCCCTTAATTGCTGTCTAGCTGCTTCTTACCTCCTCTTAACCCTTGAATGGCTCTGATCTTAGCTGTTTATCATGGATGTCCAGAGTTTGGCTTCCAGCCTGAGTAATCTCGCGGCAAAGGTTCAAAACATACAGGATTTCGTTGTTCACACTCCCATGTCTGAACCTAGAATTCCTATTCCAGAGTTTTTTTCTGGAGATAGATCTACCATCCTGAATTTCAGGAACAATTGTAAATTGTTTCTCTCTTTGAAATCTCGCTCCTCTGGAGACCCTGCTCAACAGGTCAAGATTGTTATATCGTTCCTACGGGGCGACCCTCAGAATTGGGCATTCGCATTGGCACCAGGGGATCCTGCATTGCTCAGTGTGGATGCGTTTTTTCTGGCATTGGGATTGCTCTATGAGGAACCTAACCTAGAGATTCAGGCTGAAAAGGCTTTATTAGCCCTCTCTCAGGGGCATGATGAAGCGGAAATATATTGTCAGAAATTTCGGAAATGGTCGGTGCTTACTCCGTGGAATGAGTGCGCCCTGGCTGCAAACTTCAGAAATGGTCTTTCTGAGGCCATTAAGGATATTATGGTGGAGTTCCCTGCGCCTACAGGTCTGAATGAGTCTATGGCTATGGCCATTCAGATTGATCGGCGTTTACAGGAGCGCAAACCCGTGCACCAGTTGGCGGTGTCTTCTGAACAGGCACCTGAGATTATGCAATGTGATAGAATTCAGTCCAGAAGTGAACGACAAAATTATAGGCGGAAAAATGGTTTGTGTTTTTATTGTGGTGATTCAGCTCATGTTATATCAGCATGCTCTAAACGCACAAAAAGGGTTGATAAATCTTTTGCCATTGATACTCTGCAGTCTAAGTTCATTTTGTCTGTGACTCTGATTTTTTCACTGTCTTCCATTTCCGTCGATGCCTATGTGGATTCAGGCGCTGCCCTGAGTCTTATGGATTGGTCATTTGCTAAACGCTGCGGTTTTAGTCTAGAGCCTCTGGAAGTTCCTATTCCTCTGAAGGGAATTGATTCTACACCATTGGCTATGAATAAACCGCAGTATTGGACACAAGTGACCATGCGCATGACTCCCGTTCATCAGGAGGTGATTCGCTTCCTTGTACTGTATAATTTACATGATGTACTAGTGCTTGGTCTGCCATGGTTACAAACTCATAATCCTGTCCTGGACTGGAAAACAATGTCTGTGCTAAGCTGGGGATGTCAGGGGGTTCATGATGATGCACCTCCGATTTCTATCGCTTCATCTACTCCTTCGGAGATCCCTGTGTTTTTGTCGGATTATAGGGATGTTTTTGAGGAGCCTAAGCTCAATTCGCTCCCTCCTCATAGAGAGTGTGACTGTGCTATAGAATTGATTCCTGGCAGTAAGTTCCCTAAGGGTCGTTTATTTAATCTGTCACTGCCAGAGCATACTGCTATGCGGAATTATATTAAGGAGTCCTTGGAAAAGGGACATATTCGTCCATCTTCGTCCCCTCTGGGAGCAGGTTTTTTTTTCGTGGCAAAAAAAGATGGTTCCCTGAGGCCTTGTATAGATTATCGCCTTCTGAATAAGATTACAGTCAAATACCAGTATCCATTGCCATTATTTACTGATTTGTTTGCTCGCATTAAGGGGGCTAGGTGGTTCACTAAAATAGATCTTCGTGGTGCGTATAATCTGGTGCGGATAAAACAGGGTGATGAGTGGAAAACCGCATTTAATACGCCTGAGGGCCATTTTGAGTATTTGGTAATGCCTTTTGGACTCTCCAATGCTCCGTCAGTCTTTCAGTCCTTTATGCACAATATTTTCCGTGAATATCTGGATAAGTTTATGATTGTGTATTTGGATGATATTTTGGTGTTTTCTGATGACTGGGAGTCTCATGTTCTACAGGTCAGGAAGGTGTTTCAGGTTTTGCGGGCCAATTCTCTGTTTGTGAAGGGCTCAAAGTGTCTCTTCGGAGTCCAGAAGATTTCTTTTTTGGGGTACATTTTTTCTCCTTCTACTATTGAGATGGATCCCGTTAAGGTTCAGGCTATTTGTGACTGGACACAACCTACATCTGTTAAGAGCCTTCAGAAGTTCTTGGGGTTTGCTAATTTTTATCGTCGGTTCATTGCTAATTTTTCCAGTATTGTTAAACCTTTGACTGATTTGACTAAAAAGGGTGCTGATGTTGCTGATTGGTCTCCTGCGGCCGTGGAGGCCTTTCAGGAACTTGAGCGCCGGTTTTCTTCTGCTCCTGTGTTGTGTCAACCAGATGTTTCACTTCCTTTTCAGGTGGAGGTTGATGCTTCCGAGATTGGAGCGGGGGCGGTTTTGTCACAGAGAAGTTCTAATGGCTCGGTGATGAAGCCATGTGCTTTCTTCTCTAGAAAATTCTCGCCCGCCGAGCGCAATTATGATGTGGGTAATCGGGAGCTTTTGGCCATGAAGTGGGCATTTGAGGAGTGGCGTCATTGGCTTGAGGGTGCTAAACATCGCGTGGTGGTCTTGACTGATCACAAGAATCTCATTTACCTTGAGTCTGCCAGGCGTTTGAATCCTAGACAGGCTCGTTGGTCGTTATTTTTTTCTCGTTTCAATTTCGTGGTTTCATACCTGCCGGGTTCAAAGAATGTGAAGGCAGATGCTCTTTCCAGGAGTTTTGTGCCTGACTCTCCTGGAGACACTGGGCCTGCTGGTATCCTTAGGGATGGGGTAATATTGTCCGCCGTATCCCCAGACTTGCGACGCGCATTGCAGGAGTTTCAGGTGGATAAACCGGATCGATGTCCACCAGAAAGACTGTTTGTTCCGGATGATTGGACCAGTAGAGTCATCTCCGAGGTCCATTCTTCTGTGTTGGCTGGTCATCCTGGAATATTTGGTACAAGAGACTTGGTGGCCAGGTCTTTTTGGTGGCCTTCCTTGTCTAGGGATGTGCGTACCTTTGTGCAGTCTTGTGAAGTGTGTGCTCGAGCTAAGCCTTGCTGTTCACGGGCTAGTGGGTTGTTGTTATCCTTGCCCATCCCGAAGAGGCCTTGGACGCACATTTCCATGGATTTTATTTCTGATCTCCCGGTTTCACAGAAAATGTCCGTTATCTGGGTTGTGTGTGACCGCTTTTCTAAGATGGTTCATTTGGTGCCCTTGCCTAAGTTGCCCTCCTCCTCTGAGTTGGTTCCTTTGTTTTTTCAGAACGTGGTTCGTTTGCATGGGATTCCGGAGAATATCGTTTCTGACAGGGGATCCCAGTTTGTGTCTAGATTTTGGCGGACGTTTTGTGCCAAGATGGGCATTGATTTGTCTTTCTCGTCTGCATTCCATCCTCAGACGAATGGCCAGACGGAGCGAACTAATCAGACCTTGGAAACTTATTTGAGGTGTTTTGTTTCTGCTGATCAGGATGACTGGGTTGCTTTTTTGCCACTGGCCGAATTTGCACTTAATAATCGGGCTAGTTCGGCCACGTTGGTCTCTCCTTTTTTTTGTAATTCGGGGTTTCATCCTCGTTTTTCCTCTGGTCAGGTGGAGCCTTCGGATTGTCCTGGAGTGGACGTGGTGGTGGACAGGCTACATCACATTTGGAATCAGGTGGTGGACAATTTGAAGTTATCTCAGGAGAAGACTCAGCAGTTTGCTAATCGCCGTCGCCGCGTGGGTCCCCGACTTCTTGTTGGGGACTTGGTGTGGTTGTCTTCTTGTTTTGTCCCTATGAAGGTCTCTTCTCCTAAGTTCAAGCCTCGGTTCATCGGTCCTTATAGGATCTCGGAGATTCTTAACCCTGTATCTTTCCGTTTGGATCTCCCAGCATCGTTCGCTATTCATAATGTGTTCCATCGGTCGTTGTTGCGGAGGTATGAGGTGCCTGTTGTTCCTTCGGTCGAGCCTCCTGCTCCGGTGCTGGTGGAGGGAGAATTGGAGTATGTTGTTGAAAAGATCTTGGATTCTCGTGTTTCCAGACGCAAACTCCAGTATTTGGTTAAGTGGAAGGGTTATGGTCAGGAGGACAATTCCTGGGTGGTCGCCTCCGATGTTCATGCGACTGATTTGGTCCGCGCCTTCCATAGAGCTCACCCTGATCGCCCTGGGGGTTCTCGTGAGGGTTCGGTGACCCCTCCTCAAGGGGGGGGTACTGTTGTGGATTCTGTTTGCGGGCTCCCTCTGGTGGTTACTGCTGGTACTGGGTGACTTTGGTGGGTTGCGGCCTTTGGTTTCCATCTGTCCATCAGAGGCTGGGTGTTTCCTATTTTACCTGGCCTTTCTGTCATTTCCCTTGCCGGCTATCAATGTGTTCAGATGTGCTCTGTTTGGTTCCTGCCTACCTGCTCCCAGATCTTTCAGGATAAGCTAAGTGCTGATTTTCAGTTGTTTGTTTTTTTTTTTTTGTCCAGCTTGCTTTGAATGTCTCTTTGTTAGCTGGTTGCTCTAGTGGACTGAGGTTCTCCCCATGTGCCATGAGTTGGCACATGGGTTCTTGTAATCTCAGGATGGTTTTTTTGATTAGGGTTTTTTGCTGACCGCTCAGTCCCCTTTTGTGTCATTCTGCTTTCTAGTTTTCAGCGGGCCTCTATTTGCTAAAGCTATATACATCATCTCTATGTGTGTGCCTTCCTCTCATTTCACCGTCAATACATGTGGGGGGCAACTATACCTTTGGGGTTAATTCCTCTGGAGGCAAGTGAGGTCTTTGTTTTCTCTGCAGTACTAGTTAGCTCTTAGGCTGGTGCGTGGCGTCTAGAACCAACGTAGGCACGCTCCCTGGCTATCTCTAGTTGCGTTTGTCAGGCGTAGGGCAGCAATCAGCCCAGGTTCCATCACCCTAGAGCTCGTCCGATATTTTTTATTACTTTGCTTATCCTGTGCTATCCCTAGCCATTGGGGATTCATGACAGTATAGCCGGCCCACAAAGTGTTAATTGTTTGGGCTGAAGCAGGAGAAAAAGAAGTGTTCAAGGAAATTTTTTTTTTTTTTTTCCTTCAGAGTTTTGCTGCCTAGCCCTTAATTGCTGTCTAGCTGCTTCTTACCTCCTCTTAACCCTTGAATGGCTCTGATCTTAGCTGTTTATCATGGATGTCCAGAGTTTGGCTTCCAGCCTGAGTAATCTCGCGGCAAAGGTTCAAAACATACAGGATTTCGTTGTTCACACTCCCATGTCTGAACCTAGAATTCCTATTCCAGAGTTTTTTTCTGGAGATAGATCTACCTTCCTGAATTTCAGGAACAATTGTAAATTGTTTCTCTCTTTGAAATCTCGCTCCTCTGGAGACCCTGCTCAACAGGTCAAGATTGTTATATCGTTCCTACGGGGCGACCCTCAGAATTGGGCATTCGCATTGGCACCAGGGGATCCTGCATTGCTCAGTGTGGATGCGTTTTTTCTGGCATTGGGATTGCTCTATGAGGAACCTAACCTAGAGATTCAGGCTGAAAAGGCTTTATTAGCCCTCTCTCAGGGGCATGATGAAGCGGAAATATATTGTCAGAAATTTCGGAAATGGTCGGTGCTTACTCCGTGGAATGAGTGCGCCCTGGCTGCAAACTTCAGAAATGGTCTTTCTGAGGCCATTAAGGATATTATGGTGGGGTTCCCTGCGCCTACAGGTCTGAATGAGTCTATGGCTATGGCCATTCAGATTGATCGGCGTTTACGGGAGCGCAAACCCGTGCACCAGTTGGCGGTGTCTTCTGAACAGGCACCTGAGATTATGCAATGTGATAGAATTCAGTCCAGAAGTGAACGACAAAATTATAGGCGGAAAAATGGTTTGTGTTTTTATTGTGGTAATTCAGCTCATGTTATATCAGCATGCTCTAAACGCACAAAAAGGGTTGATAAATCTTTTGCCATTGATACTCTGCAGTCTAAGTTCATTTTGTCTGTGACTCTGATTTTTTCACTGTCTTCCATTTCCGTCGATGCCTATGTGGATTCAGGCGCTGCCCTGAGTCTTATGGATTGGTCATTTGCTAAACGCTGCGGTTTTAGTCTAGAGCCTCTGGAAGTTCCTATTCCTCTGAAGGGAATTGATTCTACACCATTGGCTATGAATAAACCGCAGTATTGGACACAAGTGACCATGCGCATGACTCCCGTTCATCAGGAGGTGATTCGCTTCCTTGTACTGTATAATTTACATGATGTACTAGTGCTTGGTCTGCCATGGTTACAAACTCATAATCCTGTCCTGGACTGGAAAACAATGTCTGTGCTAAGCTGGGGATGTCAGGGGGTTCATGATGATGCACCTCCGATTTCTATCGCTTCATCTACTCCTTCGGAGATCCCTGTGTTTTTGTCGGATTATAGGGATGTTTTTGAGGAGCCTAAGCTCAATTCGCTCCCTCCTCATAGAGAGTGTGACTGTGCTATAGAATTGATTCCTGGCAGTAAGTTCCCTAAGGGTCGTTTATTTAATCTGTCACTGCCAGAGCATACTGCTATGCGGAATTATATTAAGGAGTCCTTGGAAAAGGGACATATTCGTCCATCTTCGTCCCCTCTGGGAGCAGGTCTTTTTTTCGTGGCAAAAAAAGATGGTTCCCTGAGGCCTTGTATAGATTATCGCCTTCTGAATAAGATTACAGTCAAATACCAGTATCCATTGCCATTATTTACTGATTTGTTTGCTCGCATTAAGGGGGCTAGGTGGTTCACTAAAATAGATCTTCGTGGTGCGTATAATCTGGTGCGGATAAAACAGGGTGATGAGTGGAAAACCGCATTTAATACGCCTGAGGGCCATTTTGAGTATTTGGTAATGCCTTTTGGACTCTCCAATGCTCCGTCAGTCTTTCAGTCCTTTATGCACAATATTTTCCGTGAATATCTGGATAAGTTTATGATTGTGTATTTGGATGATATTTTGGTGTTTTCTGATGACTGGGAGTCTCATGTTCTACAGGTCAGGAAGGTGTTTCAGGTTTTGCGGGCCAATTCTCTGTTTGTGAAGGGCTCAAAGTGTCTCTTCGGAGTCCAGAAGATTTCTTTTTTGGGGTACATTTTTTCTCCTTCTACTATTGAGATGGATCCCGTTAAGGTTCAGGCTATTTGTGACTGGACACAACCTACATCTGTTAAGAGCCTTCAGAAGTTCTTGGGGTTTGCTAATTTTTATCGTCGGTTCATTGCTAATTTTTCCAGTATTGTTAAACCTTTGACTGATTTGACTAAAAAGGGTGCTGATGTTGCTGATTGGTCTCCTGCGGCCGTGGAGGCCTTTCAGGAACTTGAGCGCCGGTTTTCTTCTGCTCCTGTGTTGTGTCAACCAGATGTTTCACTTCCTTTTCAGGTGGAGGTTGATGCTTCCGAGATTGGAGCGGGGGCGGTTTTGTCACAGAGAAGTTCTAATGGCTCGGTGATGAAGCCATGTGCTTTCTTCTCTAGAAAATTCTCGCCCGCCGAGCGCAATTATGATGTGGGTAATCGGGAGCTTTTGGCCATGAAGTGGGCATTTGAGGAGTGGCGTCATTGGCTTGAGGGTGCTAAACATCGCGTGGTGGTCTTGACTGATCACAAGAATCTCATTTACCTTGAGTCTGCCAGGCGTTTGAATCCTAGACAGGCTCGTTGGTCGTTATTTTTTTCTCGTTTCAATTTCGTGGTTTCATACCTGCCGGGTTCAAAGAATGTGAAGGCAGATGCTCTTTCCAGGAGTTTTGTGCCTGACTCTCCTGGAGACACTGGGCCTGCTGGTATCCTTAGGGATGGGGTAATATTGTCCGCCGTATCCCCAGACTTGCGACGCGCATTGCAGGAGTTTCAGGTGGATAAACCGGATCGATGTCCACCAGAAAGACTGTTTGTTCCGGATGATTGGACCAGTAGAGTCATCTCCGAGGTCCATTCTTCTGTGTTGGCTGGTCATCCTGGAATATTTGGTACAAGAGACTTGGTGGCCAGGTCTTTTTGGTGGCCTTCCTTGTCTAGGGATGTGCGTACCTTTGTGCAGTCTTGTGAAGTGTGTGCTCGAGCTAAGCCTTGCTGTTCACGGGCTAGTGGGTTGTTGTTATCCTTGCCCATCCCGAAGAGGCCTTGGACGCACATTTCCATGGATTTTATTTCTGATCTCCCGGTTTCACAGAAAATGTCCGTTATCTGGGTTGTGTGTGACCGCTTTTCTAAGATGGTTCATTTGGTGCCCTTGCCTAAGTTGCCCTCCTCCTCTGAGTTGGTTCCTTTGTTTTTTCAGAACGTGGTTCGTTTGCATGGGATTCCGGAGAATATCGTTTCTGACAGGGGATCCCAGTTTGTGTCTAGATTTTGGCGGACGTTTTGTGCCAAGATGGGCATTGATTTGTCTTTCTCGTCTGCATTCCATCCTCAGACGAATGGCCAGACGGAGCGAACTAATCAGACCTTGGAAACTTATTTGAGGTGTTTTGTTTCTGCTGATCAGGATGACTGGGTTGCTTTTTTGCCACTGGCCGAATTTGCTCTTAATAATCGGGCTAGTTCGGCCACGTTGGTCTCTCCTTTTTATTGTAATTCGGGGTTTCATCCTCGTTTTTCCTCTGGTCAGGTGGAGCCTTCGGATTGTCCTGGAGTGGACGTGGTGGTGGACAGGCTACATCACATTTGGAATCAGGTGGTGGACAATTTGAAGTTATCTCAGGAGAAGACTCAGCAGTTTGCTAATCGCCGTCGCCGCGTGGGTCCCCGACTTCTTGTTGGGGACTTGGTGTGGTTGTCTTCTTGTTTTGTCCCTATGAAGGTCTCTTCTCCTAAGTTCAAGCCTCGGTTCATCGGTCCTTATAGGATCTCGGAGATTCTTAACCCTGTATCTTTCCGTTTGGATCTCCCAGCATCGTTCGCTATTCATAATGTGTTCCATCGGTCGTTGTTGCGGAGGTATGAGGTGCCTGTTGTTCCTTCGGTCGAGCCTCCTGCTCCGGTGCTGGTGGAGGGAGAATTGGAGTATGTTGTTGAAAAGATCTTGGATTCTCGTGTTTCCAGACGCAAACTCCAGTATTTGGTTAAGTGGAAGGGTTATGGTCAGGAGGACAATTCCTGGGTGGTCGCCTCCGATGTTCATGCGACTGATTTGGTCCGCGCCTTCCATAGAGCTCACCCTGATCGCCCTGGGGGTTCTCGTGAGGGTTCGGTGACCCCTCCTCAAGGGGGGGGTACTGTTGTGGATTCTGTTTGCGGGCTCCCTCTGGTGGTTACTGCTGGTACTGGGTGACTTTGGTGGGTTGCGGCCTTTGGTTTCCATCTGTCCATCAGAGGCTGGGTGTTTCCTATTTTACCTGGCCTTTCTGTCATTTCCCTTGCCGGCTATCAATGTGTTCAGATGTGCTCTGTTTGGTTCCTGCCTACCTGCTCCCAGATCTTTCAGGATAAGCTAAGTGCTGATTTTTAGTTGTTTGTTTTTTTTTTTTTGTCCAGCTTGCTTTGAATGTCTCTTTGTTAGCTGGTTGCTCTAGTGGACTGAGGTTCTCCCCATGTGCCATGAGTTGGCACATGGGTTCTTGTAATCTCAGGATGGTTTTTTTGATTAGGGTTTTTTGCTGACCGCTCAGTCCCCTTTTGTGTCATTCTGCTTTCTAGTTTTCAGCGGGCCTCTATTTGCTAAAGCTATATACATCATCTCTATGTGTGTGCCTTCCTCTCATTTCACCGTCAATACATGTGGGGGGCAACTATACCTTTGGGGTTAATTCCTCTGGAGGCAAGTGAGGTCTTTGTTTTCTCTGCAGTACTAGTTAGCTCTTAGGCTGGTGCGTGGCGTCTAGAACCAACGTAGGCACACTCCCTGGCTATCTCTAGTTGCGTTTGTCAGGCGTAGGGCAGCAATCAGCCCAGGTTCCATCACCCTAGAGCTCGTCCGATATTTTTTATTACTTTGCTTATCCTGTGCTATCCCTAGCCATTGGGGATTCATGACAGTATAGCCGGCCCACAAAGTGTTAATTGTTTGGGCTGAAGCAGGAGAAAAAGAAGTGTTCAAGGAAATTTTTTTTTTTTTTTTCCTTCAGAGTTTTGCTGCCTAGCCCTTAATTGCTGTCTAGCTGCTTCTTACCTCCTCTTAACCCTTGAATGGCTCTGATCTTAGCTGTTTATCATGGATGTCCAGAGTTTGGCTTCCAGCCTGAGTAATCTCGCGGCAAAGGTTCAAAACATACAGGATTTCGTTGTTCACACTCCCATGTCTGAACCTAGAATTCCTATTCCAGAGTTTTTTTCTGGAGATAGATCTACCTTCCTGAATTTCAGGAACAATTGTAAATTGTTTCTCTCTTTGAAATCTCGCTCCTCTGGAGACCCTGCTCAACAGGTCAAGATTGTTATATCGTTCCTACGGGGCGACCCTCAGAATTGGGCATTCGCATTGGCACCAGGGGATCCTGCATTGCTCAGTGTGGATGCGTTTTTTCTGGCATTGGGATTGCTCTATGAGGAACCTAACCTAGAGATTCAGGCTGAAAAGGCTTTATTAGCCCTCTCTCAGGGGCATGATGAAGCGGAAATATATTGTCAGAAATTTCGGAAATGGTCGGTGCTTACTCCGTGGAATGAGTGCGCCCTGGCTGCAAACTTCAGAAATGGTCTTTCTGAGGCCATTAAGGATATTATGGTGGGGTTCCCTGCGCCTACAGGTCTGAATGAGTCTATGGCTATGGCCATTCAGATTGATCGGCGTTTACGGGAGCGCAAACCCGTGCACCAGTTGGCGGTGTCTTCTGAACAGGCACCTGAGATTATGCAATGTGATAGAATTCAGTCCAGAAGTGAACGACAAAATTATAGGCGGAAAAATGGTTTGTGTTTTTATTGTGGTAATTCAGCTCATGTTATATCAGCATGCTCTAAACGCACAAAAAGGGTTGATAAATCTTTTGCCATTGATACTCTGCAGTCTAAGTTCATTTTGTCTGTGACTCTGATTTTTTCACTGTCTTCCATTTCCGTCGATGCCTATGTGGATTCAGGCGCTGCCCTGAGTCTTATGGATTGGTCATTTGCTAAACGCTGCGGTTTTAGTCTAGAGCCTCTGGAAGTTCCTATTCCTCTGAAGGGAATTGATTCTACACCATTGGCTATGAATAAACCGCAGTATTGGACACAAGTGACCATGCGCATGACTCCCGTTCATCAGGAGGTGATTCGCTTCCTTGTACTGTATAATTTACATGATGTACTAGTGCTTGGTCTGCCATGGTTACAAACTCATAATCCTGTCCTGGACTGGAAAACAATGTCTGTGCTAAGCTGGGGATGTCAGGGGGTTCATGATGATGCACCTCCGATTTCTATCGCTTCATCTACTCCTTCGGAGATCCCTGTGTTTTTGTCGGATTATAGGGATGTTTTTGAGGAGCCTAAGCTCAATTCGCTCCCTCCTCATAGAGAGTGTGACTGTGCTATAGAATTGATTCCTGGCAGTAAGTTCCCTAAGGGTCGTTTATTTAATCTGTCACTGCCAGAGCATACTGCTATGCGGAATTATATTAAGGAGTCCTTGGAAAAGGGACATATTCGTCCATCTTCGTCCCCTCTGGGAGCAGGTCTTTTTTTCGTGGCAAAAAAAGATGGTTCCCTGAGGCCTTGTATAGATTATCGCCTTCTGAATAAGATTACAGTCAAATACCAGTATCCATTGCCATTATTTACTGATTTGTTTGCTCGCATTAAGGGGGCTAGGTCGTTCACTAAAATAGATCTTCGTGGTGCGTATAATCTGGTGCAGATAAAACAGGGTGATGAGTGGAAAACCGCATTTAATACGCCTGAGGGCCATTTTGAGTATTTGGTAATGCCTTTTGGACTCTCCAATGCTCCGTCAGTCTTTCAGTCCTTTATGCACAATATTTTCCGTGAATATCTGGATAAGTTTATGATTGTGTATTTGGATGATATTTTGGTGTTTTCTGATGACTGGGAGTCTCATGTTCTACAGGTCAGGAAGGTGTTTCAGGTTTTGCGGGCCAATTCTCTGTTTGTGAAGGGCTCAAAGTGTCTCTTCGGAGTCCAGAAGATTTCTTTTTTGGGGTACATTTTTTCTCCTTCTACTATTGAGATGGATCCCGTTAAGGTTCAGGCTATTTGTGACTGGACACAACCTACATCTGTTAAGAGCCTTCAGAAGTTCTTGGGGTTTGCTAATTTTTATCGTCGGTTCATTGCTAATTTTTCCAGTATTGTTAAACCTTTGACTGATTTGACTAAAAAGGGTGCTGATGTTGCTGATTGGTCTCCTGCGGCCGTGGAGGCCTTTCGGGAACTTAAGCGCCGGTTTTCTTCTGCTCCTGTGTTGTGTCAACCAGATGTTTCACTTCCTTTTCAGGTGGAGGTTGATGCTTCCGAGATTGGAGCGGGGGCGGTTTTGTCACAGAGAAGTTCTAATGGCTCGGTGATGAAGCCATGTGCTTTCTTCTCTAGAAAATTCTCGCCCGCCGAGCGCAATTATGATGTGGGTAATCGGGAGCTTTTGGCCATGAAGTGGGCATTTGAGGAGTGGCGTCATTGGCTTGAGGGTGCTAAACATCGCGTGGTGGTCTTGACTGATCACAAGAATCTCATTTACCTTGAGTCTGCCAGGCGTTTGAATCCTAGACAGGCTCGTTGGTCGTTATTTTTTTCTCGTTTCAATTTCGTGGTTTCATACCTGCCGGGTTCAAAGAATGTGAAGGCAGATGCTCTTTCCAGGAGTTTTGTGCCTGACTCTCCTGGAGACACTGGGCCTGCTGGTATCCTTAGGGATGGGGTAATATTGTCCGCCGTATCCCCAGACTTGCGACGCGCATTGCAGGAGTTTCAGGTGGATAAACCGGATCGATGTCCACCAGAAAGACTGTTTGTTCCGGATGATTGGACCAGTAGAGTCATCTCCGAGGTCCATTCTTCTGTGTTGGCTGGTCATCCTGGAATATTTGGTACAAGAGACTTGGTGGCCAGGTCTTTTTGGTGGCCTTCCTTGTCTAGGGATGTGCGTACCTTTGTGCAGTCTTGTGAAGTGTGTGCTCGAGCTAAGCCTTGCTGTTCACGGGCTAGTGGGTTGTTGTTATCCTTGCCCATCCCGAAGAGGCCTTGGACGCACATTTCCATGGATTTTATTTCTGATCTCCCGGTTTCACAGAAAATGTCCGTTATCTGGGTTGTGTGTGACCGCTTTTCTAAGATGGTTCATTTGGTGCCCTTGCCTAAGTTGCCCTCCTCCTCTGAGTTGGTTCCTTTGTTTTTTCAGAACGTGGTTCGTTTGCATGGGATTCCGGAGAATATCGTTTCTGACAGGGGATCCCAGTTTGTGTCTAGATTTTGGCGGACGTTTTGTGCCAAGATGGGCATTGATTTGTCTTTCTCGTCTGCATTCCATCCTCAGACGAATGGCCAGACGGAGCGAACTAATCAGACCTTGGAAACTTATTTGAGGTGTTTTGTTTCTGCTGATCAGGATGACTGGGTTGCTTTTTTGCCACTGGCCGAATTTGCTCTTAATAATCGGGCTAGTTCGGCCACGTTGGTCTCTCCTTTTTTTTGTAATTCGGGGTTTCATCCTCGTTTTTCCTCTGGTCAGGTGGAGCCTTCGGATTGTCCTGGAGTGGACGTGGTGGTGGACAGGTTACATCACATTTGGAATCAGGTGGTGGACAATTTGAAGTTATCTCAGGAGAAGACTCAGCAGTTTGCTAATCGCCATCGCCGCGTGGGTCCCCGACTTCTTGTTGGGGACTTGGTGTGGTTGTCTTCTCGTTTTGTCCCTATGAAGGTCTCTTCTCCTAAGTTCAAGCCTCGGCTCATCGGTCCTTATAGGATCTCGGAGATTCTTAACCCTGTATCTTTCCGTTTGGATCTCCCAGCATCGTTCGCTATTCATAATGTGTTCCATCGGTCGTTGTTGCGGAAGTATGAGGTGCCTGTTGTTCCTTCGGTCGAGCCTCCTGCTCCGGTGCTGGTGGAGGGAGAATTGGAGTATGTTGTTGAAAAGATCTTGGATTCTCGTGTTTCCAGACGCAAACTCCAGTATTTGGTTAAGTGGAAGGGTTATGGTCAGGAGGACAATTCCTGGGTGGTCGCCTCCGATGTTCATGCGACTGATTTGGTCCGCGCCTTCCATAGAGCTCACCCTGATCGCCCTGGGGGTTCTCGTGAGGGTTCGGTGACCCCTCCTCAAGGGGGGGGTACTGTTGTGGATTCTGTTTGCGGGCTCCCTCTGGTGGTTACTGCTGGTACTGGGTGACTTTGGTGGGTTGCGGCCTTTGGTTTCCATCTGTCCATCAGAGGCTGGGTGTTTCCTATTTTACCTGGCCTTTCTGTCATTTCCCTTGCCGGCTATCAATGTGTTCAGATGTGCTCTGTTTGGTTCCTGCCTACCTGCTCCCAGATCTTTCAGGATAAGCTAAGTGCTGATTTTCAGTTGTTTGTTTTTTTTTTTTTGTCCAGCTTGCTTTGAATGTCTCTTTGTTAGCTGGTTGCTCTAGTGGACTGAGGTTCTCCCCATGTGCCATGAGTTGGCACATGGGTTCTTGTAATCTCAGGATGGTTTTTTTGATTAGGGTTTTTTGCTGACCGCTCAGTCCCCTTTTGTGTCATTCTGCTTTCTAGTTTTCAGCGGGCCTCTATTTGCTAAAGCTATATACATCATCTCTATGTGTGTGCCTTCCTCTCATTTCACCGTCAATACATGTGGGGGGCAACTATACCTTTGGGGTTAATTCCTCTGGAGGCAAGTGAGGTCTTTGTTTTCTCTGCAGTACTAGTTAGCTCTTAGGCTGGTGCGTGGCGTCTAGAACCAACGTAGGCACGCTCCCTGGCTATCTCTAGTTGCGTTTGTCAGGCGTAGGGCAGCGGTCAGCCCAGGTTCCATCACCCTAGAGCTCGTCCGATATTTTTTATTACTTTGCTTATCCTGTGCTATCCCTAGCCATTGGGGATTCATGACAGAAAATACAAAACTGGGGGCTAAAAAATAATTTTTGTGGGAAAAAAAAGAATTTTTATTTTCACGGCTCTGAGCCATAAACTGTAGTGAAACACTTGGGGGTTCAAAGCTCTCACAACACATCTAGATAAGATCCTTAGGGGGTCTACTTTCCAAAATGGTGTCACTTGTGGGGGGTTTCAATGTTTAGGCACATTAGTGGCTCTCCAAAAGCAACATGGCGTCCCATCTCAATTCCATCCAATTTTGCATTGAAAAGTCAAACAGCGCTCCTTCCTTTCCGAGCTCTGCCATGCACCCAAACAGTGGTTTACCCCCACATATGGTGTATCAGTGTACTCAGGACAAATTGCACAACAACTTTTGGGGTACAATTTCTTCTAGTACCCTTGGGAAAATAAAAAATTGGGGGAGAAAAGTTCATTTTTGTGAAAAAATATTATTTTTTATTTTTACGGCTCTACATTATAAACTTCTGTGAAGCATTTTTTGGGTCAAACTGCTCACCCCACATCTAGATAAGTTCCTTATGGGGGCTACTTTCCAAAATGGTGTCACTTGTGGGGGGTTTCAATGTTTAGGCACATTAGTGACTCTCAAAAAGCAACATGGCATCCCATCTCAATTCCAGCCAATTTTGCATTGAAAAATTAAATGGTGCTCCTTCCCTTCCGATCTCTGCCATTCACCCAAACAGTGGTTCACCCCCACATTTGGGGTATCAGCGTACTCAGGACAAATTGTTCAACAACTTTTGTGGTACAATTTCTTCTAGTACCCTTGGGAAAATAAAGAATTGGGGGAGAAAATTTCATTTTTGTGAAAAAATATTATTTTTTATTTTTACGGCTCTACATTATAAACTTCTGTGAAGCATTTTTTGGGTCAAACTGCTCACCACACATCTAGATAAGTTCCTTAGGGGGTCTGCTTTCCAAAAGCAACATGGCATCCCATTTCAATTCCAGGCAATTTTGCATTGAAAAGTCAAATGGCGCTCCTTCCCTTCCGAGCTCTGCCATGCGCCCAAACAGTGGTTTACCCCCACATATGGGGTATCGGGGTACTCAGGAAAAATTGTACAATAACTTTTGGGGTCCATTTTCTCCTGTTACCCTTGGTAAAATAAAACAAATTGGAGCTGAATTAATTTTTTGGTGAAAAAAAATTAAATGTTCATTTTTGTTTAAACATTCCAAAAATTCCTGTGAAGCACCACAAGGGTTAATAAACTTCTTGAATGTGGTTTTGAGCACCTTGAGGGGTGCAGTTTTTAGAATGGTGTCACACTTGGTTATTTTCTATCATATAGACCACTCAAAATGACTTCAAATATGATGTGGTCCCTAAAAAAAATGGTGTTGTAAAAATGAGAAATTGTTGGTCAAATTTAACCCTTATAACTACCTAACAAAAAAAAAATTTGTTTCCAAAATTGTGCTGATGTAAAGTAGACATGTGGGAAATATTACTTATTAAGTATTTTGTGTGACATATCTCTGTGATTTAAGGGCATAAAAATTCAAAGTTGGAAAATTGCAAAATTTTCAACATTTTTGGCAAATTTCCATTTTTTTCACAAATAAATGCAGGTAATATCAAAGAAATTTTACCACTGTCATGAAGTACAATATGTCTCGAGAAAACAGTGCCAGAATCACTGGGATCCATTGAAGCGTTCCAGAGTTATAACCTCATAAAGGGACAGTGGTCAGAAATGTAAAAATTGTCCCAGTCATTAACGTGCAAACCACCCTCGGGGCTTAAGGGGTTACTAAGTGGGATTTCTTGCCTTATAAATGGGGTTGAGACCATCAGTTATGTTGAGCAGAAGTCTGGGGGATACACAGCTGATAGTCCTACTGTATAGACGGTTACAATTTGTATTATGGCAAGAAAAAAGCAGCTAAGTAAAGAAAAACGAGTGACCATCATTACTTTAAGAAATGAAGATCAGTCAGTCCGAAAAATTGGGAAAACTTTGAAAGTGTCCCCAAGTGCAGTTGCAAAAACCATCAAGCGCTACAAAGAAACTAGCTCACATGAGGACCGCGCCAGGAAATGAAGACCAAGAGTCACCTCTGCTTCTGAGGATATGTTTATCCGAGTCACCAGCCTCAGAAATCGCAGGTTAAAAGCAGCTCAGATTAGAGACCAGGTCAATGCCACACAGAGTTCTAGCAGCAGACACATCTCTACAACAACAACATCTCTAGACTCTGTGCAGCAGGCCTTCATGGTAAAATAGCTGCTAGGAAACCACTGCTAAGGACAGGCAACAAGCTGAAGAGAATTGTTTGGGCTAAAGAACACAAGGAATGGACATTAGACCAGTGGAAATCTGTGCTTTGGTCTGATGAGCCCAAATTTGAGATCTTTGGTTCCAACCACCGTGTCTTTGTGCAACACAGAAAAGGTGAACTGATGGACTCTACATGCCTGGTTCTCACCGTGAAGAATGGAGGAGGAGGTGTGATGGTGTGGGGGTGCTTTGCTGGTGACACTGTTGGGGATTTATTCAAAATTGAAGGCATACTGAACCAGCATGGCTACCACAGCATCTTGCAGTGGCATGCTATTCCAGCCTGTTTGCGTTTAGTTGGACCATCATTTATTTTTCAACAGGACAATGACCCCAAACACACCTCCAGGCTGTGTAAGGGCTATTTGAGTGAGGAGGTGCTACGCCAGATGACCTGGCATCCACAGTCACCAGACCTGAACCCAATCGAGATGGTTTGGGGTGAGCTGGACTGCAGAGTGAAGGCAAAAGGGCCAACAAGAGCTAAGCATCTCTGGGAACTCCTTCAAGATTGTTGGAAGACCATTTCCGGTGACTACCTCTTGAAACTCATCAAGAGAATGCCAAGAGTGTGCAAAGCAGTCAACAAAGCAAAAGGTAGCTACTTTGAAGAACCTAGAATATAAGACATATTTTCAGTTGTTCCACACTTTTTTGTTAAGTATATAATTCCACATGTGTTAATTCATAGTTTTGATGCCTTTAGTGTGAATTTTCAATTTTCATAGTCATGAAAATACAGAAAAATCTTTAAATGAGAAGGTGTGTCCAAACTTTTGGTCTGTACTGTATATATATATATATATATATATATATATATATATATATATATATATATATACCGTATATATATATATATATACAGCTCTGGCAACAATTAAGAGACCACCACATCAAAACCCTGTTGTGAGCAACCCAATCTCGAGACCTGAACCCCATTGAAAACCTTTGGATTGTAATCAAGAGGATGATGGTTAGTCACAAGCCATCAAACAAAGAAGAACTGCTTAAATTTTTGCCCCAGTGTCAAAGATTGGTGGAAAGCATGCCAAGACGCATGAATGCTGTGATTAAAAATCATGGTTATTCCTCATAATATTGATTTCTGAACTCTTCCTGAGTTAAAACATTAGTATTGCTGTTTCTAAATGATTATGAACTTGTTTTCTTTGCATTATTTGAGGTCTGAAAGCACTGGGATTTTTTTTCATTTTGATCATTTTTCTTTTTCAGAAAAAAACCCACAAAATTTATTGCTTGGAAATTCAGAGACATGTTGTCAGTAGTTTTTGGGTATGTGCACACTCTGCGGATTTTGCTGTGGATCCGCAGCGGATTGGTGTCTGCAGATTCGCAGCAGCTTTCCATGAGTTAACAGTACCTTGTAAACCTATGGAAAACAAAATCCGCAGTGCACATACTGCGGAAAAAAATGCACGGAAGTGCTGCGTTGTTTATTCCGCAGCATGTCAATTCTTTGTGTGGATTCCACAGCGGTTTACACCTGCTCCATAATAGGAATCCGCAGGTGTAAAACCGCAGGTGAAATCCGCACAAAAACCGCAAAAAAAACGCGGTAAATCTGTAGGAAATCCGCAGTACGGATTTACCAAAATCAGTCCGGAAAAATCTGCAGAGTAATCCGCAGCGTGTGCACATTTCCTACAGAATAACTGAACAATTTACATTTTACTCAAAAATATGCCTATAAAGAGAAAAATCATACAAACTGAACATTTTGCAGTGGTCTCTTAATTTTTGCCAGAGCTGTATACGTATAGATAGTGTGGTGTAGTGACCCCTGTTACAGGTAGGGGGCACTGTATGGGCTTCTCAGAGTGTGCATGGAGGCGTATTGAGGCCATAGGAATGCATGGCAATCGTAGATATAACTGTTGTGATGAGTCAAAGTCCGGCATTATTGTGAATGGCCAGTATGTGTGTCGCAGAGTAAGACACTCTGCACTGTCAGCCTGAAGTAAGGATGTTCTGGGAATTGTAGTCCTACAAGTAAATTGTGTTGTTTAATTAGGGAGGCTGGCAGGGCTAGTTCTGAGAGATGGGCAGGTCAAACTAGCCACACACACTCCCATCTAGGGGAGTGGTTACAACCATATCATGTGACTGAGGTCTGGTCACATGGTCTCTGAGTGTGGACCTGAATGGTCTGTGCTGGAAGGTCCTGGAGAGCCTTTGTGTTGGGAGTGTCGTTTCCCTGAAGAGCACATGGTGGGGCTTTGGACCTGGCACATGTCAGTGTGTGGAACGGTTTGATAACCGTGGGTAATACTGACCGGGGTCAGTGAGGGACTGTGGTGAAGCTGAATATGTACAGACAGTGTTCAAGCTGTTACCAAGTTCCTGAGTTTGTAGTTTTTGCTGATGTGAAATAAACCTAAGAGACTGTTTTTTGTAAGAAAACCGTGCCTGAGTGCTTGAATCCCGTGCCAAGCGAGTGTCCCCCAAGACACGTAGTAGGCGCTACGCTACAATAGATAGATAGATAGATATTTTTTTCCTCGTCAAAAAAATATATATATTTTTTTTTTTTACAAGGAAATGTGTCTTCATTAACTTTAGGACTTTAGAAATTATTTCATTTTTAACTTGCTTAACTGTTCACAATAATGGTAATTTTTACCAGGGGGGCCCAAACTTTTACATGCCTCTGTATTCTTACTTAAACAATAAGCAACAAGAGCAAGAGACATCAGCAAGGAATAATGTGTCGTGTGATTAAAATATGCAAGCACTGTTCATAGTTCTGTGCAAAAGTGTAGTGTCAAACAGATGTGGAGAAAATGCTGCAAAGTAAGAATGCTTTCAAAATGGAAGTAGTTTATAGTTTATTTCTGTCAATTAACAATATGCAAAGTGAACGAAAGAAAGAGAAATCTAAATTAAATCATCAAATCAATATTTGGTGTGACAAGTCATTGCCTTCAAAATAGCATTTATTTTTCAAGGTACACTTGAACAATTTATGAATGAACTTGACAATGAGTTTGTTCCAAATATCATGAAAAATGAACCACCGATCTTCTGTGGATATAGGCTTGCACAATACCTTCTTTCTTTTCATCTAATCCCAGAAAGACTTGATGTTGAGATTAGGGCTCTCTGGGGGCCATATTATTGCTTTCAGGACTCTGTTCTTTTTGGCTGTATCCTTGGGGTTGTTGTCCTGCTGCAGAATAAATTAAGAGTCAATCAGATGTTGTCACCAGCATGTCACATCCCCCTGGAAGACCTGGAGTTAGACGGTCACATCGGGTAATGAATCACAGGTCTTTTTTAGAGATGGTGTGATTTGTGTCCCATATTAAATGGATTTAATTTTCTCTGCTGTTGAAGCAGTTAACAATTTTTTCAAGGCTCTCCATCCCTAGTAAAGCTGCAGCTGTGGCCTGATTGGAGCAATGGGGAAAGGTATTTTTTTATTCAATCAGTACTTTGTGGTACCATCATATGTGCAGGACTATACACTCACTGGCCACTTTATTAGGTACACCTGTCCAACTTCTTGTTAACACTTAATTTCTAATCAGCCAATCACATGGCGGCAACTCAGTGCATTTAGGCATGTAGACATGGTCAAGACAATCTCCTGCAGTTCAAACCGAGCATCAGTATGGGGAAGAAAGGTGATTTGAGTACCTTTGAACGTGGCATGGTTGTTGGTGCCAGAAGGGCTGGTCTGAGTATTTCAGAAACTGCTGATCTACTGGGATTTTCACGCACAACCATCTCTAGGGTTTACAGAGAATGGTCCGAAAAAGAAAAAAAATTCAGTGAGCGGCAGTTCTGTGGGCGGAAATGCCTTGTTGATGCCAGAGGTCAGAGGAGAATGGGCAGACTGGTTCGAGCTGATAGAAAGGCAACAGTGACTCAAATCGCCACCCGTTACAACCAAGGTAGGCCTAAGAGCATCTCTGAACGCACAGTGCGTCGAACTTTGAGGCAGATGGGCTACAGCAGCAGAAGACCACACCGGGTACCACTCCTTTCAGCTAAGAACAGGAAACTGAGGCTACAATTTGTACAAGCTCATCGAAATTGGACAGTAGAAGATTGGAAAAACGTTGCTTGGTCTGATGAGTCTCGATTTCTGCTGCGACATTCGGATGGTAGGGTCAGAATTTGGCGTAAACAACATGAAAGCATGGATCCATCCTGCCTTGTATGGAGCATCTTTGGGATGTGCAGCCAACAAATCTGCGGCAACTGTGTGATGCCATCATGTCAATATGGACCAAAATCTCTGAGGAATGCTTCCAGCACCTTGTTGAATCTATGCCACGAAGAATTGAGGCAGTTCTGAAGGCAAAAGGGGGTCCAACCCATTACTAGCATGGTGTACCTAATAAAGTGGCCGGTGAGTGTATGTGGGGCCATCATGCTATGTGCAGGATTATATGATGGGCCATCATATGTGCAGGACTATATTTGGGTCATCATATGTGCAGGATTATATGTGGGACCATCATATTATGTGCAAGATTAAATGTGGAGCCATGATATTATGAGCAGGACTATTAGGACTTTTTCTATGGGACACCAGAATTTCTATGTACATTCCTGGTGGCCACCTAATTAGCTCCAGACCAGCAGTCAGCCGTAGTGTGTTGTTGCTCCTTCCCCAATCTTCAGAAATCTGGGTCACTGGGTGACTTAAGGTTCTATCCCAGTTCATAGACAAATTAGGTAAATTTAAAGAGGTTGCCTACTACTTTACTTAGGATAGTTCATCAATGTCTGATTGGTGGGGGTGCGACACTTGTCACCCAGCCGATCAGCTGTTGGCGACGCCTGGAACTGCACAGCACATCTGCATCTACTCTACAGTGGCCGCAACCAGGTACTGCACATTCTCAGCTATTCAATTCAATAAGGGTGGATGTGCAGTACCCAATTGTGGCCACTATACTGTAAATGGAGCTGCTTTGTGTAGTTCTGTACCTTCTGGAACCGAGAACAACTGATCGGCAAGAGTGCCAGGTGTTGCGTCCACACAGATAAGATATTTATGATCTTCCTCAAAACGTTATACACCTCTCCAAAATCCTATCCCAATATGTAGTAGGTATATTAATAATTATATTAGTAAATACCTCTAATTAGATATGTAGTATAGTTTTTTTGATTCACTGTCTCTTTCCTCATGTGCAGGCATTGCAGGACCATAGGCCAGTCCTTATTTTTTAGGAAGGAGAGTTGGCTGCTCATAGGTATACACTGTAGTGACTCTTATATGGGCTATAGCAGTGGTGGAGAACCTATGACATGCGTGCCAGAGAGGGCGCGGAGAGCCCTCCCTGTGGGCATGCACACCATTTCCTCACAATTAGTGCCCACATGGGGTGCTCTGTGGGTTGGGGTAGCAGAGCAGTCCGGCGGTGCAGCGAGCAGGGTACACCAAGGGCATTGCTGGACACTTTGATTGGCCTTGACTCAGAAGTGTACCGCCCCGAGTCTCTTGGTCTACATGTTTCTACTTTAAATCAAGTTTATCTTGTTGAAAAGAACAGTGTCTGTGTCTCAGTGTACACAGGCACACACGCAGCATTACTTCCTTTAGCCCAGCGTGATGCGGAACCAGATTACCTGGTCCAGAGGTGTATCTAGCGTTTCTGGCACCCGGGGCAAGGATTCATTTTGGCGCCCCCCCCCAAGGACATATGGCCCCCCCGTCAGCCCCATCATTGCCCTCCCCTCCCCCCACACACACACCATTCACTTCTCTGCACATTCCCCTGCAGCGCGATACACACACACACACACACACACCCAATACTGAGCCACACACACACACTCACATACACACACACACACATACACACACATTCACACACATACACACACATTCACACACACACATACACACACACACATACACACATTCACACACACACACACACACACTCACACACACACACACACACACTCACACACATACACACTCACACATACACACACACACATACACACATACACACACACTCACATACACACACATTCACACACACATACACACACACAAACACACACATACACACACACACTCACATACACACACATTCACACATACCTCTCACCTCTCCTCGCGCTCTGCCGCAGCAGCTCCATCGCCTTCCTCTCACACAGCCGGCCGCTGAATGATGACGTCATCCAGCGGCGCATCTGTGTGAGAGGAAGCGAGAGGAAGCCCGAAGACAGATCGCTGGGCAGCGGAGTTGCAGGGATTTCTCCCTGCCTGCCGCAGCCACTCTGCAGGGGCTCCCCTCCCCCTCTGCACACATTGGGAGCCGACACTCTGCAGCTTCTCTGTGCCGGCTGTCAGCTTGACAGTCGGCACAGAGAACAGCTGACTCCCAGACTGGGGGCGACAGAATGCAGCCGCCGGGGGAGACACTGCGGACTGCCAAATTAGGCGGCCCGACTGCGCCCCCCTACCGGCTGCGCCCGGGGCTCATGCCCCGGCTGCCCCCCCTAGATATGCCACTGACCTGGTCTGCATGTCATCTTCCCTCTTTCAGCCTGTGCAGAACGTGTGCTCACAAAGGGCTGGGATCTCCACATTTCATGGAGAAAGTACTCAACGGCTAGCAATTCAATCTACTATTTGTTTTATTAGCGCAGCAGTGACAGGAGGCAGCCCTGTCAGAGATTACTAGCTGCAATTTAAAAATATTTAGAATTGAATGTCCTCAGTGGTTGATACCTTTTAATGGCTAACTGAAAAGATGGTAACAAATTGCAAGCCTTTGAGACTACACAGGTCACTTCATCAGGCATAGACTAATAGAATTTCTGAAGAATCACATATTGTATTTATGCGTAAGATAGGACAGAAACAATGCCATAGATAAGACAGGTGACGCAAAGCAGAACTACCATTGTGTGAGTGATAAACAGCTATGTCCATAACTATTGGAAGTGTTCCAATATTTATTCTATGCCTGATGAAGGGACCTGTGTAGTCTCAAAAGCTTGCAATTTGTTACCATCTTTTCAGTTAGCCATTAAAAGGTATCAACCACTGAGGACTCTCAATTCTAAATATTTTTCTATCCACTGGCTAACACAATACCAAGATATATCTAAGGGTACTGTCACACTCTGCAACTTTCCAACGATCACGACCAGCGATACGACCTGGCCGTGATCGTTGGAAAGTCGTTGTGTGGTCGCTGGAGAGCTGTCACACAGACAGCTCTCCAGCGACCAACGATGCCGAGGTCCCGGGTAACCAGGGTAAACATCGGGTTACTAAGCGCAGGGCCGCGCTTAGTAACCCGATGTTTACCCTGGTTACCAGCGTAAAAGTAAAAAAACCAAACCGTACATACTAACATTCCGGTGTCCTTCAGGTCCCTTGCCGTCTGCTTCCCACTCTGACTGAGTGCCGCCGTAAAGTGAAAGCAGATCACAGCGGTGACGTCACCGCTGTGCTCTGCTCTTCTTACTTTCCGGCCGGCAGTCAGTCAGAGCGGGAAGCAGACTGCAAGGGACCTGAAGGACACCGGAATGTGAGTATGTACGTTTTTTTTTAACTTTTACGCTGGTAACCACGGTAAACATCGGGCTACTATGCGCGGCCCTGCGCTTAGTAACCCGATGTTTACCCTGGTTACAAGCGAACGCATCGCTGGATCGCTGTCACACACAACGATCCAGCGATGACAGCGGGAGATCCAGCGACGAAATAAAGTTTCAAACGATCTGCTACGACGTACGATTCTCAGCGGGGTCCCTGATCGCAGTAGCGTGTCAGACACTGCGATATCGTATGGATATCGCTGTAACGTCACGGATCGTAACGTCGTAGTGATCAAAGTGCCACTGTGTGACAGTACCCTTAGCTGCAATTTAGTGATGGTAAGTCTGATGTTGGCTGATCAGTGCAGTGTCAGATTTCTCATCCCCACACTGCACCGACCAGTGAGCTCCGAGCGCAGACACTAAATCTCTGTATCCTGTCACTGATGCTCTGATTAATCCAGGCTCACCTCTGATTCTATCTCCCTCCTACAGAAAATATATTCTGTGTACTATACCTGTGTACTATATACACATGCACACATACTCACAGATACCCATCTGCTCTCTTATATGCCTGTTTGCACTTTATTGCCCTTTCTGCTCTCTGTTGCCGCTGCCTGCTCTCTGTTGCTCCTGCCTGCTCTTTGTTGCCCCTGGTTACTCTGCTTCCCCTGCCTGCTCTGTGTTGCCCCTGTCTGCTCTCTGATATGCCTGTTTGCACTTTATTGCCCCTTTCTGCTCTCTGTTGCCGCTGCCTGCTCTCTGTTGCTCCTGCCTGCTCTTTGTTGCCCCTGGTTACTCTGCTTCCCCTGCCTGCTCTATGTTGCCCCGTCTGCTCTCTGATATGCCTGTTTGCACTTTATTGCCCCTTTCTGCTCTCTGTTGCCGCTGCCTGCTCTCTGTTGCTCCTGCCTGCTCTTTGTTGCCCCTGGTTACTCTGCTTCCCCTGCCTGCTCTGTGTTGCCCCTGTCTGCTCTCTGATATGCCTGTTTGCACTTTATTGCCCCTTTCTGCTCTCTGTTGCTGCTGCCTGCTCTCTGTTGCTCCTGCCTGCTCTTTGTTGCCCCTGGTTACTCCGCTTCCCCTGCCTGCTCTGTGTTGCCCCTGTCTGCTCTCTGATATGCCTGTTTGCACTTTATTGCCCCTTTCTGCTCTCTGTTGCCGCTGCCTGCTCTCTGTTGCTCCTGCCTGCTCTTTGTTGCCCCTGGTTACTCTGTTTCCCCTGCCTGCTCTGTGTTGTCCCTGTCTGCTCTCTGATATGCCTGTTTGCACTTTATTGCCCCTGCCTGCTTTCTATTGCCCCTGCTTGCTCTCTGTTCCCCTTGCCAGCTTTCTTGCCCCTGCCTACTGTTTTCCATGCCTGCCCTCTTACCCCTGCCTGCTTACTTACCCCTGCCTGCTCTCTGCTGCCCCCACATGCTCTCTGTATGAGTTATTTTTTATAAACTAAAACCTCAGTATTCAGATTAAATTGCCTGTTGGTACATTGTGATAAGTAAGTGGGTTTTGAGTTGCACTTTGGGCACTAGGTCTCTAAAAGGTTCTCCATAACTGGGCTATAGTATAGCTCAATGTATTGAATGTGAGATCAACCAACCAGTGAGCTGCTCCAATATTTCTCCGAACAGGCATCTTTGGTATATCCATAAACCTATATGGTTAGCATATAATAACATTTACTAAAGGTTGGCACTATGAGAATTTCTGACCTCTCTTGGGATAACACAGGTCTTTAATAATTCATAGTGTTTAATTCAGACCTTTAATGAAATCATTTTTTATTTATAGCCTACATATCACCGCTGTTTAAGTATTCCACATGGTAATGTTCTGAAAATCAATTTAGATGTGCGGAATTAATTGGTTGACAGAAAATTTATGGTAAATAATGCATGCATTTTATTCACTTCAGTTATTCCTCAAACTTTTTAGACAGAAATTAAGGGAAAATAATAAAAAAAATGGCTGATTCACTTAATAACTTTAGATAAAGTTAGTAAAATGTATAGAATTTTTTTAGAGCAATATGAATTAAAATACTCTTATTTACAGGCCAAAAATTCCTGGGCTTTCCTCTTTTCAGGAACAAAGGTTATAATTAGTGTTGAGCGATACCGTCCGATACTTGAAAGTATCGGTATCGGAAAGTATCGGCCGATACCGGCAAAGTATCGGATCTAATCCGATACCGATACCCGATACCAATACAAGTCAATGGGACTCAAGTATCGGACGGTATTCCTGATGGTTCCCAGGGTCTGAAGGAGAGGAAACTCTCCTTCAGGCCCTGGGATCCATATTAATGTGTAAAATAAAGAATTAAAATAAAAAATATTGCTATACCCCCCTCTGCGACGCAGCCTGTGACCGCGACGCGACCAATCACAGCAAGTTGTGACGTAATTTCAGGTCCTCAATGCAGAAATAGGCATCAGGACCTGAAATTACGTCACGGCTTGCTGTGATTGGTCGCGTCACATGGGCGGCACGCAACCAATCACAAGCCGTGACGTAATTTTAAAAATGCGCGCGTCTCCTGCCTCCCGTGACGTCACGGCTTGTGATTGGTCGCGTCGCCCATGTCACCGCGACGCGACCAATCACAAGCCGGAACGTAATTTTAAAATCCTGAATGCCTAGAATTAAGCTTCCAGGACCTCAAAATTACGTCACGGCTTGCTGTGATTGGTCGCGTCGCGGCCACATGGGCGGCACGCGACCAATCAGAAGCCGTGACGTCACAGGAGGCAGGAAACGCGCGCATTTTAAGCAAACAACGCTGCCGGTTCCCTCGGTGAGGTCCAGGCTGCGTCAGAGAGGTGAGTATAGCAATATTTTTTATTTTAATTCTTTATTTTACACATTAATGTTGTATTTTACACATTAATGTTGTTTCGATACCGATACCCGATACCACAAAAATATCGGATCTCGGTATCGGAATTCCGATACCCGCAAGTATCGGCCGATACCCGATACTTGCGGTATCGGAATGCTCAACACTAGTTATAATAATAATTATTTTATTTTTATAGCGCCGACATATTCCGCAGCACGTTACATTTTAGAGTAGACTTGTGCAGACAATAGACATTACAGCATAACAATAATCACAAAGATCATAACAGATACCAAGAGGAATGAGGGCTCTGCTTGCAAGGTTACAATCTTTGAGCAACAGGGGAGACTCGAAAGGTGGATGGTAACAATTGTTTTCATTGTTCAGACCAGCCAAAGTGTAAGAATTAGGTGTTCATGTAATGCTGCATGAACCAGTTATCAGCCTAAGTATGTAACAATATGGACACAGAGGGCTATTAGATGCATGAAGCATGTGAGAACATGATGCGAGGAACCTGGTTATGGTAAAAAATTTGAATGGGCAACACAGGGATAGTTAGGATAATGCATTGAGATGGTAGGCCAGTCTGAACAAATGTGTTTTTAGGGCACGCTTAAAACTGTTGGGATTGGGGATTAATCGTATTAACCTGGGTAGTGCATTCCAAAGAATTGGTGCAGCACGTGAAAAGTCTTGGAGATGGGAGTGGTAAGTTCTGATTATTGAGGATGTTAACCTCAGGTCATTAGCAGAAGGGAGGGCACAGGTAGGGTGGTAGACTGAGATGAGGGAGGACATGTAGGGTGGTGCTGAGCCATGGAGTGCTTTGTGGGTGAGGGTAATAAGTTTGTACTGGATTCTGGAGTGGATGGGTAACCAGTGTAATGACTGGCACAAGGTAGAGGCATCGGTGTAACAGTTGGTGAGGAATATGATCCTGGCTGCTGCATTCAAGACAGATTGGAGAGGGGAGAGTTTGATAAGAGGGAGACCTGTTAGTAGAGAATTATAATAGTGCAGATGAGAATGAATAAGAAAAACAGTAAGAGTGTTTGCAGAGTCAAAAGTAAGAAAAGGGCGAATTCTAGAAATGTTTTTGAGGTGCAGATAACAAGAGCGAGCCAGTGATCAGATGTGGGGGGGTGAATGAAAGCTCAAAATCAAGTATGACCCCAAGACAGGGGGCAAGTTGCTGGGGAGTAAGGGTGGAGCCACACACAGAAATAGCAATGTCGGGCTTAGGTACATTAGTCGAGGGAGGAAACACAAGGAGTTCAGTTTTTGACAGGTTCAGTTTCAGATAGAGGGAGGACATGATGTTAGAGACAGCAGTAAGACAATCACTGGTGTTTTCTAAAGAAAGGCAAGCGTGATATCAGGAGAAGAAGTGTATAATTGGGTGTCATCTTCACAGAGATAGTACTGGAAACCAAATCTACTGATTGCTTGACCAATAGGGGCAGTATACAAAGAGAAGAGAAGGGGGCCTAGGACCAATCTTTGAGGAAACCCAACAGTAAGGGGAAGATGAGAGGAGGAGGAGCAAGCAAAAGATACATTGAAGGAGCGGTCAGAGAGATAGGAGAACCAGGAGAGAACAGTGTCCTTGAGGCCGATGGAGTGGAGCATAGTAAGAAGGAGCTGATGATCCACAGTTTTGAATGCTGCAGAAAGATCCAAGAGAATTAGCATTGAGAAGTGACCATTAGATTTAGCTGTTAGTAGATCATTAGAGACTTTAGTAAGGGCAGTTTCAGTAGAGTGTAAAGAGCGGAAACCGGATCGTAGAGGCTCGATAAAAGAGTTATCTGAGAGATAGCGGTTAAGACAGGAGTGGTCCAGGCGTTCCTGGAGTTTAGAGATGAAGGGAAGATTAGAGGTCTAAAGTTAGCGGCACTGTTTTGGTCAAGGGATGGTTTTTTAAGTATTGGATGTATGATGGCATGCTTAAATGAAGAGGGAAAGATACCAGAAGAGAGAGAGGTTGAATATTTTTGTTAGGTGAGCGGTGACAGCAGGGGAAAGGGACTGGAGGAGATGTGACAAAATGGGGTCACTGGTGCAAGTGGTTGGGCAAAAAGAAGCAAGGAGCCTGATTACTTCTTTTGTGACTGGTTCAAAGTCAGAGAGTGAGCGAGATGTAGAAGGGGAGGGAGGACAGTGGATGGTATGAGGAGTTTGGGAGAAATTTCCTGATATGGTCAATTTTTTCTTTGAATTAATTGGCCAGATCGTCAGCGTGGAGATCTGTGGTTGGGGCCTGCACTCTTGGGTTGAGTAGTAATGGATGAAATCTTCAGATAGAGTGGATTTTCTCCACAGGCGTTCGGCACACCTGGAGCACCGCTGCAGGAAACATGTTTGCAGTGTGTGCCACGGTTGTCGCCATCTGTGCTGTATTGTTCTATGTATAGGAGGTGCAGATTCATCCAGGGCACTTTGCAGTGTTTTGTTGTAATGCTTCAGTGCAGAATCAGGACATGAGAGTGAGGAGATAGAGGCCAATAATGACTGCAATTTCTTCATGAGTTTCTGGGTGTTAATGGCCTGTATGTTTCTATAAGTGTGGAAAGTAGGGGTGGCCTGAGCGGGGTGGCAGTTCTTGATAAAGAATTAAAGAAGGTTGTGGTCAGAAAGCGCGGAGAGGGGAGTTTGTCAAATCATCCACTAAGCAAAGCCGGAAGAAGACCAAGTCGAGTGTCCGTCTTCATGCGTTGGAGGGTTAGTAAGCTGTGAAAGGCTGAAAGAGGATAGAGATAAAAGGTGAGTAGCAGATGGGGAGAGGGGAAAAGCAATGGAGATGTTGAAATCACCCATGATGAGGGTGGGGATGTCACAGGAGAGAAAGTGTGGAAGCCAGGTGGCAAAGTGATCCAGGAATTAATGAGAGGGGCCCAGAGGTCGATACACTACTGCCACTCACATGGAGAAGGGGATGTAGAGTCTGACATAATGGACCTCAAAAGTAGGGAAGACAAGTGAGGGTAGTTGAGGGATAACTCGAAAGGTACATTTGGGTGATAGGAGCAGACAAATGCCTTCTCCTGCTCTGTCGTCTGATCTTGGGGTATGAGAGAAGTGTAGTCCACCATATGAGAGAGCAGCAGTGGTGGTGTCTCACTGCTGGATCCAGGTTTCAGTAAGAGCCAGGAGGTTAAGAGAATTAGAAAGGAAGAAGTCATGGATGAAGGAGAGTTTATTACACACTGAGGGAGAATTCCACAGGGCACAATTGAAAGAAACAGAAGGCATGCAGGGTATATTGAGAAGATTAAAGGGGTTTCTGGGTTTCACTTGCTATAACATGGGGGGCCAGGGTTGGGAGAGATATCTCCAGCGACTAGGAGAAGAAGGATAGAAAGAGTGAGCAGATGGTTAAGTGATTTGTGAGAGCATCTCTTGTGTTGAATGGTGGGACTGAATGGATCTGTGCAATTTAGCAATGTGAATAGAGTATGAGTGCTATACATAGGAGAGGACTGAGGGGCTGATATGGATGGAGTGTAAAGAGTTATTGCAAGGACGGTGGATGTGAGTGACTGCAGCAGCCAGGATATAAATTATACAAAATGCATATGGTAAATATTTGCTGTAATCCAAATGTACTTGGAATAGGTTTGTTTAATTGTCTTACCTGTCTCCTGCCCTGTCTAACTGCCATAGTATAACTGCCGGTACTTTGATAAAATGTACTTTGATTAAATGAGCACAAATGCACCCCTGCATAAATGCTTCCCCAGGCTATGTCTGAATATATAGGAGGCTAGCTCTAAGATCTCTCACTATTTTACCTCGTTAGCAATCATGATTTATATGTATCTGCATGTGCTTCTTAGCATTAAGGACACCATCAGTCTTGACCAAATCCCCAAAGTTACAATGACCCTCCACCATGCTTTACTGTTGTCAGTCAAGGAGTGATTGACTGACAAAAAGTTTGCTTCTTCAGTGTTTATATATATTTTAGTCAAATGTTTAGTCAGATGTATTTATGGGTACTGAAATACAATTCTAAGTATTTCATATAATTTTAAATGTTCTTGACAAATACATGGAGTTTATGCAAAGACCCAATATTTTCAGTATTGACCCTTATAATTAAATACTTTTGCAATATACCCTGACATGCTGGATATTATCTTTTTGCCAAATCTTGACTCTTGCAGCCCATTCTTGTCTAATCAATGCTGGAGTTTTTTATGTTTTTTAATTTGTGGTTTCGTTTGCCCACCAAGTTTTTGAGGATTGACCACAGGTTCTCAGTGGGATTGAGATCTGGAGAGTTCCCTCGTCATGGAACAAAAATTCAAATATTTTGTTTACCAAATAACTTAATTATCATTTATGCCTTGTGACATGGTCTTCATTATGCTGGAAAAGCATATGTTTAAATATTTAGGTGCCATTCTTTATTCATGACAGTATCCACTGTCTTGAATGCAGAGCAAACCCACACCTGAGTGGTCTCAGGATGCTTTACTTTTGGCATGACACTGGACTCATAGTAGTGCCAATCATTTTTTATCCAGACAATTATTTTTTCCTGATATCCGAAACAGTCTGAAGGGTGCTTCAGTGGAGAAAATAACTTTACCACCAATACCTGTGAGATGTCACACTTACATTAAAATCAATATCTCTAGACAAAATACCTCCAAAATAATATAGGATAGTACTTCCAAAACACTACATAGACTATTTTATATTGCTTATCTAGCAGAATAAATAAGGATGATCATATATATCCACTATATCCATAAATATTGTTGCTCTTATTTAATTTGAAATAGGGTACTGTTATGACCCCAATGGCGAGGGTCTCAGAGGAACGTGGAAGTCTGCAGAATACAAAAATCCAGCTCATAGGGCAGTGGTAACTGGGTTGACCATATATCTACTCCTAACGCCAACACTAGAAGTAGCCGGGGATCATTCCTACGTTGATTCTAGATGACACGCGCCAGCCGGAGAATCTAGCTACCCCTAGTAGAGGAAAACAAAGACCTTTCTTGCCTCCAGAGAAGGGGACCCCAAAGCTGGATAGAAGCCCCCCACAAATAATGACGGTGAGGTAAGAGGAAATGACAAACACAGAAATGAACCAGGTTTAGCACAGAGAGGCCCGCTTACTGATAGCAGAATAAAGAAAGGTAACTTATATGGTCAACAAAAACCCTATCAAAATCCACACTGGAAATTCAAGAACCCCCGAACCGTCTAACGGTCCGGGGGGAGAACACCAGCCCCCTAGAGCTTCCAGCAAAGGTCAGGATATAGATTTGGAACAAGCTGGACAAAAATACAAAACCAAAACAAATAGCAAAAAGCAAAAGGCAGACTTAGCTGATATAACTGGAACCAGGATCAGTAGACAAGAGCACAGCAGACTAGCTCTGATAACTACGTTGCCAGGCATTGAACTGAAGGTCCAGGGAGCTTATATAGCAACACCCCTAACTAACGACCCAGGTGCGGATAAAAGGAATGACAGAAAAACCAGAGTCAAAAAACTAGTAACCACTAGAGGGAGCAAAAAGCAAATTCACAACAGTACCCCCCCCTTAGTGAGGGGTCACCGAACCCTCACCACGACCACCAGGGCGATCAGGATGAGCGGCATGAAAGGCACGAACTAAATCGGCCGCATGAACATCAGAGGCGACCACCCAGGAATTATCCTCCTGACCATAGCCCTTCCACTTGACCAGGTACTGAAGCCTCCGCCTGGAGAGGCGAGAATCCAAGATCTTCTCCACCACGTACTCCAACTCGCCCTCAACCAACACCGGAGCAGGAGGCTCAGCAGAAGGAACTACAGGCACAATGTACCGCCGCAACAAGGACCTATGAAATACATTGTGAATAGCAAACGACACAGGAAGATCCAGACGAAAAGATACAGGATTAAGGATTTCCAATATCTTGTAAGGCCCAATAAAACGAGGTTTAAATTTGGGAGAGGAGACCTTCATAGGAACAAAGCGGGAAGAAAGCCACACCAAATCCCCAACGCGTAGTCGGGGACCCACACCGCGGCGGCGGTTGGCAAAGCGCTGAGCCTTCTCCTGTGACAACTTCAAGTTGTCCACCACATGATTCCAGATCTGCTGCAACCTATCCACCACAGAATCCACCCCAGGACAGTCAGAAGGCTCCACATGACCCGAAGAAAAGCGAGGATGGAAACCAGAGTTGCAGAAAAAAGGCGAAACCAAGGTGGCGGAACTAGCCCGATTATTAAGGGCAAACTCAGCCAACGGCAAGAATGTCACCCAATCGTCCTGATCAGAGACAAAACACCTCAAATAAGCCTCCAAAGTCTGATTGGTTCGCTCCGTCTGTCCATTAGTCTGAGGATGGAAAGCAGACGAAAACGACAAATCAATGCCCATCCTACTACAAAAGGATCGCCAGAACCTGGAAACGAACTGGGATCCTCTGTCTGACACAATATTCTCAGGGATGCCGTGCAAACGAACCACGTTCTGGAAAAACACAGGAACCAGATCGGAAGAGGAAGGCAGCTTAGGCAAAGGAACCAAATGGACCATCTTGGAGAAGCGATCACATATCACCCAGATAACGGACATGCCCTGAGATAGCGGAAGATCAGAAATGAAATCCATGGAGATATGTGTCCAAGGTCTCTTCGGGACAGGCAAGGGCAAGAGCAAACCGCTGGCACGAGAACAGCAAGGCTTAGCTCGAGCACAAGTCCCACAGGACTGCACAAATGACCGCACATCCCTTGACAAGGAAGGCCACCAAAAGGACCTGGCCACCAGATCTCTGGTGCCAAAAATTCCCGGGTGACCTGCCAACACCGAGGAATGAACCTCGGAAATGACTCTGCTGGTCCACTTATCCGGGACAAACAGTCTGTCAGGTGGACAAGACTCAGGCCTATCAGCCTGAAATCTCTGCAACACACGTCGCAGATCCGGAGAAATAGCTGACAAGATAACTCCATCTTTAAGAATACCAACAGGATCAGCGACTCCAGGAGCATCAGGCACAAAGCTCCTAGAAAGAGCATCGGCCTTCACATTCTTTGAACCTGGTAAATACGAGACAACAAAATCAAAGCGGGAGAAAAACAATGACCAGCGGGCCTGTCTCGGATTAAGGCGTTTAGCAGACTCGAGATACATCAGATTTTTGTGATCAGTCAAGACCACCACACGATGCTTAGCACCCTCGAGCCAATGACGCCACTCCTCAAATGCCCATTTCATGGCCAACAACTCCCGATTGCCCACATCATAATTTCGCTCGGCAGGCGAAAATTTCCTAGAGAAAAAGGCACAAGGCTTCATAACAGAGCAACCAGGGCCTCTCTGCGACAAAACGGCCCCTGCCCCAATCTCCGAAGCATCCACCTCAACCTGAAAGGGAAGTGAGACGTCAGGCTGGCACAAAACAGGCGCCGAAGTAAACCGGCGTTTCAACTCCTGGAAAGCCTCCACGGCAGCAGGAGCCCAGTTAGCTACATCGGAGCCCTTCTTGGTCATATCCGTCAAAGGTTTCACAATGCTAGAAAAATTAGCGATAAAACGACGGTAGAAGTTAGCGAAGCCCAAGAACTTCTGAAGACTCTTAACTGACGAGGGCTGAGTCCAATCAAGAATAGCTCGGACCTTGACTGGGTCCATCTCCACAGCAGAAGGGGAAAAAATGAACCCCAAAAAGGGAACCTTCTGTACACCAAAGAGACACTTTGAGCCCTTGACAAACAAAGAATTTTCACGCAAAATTTTAAAGACCAACCTGACCTGCTCCACATGCGAATCCCAATTATCAGAAAAAACCAAAATATCATCCAGATAAACAATCAAAAATTTATCCAGATACTTCCGGAAAATGTCATGCATAAAGGACTGAAAAACTGAAGGCGCATTGGAGAGCCCAAAAGGCATCACCAAGTACTCAAAATGACCTTCGGGCGTATTGAATGCGGTTTTCCATTCATCACCTTGCTTAATGCGCACAAGGTTGTACGCACCACGAAGGTCTATCTTGGTGAACCACTTGGCACCCTTAATCCGGGCAAACAAGTCAGACAACAGCGGTAAAGGATACTGAAATTTGACAGTGATCTTATTTAAAAGCCGATAATCAATACAAGGTCTCAAAGATCCGTCCTTTTTTGCCACAAAAAAGAATCCCGCACCAAGAGGGGAAGAAGACGGACGAATATGTCCTTTTTCCAGAGACTCCTTGATATATGAACGCATAGCGGTATGTTCAGGTACCGACAGATTAAACAGTCTTCCCTTAGGAAATTTACTGCCTGGGATCAAATCTATAGCACAGTCACAGTCCCTATGAGGAGGCAGTGCACTGGACTCAGACTCACTGAAGAAATCCTGATAATCAGACAAATACTCCGGAACTTCCGAAGGCGTAGAAGAAGCAATAGACACAGGCAGGGAATCCTCATGAATACCACGACAGCCCCAACTTGAGACTGACATAGCCTTCCAGTCCAGGACTGGATTATGGGTCTGTAACCATGGCAGCCCTAAAACGACCAAATCATGCATTTTATGTAAAACCAGGAAACGTATCACCTCGCGGTGTTCAGGAGTCATGCACATGGTAACCTGAGTCCAATACTGCGGTTTATTTGCTGCCAATGGTGTAGCATCAATACCCCTAAGAGGAATAGGATTTTCTAATGGTTCAAGAGTAAATCCACAGCGCTTAGCAAATGAGAGATCCATGAGACTCAGGGCAGCACCTGAATCTACAAACGCCATGACAGGATAAGATGACAGTGAGCAAATCAAAGTTACAGACAGAATAAATTTAGGTTGCAAATTACCAACGGTGACAGGACTAACAACCTTAGCTATACGTTTAGAGCATGCTGAGATAACATGTGTAGAATCACCACAGTAGTAGCACAAGCCATTCCGGCGTCTATGAATTTTCCGCTCATTTCTAGTCAGGATTCTATCACATTGCATTAAATCAGGTGTCTGTTCAGACAACACCATGAGGGAATTTGCGGTTTTTCTATCACATTGCACCGAATTAGGTGTCTGTTCAGACAACACCATGAGGGAATTTGCGGTTTTGCGCTCCCGCAACCGCCGGTCAATTTGAATAGCCAGTGCCATAGTATCATTCAGACCTGTGGGAATGGGAAAACCCACCATAACATTCTTAATGGCTTCAGAAAGGCCATTTCTAAAATTAGCGGCCAGTGCACACTCGTTCCAATGTGTCAGCACGGACCATTTCCGAAATTTTTGGCAATACACTTCAGCCCCGTCCTGCCCCTGAGACATAGACAGCAAGGCCTTTTCTGCCTGAATCTCAAGATTGGGTTCCTCATAAAGTAAACCGAGCGCCAGAAAAAACGCATCAAGATCAGCCAATGCCGGATCTCCTGGCGCCAGCGAAAAAGCCCAATCCTGAGGGTCGCCCCGTAAGAACGAAATAACAATTTTTACTTGCTGAGCAGAATCTCCTGATGAACAGGGTCTCAGGGACAAAAACAATTTACAATTATTCACGAAATTCCTAAACTTAAACCTGTCTCCGGAAAACAGTTCAGGAATCGGTATTTTAGGTTCTGACCTAGGATTTCTGATAACATAGTCTTGTATGCCCTGCACACGAGTAGCCAGCTGGTCCACACTTGTAATCAAGGTCTGGACATTCATGTCTGCAGCAAGCATAGCCACTCTGAGGTAAAGGGGAAGGAGAAAAAAAAAACTCAGAATCTTCTTTCTTATAATCCCTCTTCTGCAATGCATTAAACATTTAATACTGGCCTGGCAAACTGTTATGACCCCAATGGCGAGGGTCTCAGAGGAACGTGGAAGTCTGCAGAATACAAAAATCCAGCTCACAGGGCAGTGGTAACTGGGTTGACCATATATCTACTCCTAACGCCAACACTAGAAGTAGCCGGGGATCATTCCTACGTTGATTCTAGATGACACGCGCCAGCCGGAGAATCTAGCTACCCCTAGTAGAGGAAAACAAAGACCTTTCTTGCCTCCAGAGAAGGGGACCCCAAAGCTGGATAGAAGCCCCCCACAAATAATGACGGTGAGGTAAGAGGAAATGACAAACACAGAAATGAACCAGGTTTAGCACAGAGAGGCCCGCTTACTGATAGCAGAATAAAGAAAGGTAACTTATATGGTCAACAAAAACCCTATCAAAATCCACACTGGAAATTCAAGAACCCCCGAACCGTCTAACGGTCCGGGGGGAGAACACCAGCCCCCTAGAGCTTCCAGCAAAGGTCAGGATATAGATTTGGAACAAGCTGGACAAAAATACAAAACCAAAACAAATAGCAAAAAGCAAAAGGCAGACTTAGCTGATATAACTGGAACCAGGATCAGTAGACAAGAGCACAGCAGACTAGCTCTGATAACTACGTTGCCAGGCATTGAACTGAAGGTCCAGGGAGCTTATATAGCAACACCCCTAACTAACGACCCAGGTGCGGATAAAAGGAATGACAGAAAAACCAGAGTCAAAAAACTAGTAACCACTAGAGGGAGCAAAAAGCAAATTCACAACAGGGTACAGATTAATGTGTTTATCTGTAGCTGCTAAAATGTAGTAATATTGTGATTGCGCCCATGTGTTCTGTATTACGTTATCTGATTCAATAACGCCATAAATATCATCTGTTTTGCAGAGTTTGGCTGCCCTACTTCTTTTTGTTGTGCTCCAGTTCTAAATGCAATACATTTCGATTTGGTAGACATGTAAGAATTACACATATCCAAATTATTCTAAATCCAATCTAGACCAAAAGTAAATTCAATGTAAATCAAGTGAAGGATAATTTAGAAAAAAAGGAAAATCTTTTAATTTCTAAAAATCAGAGATTTTGGGGAAATATGTTTTCTATACATTTAAAGCACAACAATATTCCAAGACAACTAATAGTTTGAAAAGTCCTTTGCGGGGGATTTTAAATATATAAAAAAACAACTAATGAATGAATACCATGTTTTTAAACAAGTGGTTAAATTCATACTCATTAAATGGACGGTTAATGTATCTGATATGAATAAGGAAATTAGACAAATATTTAAGAAACTAAAACCATGTAATATTATTACATTTAATAAACATGTTGACATAAATCATACAATGAAGAACTAAAATTAAAGAGGAAGAAGTTATGTAAAAATATCAAATACATTTAAAAGACATGGTGTCCCTTTCTCTATTCATACAAGGCCAATACTATTGTCAGGATAAAAACTTTGTACAATAGATGAGACAATTAGAAGAGATGAACTTCTGGAGTGAGTTTGCTGCACTGAAAGTAAAGGGGCCGAATAATATTGCACGCCCCACTTTTCAGTTTTTGAATTTCCACAAAAATTTAAAATAACCAATAAATTTTGTTCAACTTCACAATTGTGTTCCACTTGTTGTTGATTCATCACCAAAAATTTACATTTGGCATCTTTATGTTTGAAGCATGATACTTTCGCAAGGCACTGTAGGTTTGATAAATTGAACTACAAAGCCAACAGACCGGACCATCTTCATGAGGCAATAACATACACTGATAATAAAAAAAAGAGAGATGACAAAATATTTTTAAATTTAATATTGGAACCAATGAAAATACTAAACATTAAAAACACAAAAAATCGTATCATACAAACTAATCTAAAAAACACAATAAGCCACACAAAATGAACAAGCCTGCAGCAAAAAATGATTTTTCAAGGTATGCACAAAAGAACAAAAAGGGGAAAAAAAGAGAGGTAATGTTAAAAAAAAGAACATAAACCCTGCCAGAGATAAAAAAAATCTTTAATTCAAGTTAGTATCAACTTTAAAAAAAAGTTTAACCTCTTAGAGACCACAATACATCTTTTTACTGAACTGATAAAGGAGACTAGCATCTCCAGACAGGTGACAATCCAACTGTTGGCTATACATTATAGTTGACAATTTGCTGCATCAGCCGCGATCAGTGTTGGCTCCAACTTTGGCAGTCTAAGCACTTTAATGCTGCTGTCAATAGTGACTTCGGCATCTAAATGGTTAACAGAGTGCGAGGGGGGCCTCAATCTCATCAACAACCTGAGATCTTGATCATGTGGTCCTGATGTTTTCCTTAAAGTCTACCAAATATTGTGACCTGTTCAGAAGTTATCAACATTTAGGTGGTAAAAATATTTTTTTTTCGTTCCTGTCATGCCACTTTGCAATTATTCCTGAAAAGCACCTGAAGGGTTACTAAATTACCTGATCACAGTTTTGAATACGATAAGGGGGGCTCTTTTTAAAATGATATGACTTTTGGGGGTTTCCAATATATAGGACCTCCAAAGTCACTTCGAAATTGAATAGGTCCCAAAAAATAAGTTTTGTAAATGTCATTGAAAAAATGGTAAATTACTGCTACATTTTTACAAATTCTAAAATGCTGACAAAATAAAAGTCAGGATTTAACCACTTTGATGACTCTATTTGTGTTAAAAAAAAATTCATGAGAAATCTAGCATTAAAAAAATATTTTATAAAGAAACATACAAAAAAGTTATAGATTTTTTCTCTTATTATTATTGTTACAATTAATATTATTGTTTAATTTTGAATGGGGCAAAAGTAGGTGAGGAATATGGTGACAGCAACCACTAAATGACAAATCAGTAAAAAAAACACTGAAGACCTTTATTTATTAATCCACCATGTTTTAAACTATCTGGTCAATGTTACCTATGCAAGTATACTAGCTACACTAGGAAACAGCAAATTAATGGACAGTAAAACTACCTTTAGGATTAACAAGCTTATTTCTTGCCGTACGAAGGTTTTGATTCATGATATTCAAGTAATATGTTGGATATACCAAAAGACCACTATATATCAACCTTCGTGAGCAATTTAGAAACATTACTAAAGGTGTTTTATGGCGTCTTCTTTATTGTCTTTACTAAAAACACATCATTGTGATGTCAAAGATGTTGCATTTGCAGGTTAAGAATTAGTTTCCAAATATTGTCATAGGGGTGATTATTGTCGTGAGTACCTGGGATGTTATTCCAGGTACAACCACCAGAGGGCGAGCTAAGTGAGGAGAGCAGAAGCTCACATTAGATGAGGACCTGCAGTAGCGGAGCCAACACCGTTAGGGTGGCACCTATACGCAATACTAGGCTTAATTCGTGGCGCTTCCCACAACAATATATAAACCAATCCGAATAACCGGAAGCAAATGCCAATATAAAATTTAAATCCTTTATTATAAACAATATTTAATAACAGAAAATGCAGAAAAAGTTTAAAAATGAAGATACAACTGTACATATATATTTGATATATGATATGTGACTGGTGTCCTGTTAGCACTTTGCACTTTACTTTGTGGGATTAATTTATCAGCAACCATTTGTAACTTTTTTTCACAAAAATTTACTTTAGATGCAATTTGTTTTATTGTACCAAGAGTAAAAGTAGAAATTGGACAATAAAAGTTGTTGTAAAATTTGTCTATTAAAATGCATCATATAAAAGTTCTCCGTGCTATAAAGTGCCTTATTAAGTGATATTTAGATATCAGTGACCCTTAAATAGTTAGAGTGTCATACTAGATACAGCTGGTTTTATAATATCATTAGTATCTCACCAAGGCTGGAATATTGGCTTTCACACAGAGGATGCTGAAAAACGCCATAGTCTGCATTATTAGATGCTCACTTGGCATGCTCAAGCATCTCATTACAGCATCATAGGCAAGATGGCCCTGGTATATGCAAATGTGGTTATGGGTGCCTTGGAGGAGGACCTTGTCTGTGTCCCACCACTTCCGGCATGTTCTGGTGTGGTGGAGGTACATAGATGATGTCTTCCTCCTATGGACAGGCACTCAGGAAGAATTAACTTACTTTCATGAGTTTTTGAATCAAATTGATGCAACCATCACATTTATCTTGCTCTTGTCAGTTCTTGGATGTCCTTGTTAAGCAAACGAATGGGAAACTAATTACAACTTTATTTGTGAAGGATGTAGGGAGGTGTACTGAGTCAACGGTCCCCCTTGCGTGTCTGGGCCGGAACCGTCGGGACTGTCACCAATATTCCAGGGGGAAGAGGTTCCTGACTGCCACAGTTCTGAACACCAGACTGGTGGAGTCGGGTCCGACTGAAATAGCGCTGTAAGCGAGAAGATGGGACACTTGGCAGGGAACAAGCTTGTGAGCAGTGAGACGGTTGACTCCCTCTAGACCAACCCACGCCAGCTATCTGGGCTCTGCTTACCACCATGGAGGCACGGCTTAGTCCCATTCTTGCAGTGCCTGCTGAGGACTAGACCGTGCCTGTGGCTGTGTCCACTGAACTGTGTGCTTCTACTGCAGCCTTGTCTACTGAACTTTCTACTTCTTCCACTGTGCTACCAACCTTTATCTCTAACCCCACCGTGTGCCCGGATCAGGAGGTCACGTGCTGAAGGACCCGGAGGATTCATCACCGCAGGAGACAGTGCATCACCCTTCTGCTGAACCAGATCGGAAACATCTCACGCTGCCTGTGGCGCCACCGAGGGATCTTCCAGCCACCTTCCTCCAGCGCACAGAGACTGATAAGCAAAATTTGTATTATCTTCTGCATTTGTCTTTCCCCATCTGCAAGTTCATATCCTTTACCCCCCTGCTTGTACCATCACTGTTTTATATAAATAACCTGTTAACCCTTGCTCTGTCTCCTGTGTGTCACTGCATCCTACGCACCTGCTAGCATCCTATGTTTGGTGTAGTCGGCAGGGTGCAGACCAATAGCATGCAGGCGGAAGACCAACAGTTGGGGTTGGCCCCAGGACTAGCCTTTCCTTGAGGCCATGCCCAAATTCACGGGGAGTAACACTATGCTGTGGAGCTGGACTGAACACCTTAGAGTCATGAAGAGAATGCACCCTGTGACCCCTGCACTGGAGGCTGAGGTGTCCATTATGGCACTGGATGGAGAAGCCAGGAATTCAGTGATGTTACAGACCCCACGAGACTGGGATGCCTTTAACAAAGTGTTGCAGATCTTGGAGGAGACTCTCGGAGACCCCATAGACGTCTTTTTAGTAGAATGCAGAGGGAGGGGGAGACCGTAACTCAATGTATGAATGCATTGCAAGAGCTACACACTGCAATTATTAGAAAAGATGGCAGGGGAATAGGACCCACAGACATAATGTTACAAGACCTCCTAGTGACTGGTTTGCGAGACGTGTTGACAAAACAAACCCTGCGAGAAAGTGTACGGGTGAACCCCCAAATGACTTTCCCTGAAGTAGGGAGTGAGGCACGCATGCATGAACAGGAGCCGGGGGTGACAGTCCCAGTGGGGAAGGACCAGAGCATCGGGGTGTCTGTAAACGCTATTGCTGAACCCTAATGGGTGGAAGAACTGAGGAGAGAACTTCTGAGTGTGAAAGTAGAACTGGCTGACATAAAGAAGAAAACAGAGGCTACCAGTAATTCTTCAGAGAGCAGGGAAGGCCCAGAGCCCCGCCATGAATACAGAATGTTTCGCCGGCCAAGGCTCATCACTTGCTACAACTGCGGAGAGAGCGGACACATTAACTTAGGAGACCAGGACATTACTGTTGTTCCCAGAAGTGTGGTAGCCCGAATAATGAACCTACCTGAAGAAATAATGCATCCCCAAACAGTACAATTGGAAATACAACCTGGAGACCCCTGGACTGTGTCAGTTAACTCCATTTCATTGTCAGAACCTCATTACATCAAAGAAGGCCGATCCATATTGGAACAAATGTGAGCTGAGCTGGCAGAACTCAAACACACTCAGGTGCAACAGGTAGAAGCTCTGCTGGGAAGGTATAGAGAAGTTTTCGCCCTCCACGAAGATGATTTTGGCTGCACCATGGCCATTACGCACGAAACACCAACTGGGAGCAACGCGCCTATAAGAGAGCGTTACCGGCAAATTCCCCCACAGTTATACCAGGAAGTGAAGAGCATGCTGAATCAGATGTTGCAGGAAGGAGTGATTAGGGATAGCCAGAATCCATGGGCTGCTCCAATTGTGTTAGTACGGAAGAAAGATGGCACCTTGCGTTTTTGTGCAGATTACCGAAAAGTCAACGCCTGCACAGTGAGGGACTCGTACCCTTTACCCTGGATTGAAGAGCCCCTGCCTGCTCTGGGGACAACTAGGTTCTTCTCTACACTGGACCTCGCCAGTGGCTACTGGCAAGTCCCCATGTCTGAACAAGATCAAGCAAAGACTGCCTTCATTCTTCCCATGGGCCTGTACGAGTTCAACCGTATGCCATTCGGCTTATCCAACGCTCCCGGAACTTTTCAACATCCCATGGACAGGTGCCTAGGGGATTTGAACTTTGAATCTACACTCATCTACCTGGATGACATTATAGTCCTTGCGGCTTCATTCGAGGAACATCTGCAATGCCTAGAACAAGTGTTGGCCCGCCTTCAGAGACACGGACTAAAAGTGAAGCCCCAGAAGTGCTATTTGTTCTGCACACAAATTGAATACTAGGACCATGTCGTTTCTGCTGTTGGGGTAGAACTCTCCAGAGAGAAGGTCACTGTGATTCAAGACTGGCCCACTTTAGAGACCATGAAGGATGTGCGGGCGTTCCTGGGACTGACTGGATATTACATGCAGTTTGCGAAGAACTTCGCTCGACAGGCAGAGTCCTTACAGAAGCTGTTGAAAAAGGTACCCTCGAGTGCCAAGAACTGGAAGATCTGCTGGAAGGAGTCCCAAGAAGAGGCCTTTCAAGATTTCAAAAAGGCCCTCAACAAAGCTCCTATCCTAGCTTACACAGATTTCTCGCAACCGTTCATTCTCCACACTGACGGGAGTCTGCTTGGACTTGGGGCTGTGTTGTCACAGATGCAGGATGGAAGGGAGAGGGTGATCGCTTATGCAAGTCGGTCCCTTCACAATTCCGATCGCAATTCGAACAATTACAGTTCTTTCAAGTTGGAGCTGCTGGCGTTGGTGAGGGCTATGATGGAGAGATTTGCGGAATATTTGTTTGGCTCCGAAGAGTTTGTGCGTACTGATAATCACCCGCTTGCGCATCTGGACAATGCAAGACTGGGGGCCCTGGAACAGCAATGGGTAGCCTGAATTGTGATATTTCGCTATAAGATTGCCTACAAAGAGGGGAAGAAAATAGCCACGCCGATAGCCTGTCCAGGAGGAAGAGTACCAGACCTGAGCGGGACAGAGACGAAGAGCTTGAAGATGGTGAGGTCCCTAGATTTCGGAGGTCCACCAGGACAGTGGTGGCAACACAGGGACAGATACATTCCCCTGTTCAAGATGGCATAATTGGACGAACTTGAGATGAGTGGGTTAAGCTTCAACAGGAAGATAGCGAAAAGGCTTTATTAAGACAGTGTGCGACTTCCCAGCTAGACGGAAAGAAGTACTTTGTCCCTGGAGGTGTTGCAGATCCTCCGACAATGGAATAAACTACAGATAAAGAATGGCTTACTATATTGAAAAGCAAAACAGTGGACTGAGCCGAATGTGACCTGGCAAGTCCTCATTTTCTGAAACTGCTGTTGCTGCACACAAGCAAGGAGCCCACTTTGGTTCAGAGAAAACTTTCCAATGGCTACAATGGTTCATCTTCCACCCCCAGTTGAAGACGAAAGTGGACGAGGTGGGGGGGTCACTTGGGGAATAGTGATCACAAAATAATAAGTTTTCATGTAACCTTTAATAAGATGGGTAGTAGGGGGGTGACAAGGACACTAAACTTCAGGAGGGCAAATTTCCAACGGATGAGAGAGGATCTTGGTGCAATTAACTGGGACGATATCCTGAGACACAAAAATACACAAAGAAAATGGGAGACATTTATTAGCATCCTGGATAGGACCTGTGCACAGTATATACCGTATGGGAATAAACATACTAGAAATAGGAGGAAACCAATATGGCTAAATAGAGCTGTAAGGGGCGCAATAAGGGACAAAAAGAAAGCATTTAGAGAATTAAAGGAAGTAGGTAGTGAGGCATTAAATAAATACAGAAAATTAAATAAATTCTGTAAAAAGCAAATCAAGGCAGCAAAGATTGAGACAGAGAGACTCATTGCCAGAGAGAGTAAAAATAATCCCAAAATATTCTTTAACTATATAAATAGTAAGAAACTAAAAAATGACAGTGTTGGCCCCCTTAAAAATAGTCTGGGTGAAATGGTGGATGAGGATGAGGAAAAGGCCAATATGCTAAATGACTTTTTTTCATCAGTATTTACAAAAGAAAATCCCATGGCAGACAAAATGACTAGTGATAAAAATTCCCCATTAAATGTCACCTGCTTAACCCAGCAGGAAGTACAGCGGCGTCTAAAAATAACTAAAATTGACAAATCTCCGGGCCCGGATGGGATACACCCCCGAGTACTGCAGGAACTAAGTACAGTCATTGATAGACCATTATTTTTAATCTTTAAAGACTCCATAATAACAGGGTCTGTACCACAGGACTGGCGTATAGCAAATGTGGTGCCAATATTCAAAAAAGGGGCAAAAACTGAACTCGGTAATTATAGGCCAGTAAGCTTAACCTCTACTGTGGGTAAAATCCTGGAGGGCATTCTAAGGGATGCTATGCTGGAGTATCTGAAGAGGAATAACCTCATGACCCAGTATCAGCTCGGGTTTACTAGGGACCGTTCATGTCAGACTAATTTGATCAGCTTCTATGAAGAGGTAAGTTCCGGACTGGACCAAGGGAACCCAGTGGACGTAGTATATATGGACTTTTCCAAAGCTTTTGATACGGTGCCACACAAAAGGTTGTTACATAAAATGAGAGTAATGGGGATAGGGGAAAATATGTGTAAGTGGGTTGAGAGCTGGCTCAGGGATAGGAAACAAAGGGTGGTTATTAATGGAGCACACTCGGACTGGGTCACGGTTAGCAGTGGGGTACCACAGGGGTCAGTATTGGGCCCTCTTCTTTTTAACATATTTATTAATGACCTTGTAGGGGGCATTCAGAGTAGAATTTCAATATTTGCAGATGACACTAAACTCTGCAGGGTAATCAATACAGGGGAGGATAATTTTATATTACAGGATGATTTATGTAAACTAGAAGCTTGGGCTGATAAATGGCAAATGAGCTTTAATGAGGATAAATGTAAGGTCATGCACTTGGGTAGAAGTAATAAGATGTATAACTATGTGCTTAATTCTAAAACTCTGGGCAAAACCGTCAATGAAAAAGACCTGGGTGTATGGGTGAATGACAAACTCATATTCAGTGGCCAGTGTCAGGCAGCTGCTACAAAGGCAAATAAAATAATGGGATGTATTAAAAGAGGCATAGATGCTCATGAGGAGAACATAATTTTACCTCTATACAAGTCACTAGTTCGACCACACTTAGAATACTGTGCACAGTTCTGGTCTCTGGTGTATAAGAAAGACATAGCTGAACTGGAGCGGGTGCAGAGAAGAGCGACCAAGGTTATTAGAGGACTGGGGGGTCTGCAATACCAAGATAGGTTATTACACTTGGGGCTATTTAGTTTGGAAAAACGAAGACTAAGGGGTGATCTTATTTTAATGTATAAATATATGAGAGGACAGTACAAAGACCTTTCTGATGATCTTTTTAATCATAGACCTGAGACAGGGACAAGGGGGCATCCTCTACGTCTGGAGGAAAGAAGGTTTAAGCATAATAACAGACGCGGATTCTTTACTGTAAGAGCAGTGAGACTATGGAACTCTCTGCCGTATGATGTTGTAATGAGTGATTCATTAATTAAATTTAAGAGGGGACTGGATACCTTTCTGGAAAAGTATAATGTTACAGGGTATATACACTAGATTCCTTGATAAGGCGTTGATCCAGGGAACTAGTCTGATTGCCGTATGTGGAGTCGGGAAGGAATTTTTTTCCCCATGGTGGAGTTACTCTTTGCCACATGGGTTTTTTTTGCCTTCCCCTGGATCAACATGTTAGGGTATGTTAGGTTAGGCTATGGGTTGAACTAGATGGACTTACAGTCTTCCTTCAACCTTAATAACTATGTAACTATGTAACTATGTAACTATGTAGAAAGTGCCAGACATGTGAACTGGCTAAGCTGCTAGAGCAGAAAGCTCCCGTTCAGTTCATCGTAACCTCCGCTCCTCTGGAACTCTCGACAATAGACTATCTAACCATCGGCCTAGCCCATCAGGGCTATGAACATTGCCTGATAATTGTGGATCACTTCACAAAATTTGCCATGGTGATTCCAACCCGGTATCAGACTGCAGAGTCCACTGCGTTCGCAATATGTAAGAACTTCATCCAACCCTATTGGTGTCCGAAGAGAATTCACTCCGATCAGGGAGCTGGTTTCATGGGAAGAGTAATGGATGAATTGCACTGCCTGTACTGGATTGACAAGTCCTACACCACACAGTACCATCCTCAAGGTAATGGAGCCTGTGAACGATTTAACCGTACAATGATTCAGATGCTAAGAACTCTAGAGGAAGATCGGAAGGCCCGGTGGCCAGAGTAGATTTCTGAACTGGTGTGGGTATATAATAGAGTACATCGAACCACGGGATATACACCTTACTCCCTTTGGGAGTTCGGCCGAGAAGGGAAAGGAATCACCAAGTTAGCATTGGACTCAGAAGAGGACCACCCACAGATGGGGGTGTCCTCCTGGGTTCGGGAGCATCGGCTTCATCTGAAAACTTTACATCAGTTTGCAGAAAAGACCCCTCCCAGAGCAACGGAGTTTCAAATTGGAGACCATGTCTTAGTAAGGGAAAATCGTCCTCAAGACAAACTGGACAATTGTTAGGAGAAAGACCCATATCAGGTGTAGAGAAGAATTAGTACTGAGGGGACAGTGTACGAAGTAAAGCTTGAGGGAAAAGATTATGCTCCCACTCTAACTCTTCACTGGAATATGCTCTGGCCTTGCTTATCTAAAAACCCGGTTCGAACAGGTAAAGAGTCCAAGGCCCCTGAGGTCAACCATATGCCAATGGAAGAAGGGGACGAAGAAGGGGGTGAAAGATGAAGTTCATTGGAATCGGAGGGTACAGGCTCACCCATGGCCCTCTCATCACAGCTGGATTCTGCCCCACAGGAGAACTCCACTACTTCTTTTAATATGAGAATCTCCGAAAGAACAACAGCTGGCAAACCCCCCAATCGCTATGACCAAGAGAATTTTGTCTGGCAACAAATCACAGGGGAGAAAAAGAAACAGTCCTGCTCTCCTTGAAGAGTCTCGCCCGTGGAATGGCGAGCAAAAAGAATGGGGGAGTGTAGGGAGGTGTACCGAGTCAACGGTCCCTCTTGCATGTCTGGGCCGGAACTGTCGGGACTGTCACTAATATTCCAGGGGGAAGAGGTTCCTGACTGCCACAGTTCTGAACACCTGACTGGTGGGGTTGTGTCTGTCTTAAATAGTGGTGTGAGCGGGAAGACGGGACACTTGGCGGGGAACGAGCTTGCAAGCAGTTGACTACCTCTCGACGGACCCATGCCAGCTAGCTGTGCCTGTATTCCCAGTTAGCAAGACTGCTACCATCAGCCCAGAGAGACATCCACACCGGGTAGTGGCCAGGATAAAGTGCATACCTGGGTTCCACTTACCACCACGGCGGCATGGCTTAGTCCCATTCTTGCGGTACCTGCTGAGGACCTGACCATGCCTGTGGCTGTGTCCGCTGGACTGAGTGCTTCTAATGCGGCTTTGTCTACTGAACTTTATGCTTATTCCACTGTGCTGCCGACCTTCATCTCTACCCCGTGTGCCTAGATTAGGAGGTCACGTGCCGAAGGACTCGGAAGATTCATCACTGCCTGGAGACAGTACATCGCCCTTCTGCGGGACCGGATCGGAGACATCTCGCGCCGCCTGTGGCGCCACCGAGGGATCGTCCAGCCACCTTCCTCCAGCGCACAGAGACTGATAAGTTAGCCTGTTATTATCTTCTACATTTGACTTTCCCCATCTGCAAGCTCACATCCTTTACCCCCCTGCTGGTACCATCACTGTTTTATATAAAGAACCTGTTAATCCTTGCTCTGTCTCCTGTGTGTCACTGCATCCTACGCACCTGCTAGCATCCTACAAGGAGACGGATAGAAATAATCTATTGATGTACACCAGTCAGCACCCACGGAACATGGTGAGATCAATACCACTTAGCCAGTTACTAAGGCCGGTTTCACATTAGCATTTCTGTGCGCAGCGTAGGCCTGCAAACTTCTTTCCTTAAAGGAAAGGTGCCGCATTTTATTTTTTGTATTAAAAATGATTGTTTATATAAACAATTATTTTTAATACAAATTTACAATTTTTAACTTTAACATTTTTTTTATTATTAATTTTTTTTTCAGCCACTGGGCGCCGCCATTTTGCTTTGCAGGAGTGTAAGTGTAGTTGCACGACACTTACACTCTGCAAATACGGCAGCCCTGGGCATAGAGATCTGCGGTCGGCTCCGGACCCCATACCTAGCATTAGAAGCTGCTCCCTGCTGTGATGTGGCCATGCCCCCTGAGCCGTCCACATCACAGCAGAGGCAGGAGATCAGCGCCATCTTCCTGGAGCTCACAGTGCATCTGTGAGCTCCAGCTTCCCAGGATAATCGCAGGAGCCCTACAGTTATAGGAGGAGGAGAAGGAGGAGACCAAGGACGGGAGGGAGAAAGGACTCAGCAGGGAGCCGTGAAGTAAGTATCAGTGGGGAGGGGGAGAGGCAATCTAATCCTTTCCTTTGTGATGCTGACTCTGAGCAGTGTATCTCCTCCCATGTGTGTTACTGTGCTGACTGTGTATCTAATCCTCTCCTGTGTGATACTGTCTGCTGAGCCATGCATCTAATCCTATCCTGTGTGATACTGACTGCTGAGCCATGTATCTAATCCTATCCTGTGTGTTACTGTGCTGAGCTGTGTATCTAATCCTATCCTGTGTGATACTGTCTGCTGAGCCTTGTATCTAATCCTCTCCTGTGTGTTACTGTGCTGACTGTGTATCTAATCCTCTCCTATGTGTGATACTGACTGCTGAGCCATGCATCTATTCCTATCCTGTGTGCTACTTTGCTGAGCTGTGTATCTAATCCTCTCCTGTGTGATACAGTCTGCTGAGCCATGCATCTAATCTTATCCTATGTGTTACTGTGCTGAGACATGTATCTAATCCTCTCCTGTGTGATACTGTCTGCTGAGCCATGCATCTAATCCTATCCTGTGTGATACTAACTGAGCTGTGTATCTAATCCTCTCCTGTGTGATACTTTGCTGAGCTGTGTATCTACTCCTCTCCTGTGTGATACTGTCTGCTGAGCTGTGTATCTAATCCTCTCCTGTGTGATACTTTGCTGAGCTGTGTATCTACTCTTCTGTGTGATACAGTCTGCTGAGCCATGCATCTAATCTTATCCTATGTGTTAGGCCGGCGTCACACTCAGCGTAAGACAATACGGTCCATTTTTTACGGCCGTAATACGGCCGTAATATGGAGAAATGTTCCCAAAATAGTGATCCATATGTCCTCCGTAGGCAGGGTGTGTCAGCGTATTTTGCGCATGGCATCCTCCGTATGTAATCCGTATGGCATCCGTACTGCGATATTTTCTCGCAGGCTTGCAAAACCGACATCTAATGGATTTATGTGCTCAAATGTCCGTTAAAACATATATACAGTATATATATATATATATATGTCATTGAGACACATATATACCGTATATACTCGAGTATAAGCCGACCCGAGTATAAGCCGACCCCCCTAATTTTGCCACAAAAAACTGGGAAAACTTATTGACTCGAGTATAAGTCTAGGGTGGAAAATGCAGCAGGTACCGGTGAATTTCAAAATTAGAAATAGATACTCCATACCATTCATTATGGCCCCATAGATGCTCCACATAAAGCTGTGCCATATATAATGCTCTGCACCGTTCATTATGGCCCCATAGATACTCCACATAAAGCTGTGCCATATATACAATACTCTGCACCGTTGCCCCATAGATAGCTGTGCCATATATATAATGCTCTGCACCATTGCCCCATAGCTCTGCCATATAGTGCTCTGCACCGTTGCCCCATAGCTGTGCCATATATAGTGCTCTGCACCATTGCCCCATAGCTGTGCCATATATATAGTGCTCTGCACCGTTGCCCCATAGCTGTGCCATATAGTGCTCTGCACCGTTGCCCCATAGCTGTGCCATATAGTGCTCTGCACCATTGCCCCATAGCTGTGCCATATAGTGCTCTGCACCGTTGCCCCATAGCTGTGCCATATAATGCTCTGCACCATTGCCCCATAGCTGTGCCATATAGTGCTCTGCACTGTTGCCCCATAGCTGTGCCGTATAGTGCTCTGCACCGTTGCCCCATAGCTGTGCCATATAGTGCTCTGCACTGTTGCCCCATAGCTCTGCCATATAGTGCTCTGCACCATTGCCCCATAGCTGTGCCATATAGTGCTCTGCACTGTTGCCCCATAGCTGTGCCATATAGTGCTCTGCACCGTTGCCCTATAGCTGTGCCATATAATGCTCTGCACCGTTGCCCCATAGCTGTGCCATATAGTGCTCTGCACTGTTGCCCCATAGCTGTGCCATATAGTGCTCTGCACCGTTGCCCTATAGCTGTGCCATATAGTGCTCTGCACCGTTGCCCCATAGCTGTGCCATATAGTGCTCTGCACTGTTGCCCCATAGCTGTGCCATATAGTGCTCTGCACCATTGCCCCATAGCTGTGCCATATAGTGCTCTGCACCGTTGCCCCATAGCTGTGCCATATAGTGCTCTGCACCGTTGCCCCATAGCTGTGCCATATAGTGCTCTGCACCGTTGCCCCATAGCTGTGCCATATAGTGCTCTGCACCGTTGCCCCATAGCTGTGCCATACAGTGCTCTGCACTGTTGCCCCATAGCTCTGCCATATATAGTGCTCTGCACCATTGCCCCATAGATGCTCCACATAAATCTGTGCTGCTGCTGCAATAAAAAAAAAAAACAAACCACATACTCACCTCTCTTGCAGCTCCTCGGCGCCATCTTCCCGGCGTCTCTCCGCACTGACTGATCAGGCAGAGGGCGGCACGCACACTATATACGTCATCGCGCCCTCTGCCTGCAGTCAGTGCAGAGAGACGCCGGGAAGATGGCGCGACGCTCGGCGTGTGGAACGAGGACAGGTGAATATGTAATACTTACCTGCTCCCGGCATCCCGCTCCTTCCCCCGGACAGCTGGTCTTCGGTGCCGCAGCCTCTTTCTCTGTCAGCGGTCACCGGCGCCGCTTCATTAGAGAAATGAATAGGCGGCTCCGCCCCTATGGGGGGTGGAGCAGCCTATTCATTTCTCTAATGAGCGGTCCCACGTGACCGCTCAGGGGAAGAGGCTGCGGCACCCGGAGACAGTGGGACGGGCAGGGGGAGCGCCAGGAACGCCGGAAGCAGGTAAGTATATGACAGTGCTCACCCGCCGACCCCACCACCGATCATGACTCGAGTATAAGCCGAGAGGGGCACTTTCAGCCCAAAAATTTGGGCTGAAAATCTCGGCTTATACTCGAGTATATACGGTATATATTCTGTATTTATATTTAATTCAGCGCGATATATGTGAAAAGCCGGTAATTCAATTGCCGGCTTCTCATTTCTCCTTCCCAAACCCCACAGGATATGAGACATGGTTTACATACAGTAAACCATCTCATATCCCCCTTTTTTTTGCATATTCCACACTACTAATGTTAGTAGTGTGTATGTGCAAAATTTGGTTGGTGTAGCTGCTAAAATAAAGGGTTAAATGGCGGAAAAAATTGGCGTGGGCTCCCGCGCAATTTTCTCCGCCAGATGGTAAAGCCAGTGACTGAGGGCAGATATTAATAGCCTAGAGAGGGTCCATGGTTATTGGCCCCCCCTGGCTACAAACACCTGCCCCCAGCCACCCCAGAAAAGGCACATCTGGAAGATGCGCCTATTCTGGCACTTGGCCACTCTCTTCCCACTCCCGTGTAGCGGTGGGATATGGGGTAATGAAGGGTTAATGCCACCTTGCTATTGTAAGGTGACATTAAGCCAGGTTAATAATGGAGAGGCGTCAATTATGACACCTATCCATTATTAATCCAATTGTCTGAAAGGGTTAAAAAACACACACACATTATTAAAAATTATTTTAATGAAATAAACACACAGGTTGTTTTAGTATTTTATTGCTCTCTCAATCCACCTGAAGACCCTCGCTTGGCAAAATAATAAACCCACAATATACATACCATCCGAGGATCTGTCAGGTCCCACGTTGTAAATCCTTCTGAAGGGGTTAAATCAATTTACAGGCAGGAGCTGCGCTAAAGCACTCGCTCGTGCCTGTAATCCCCGGGTGCTGAAAGGAAAGCTGGCTGATCTGTACTTACATTGAGTTGCGGTGAGGCGCCCTCTGGTGGATAATAATTGTGCCGTTTGTTTGGCAAGTTTTACGGACGTATTTTCTGCGCTCTTACGTCCGTAAAACTCGCTAGTGTGACCCCGGCCTTACTGTGCTTAGTAAATATAGGAAAAATGACTGAACAGCAATCTAGTCTGAACTGGTGCATAACCAAAAAAAAAAAGGTTAGTTACCCATCCGATCTGAGATTACCTTGACGTTTGCTGGATGGGCTCACAATTTTTGGCCAAATCTTGTGCTAAGCATCTCGTGTTTTTTCATAGATTTCACAAGCCAGTATGCTATTCACATTTCATGTATCGTACATTTCCTTGCTTTAGCACAGTAAAATTGAGTGCAGCCATTATCTTTTTGCTATGTAAGACTTTTTTTGGTTATGCACCAGTTCAGACTAGATTGCTGTTCAGTCAGTTGTCCTATATTTACTATGTACTATTTTTTCTGACTTGAACGCCCCGCCCTTCACCATGTTGTGATTTTAATTACATCCAAACACAGTTGGTTCTAACCGTCCTATATATGCAGGCTTTACCATGTTATTAGCCAGAGGTAAGTGTTCACACTAGGCAGGCAGGTCAGGTACCCATCCGATCTGAGATTACCTTGACGTTTGGTGGATGGGCTCACAATTTTTGGCCAAATCTTGTGCTAAGCATCTCATGTGTTTTTTCATAGATTTCACAAGCCAGTATGCTATTCACATTTCATGTATCGCACAATTCCTTGCTTTAGCACAGTAAAATTGAGTGCAGCCATTATCTTGTTACTGTGCTTAGACGTGTATCTAATCCTCTCCTGTGTGATACTGTCTGCTGAGCCATGCATCTAATCCTGTCCTGTGTGATACTGACTGAGCTGTGTATCTAATCCTCTCCTGTGTGATACTTTGCTGAGACGTGTATCTAATCCTCTCCTGTGTGACACTGTCTGCTGAGCCATGTATCAAATCCTATCCTGTGTGATACTGACTGAGCTGTGTATCTAATCCTATCCTGTGTGATACTTTGCTGAGCCATGTATCTAATCCTATCCTGTGTGATACTGACTGAGCTGTGTATCTAATCTTGTCCTGTGTGATACTGTCTGCTGAGCCGTGTATATAATATTATCCTGTGTGATACTGTCTGCTGAGCCATGTATCTAATCCAACCCTGTGTGATACTGTGCTGAGACGTGTATCTAATCCTCTCCTGTGTGATGCTGTCTGCTGAGCCATGTATCTAATCCTATCCTGTGTGATACTGTGCTGAGCCTTGTATCAAATCGTACCCTGTGTGATACTGTGCTGAGATGTGTATCTAATCCTCTCCTGTGGGATACTGTGTGCTGAGCCGTGTATCTAATCCTATTCTGTGTGTTACTGTGCTGAGATGTGTATCTAATCCTCCCCTGTGTGATATTGACTGCTGAGCTGTGTATCCAATGCTATCCTTTGTGATACTGATGGCTGAGCCATGTATCTCATTCTATCCTGTATGATACTGACTGAGCTGTGTATCTCATACTGTCCTGTGTGATACTGACTGCTGAGCTGTGTATCTATTCCTCTCCTATGCACTCCTCTCCTATGTGTGATCTATATGGCAGTATTATGTGAGATCTATATGGCGGTATTATGCGAGATCTATATGGCGGTATTATGTGTGAAGTATATGGCGGTATTATGTGTGCTCTATATGGCGGTATTGTGCGCTCTGTATGGCGGTATTATGTGTGCTCAGTATGGCGGTATGTGTGATCTATATGGTGTTATTATGTGTGCTCTATATGGCGGTATTATGTGAGATCTATATGTTGGTTTTATGTGAGAACACTATGGCGTTGTTATTTGCGATCTATATGATGGTATTATGTGAGAACTATAGGACAGTATTATATGTGCTCTATATGGCGTTATTGTGTGCTCTATATGGTGGTATTATGAGTGATCTACATGGAGATATTATGTGTGATCTATATGGCGGTATTATGTGAGAACACTATGGCGTCGTTATTTGCAATCTATATGATACAATGTGAGAACTATAGGACAGTATTATGTTTGATATATATGGCGGTATTATGTGAGAACACTATGGCGTCGTTATTTGCAATCTATATGATATTATGTGAGAACTATAGGACAGTATTATGTTTGATATATATGGCGGTATTATGTGAGAACACTATGGCAGTATTATCTTCATAAAGGGGACCCATTCTAGGGTTGTTCTGGTTGAGCAGCTGCACACGGGTCTGGGGTAATAGAGGGGGCAGCATGACCTCCAGTTAGGTGCAGTCAGGGGAAGGCTGGTGGCTATACTATATGTCTACATTGCCTTCCCAGCTTCACCCCATACTTCGCCTGTCGCCTCGCTTTCACACATTGCCAGGACAGGATGGAGAAGACAGGATCTGAGGAGGGGAATGGGGTCTTTGCATGCAAAGTCTGGATCAGAACAGGCCATCAATCCACAGAAATGTTTTCTGGATTTCTGTGGAGCAGACAAGCAGACGGTCCATCCATGTGTATAAAAGACAGCGCTCTATGTACAATCCCTGACTGCTCCGCGCACTGAACATGGTGCCTCCATACACCAGCACACTGCTCTCCTGAAATACTCTGTGCTGCTGTCACCCTGCTCCCTCCACCACATATCTCCCAGAATCCTTGCTGCCATCTTCGGTGACTGTCTACTTGTCAGTATAACTCTGCAGTCACCAATAAAATCGCTGCTCACTGGGTTCCTGAATATCCATCCTCTCTTATCCCTTAGCAAACACCCAGGAGGGGAGGAGAGGAGTGACATCACACATGTCAGCAGACTCCGCCCATATTTACTGCAGTGCTGTAATGTGAGCTAGTTGTACACTAGGTTTTTGTCAAATTTCATTAGCTGCTCCCCCTAGTGTTTAAAAGTGGAAATGCTAAACCTTTTAAAATTATTTTTCATATTTTACTAAATTATAAACAAATGATAATATTTTTAAAGAAAATGTAAACATTAATTCTTTACATTTTTTCAATCACTGGAAAAAATTATTTTTTGATGGCACCTTCCCTTTAAGACCTGCATAGATCCGCATGCATCTTGCGTACCTATATTTAACATTGTATACACTGGGACATGCGTTGTATGCGGATGCATCATTTTGACATGCCTGCCGAACGCAACCCTCCCCTAACTTTAGCTCTAACCCCAACCCTAACCCTAGCCCAACCCTAGCTGTAACCCTTGCCCCAACCCTATCCCTAGCCTAACCCTAGCTCTACACCCAACCCTAACCCTAGCCCCAACCCTAACCCTAGCCCAACCCTAATCCTAGCTCTAACCCCAACCCTAACCCTAATGGAAAAATGGAAAAAAAACATTTTATTTTATTATTTTGATTTACTTTTTTTTATTTTGATCACTGCGATAGGGTCTATCACAGTGATCAAAATGAACCAATAGGAAAAATCTATTGTTGCCGGGTACCAGCCAGCTAGATCATATCAGAGGTGAACAAAATAAATGGGAAATTGAACTTTTTTTTTGTGGTTGCCGTTATTCTGTGAATAATGGTGATCGCAACACTGGGGACAATAAAAACCTACCCGAATCATGTTCTCTGGGGTGGTCTCAGCTACCTTCGGTAGCTGAGACCCCGGAGATTTTACAATGCTGGGCGGCGCTATACCCTTATTTCTCAGTGCCGTTAAAAAGCAGCACTGAGGATTAAGTACCCTTAACTGCCGCTGTTAAAAGGTGTATCAGCAGTCATTAAGGGTTTAATGCACACCTGAAATTCACACTGCTTCATTGTGCAGAATATTAGGAAAGTCTCAGGAAATCAGCCAAGATATCAGGAAGAGAATTATGGAATGGCACAAGTCTGCCTCATCCTTGGGTACAATTTCAAGATACCTGAAGGTGGCTCTTTCATCTGTACAAACCATTATACGCAAGTACAATCAAGATGGGAATGTCCAGGCATATTACCATTCAGGAAGGAGACGGGTTCTGTGTCCCATATATAATGAAACCTGGCACTCAACTTTTTAACTGGAAATATATTTATCAGCAACAAAACGTTTCGGTCCCGGACTGAACCTTCATCAGTTACGTGCTATGAAGGATATTTGGGAGAGACGTGCTCGTATGAGCAGATGATAATTAGTTCTCCATAAGGATGCAGATTGTTAACCTGTGTAGAATTGTACGGGCAAGAACCTCCGTATAGAGATGGCGTGACTGACACGGTGTCCACTTCTATACGGAGGTTCTTGCCCGTACAATTCTACACAGGTTAACAATCTGCATCCTTATGGAGAACTAATTATCATCTGCTCATACGAGCACGTCTCTCTCAAATATCCTTCATAGCACGTAACTGATGAAGGTCCAGTCCGGGACCGAAACGTTTTGTTGCTGATAATAAATATATTTCCAGTTAAAAAGTTGAGTGCCAGGTTTCATTATATATTGTCATGGTGTTGGAACCTACCTGAGCACCATAAGTTGAAAGGCAGTGCACACGTTTCTTGATTAAGTTATGGGTTCTGTGTCCCAGAGATGAATGCGCTTTGGTTCGACATGTGCATATCAACCCAAGGACAAAAGCAAAAGACCTTGTGAAGAAGACAGAAGCTGGTAAGATTATGTCACTATCCACAGTGAAACAAGTACTGTATCAACATGGGCTGAAAGGCCACTCTGCCAGGTAGAAGCTATTACTCCAAAAGAAACATAAAAGATCCAGATTAATGTTTGGAAATGCACAAGGACATAATTACCTTAATTTTTGGCAACATGTCCTGTGGACTGATGAAACTAAAATTGAAATTTTTGGGCATAATGACCTTCTCTCATGGGTGGGTCAGAGGCTGCAGACAGTCGCACAGCATCTGGCTGCAGAAAGTCTCTGCAGTTGGCTTCGCAGACACCTTCCTAATCCTTCTGCCTCTTGGACCCAGTGGCAACCTGCCCTGACTCAAATTGACACACCTGGACTAGGTGCTTATAGACTTCCTGTCTGCTTCTGGGATTTGTTAATATTATTTCTATTTTCCCCTGTTGAGGCTTGGATTTATAGCAGTCAGCTATCTTTCTCTTTGGTGCTGTTGGAGGATGTCTGTGTTACCTCTCTGAGTCTACTCAAGATAAGTGTTTCCCCTGTTTGTCTATCCCCTATGTCTTTTAGCTCTAGTGAGGATAGACTAGTGAGCACCCCATCCTTCCCTAAGCAGGGCTTATTGCCAGGGTCAGGCAGGAATTAGGTTCCTGCTCGGCAATAGGTGTGGAACCTATATAGGGACTATGGAGCTCTCTGCCGTATGATGTTGTAATGTGTGATTAATTACTACAATTTAAGAAGGGACTGGATGCCTTTATTGAAAAGTATAATGTTACAGGTTATATACACTAGATTCCTTTATAGGGAGTTGATCCAGGGAACTAGTCTGATTGCCGTATGTGGAGTCGGGAAGGATTTTTTTTTCCCAATGTGGAGCTTACTGTTTGCCACATTTTTTTTTTTGCCTTCCTCTGGATCAACATGTTAGGGCATGTTAGGTTAGGATATGGGTTGAAGTAGATGGAGTTAAAGTCTTACTTCAACCTAAAAAACTATGTTATTATGTTACCATTAGTGTTGAGCATTCCGATACCGCAAGTATCGGGTATCGGCCGATATTTGCTGTATCGGAATTCCGATACCGAGATCCGATACTTTTGTGGTATCGGGTATCGGTATCGAAACAACATTAATGTGTAAAATAAAGAATTAAAATAAAAAATATTGCTATACTCACCTCTCCGACGCAGCCTGCACCTTACCGAGGGAACCGGCAGCGTTGTTTGCTTAAAATTCGCGCTTTAACTTACTTACGCGAAGTCCCGGCTTGTGATTGGTCGTGCGCCGCCCATGTGGCCGGGACGCAACCAATCACAGCAAGCCGTGACGTAATTTCAGGTCCTTCAGGATTTTAAAATTACGTTCCGGCGTTGTGATTGGTTGCGTCGCGGTCACATGGGCGACGCGACCAATCACAAGCCGTGACGTCACGGGAGGCAGGAGACGCACGCATTTTAAAATGCGTGACGTCACGGCTTGTGATTGGTCGCGTCGCCCATGTGACCGCGACGCAACCAATCACAACGCCGGAACGTAATTTTAAAATCCTGAAGGACCTGAAATTACGTCACGGCTTGCTGTGATTGGTTGCGTCCCGGCCACATGGGCGGCGCGCGACCAATCACAAGCCGGGACTTCGCGTAAGGAAGTTAAAGCGCGAATTTTAAGCAAACAACGCTGCCGGTTCCCTCGGTAAGGTGCAGGCTGCGTCGGAGAGGTGAGTATAGCAATATTTTTTATTTTAATTCTTTATTTTACACATTAATATGGTTCCCAGGGCCTGAAGGAGAGATTCCTCTCCTTCAGACCCTGGGAACCATCAGGAATACCGTCCGATACATGAGTCCCATTGACTTGTATTGGTATCGGGTATCGGTATCGGATTAGATCCGATACTTTGCCGGTATCGGCCGATACTTTCCGATACCGATACTTTCAAGTATCGGATGGTATCGCTCAACACTAGTTACCATATAGGGACGTTTAGGGCAGGCAGGGTGACTTTAGATCCGCCTAAGGGTCCTCACTTTACTCTTCCCGAGTGTTGGGCAGCCTTCCCCTTATCCCTTCCTGTTGCACTCAGTCTTCGCACACTGTGTGTGACACCATCGTTACATTTGGAGGAAAAAGGGAGAAACTTAGAAGCCTAAGAACACCATCCCAACTGTGAAACACAGGAGTGGCAGTATCATGTTGTGGGGTTGTTTTGCTGCAGGAGGGACTGGTGCACTTCATAAAATAGATGGCATCATGAGAAAAGAAGATTATGTGGCAATACTGAAGCAACATCTCAAGACATCAGCCAGGAAGTTAAAGCTTGGGCGGAAATGGCTCTTCCAAATGGACAATGACCGGAAGCAGACTGCCAAAATTGTAGCAAAGTGGCTTAAGGATAACAAAATCAATGTTTTGGAGTGGCCATCACAAGCCCTGATCTCAATCCTATCGAAAATTTATGGGCAAAGCTGAAAAGGCAGGTGCGAGAAAGGTGACCTACAAACCTGGATCAGTTATATCAGTTTTGTCAGGAGGAATGGGCCCAAATTCTGACCAACTATTGTGATAAACTAGTAGAAGGATATCCCGAATGATTGACCCAAGTCATTCAGTGGCAATGGTATCAAATACTAATGAAATGTATGTAAACTTTTGACTTTGCAGTAAGTAATAAAATGCCTTAAAACATTCTCTCTCTCTCTCTCTCTCTCATTATTCTTGCATTTGGCAAATATTAATAATTATATTAAACCTAATTGACCTAAAACGGGAAAGGATTATTCTGCTTTCATGCCAGATATTGAGAAAAACATGCATAAGTGTCTTTTAATATAGTACCGTATGTCCTTTTGTCGAGCATTGGAAACTAGAGTCTAATGAAATAAGAATAAAGTTTGTCATCCACCACTTTGCACCTCTTTTCGTGAGGCCTTATCATTTCTAGAATAACAAGCATGACGGGCTTCCCAGTGATCTATAATGACAATCAGAGCTTTTAACAGCCAGAAAGGCTCTTTGAGTATCAGTATTGGTCAGGCTGTGCAAGAGTTTATTCACCATTTGTTTGATCAGTCCATTAGTGTATGCCTGGTGCATAATGTTCTAGTCTAGAATATAATAAAAACAGGGACACAGAGGGTAGTACTGGTAATGTAAAGGTAATGAGGACTGACAGCTGTGGATAAAACATGAAGCTTTTAATGCACAATGGCCTAAATATGACATGTTAGATAGGACAGCAGAATTAGGCAAAATAAATAGGAATATATATTGATGGATTACAGCTCTCTGTGCTGTAATTCAGATTGTTTTACTAGTTCAAGAATTTGTATTCCGTTCTGCAGATTCATGTAAAAGGTGTAACTAAATTATTTAGTATTATCTGTGAAAATTCAATTTGTACAGCAAATCTGTAATATGACAATTAAATTTTAAATGTAAAGAATATTTTCACCTTTGGAGCAATTTTGTGTTTACTAAAAGTGTATCTGCCCTTTCTGGTGAATTTTCAGAATAAGGTTCCATGTGTGTATATAAGGATTAATACTTTTGCCCATTATATGATGTGTATCCAGAATATTTGGCAGTTTTCCTGTCACAATTCTTCCACTGAGTGTGTCTTGGACACAGTGACAAACAGCTCAGTCATCCAATCTATCCAATCTAGGGCAGGGGCGTGCTGAGATATCGGTATTTTGATTGACAGATCAGCCATCCTATCTGAGACTGGGAGGTGCTGAGCTTCCTTCAGGTGTTCCCTGTTCCAAGTGATTACCCAGCTATTTAGTTAACCCCTTCACCCCCAAGGGTGGTTTGCACGTTAATGACCGGGCCAATTTTTACAATTCTGACCACTGTCCCTTTATGAGGCTATAACTCTGGAACGCTTTGACGGATCTTGGCGATTCTGACATTGTTTTCTCGTGACATATTGTACTTCATGTTAGTGGTAAAATTTATTCGATATAACTTGCGTTTATTTGTGAAAAAAATGGAAATTTGGCGAAAATTTTGAAAATTTTGCAATTTTCCAACTTTGAATTTTTATGCCCTTAAATCACAGACATATGTCACGCAAAATACTTAATAAGTAACATTTCCCACATGTCTACTTTACATCAGTACAATTTTGGAACCAAAATTTTTTTTTGTGACGGAGTTATAAGGGTTAAAAGTTGACCAGCAATTTCTCATTTTTACAACACCATTTTTTTTTAGGGACCACATCTCATTTGAAGTCATTTTGAGGGGTCTATATGATAGAAAATACTCAAGTGTGACACCATTCTAAAAACTGCACCCCTCAAGGTGCTCAAAACCACATTCAAGAAGTTTATTAACCCTTCAGGTGTTTCACAGGAATTTTTGGAATGTTTAAATAAAAATGAACATTTAACTTTTTTACACACAAAATTTATTTCAGCTCCAATTTGTTTTATTTTACCAAGGGTAACAGGAGAAAATGGACCCCCAAAGTTGTTGTACAATTTGTCCTGAGTACGCTGATACCCCATATGTGGGGGTAAACCACTGTTTGGGCGTATGGCAGAGCTCGGAAGGAAAGGAGCGCCATTTGACTTTTCAATGCAAAATTTACTGGAATTGAGATGGGACGCCATGTTGCGTTTGGAGAGCCCCTGATGTGCCTAAACACTGAAACCCCCTACAAGTGACACCATTTTGGAAAGTAGACCCCCTAAGGAACTTATCTTGATGTGTGGTGAGCACTTTGACCCACCAAGTGCTTCACAGAAGTTTATAATGCAGAGCCGTAAAAATAAAAAATCATATTTTTTCACAAAAATGATCTTTTCGCCCCCAATTTTTTATTTTCCCAAGGGTAAGAGAAGAAATTGGACCCCAAGAAATGTTGTGCAATTTGTCCTGAGTACGATGATACCCCATATGTGGGTGTAAACCATTGTTTGGGCGCATGGCAGAGCTTGGAAGGGAAGGAGCGCCATTTGACTTTTCAATGCAAAATTGACTGGAATTGAGATGGGACGCCATGTTGCGTTTGGAGAGCCCCTGATGTGCCTAAACATTGAAACTCCCTACAAGTGACACCATTTTGGAAAGTAGACCCCCTAAGGAACTTATCTAGATGTGTGGTGAGCACTTTGACCCACCAAGTGCTTCACAGAAGTTTATAATGCAGAGCCGTAAAAATAAAAAATCATATTTTTTCACAAAAATGATCTTTTCGCCCCCAATTTTTTATTTTCCCAAGGGTAAGAGAAGAAATTGGACCCCAAAAAATGTTGGCCAATTTGTCCTGAGTACGCTGATACCCCATATGTGGGTGTAAACCATTGTTTGGGCGCATGGCAGAGCTTGGAAGGGAAGGAGCGCCATTTGACTTTTCAATGCAAAATTGACTGGAATTGAGATGGGACGCCATGTTGCGTTTGGAGAGCCCCTGATGTGCCTAAACATTGAAACTCCCTACAAGTGACACCATTTTGGAAAGTAGACCCCCAAAGGAACTTATCTAGATGTGTGGTGAGCACTTTGACCCACCAAGTGCTTCACAGAAGTTTATAATGCAGAGCCGTAAAAATAAAAAATCATATTTTTTCACAAAAATGATCTTTTCGCCCCCAATTTTTTATTTTCCCAAGGGTAAGAGAAGAAATTAGACCCCAAAAAATGTTGGCCAATTTGTCCTGAGTACGCTGATACCCCATATGTGGGTGTAAACCATTGTTTGGGCGCATGGCAGAGCTTGGAAGGGAAGGAGCGCCATTTGACTTTTCAATGCAAAATTGACTGGAATTGAGATGGGACGCCATGTTGCGTTTGGAGAGCCCCTGATGTGCCTAAACATTGAAACTCCCTAAAAGTGACACCATTTTGGAAAGTAGACCCCCTAAGGAACTTATCTAGATGTGTTTTGAGAGCTTTGAACCCCCAAGTGTTTCACTACAGATTATAACGCAGAGCCGTGAAAATAATTTTTATTTTTTTTCTCAAAAATGATTTTTTAGCACCCAGCTTTGTATTTTTACAAGGGTAACAGAATAAATTGGACCCCAAAATTTGTTTTCCAATTTGTCCTGAGTACGCTGATACCCCATATGTGGGGGGGAACCACTGTTTGGGCGCATGACAGAGCTCGGAAGGGAAGGAGCGCCATTTGGAATGCAGACTTAAATGGATTGGTCAGCAGCCGTCACGTTGCATTTGCAGAGCCCCTGATGTACCCAAACAGTACAAACCCCCCACAAGTGACCCCATATTGGAAACTAGACCTCCAAAGGAACTTATCTAGATGTGTTTTGAGAACTTTGAACCCCCAAGTGTTTCACTAAAGTTTATAGCGCAAAGCCGTGAAAATAAAAATTCTTTTTTTTTCACAAAAATGATTTTTTAGCCCCCAGTTTTGTATTTTCACAAGGGTAACAGGATAAATTAGACCCCAAAAGTTGTTGTCCAATTTGTCCTGAGTACGCTGATACCCCATATGTGGGGGGGAACCACTGTTTGGGTGCATGACAGAGCTCGGAAGGGAAGGAGCGCCATTTGGAATGCAGCCTTAAATGGATTGGTCTGCAGGCGTCACGTTGCATTTGCAGAGCCCCTGATGTACCCAAACAGTACAAACCCCCCACAAGTGACCCCATATTGGAAACTAGACCTCCCAAGGAACTTATCTAGATGTGTTGTGAGAACTTTGAACCCCCAAGTGTTTCACTACAGTTTATAACGCAGAGCCGTGAAAATAAAACATCTTTTTTTTCCCACAAAAATGATTTTTAGCCCCCCAAATTTTAATTTTCCTAAGGATAACAAGAGAACTTGGACCCCAGAAGTTGTTGTTCAATTTGTCCCGAGTACGCTGATAACACATATGTTGGGGTAAACCCCTTTTTGGACGCACGGGAGAGCTCGGAAGGGAAGGAGCACTGTTTTACTTTTTCAACGCAGAATTGGCTGGAATTGAGATTGGACGCCATGTCGCGCTTGGAGAGCCCCTGATGTGCCTGGACAGTGGAAACTTCCCAATTCTACCTGAAACCCTAACCCAAACACACCCCTAACCCTAATCCCAACGGTAACCCTAACCACACCCCTAGCCCTGACACACCCATAATTCTAATCCCAACCCTAATCCAAACGTAAATGTAATCCAAACCCTAACCCTAACTTTACCTCCAACCCTAACCCTAACCCTAACCCTACCCCTAACCCTAACCCTAAACGTGACTGAAATACGTGGCACTGAAATACGTGGCACTGAAATACGTGGCACTGAAATACGTGGCACTGAAATACGTGGCACTGAAATACGTGATACGTGGCACTTAAATACGTGGCACTGAAACACGTGGCACTGAAATACGTGATACGTGGCACTGAAATACGTGGCACTGAAATATGTGATACGTGGCACTGAAATACGTGGCACTGAAATACGTGGCACTGAAATACGTGGCACTGAAATACGTGGCACTGAAATACGTGATACGTGGCACTTAAATACGTGGCACTGAAACACGTGGCACTGAAATACGTGATACGTGGCACTGAAATACGTGGCACTGAAATATGTGATACGTGGCACTGAAATACGTGGCACTGAAATACGTGGCACTGAAATACGTGGCACTGAAATACGTGGCACTGAAATACGTGGCACTGAAATACGTGGCACTTAAATACGTGGCACTGAAATATGTGATACGTGGCACTTAAATACGTGGCACTGAAACACGTGGCACTGAAATACGTGGCACTGAAACACGTGGCACTGAAATACGTGGCACTGAAATACGTGGCACTGAAATACGTGATACGTGGCACTGAAATACGTGGCACTGAAACACGTGGCACTGAAATACGTGATACGTGGCACTGAAATACGTGGCACTGAAATACGTGGCACTGAAATACGTGGCACTGAAATACGTGGCACTGAAATACGTGGCACTATGACTGTCAGAAAATGTTCATTAAACGGTTAGGGGTGAGGTTAGGGGTAGAGTTAGGGTTAGGGTTTGGATCCCTTTATCACCTTGATGGTGGTGGGTGGCTTTTCAGTGTGTTTTCTGTTTTTTTTCGATAAAAATGCATGCGTTTTTAACGCAAACAAACGCATGTGCTTAAAAACGCAAGAAAATACTGCAGGTTGTATTTCTGAAAATGAACGCATGCAGAAAAAAACCGCATGCGTTTGAAAACGCGACCAAACGCGTACAAAAAAACCGCATGCGTTTTCAATGTTAAATATAGGGAAAAACGCATGCGTTTTTTTGTGCAAAAAACGCTGCAGACAAAAACGCAAGTGTGAAACCAGCGACGCTTTTTATAGCAAAAAAGTTTTTGCGTCTCCACATTTTGAGACCTATAATTTTTCCACATTTTGCTCCACAGAGTCATGTGAGGTCTTGTTTTTTGCGGGACGAGTTGACGTTTTTATTGGTAACATTTTCGGACACGTGACCATTTTTGATCGCTTTTTATTCCGATTTTTGTGAGGCAGAATGACCAAAAACCTGCTATTCATGAATTTCTTTTGGGAGAGGCGTTTATACCGTTCCGCGTTTGGTAAAATTGATAAAGCAGTTTTATTCGTCGGGTCAGTACGATTACAGCGATATCTCATTTATATCATTTTTTTATGTTTTGGCGCTTTTATACGATAAAAACTAAAATATAGAAAAAATAATTATTTTGGTATCGCTTTATTCTCAGGACTATAACTTTTTTATTTTTTTGCTGATGATGCTGTATGGCGGCTTGTTTTTTGCGGGACAAGATGACGTTTTCAGTGGTACCATGGTTATTTATATCCGTCTTTTTGATCGCGTGTTATTCCACTTTTTGTTCGGCGGTATGGTAATAAAGCGTTGTTTTTTGCCTCGTTTTTTTTTTTTTTTCTTACGGTGTTTACTGAAGGGGTTAACTAGTGGGGCAGTTTTATAGGTTGGGTCGTTACGGACGCGGCGATACTAAATATGTGTACTTTTATTGTTTTTTTTTTTTTATTTAGATAAAGAAATGTATTTATGGGAATAATATATTTTTTTTTATCATTATTTATTTAGGAATTTTTTTTTTTTTTTTTTTACACATGTGGAAAATTTTTTTTTTTACTTTTTTACTTTGTCCCAGGGGGGGACATCACAGATCATTGATCTGGCAGTGTGCACAGCACTCTGCCAGATCGACGATCTGCTGTGCAGGGCTGCAGGCTTACCAGCGTCTGCTCTGAGCAGACACTCGGTAAGCCACCTCCCTCCCTGCAGGACCCGGATGCCGCGGCCATCTTGGATCCGGGACCTGCGGCGAGGAGGGAGGTAGGAGACCCTCAGAGCAACGCGATCACATCGCGTTGCTCCGGGGGTCTCAGGGAAGCCCGCAGGGAGCCCCCTCCCTGCGCGATGCTTCCCTATACCGCCGGTACACTGCGATCATGTTTGATCGCGGTGTGCCGGGGGTTAATGTGCCGGGGGCGGTCCGTGACCGCTCCTGGCACATAGTGCCGGATGTCAGCTGCGATATGCAGCTGACACCCGGCCGCGATCGGCCGCGCTCCCCCCGTGAGCGCCGCTGATCGATGATGACGTACTATCCCGTCGGCGGTCATACGGGCCCACCCCACCTCGACGGGATAGTACGTCTGATGTCAGGAAGGGGTTAAAGGGAACCTGTCACCTGAATTTGGCGGGACCAGTTTTGGGTCATATGGGCGGGGTTTTCGGGTGTTTGATTCACCCTTTCCTTACCTGCTGGCTGCATGCTGGCCGCAATATTGCCTTGCGCTGGCGTGTACTCCGGAGGACAGAGAATGAACTTCAATCCAATATTGCGGCCAGCATGCAGCCAGCGGGTAAGGAAAGGGTGAATCAAACACCCGAAAACCCCGCCCATATGACCCAAAACTGGTCCCGCCAAATTCAGGTGACAGGTTCCTTTTAACCTTTCAGTCCCAGCGCTCAGCCAGACGTAGCATTTGCTCAGTGGTTTGCCTTGTATTCCTGTGCTCTGATTGTTGATCTGTTACATCCTAATCTTGGTCCTGGTGTTGATCGCAGCTTGTCCTTGAGCAGTTACTTGCATCACATTTCCACTCTACTAGAAGCATCAATAGCTTCCCCTTGTGCCTTTTATTTTAATACAGCTTCTTCTCCATCCCATCTCCATAAAGATTTATAGATGGAGGTGTAATTTGATATCTTACAGCAAACAGATGTGAGCAATTTTTGAAAGTGAATGACTTGTGTCAAAGGCAAAAAGTGAGTGATTAGTTGGGAGAGAGGCATGGCATTATGATACTCACCATCATAGTCATTCTATGTGACTGCAGACTTGTCAATCCTCACATCACATACAATGCATTTTGTAAGGATTCTCATGTGCCAGCGCCGAGAGTGGTGATCATGTGACCACAAGTATACTCCGCATACTCCTGGCCACATTCTGACTAGATGTGTGCGGCCTCGTTCAATTCAAGTGTAATGTGGTGTGGGGACAGTAGCCATGGGTGAGGCACTCGTTTTAAGTGCCGTGGCACGTTACATGAAAGTGTAAGGGCCAGATGTTGTACATTTCAATAAAACAGACCACCTTTCCAAAATAAACTCTTTACTGAATGTGTAGTGACCAGGAAAGCCATTACTAATGTATGTTATATATCATATGGTGTGTTCTCTATTCCTTACCTGATTACACTTGAGACACCGACTCCTTGTCTTGCCTTGGGAGGAGGTACAGTAAACTATTTAATTCTATGCTGCCCTCTCCTGCCTTGTTTTGGTATTACAACTTGTAGTACAATGCTGCCCTCTTCTGCCTTAGTTTTGCGTTGCAACGTGTTTTTCTGATTTGAAGATAAGTGGCAGTTGGAGGTGGTGCGTGCGGGACGAAAAGCACTTTATGGACGGTTTTGGTGGGGAGAGGAGGTAGAAAATTGGGGCTCCTGGATTGGGACAAGCGGGGTGTACAAATAGCACCCTATGCGGAGTGCCCCGCATCTTACAGCAACAGAGTGCTGAAACAAGAGAAGGAACTGTAGAACTGCGCAGCAGATTCCCTGGATACTCCGATCTGATTAAGGTCAGTTTGATCCTCCCCCTTCATGCAGCACAGTTAGTCAAATGAAAAGTTACCACCATCCTCCCAAGGCCGGAACCGAGAAAAGGCTTTGACAGTTGCAATTGTAAGAAAAATGGCAACATGGTAAGGGTTGTATACAGTGGATAGAGGTTACAAAGTCATATGAACATTTCCTTTACAGTATGAAGCATTATTCCACACAGCATCTTTCCTCTGTAGTATACTCCAAGTCTTTCAAGTCAAACTGTTTCACCATATTTCGCCACCAGGAATTTCAGGGCCCCGTACTATCAAAATTTTCGAGCCCCCTTGAGGCTCTGCCCAAGCTCCACCCCAGCTCCACCTCCACCCTCAAACTTTCCACAGTCCCACTGCCCATTCTTGGAAAAGCTCCACTTCTGCACCACTTCCTCACCAATCACATATTAACAGTTCCTGTTACCATCACATACATAGCCATCAGCTTTTACTTTGGCCAAAAGATTTTTTATACCTCCATCACGATGAGGTAGACTCTTTTGGCCAGGCCCTTCTCTACTGTAACCTATTAAACATATGTTAAAATATCCATATCTTTAGATATACAGTACAGTCCAAAAGTTTCGACACAGCTTCTCATTTAAAGATTTTTCTGTATATTCATGACTATGAAAATTCTACATTCACACTGAAGGCATCAAAACTATGAATTAACACATATGGAATTATATACTGGACAAAAAAGTGTGAAACAACTGAAAATATGTCTTATATTCTAGGTTCTTCAAAGTAGCCACCTTTTGATTTGTTGACTGCTTTGCACACTCTTGGCATTCTCTTGATCAGCTTCAAGAGGTAGTCAATGGGAATGGTCTTCCAACAATCTTGAAGGAGTTCCCAGAGATTCTTAGCACTTGTTGGCCCTTTTGCCTTCACTCTGCGGTCCAGCTCACCCCAAACCATCTCGATTGGGTTCAGGTCTGGTGACTGTGGCCAGGACATCTGGCGTAGCACCCCATCACTCTTCTTCTTGGTCAAATAGCCCTTACACAGCCTGGAGGTGTGTTTGGGGTCATTGTCCTGTTGAAAAATAAATTATGGTCCAATTAAATGCAAACCAGATGAAATAGCATGCCGCTGCAAGATGCTGTGGTAGTCATTCTGGTTCAGTATGCCTTCAATTTTAAATAAACCCCCAACAGTGTCACCAGCAAAGCACCCCCACACCATCACACCTCCTCCTCCATGCTTCACGGTGGGAACCAGGCATGTAGAGTCCATCCGTTCACCTTTTCTGCATCGCACAAAGACACGGTGGTGGGAACCAAAGATCTAAAATTTGGACTCATCAGACCAAAGCACAGATTTCCACTGGTCTAATGTCCATTCCTTGTGTTCTTTAGCCCAAATAAGTCACTTCTGCTTGTTGCCTGTCCTTAGCAGTGGTTTCCTAGCAGCTATTTTACCATGAAGGCCTGCTACACAAAGTCTCCTCTTAACAGTTGTTGTAGAGATGTGTCTGCTGCTAGAACTCTGTGTGGCATCGATCTGGTCTCTAATCTGAGCTGCTGCTAACCTGCAATTTCTGAGGCTGGTAACTCAGATAAACTTATCCTCAGAAGCAGAGGTCACTCTTGGTCTTCCTTTCCTGGGGCGGTCCTCATGTGAGCCAGTTTCTTTGTAGCGCTTGATGGTTTTTGCCACTGCACTTGGGGACACTTTCAAAGTTTTCCCAATTTTTCGGACTGACTGACCTTCATTTCTTAAAGTAATGATGGCTACTCATTTTTCTTTACTTAGCTGCTTTTTTCTTGCCAAATACAAATTCTAACAGTCTATTCAGTAGGACTATCAGCTGTGTATCCACCAGACTTCTGCTCAACACAACTGATGGTCCCAACCCAATTTATAAGGCAAGAAATCCCACTTATTAAACCTGACAGGGCACACCTTTGAAGTGAAAACCATTTCCGGTGACTACCTCTTGAAGCTCATCAAGAGAATGCCAAGAGTGTGCAAAGCAGTCATCAAAGCAAAAGGCGGCTACTTTGAAGAACCTAGAATATAAGACATATTTTCAGTTGTTTCACACATTTTTGTTAAGTATATATAGTTCCACATGTGTTAATTCATAGTTTTGATGCCTTCAGTGTAAATGTAGAATTTTCATAGTCCTGAAAATACAGAAAAATCTTTAAATGAGAAGGTGTGTCCAAACTTTTGGTCTGTACTGTATATTTTTATTTATTTGTCAATCTTTAAAATAACCAATAATATCACATACAAGGGACAAATACCACCGCACCATGACTAGCCCACATATTACCACCACATAGGGACTGGATAATACCACATACAAGGAACAAATACCACCACAACAAGATCTGACCACATATTACCAGTATATAGTGATCGAATAATAAAACATACAAGGAACAAATATCACCACACCATAGTCAAACCACATATTACCACCACAGTGATGGAATAATACCATATACCAGAAACAAAAAACACCACACCATGACCGGACCACATATTACCACCACAGTGACCGAATACTACAATACTGATCATTATTAAAAAAAAAAAACCACAATATTAATATTGCCATAAGTGCTATTATACACAGGAGCTCTGCACTTAGTATACAGTGTCAGTGTACAGGTAATACAGTGATCACCAGTGATATTAGACACAGGAGTGCTTTTTATAGTGTCAGTGTACAGGTAATACCCTGATCACCAGTGACATTAACCCCTTTCTGACATTGGGTGCAATAACACATCCCTGTGCCCTAGTCCTTATTGACCAGGGACAGATTATTACATCATGGCAATGGCTGTGCCAGTGCGATCGCCGCCAGGTGTCAGATGATTCTGACAGCTGAAACCCAGCACTAAGTGCCAGAAGCACTTTAAAGGGAACCTGTCACCCCCAAAATCAAAGATGAGTTAAGCCCACCAGCATCAGGGGCTTATCTACAGCATTCTGGAATTTTGTAGATAAGCCCCTGATGTATCCTGAAAGATGAGAAAAAGAGATTAGATTATACTCACCCAGGGGCGGTCACACTGCGGTCCGGTCTGATGGGCGTCGCGGTCCGGGGCCTCCCATCTTCTTACGATGACGTCCACTTCTTGTCTTCACGCTGCGGCTCTGGCGCAGGCATACTTTGTCTGCCCTGTTGAGGGCAGAGCAAAGTACTGCAGTGCGCAGGCATCGGGAAAGCTCAGAGAGGCCGGCACCTGTGCACTGCAGTACTGTGCTCTGCCCTCAACAGGGCAGACAAAGTATGCCTGCGCCGGAGCCGCAGCGTGAAGACAAGAAGAGGACGTCATCCTATGAAGATAGGAGGCCCTGGACCGGACCGCGATGCTCATCGGATGGGACGGCCCCCCCAGGTGAGTATAATTTAACCTTTTTTTCTCATCTTTCAGGATACATCTGGGGCAGTACAGAATGCTGTAGATAAGCCCCTGATGCTGGCGGGCTTAGTTCACCTTCGATTTTGGGGGTGACAGGTTCCCTTTAACCCTATATGATAGCAGCATTCCAGAAGCTGACAGAGGGATGACAGACTCTCTGCCCTTGGATCGGAGACTCTGTGGCGTAATGCAGGGTTCCGATCATTGCCATAGTGACACGATGTCGTCATGATGACATCCAGGTCACCAGAGCTAGAAAAGTTGTTTGGTCATGTGCAGTGCATGATCAGCAGCTTTCTCTGCCAGTGCAGAAATGACAGTTTGCAAAGCATGGGGATGCTGCTGCATACCTATGCTATACAAGCGATCAGCCTGCAAAAAGTGATAGTCCCATAGTGGGACAAAGTAAAAAAGTAAAAAAAAAAATGTTTAAATAATTGTACAATTATTTAAAAAACTATCAGAAAAAAAATAATAAAAAAATAAATATATATTGTACCCATAAATAAATATTTGTATGAAAAAAATAAATAAAACTACACATATTTGGTATCGCCGCATCCTAAACAACCCGGCCTTTAAAACTGTGCCACTAGTTCACCCCATTAGTGAACACCATAAGAAAAAAAAAGCAAGGCAAAAAACAATGCTTTATCATCATACTGCCGAACAAAAAGTGGAATAAAACGCGATCAAAAAAACATGTAAATAAACATGGAACACAAGGAAAGTGCCGAATAATTCAAAATAATAGCAAGAAATAGAGCAATCCATAGGTAAGCATGTGTCATAATAATAAGAACCGTCCACAAAGCAACCGAAAAAGTGATGACAATTTGGATGAACTGGCAAAAGATGGAAAGCAGAATTAATGTCTGATTTCGCCATTGAAGCACCTGGGCCAGCATCCCTGATTAATATAATGGCCCGATCAAAGGAAATGTATGTAACAACGCGTTGCTGTCTGAAATCCCGTCATTTACCGATGATCCTTTGAGAGAGATGTTGAATGAACTGAAACTTGCTAGGCTCTTTTTTGGGAACAATTCCTAATGGAGAAAAGCAAAATTTGTAAAACAGTGGGGTTGGGAATGGACCTTTTATCCTGCCTAGAGAGACCTCTTTCTGAACCTCGTCTGTAAGAATTAATGGAAATTCTTGTGCCGATTTCAAGTTGTGGGAAAAAGCCAGCTGTCTAGTGAAAGAAAAAGGGGTGAAAAACACGTAACTAAAACCAAAACGCAACTGAGCTACCGCTTCCTTATTGGTAGAGGCAGGGCCGGACTGGCCATCGGGCAGTTCTGGCAAATGCCAGAAGGGCCGGTGCCAGTAGTGGGCAGCTGCATGCCGACTCACCCTTCCCCCCCAGCTTCGCCACTGCCGCATTCAACTATACCAGCGTCTATGACGCCGATACAGTTGAATGCAATGATGGAGGAGAGAGCATCTGCTGACGCTCCCTCTCCCTTCATTCCCCGCTCTGCCTCTGACACTGCGGGTGCACGCGCACTCACTGTGTCACAGGCAGTGCAGCGGCAGCCGCCGAGACAGGAGCAGGGAGCACTGCAGGCACGAGGGGAGGTGAGGAGTGTTTTTTTTTACTGGATTGTGGGGCCATTCTAGGGGGGGAGGAGAGATGTGGGCTCTGCTGTATACTACTATGTGGGCAGTGCTGTATACTACTGTGTGGGCAGTGCAGTATACTACTATGTGGGCAGTGCTGTATACTACTGTGTGGGCTGTGCTATATACTACTATGTGGGCATTGCTGTATACTACTGTGTGGGCAGTGCTGTATACTACTGTGTGTGCTCTGCTGTATACTACTGTGTGGGCTGTGCTGTATACTACTATATGGGTGCAGCGCCCCAGAGTCCTGGTCGTTGCAGTACTGTGGCTCCGCCGCTAAGGGGGGCTATGGTACGTCTGATGGCACTGAAGGAGTTCATCTGACCAGGTATCACAGAAGCCAATACATTTCACAGTCGGGCCTCCAGGGGGAGCTAAGGGTGCTATTTATTAGGCCACTCCTCACCACTGTGGGTAAACTGGGGGTCAGGCAGGAAGTTAGTGGAGAAAGCTGACTGGGTTGGACCAGACAACACCTGGTGGCAGAGGGTGTTGTGGGGGAAGATTCGGTAGGGTCCCTGTCAGGTTTGGGACCCTGACAGAGGCCTGGCTACAAGAAGGAACGTCACGGGACCGTGCCTGCTCAGCATAGCGGCGGTGCCCTAAGAAAGGAACAGAAGCGAGATATATTGTGCTGAGTGAGAAACGAGATCAAAGCAAGAAGGAGAACACCAGTAGGAGTCGTGCTGTAAGACCGAGGCAACATCCTACTGAGGCGCACAACCGGCGGCCGGAACGCAGAGGAAGTATTACTATATTCAGCTTCAGGCAATACTTCAAACCAATGGCAGGACAGTCAGTCATAGGCGGGCTGTCTCAGCTAAATCACCTATGCAGTCTTGGGGGGCAACTTGTGGAGAGGGGCGACTCTAGGGTCCCGGAAGAGCTCTGAGCCTACCCGTCATACGTGTGCCGTCCTAACCGTAACATCAGGGAGGGACGGAGGATTAGCAGAACATCACCTAATCGAGTTGTGAGGGAACTTAAGAAACAGACACAACAGTTGTGGGGACTTTCCGTAAGCACAGCAGGGAAGGACCACAACACATAGCGCTAGCAGGTAGGCACAGATTTCCACCTGCAAAGAGAACTCTGGAGGTGCCATCGGACCGGCCGGACTTGCGCAGCCTGGTGAACCGTATTCCGGACTGAGGACCCAGAGACCTTGAGTAAAGAGGTAAAGAGACTGCAACCTGGTGTCCTCGTTATTTACTGCACCGCACCACTACCAGCATCCACTAACTATCATTCACTGTACGCCCCTCGCAGGGTCACGGACCGGGGCCTAGCCACCGTGACAACCCCAGAGCAGAGACTCAGAGGCCCGGTACCGGGTACCCCTCGGCCCTGCGGCAGTGGGGGCGCTGCATTTTGGCGTCACGAACAGGATCTACTTAAGCCTGAAGAATCAGGTCATGTGTGCCTTGGAACTGTGATTTATTGTGCTTGGACTGTACTTTATTGCAAGGACTGTGCTGCGCCATTTGCCGCCAAAATCCGCCGCCATTGCAGCGCTGAGGAGAGCGCAGGAGAAGAAGAGGGGCGTGGAGTAGGCGTGGATAAGCTGGAGAGCGCGAACGACAATGGCCGCCCAGTCTAAATATTTCTGCACCGTGAGGACGTGTCCGTCAGCAGCAGAGATCCGCCTCCTGATCCTCAATGGAGGGCGGAGACCGATAAAACGACACCGCCCACGAAGGAGAGAGTGGGAAAAGGACCAGGAAGAAGAAGTCAGCAACATGGAGGATGCCATGGCCAGCCGCCCAGAGCCGGAGCGTGGGGTCGGAGCCGAGGACTCCCCCAGCTACCCAGAGAGGCACCGCAGCCAGACCTCCACAGTTGACGCTGACCTCCTGCAGACCGGAGCGGATGAGCTGATCCACCAACTCCTGCAGACGCAGCTGAGCACTGAGGCCGGGTGGAAGAAGACCATCATCGGGAGCCTCACCAGACATCTGTCGGCAGCCTCGCCTGGTCCGGAGCAAGAAAGAAGTTCCAGCGCTCCAAAGCCAGAAAGCAAGGCCCTGCCGGAAAGCGAGATGCTGCAAGCGGAGATGACAACGTCGCAGCACGAGGCCCTGCAGCCAGAATTCCAGACCCCAGCGGAGGCAGAGCAGACCGGCACCGGAGGGACCGCATCTGAAGCAGGTATGAAGGACGACCCTGCCCTGACGACTGACACCACTCCAGCGACTGCTAGTGCCACAGCTGCTGACTCCGTTCCAATGACTGATCTTGCAGCAGCCGCTACCTCTGCTGCAGCAAATGCCCATACTCAAGCTGCGCAGACCTCCATCGCTGCGCATGATTTCACCGTACTTGAAAGATGGATTAACGGCGTTTGTCCAGCACTGGGTGCAACCCTGGACTTCACCCTTCCCGGGCCAAGAGGGGTTAAGTGCCAGATGCAGCCCTGGAAGCCGTCCAACTAAACCTCGGAAACCTGAACCTGTAAATAGTTGACTGTTTGTCTTTTGCTGTTTTGCTGCTAAACCCGTCTAGGGTTAACTCTTAAAGGGATCCCTTTGTTGACCCGGGATCCCTATTGTTTTTGGTTATTTTCTATTTTCTTCTTTGTCATCAAAAACTGCCGCAATCATGAACAGTGCATGATACAAACTGCTTGTAAATAGTTTGCACCTTCTTAAAGGTGCTCCCTACTGGTTTTACTTAAAGAAGGACTCTTTGTGAAGATACCACACCGGAGCCTTTGCTGAGTACGAACTGGTAGCTTGAGAAGATGTGCTACCTCATACAGACTGGATCCCCTCTTAAAGGGGATGTTCGTTTGTTACACTTAAAGAATGGTATTGCTTTAAGACAGATAGATGGCAATAATGTCTTGACAAAGAGAAAATGATGATGATGCTCACGTGTAAAAGTTATATGTATCCAACTAGTTGATTGTAAGAAATGTTCAATAATGTTAAAGGAAGGATGAGGATAGGAAGTGAACCCGTAGGGGTTAGTGGCGAGTCCTCTTAGGAGCCATATAGAGATGGCTCAGTGATCTCAAACTGAAAGAAAAACATGTTCTATACTGTGTATAGTAGTGGAAGGACAGAAGGCTCGGGCTGAAAGGAGCGGTCCTGTAATAGAAAGGAGAGGCAGTAGGTCTGGAGCCGTTAGGACAGGCGGTCCTGCAGATGTAAAGTAGGAGAATGTAGCACAGTTGCTCAAGCCTTATAATGTGTTATAAGAAGGTCTTTAGTGGATTTAGAGTGTACATCCTTAAAGGCAATGTTGAATTAATGTTTAAAAATTTTGCACTAAGTAGAATACCCGGTTGGGTAGAAGAAGATTTATTTATAGAAACGTTATTTAAAAGTATTTAACCATGTTTGTAACGTTCAAGTGTCCTCACCTCCCATAAAGGGAAGCCTGTTTAAATATGCTTACTGTTATTGCACTCACAAAAATTGTATGACTTTTTGCTGTCCTGTATTGTTCTTTTCTTCCCAGTCCCGGAGTACTGGATTTAACCGGGGGGGGGGGGGGGGAGTGAAGCGCCCCAGAATCCTGGTCGTTGCAGTACTGTGGCTCCGCCGCTAAGGGGGGCTATGGTACGTCTGATGGCACTGAAGGAGTTCATCTGACCAGGTATCACAGACACCAATACATTTCACAGTCGGGCCTCCAGGGGGAGCTAAGGGTGCTATTTATTAGGCCACTCCTCACCACTGTGGGTAAACTGGGGGTCAGGCAGGAAGTTAGTGGAGAAAGCTGACTGGGTTGGACCAGACAACACCTGGTGGCAGAGGGTGTTGTGGGGGAAGATTCGGTAGGGTCCCTGTCAGGTTTGGGACCCTGACAGAGGCCTGGCTACAAGAAGGAACGTCACGGGACCTTGCCTGCTCAGCATAGCGGCGGTGCCCTAAGAAAGGAACAGAAGCGAGATATATTGTGCTGAGTGAGAAACGAGATCAAAGCAAGAAGGAGAATACCAGTAGGAGTCGTGCTGTAAGACCGAGGCAACATCCTTCTGAGGCGCACAACCGGCGGCCGGAACGCAGAGGAAGTATTACTATATTCAGCTTCAGGCAATACTTCAAACCAACGGCAGGACAGTCAGTCATAGGCGGGCTGTCTCACCTAAATCACCTATGCAGTCTTGGGGGGCAACTTGTGGAGAGGGGCGACTCTAGGGTCCCGGAAGAGCTCCGAGCCTACCCGTCATACGGGTGTCGTCCTAACCGTAACATCAGGGAGGGACGGAGGATTAGCAGAACATCACCTAATCGAGTTGTGAGGGAACTTAAGAAACAGACACAACAGTTGTGGGGACTTTCCGTAAGCACAGCAGGGAAGGACCACAACACATAGCGCTAGCAGGTAGGCACAGATTTCCACCTGCAAAGAGAACTCTGGAGGTGCCATCGGACCGGCCGGACTTGCGCAGCCTGGTGAACCGTATTCCGGACTGAGGACCCAGAGACCTTGAGTAAAGAGGAAAAGAGACTGCAACCTGGTGTCCTCGTTATTTACTGCACCGCACCACTACCACCATCCACTAACTATCATTCACTGTACGCCCCTCGGCAGGGTCACGGACCGGGGCCTAGCCACCGTGACAACCCCAGAGCAGAGACTCAGAGGCCCAGTACCGGGTACCCCTTGGCCCTGCGGCAGTGGGGGCGCTACATGGGCTGTGCTGTATACTACTATGTGGGCTGTGCTGTATATACTACTATGTGGGCTGTGCTATATACTACTATGTGGGCTGTGCTGTACACTACTATGTGAGCTCTGCTGTATACTACTATGTGGGCAGTGCTGTATACTACTGTGTGGGCAGTGCTGTATACTACTGTGTGGGCTGTGCTGTATACTACTGTGTAGGTTGTGCTGTATACTACTATGTGAGCAGTGCTGTATACTACTATGTGGGCAGTGCTGTATACTACTACAAGGGCTGTGCTATGTACTACTATGTGGGCAGTGCTATACACTACTATGTAGGCTCTGCTGTATACTACTATGCGGGCTGTGCTATACACTACTATATGGACTGTGCTATACACTGCAATGTGGGCTCTGCTGTATACTACTATGTGGGCTCTGCTGTATAAAACTATGTGGGCAGTGCTGTATACTAATATGTGGGCAGTACTGTATACTGCTACGTGGCCTGTGTTGTATACTGCTACATGGGCTGTGTTATCTGTTGTGCTATATACTATGGGGGGTATATTATATTCTATGAGGGAGGCCGTGTTATATACTATGTGGCTGTTATATACTATTGTGGGGGTATATTATATTCTATGGGGGCAACTGAGTTATACTATGGGTGGCTGCATTATATTCTATGGGGGCTACATTATATATTATGGGGAGGTGGGGGCTGTATTGTATTCTATGGGGTGACTGCATTATACTCTGGGGTGGCTGCATTATATTCTGGAGTGGCTGCATTATATTCTGTAGGGTGGTGGCTGCATTATAATATATGTGGGCTGCATTATACTTTATCGAGGATTATGGGGAATACGTTATACTTTATGAAGAACTATGCGGTGCATTATACTATGGGAAGTGAATTGTACTACATGGATGACTATGGCGGTGCATTATACTATATGGAGCACTGTGAGGAGTGTATTATGCTATATGGAGGACTATGAGGAGTGTATTATGCTATATGGAGGACTGAGCAGTGTATTTTAATATATGGAGGACTATAGGGAGTGTATTATACTATATGGATGACTGTGGTGCACATTATAATATATGGAGGACTATGGGGTGTATTTTACTAAACCAGTAAAATGCTGCATATTCAGATTGTTTTTGCTGGAACAAAAATCATTGTTCTCAGTAGCACATCGCCGGTGTAAACTGTAGATGTGCTGCTGATAACATGATACTGTATGGTGATCTGTTAATGATCTATTAGTGATCATTCTGTCCCATCATTATTCCTCAGCTGGTGGAAAGAGGTCGGGAAACAAGAGTTGAACAGCTTCAGTATTGTTGATCAAACTCATTTAGCGGCCTGAACTCAGCGCTTTTAAATACAACCGAAATGCTTTTGTGTGATGTGCAATATGTTAGCATTTGGGGCCTCATTTTAACCCCTTCACCCCCAAGGGTGGTTTGCACGTTAATGACCAGGCCAATTTTTACAATTCTGACCACTGTCCCTTTATGAGGTTATAACTCTGGAATGCTTCAACGGATCCTGGTGATTCTGACAATGTTTTCTCGTGACATATTGAAATTCATGATAGTTGTAAAATTTCTTTGATATTCCCTGCGTTTATTTGTGAAAAAAATGGAAATTTGGCGAAAATTGTGAAAATTTCGCAATTTTCCAACTTTGAATTTTTATGCAATTAAATCACAGAGATATATCACACAAAATACTTAATAAGTAACATTTTCCACATGTCTACTTTACATGAGCACAATTTTGAAACCAAAATTGTTTTTTGTTAGGGAGTTATAAGGGTTAAAAGTTGAGCAGCAATTTCTCATTTTTACAACACCATTTTTTTTTAGGGACCACATCTCATTTGAAGTCATTTTGAGGGGTCTATATGATAGAAAATACCCAAGTGTGACACCATTCTAAAAACTGCACCCCTCAAGGTGCTCAAAACCACACTCAAGAAGTTTATTAACCCTTCAGGTGTTTCACAGGAATTTTTGGAATGTTTAAATAAAAATGAACATTTAACTTTTTTTCACAAAAAATTTAATTCAGCTCCAATTTGTTTTATTTTACCAAGGGTAACAGGAGAAAATGGACCCCAAAAGATGTTGTACAATTTGACCTGAGTACGCCGATACCCCATATGTGGGGGGTAAACCACTGTTTGGGCGCATGACAGAGCTCGGAAGCGAAGGAGCGCCATTTGACTTTTCAATGCAAAATTGACTGGAATTGAGAAGGGACGCCATGTTGCGTTTGGAGAGCCCCTGATGTGCCTAAACATTGAAACCCCCCACAAGTGACACTACTTTGGAAAGTAGACCCCCTAAGAAACATATCTAGAGGTGTGGTGAGCACTTTGACCCAACAAATGCTTCACAGAAGTTTATAATGCAGAGCCGTAAAAATAAAACAAAAATTTTTTCCCACAAAAATTATTTTTTAGCCCCCAGTTTTGCATTTTCCCGATGGTAACAGGAGAAATTGGACCACAAAGTTGTTGTCCAATTTGTCCTGAGTACGCTGATACCCCATGTGTGGGGGGGAACCACCGTTTGGGTGCGTGGGAGGGCTCGGAAGGGATGGAGTGCCATTTGGAATGCAGACTTAGATGGAATGGTCTGCAGGCGTCACATTGCATTTGCAGAGCCCCTAATGTACCTAAACAGTAGAAACCCCCCACAAGTGACACCATTTTGGAAAGTAGACCCCCCATGGAACTTATCTAGTTGTGTTGTGAGAGCTTTGAACCCCCGAGTGTTTCACTACAGTTTATAACGCAGAGCCATGCAAATAAAAAAAAAAAAATTTCCACAAAAATTATTTTTTAGCCCCCAGTTTTGTATTTTCCCAAGGGTAACAGGAGAAATTGGACCACAAAAGTTGTTCTGCAATGTGTCCTGAGTACGCTGATACCCCATATGTTGGGGTAAACCCCTGTTTGGGTGCACGGGAGAGCTCCGAAGGGAAGGAGCACTGTTTTACTTTTTCAACGCAGAATTGGCTGAAATTGAGATCGGACGCCATGTCGCGTTTGGAGAGCCCCTGATGTGCCTAAACAGTGGAAACCCCCCAATTATAACTGAAACCCTAATCCAAACACACCCCTAACCCTAATCCCAACGGTAACCCTAACCACACCTCTAACCCAGACACACCCCTAACCCTAATCCCAACCCTATTCCCAACTGTAAATGTAATCCAAACCCTAACCCTAACTTTAGCCCCAACCCTAACTTTAGCCCCAACCCTAACTGTAGCCTTAACCCTAGCCCCAACCCTAACCCTAACCCTAGCCCTAACCCTAGCCCTAACCCTAACCCTAGCCCTAACCCTAACCCTAGCCTTAACTGTTATGGACCTGGTGGTTAGGAGCACCCGAAGTGACCTGATGGTTAAAACAGAAAACCTGGGACAAGCTTTGAGGAGGTGGTAACTCCACTGACCGCAATCCCTAATCCTATCACACACACTAGAAATAGCCGTGGAGCGTACCTAACTCTCCCTAGATGCCTCTTCACAGCCTAAGAGCTAACTACCCCTAAAGATAGAAATAGCAGCCTCCCTTGCCTCAGAGAAATTCCCCAAAGTAAAGGTAGCCCCCCACAAATATTAACTGTGAGTTAAGAGGGAAGTGACAAACACAGGAATAAAACAGATTTTAGCAAAGGAGGCTGAATCTTCTCTAGATAGACAGAGGATAGGAAAGGGAACTATGCGGTCAGTATTAAAAACTACAAAAACCACGCAGAGTGTGCAAAAAGACCTCAACACTGACTCACGGTGTGGAGGTGCAGCTCTGCACCCCCAGAGCTTCCAGCTAGCAAGGAAATATCATAATAGCAAGCTAGAAACAACTAGAAACATAGCATGTACTGAAAAATATATTCAAAAACCGATGAACAGCAAATGACTAGCAAGGACTTAGCTTCTGCTGGAGTAGACAGGTGTTATGACCCCAGTGGACAGGGTCTCAGAGAAACGTGTAAGTCTGCAAGATACAAAAATCCAGCTCATAGGGCTGTGGTAACTGGGTTGACCAAATAGCTACTCCTAACGCCAACACTAGAAGTAGCCGGGGATCATGCCTACGGTGATCGCTAGATGACTCGCACCAGCCGGAGAATCTAACTACCCCTAGGAGAAGAAAACAAAGACCTCTCTTGCCTCCAGAGAAAGGGACCCCAAAGCAAGATACAAGCCCCCCACAAATAATAACGGTGAGGTAAGAGGAAATGACAAACACAGAAATGAACCAGGTTCAGCAAAGAGAGGCCAGCTTACTAATAGCAGAATATAGCAAGATAACTTATCTGGTCAACAAAAACCCTATAAAATCCACGCTGGAGATTCAAGAACCCCCGAACCGTCTAACGGTCCGGGGGGAGAACACCAGCCCCCTAGAGCTTCCAGCAAAGGTCAGGATACAGATAGGAACAAGCTGGACAAAAATACCAAACAAAACAAAAGCAAAAAGCAAAGAAGCAGACTTAGCTTGAAAAACAGGAACCAGGATCAGAGGACAAGAGCACAACAGATTAGCTCTGATTTCAACGATGCCAGGCATTGAACTGAAGGTCCAGGGAGCTTATATAGCAACGCCCCTGAACTAACGGCCCAGGTGAGGATATAGGAAAAGACAGACGCTCCAGAGTCAAATCACTAATGACCACTAGAGGGAGCGAAAAGCAAAATCACAACAGTACCCCCCCCTTAGTGAGGGGTCACCGAACCCTCACCACGACCACCAGGGCGATCAGGATGAGCGGCGTGAAAGGCACGAACTAAATCGGACGCATGAACATCAGAGGCGACCACCCAGGAATTATCTTCCTGACCATAGCCCTTCCACTTGACCAGGTACTGAAGCCTCCGCCTGGAGAGACGAGAATCCAAGATCTTCTCCACCACGTACTCCAACTCGCCCTCAACCAACACCGGAGCAGGAGGCTCAGCAGAAGGAACCACAGGCACAACGTACCGCCGCAACAAGGACCTATGAAACACGTTGTGGATAGCAAACGACACAGGAAGATCCAGGCGAAAGGATACAGGATTAAGAATTTCCAATATCTTGTAAGGACCAATAAAACGAGGTTTAAATTTGGGAGAGGAAACCTTCATAGGAACAAAGCGGGAAGAAAGCCACACCAAATCCCCAACACGTAGTCGGGGACCCACACCGCGGCGGCGGTTGGCAAAGCGCTGAGCCCTCTCCTGTGACAACTTCAAGTTGTCCACCACAAGATTCCAGATCCGCTGCAACCTATCCACCACAGAATCCACCCCAGGGCAGTCAGAAGGTTCCACATGACCCGAAGAAAAACGAGGGTGGAAACCAGAGTTGCAGAAAAACGGCGAAACCAAGGTGGCGGAACTAGCCCGATTATTAAGGGCAAACTCAGCTAACGGCAAGAAGGTCACCCAATCGTCCTGATCAGCAGAGACAAAACACCTCAAATAAGCCTCCAAAGTCTGATTAGTTCGCTCCGTCTGTCCATTAGTCTGAGGATGGAAAGCAGACGAAAACGACAAGTCAATGCCCATCCTACTACAAAAGGATCGCCAGAATCTGGAAACGAACTGGGATCCTCTGTCTGACACAATATTCTCAGGGATGCCGTGCAAACGAACCACGTTCTGGAAAAACACAGGAACCAGATCGGAAGAGGAAGGCAGTTTGGGCAAAGGAACCAAATGGACCATCTTGGAGAAGCGATCACATATCACCCAGATAACAGACATGCCCTGAGACACCGGAAGATCAGAAATGAAATCCATGGAGATATGTGTCCAAGGTCTCTTAGGGACAGGCAAGGGCAAGAGCAACCCGCTGGCACGAGAACAGCAAGGCTTAGCTCGAGCACAAGTCCCACAGGACTGTACAAATGACCGCACATCCCTAGACAAGGAAGGCCACCAAAAGGATCTGGCCACCAGATCTCTGGTGCCAAAAATTCCTGGGTGACCTGCCAACACCGAGGAATGAACCTCGGAAATGACTCTGCTGGTCCACTTATCAGGCACAAACAGTCTGTCAGGTGGACAAGAATCAGGCCTATCAGCCTGAAATCTCTGCAACACACGTCGCAGATCAGGAGAAATAGCAGACAAGATAATACCATCCTTAAGAATACCAACAGGTTCAGCGACTCCAGGAGCATCAGGCACAAAGCTCCTGGAAAGAGCATCGGCCTTCACATTCTTTGAACCTGGTAAATACGAGACAACAAAGTCAAATCGGGAGAAAAACAATGACCAGCGGGTCTGTCTAGGATTCAGGCGTTTAGCAGACTCGAGATACATCAGATTTTTGTGATCAGTCAAGACCACCATACGATGCTTAGCACCCTCGAGCCAATGACGCCACTCCTCAAATGCCCATTTCATGGCCAACAACTCCTGATTGCCCACATCATAATTTCGCTCCGCAGGCGAAAACTTCCTAGAGAAAAAGGCGCAAGGTCTCATAACAGAGCAACCAGGGCCTCTCTGCGACAAAACGGCCCCTGCTCCAATCTCTGAAGCATCCACCTCAACTTGAAAGGGAAGCGAGACATCAGGCTGGCACAAAACAGGCGCCGAAGTAAACCGACGTTTCAACTCCTGGAAAGCCTCCACGGCAGCAGGAGCCCAATTAACCACATCGGAGCCCTTCTTGGTCATATCCGTCAAAGGTTTCACAATGCTAGAAAAGTTAGCGATAAAACGACGGTAGAAGTTAGCGAAACCCAAGAACTTCTGAAGACTCTTAACTGACGAGGGCTGAGTCCAATCAAGAATAGCTCGGACCTTGACTGGGTCCATCTCCACAGCAGAAGGGGAAAAAATGAACCCCAAAAAGGGAACCTTCTGTACACCAAAAAGACACTTTGAGCCCTTGACAAACAAAGAATTTTCACACAAAATTTTAAAGACCATCCTGACCTGCTCCACATGCGAGTCCCAATTATCAGAAAAAACCAGAATATCATCCAGATAAACGATCAGAAATTTATCCAGATAGTTCCGGAAAATGTCATGCATAAAGGACTGAAAAACTGAAGGGGCATTAGAGAGCCCAAAAGGCATCACCAAGTACTCAAAATGACCTTCGGGCGTATTGAATGCGGTTTTCCATTCATCCCCTTGCTTAATGCGCACAAGGTTGTACGCACCACGAAGGTCTATCTTGGTAAACCACTTGGCACCTTTAATCCGGGCAAACAAGTCAGACAACAGCGGCAAAGGATACTGAAATTTGACAGTGATCTTATTTAAAAGCCGATAGTCAATACAAGGCCTCAAAGATCCGTCCTTTTTAGCCACAAAAAAGAATCCCGCACCAAGAGGGGAAGAAGACGGACGGATGTGTCCTTTCTCCAGAGACTCCTTGATATATGAACGCATAGCGGTATGTTCAGGTATCGACAGATTAAACAGTCTTCCCTTAGGAAATTTACTGCCTGGAATCAAATCTATTGCACAGTCACATTCCCTATGAGGAGGCAATGCACTGGACCTAGACTTGCTAAAGACATCCTGATAATCAGACAAGTTCTCCGGAACTTCCGAAGGCGTAGAAGAAGCAATAGACACAGGCAGGGAATCCTCATGAATACCACGACAGCCCCAACTAGACACTGACATAGCCTTCCAGTCAAGGACTGGATTATGGGTCTGTAACCATGGCAGCCCCAAAACAACCAAATCATGCATTTTATGTAGAACGAGAAAACGTATCACCTCGCGGTGTTCAGGAGTCATGCACATGGTAACCTGTGTCCAAAACTGCGGCTTATTTTCTGCCAATGGCGTAGCATCAATACCCCTAAGAGGGATAGGATTTTCTAATGGTTCAAGAAAAAAACCACAGCGCTTAGCAAATGAGAGATCCATAAGACTCAGGGCAGCACCCGAATCTACAAACGCCATGACAGGATAAGATGACAGTGAGCAAATCAAAGTTACAGACAGAATAAACTTAGGATGCAAATTACCAACGGTGACAGGACTAACAACCTTAGATATACGTTTAGAGCATGCTGAGATAACATGTGTAGAATCACCACAGTAGTAGCACAAGCCATTCCGGCGTCTATGAATTTTCCTCTCATTTCTAGTCAGGATTCTATCACATTGCATCAAATCAGGTGTCCGTTCAGACAACACCATGAGGGAATTTGCTGTTTTTCTATCACATTGCATCACATCAGGTGTCTGTTCAGACAACAACATGAGGGAATTTGCGGTTTTGCGCTCCCGCAACCGCCGGTCAATTTGAATAGCCAGGGACATGGTATCATTCAGACCTGTGGGAATGGGAAAACCCACCATAACATTCTTAATGGCCTCAGAAAGGCCATTTCTAAAATTAGCGGCCAGTGCACACTCGTTCCAATGTGTCAGCACGGACCATTTCCGAAATTTTTGGCAATACACCTCAGCCTCGTCCTGGCCCTGAGACATAGCCAGCAAGGCTTTCTCTGCCTGAATCTCAAGATTGGGTTCCTCATAAAGTAAACCGAGCGCCAGAAAAAACGCATCAATATCAGCCAATGCCGGATCTCTGGGCGCCAACGAAAAAGCCCAATCCTGAGGGTCACCCCGTAAGAATGAAATAACAATTTTTACTTGTTGAGCAGAGTCTCCAGACGAACAAGGTTTCAGGGACAAAAATAATTTACAATTATTCCTGAAATTCCTAAACTTAAATCGGTCTCCTGAAAACAGTTCAGGAATCGGAATCTTGGGTTCAGACCTAGGATTTCTGGTAACATAATCTTGTATACCCTGCACACGAGCGGCAAGCTGGTCCACACTTGTAATCAAGGTCTGGACATTCATGTCTGCAGCAAGCTTAAGCCACTCTGAGGTAAAGGGGAAAAGAAAAAAAAAATGAGAGAGGGAAAAAAAAAAACTCAAAATTTTCTTTCTTATAATCCCACTTCTGCAATGCATTAAACATTTAATACTGGCCTGGCATACTGTTATGACCCCAGTGGACAGGGTCTCAGAGGAACGTGTAAGTCTGCAAGATACAAAAATCCAGCTCATAGGGCTGTGGTAACTGGGTTGACCAAATAGCTACTCCTAACGCCAACACTAGAAGTAGCCGGGGATCATGCCTACGGTGATCGCTAGATGACTCGCGCCAGCCGGAGAATCTAACTACCCCTAGGAGAAGAAAACAAAGACCTCTCTTGCCTCCAGAGAAAGGGACCCCAAAGCAAGATACAAGCCTGTTGTGAATTTGCTTTTTGCTTCCTCTAGTGGTTACTAGTTTTTTGACTCTGGTTTTTCTGTCATTCCTTTTATCCGCACCTGGGTCGTTAGTTAGGGGTGTTGCTATATAAGCTCCCTGGACCTTCAGTTCAATGCCTGGCAACGTAGTTATCAGAGCTAGTCTGCTGTGCTCTTGTCTACTGATCCTGGTTCCAGTTATATCAGCTAAGTCTGCCTTTTGCTTTTTGCTATTTGTTTTGGTTTTGTATTTTTGTCCAGCTTGTTCCAAATCTATATCCTGACCTTTGCTGGAAGCTCTAGGGGGCTGGTGTTCTCCCCCCGGACCGTTAGACGGTTCGGGGGTTCTTGAATTTCCAGTGTGGATTTTGATAGGGTTTTTGTTGACCATATAAGTTGCCTTTCTTTATTCTGCTATCAGTAAGCGGGCCTCTCTGTGCTAAACCTGGTTCATTTCTGTGTTTGTCATTTCCTCTTACCTCACCGTCATTATTTGTGGGGGGCTTCTATCCAGCTTTGGGGTCCCCTTCTCTGGAGGCAAGAAAGGTCTTTGTTTTCCTCTACTAGGGGTAGCTAGATTCTCCGGCTGGCGCGTGTCATCTAGAATCAACGTAGGAATGATCCCCGGCTACTTCTAGTGTTGGCGTTAGGAGTAGATATATGGTCAACCCAGTTACCACTGCCCTATGAGCTGGATTTTTGTATTCTGCAGACTTCCACGTTCCTCTGAGACCCTCGCCATTGGGGTCATAACAGTTTGCCAGGCCAGTATTAAATGTTTAATGCATTGCAGAAGAGGGATTATAAGAAAGAAGATTCTGAGTTTTTTTTTTCTTCTTCCCCTTTACCTCAGAGTGGCTATGCTTGCTGCAGACATGAATGTCCAGACCTTGATTACAAGTGTGGACCAGCTGGCTACTCGTGTGCAGGGCATACAAGACTATGTTATCAGAAATCCTAGGTCAGAACCTAAAATACCGATTCCTGAACTGTTTTCCGGAGACAGGTTTAAGTTTAGGAATTTCGTGAATAATTGTAAATTGTTTTTGTCCCTGAGACCCTGTTCATCTGGAGATTCTGCTCAGCAAGTAAAAATTGTTATTTCGTTCTTACGGGGCGACCCTCAGGATTGGGCTTTTTCGCTGGCGCCAGGAGATCCGGCATTGGCTGATCTTGATGCGTTTTTTCTGGCGCTCGGGTTACTTTATGAGGAACCCAATCTTGAGATTCAGGCAGAAAAGGCCTTGCTGGCTATGTCTCAGGGGCAGGACGAGGCTGAAGTGTATTGCCAAAAATTTCGGAAATGGTCCGTGCTGACACATTGGAACGAGTGTGCACTGGCCGCTAATTTTAGAAATGGCCTTTCTGAAGCCATTAAGAATGTTATGGTGGGTTTTCCCATTCCCACAGGTCTGAATGATACTATGGCACTGGCTATTCAAATTGACCGGCGGTTGCGGGAGCGCAAAACCGCAAATTCCCTCATGGTGTTGTCTGAACAGACACCTAATTCGGTGCAATGTGATAGAAAAACCGCAAATTCCCTCATGGTGTTGTCTGAACAGACACCTGATTTAATGCAATGTGATAGAATCCTGACTAGAAATGAGCGGAAAATTCATAGACGCCGGAATGGCTTGTGCTACTACTGTGGTGATTCTACACATGTTATCTCAGCATGCTCTAAACGTATAGCTAAGGTTGTTAGTCCGGTCACCGTTGGTAATTTGCAACCTAAATTTATTCTGTCTGTAACTTTGATTTGCTCACTGTCATCTTATCCTGTCATGGCGTTTGTAGATTCAGGTGCTGCCCTGAGTCTCATGGATCTCTCATTTGCTAAGCGCTGTGGTTTTACTCTTGAACCATTAGAAAATCCTATTCCTCTTAGGGGTATTGATGCTACACCATTGGCAGCAAATAAACCGCAGTATTGGACACAGGTTACCATGTGCATGACTCCTGAACACCGCGAGGTGATACGTTTCCTGGTTTTACATAAAATGCATGATTTGGTTGTTTTAGGGCTGCCATGGTTACAGACCCATAATCCAGTCCTGGACTGGAAGGCTATGTCAGTCTCAAGTTGGGGCTGTCGTGGTATTCATGGGGATTCCCTGCCTGTGTCTATTGCTTCTTCTACGCCTTCGGAAGTTCCGGAGTATTTGTCTGATTATCAGGATGTCTTCAGTGAGTCTGAGTCCAGTGCACTGCCTCCTCATAGGGACTGTGACTGTGCTATAGATTTGATCCCAGGCAGTAAATTTCCTAAGGGAAGACTGTTTAATCTGTCGGTACCTGAACATACCGCTATGCGTTCATATATCAAGGAGTCTCTGGAGAAAGGACATATTCGTCCGTCTTCTTCCCCTCTTGGTGCGGGATTCTTTTTTGTGGCAAAAAAGGACGGATCTTTGAGACCTTGTATTGATTATCGGCTTTTAAATAAGATCACTGTCAAATTTCAGTATCCTTTACCGCTGTTGTCTGACTTGTTTGCCCGGATTAAGGGTGCCAAGTGGTTCACCAAGATAGACCTTCGTGGTGCGTACAACCTTGTGCGCATTAAGCAAGGTGATGAATGGAAAACCGCATTCAATACGCCCGAAGGTCATTTTGAGTACTTGGTGATGCCTTTTGGGCTCTCCAATGCGCCTTCAGTTTTTCAGTCCTTTATGCATGACATTTTCCGGAAGTATCTGGATAAATTTTTGATTGTTTATCTGGATGATATTTTGGTTTTTTCTGATAATTGGGATTCGCATGTGGAGCAGGTCAGGTTGGTCTTTAAAATTTTGCGTGAAAATTCTTTGTTTGTCAAGGGCTCAAAGTGTCTCTTTGGTGTACAGAAGGTTCCCTTTTTGGGGTTCATTTTTTCCCCTTCTGCTGTGGAGATGGACCCAGTCAAGGTCCGAGCTATTCTTGATTGGACTCAGCCCTCGTCAGTTAAGAGTCTTCAGAAGTTCTTGGGCTTCGCTAACTTCTACCGTCGTTTTATCGCTAATTTTTCTAGCATTGTGAAACCTTTGACGGATATGACCAAGAAGGGCTCCGATGTAGCTAACTGGGCTCCTGCTGCCGTGGAGGCTTTCCAGGAGTTGAAACGCCGGTTTACTTCGGCGCCTGTTTTGTGCCAGCCTGACGTCTCACTTCCCTTTCAGGTTGAGGTGGATGCTTCGGAGATTGGGGCAGGGGCCGTTTTGTCGCAGAGAGGCCCTGGTTGCTCTGTTATGAAACCTTGTGCCTTTTTCTCTAGGAAGTTTTCGCCTGCCGAGCGAAATTATGATGTGGGCAATCGGGAGTTGTTGGCCATGAAATGGGCATTGGAGGAGTGGCGTCATTGGCTCGAGGGTGCTAAGCATCGTGTGGTGGTCTTGACTGATCACAAAAATCTGATGTATCTCGAGTCTGCTAAACGCCTTAATCCGAGACAGGCCCGCTGGTCATTGTTTTTCTCCCGCTTTGATTTTGTTGTCTCGTATTTACCAGGTTCAAAGAATGTGAAGGCCGATGCTCTTTCTAGGAGCTTTGTGCCTGATGCTCCTGGAGTCGCTGATCCTGTTGGTATTCTTAAAGATGGAGTTATCTTGTCAGCTATTTCTCCGGATCTGCGACGTGTGTTGCAGAGATTTCAGGCTGATAGGCCTGAGTCTTGTCCACCTGACAGACTGTTTGTCCCGGATAAGTGGACCAGCAGAGTCATTTCCGAGGTTCATTCCTCGGTGTTGGCAGGTCACCCGGGAATTTTTGGCACCAGAGATCTGGTGGCCAGGTCCTTTTGGTGGCCTTCCTTGTCAAGGGATGTGCGGTCATTTGTGCAGTCCTGTGGGACTTGTGCTCGAGCTAAGCCTTGCTGTTCTCGTGCCAGCGGTTTGCTCTTGCCCTTGCCTGTCCCGAAGAGACCTTGGACACATATCTCCATGGATTTCATTTCTGATCTTCCGCTATCTCAGGGCATGTCCGTTATCTGGGTGATATGTGATCGCTTCTCCAAGATGGTCCATTTGGTTCCTTTGCCTAAGCTGCCTTCCTCTTCCGATCTGGTTCCTGTGTTTTTCCAGAACGTGGTTCGTTTGCACGGCATCCCTGAGAATATTGTGTCAGACAGAGGATCCCAGTTCCTTTCCAGGTTCTGGCGATCCTTTTGTAGTAAGATGGGCATTGATTTGTCGTTTTCGTCTGCTTTCCATCCTCAGACTAATGGACAGACGGAGCGAACCAATCAGACTTTGGAGGCTTATTTGAGGTGTTTTGTCTCTGCTGATCAGGACGATTGGGTGACATTCTTGCCGTTGGCTGAGTTTGCCCTTAATAATCGGGCTAGTTCCGCCACCTTGGTTTCGCCTTTTTTCTGCAACTCTGGTTTCCATCCTCACTTTTCTTCGGGTCATGTGGAGCCTTCTGACTGTCCTGGGGTGGATTCTGTGGTGGATAGGTTGCAGCAGATCTGGAATCATGTGGTGGACAACTTGAAGTTGTCACAGGAGAAGGCTCAGCGCTTTGCCAACCGCCGCCGCGGTGTGGGTCCCCGACTACGCGTTGGGGATTTGGTATGGCTTTCTTCCCGCTTTGTTCCTATGAAGGTCTCCTCTCCCAAATTTAAACCTCGTTTTATTGGGCCTTACAAGATATTGGAAATCCTTAATCCTGTATCTTTTCGTCTGGATCTTCCTATGTCGTTTGCTATTCACAATGTATTTCATAGGTCCTTGTTGCGGCGGTACATTGTGCCTGTAGTTCCTTCTGCTGAGCCTCCTGCTCCGGTGTTGGTTGAGGGCGAGTTGGAGTACGTGGTGGAGAAGATCTTGGATTCTCGCCTCTCCAGGCGGAGGCTTCAGTACCTGGTCAAGTGGAAGGGCTATGGTCAGGAGGATAATTCCTGGGTGGTCGCCTCTGATGTTCATGCGGCCGATTTAGTTCGTGCCTTTCATGCCGCTCATCCTGATCGCCCTGGTGGTCGTGGTGAGGGTTCGGTGACCCCTCATTAAGGGGGGGGTACTGTTGTGAATTTGCTTTTTGCTTCCTCTAGTGGTTACTAGTTTTTTGACTCTGGTTTTTCTGTCATTCCTTTTATCCGCACCTGGGTCGTTAGTTAGGGGTGTTGCTATATAAGCTCCCTGGACCTTCAGTTCAATGCCTGGCAACGTAGTTATCAGAGCTAGTCTGCTGTGCTCTTGTCTACTGATCCTGGTTCCAGTTATATCAGCTAAGTCTGCCTTTTGCTTTTTGCTATTTGTTTTGGTTTTGTATTTTTGTCCAGCTTGTTCCAAATCTATATCCTGACCTTTGCTGGAAGCTCTAGGGGGCTGGTGTTCTCCCCCCGGACCGTTAGACGGTTCGGGGGTTCTTGAATTTCCAGTGTGGATTTTGATAGGGTTTTTGTTGACCATATAAGTTACCTTTCTTTATTCTGCTATCAGTAAGCGGGCCTCTCTGTGCTAAACCTGGTTCATTTCTGTGTTTGTCATTTCCTCTTACCTCACCGTCATTATTTGTGGGGGGCTTCTATCCAGCTTTGGGGTCCCCTTCTCTGGAGGCAAGAAAAGTCTTTGTTTTCCTCTACTAGGGGTAGCTAGATTCTCCGGCTGGCGCGTGTCATCTAGAATCAACGTAGGAATGATCCCCGGCTACTTCTAGTGTTGGCGTTAGGAGTAGATATATGGTCAACCCAGTTACCACTGCCCTATGAGCTGGATTTTTGTATTCTGCAGACTTCCACGTTCCTCTGAGACCCTCGCCATTGGGGTCATAACACAAGCCCCCCACAAATAATAATGGTGAGGTAAGAGGAAATGACAAACACAGAAATGAACCAGGTTCAGCAAAGAGAGGCCAGCTTACTAATAGCAGAATATAGCAAGATAACTTATCTGGTCAACAAAAACCCTATAAAATCCACGCTGGAGATTCAAGAACCCCCGAACCGTCTAACGGTCCGGGGGGAGAACACCAGCCCCCTAGAGCTTCCAGCAAAGGTCAGGATACAGATAGGAACAAGCTGGACAAAAATACCAAACAAAACAAAAGCAAAAAGCAAAGAAGCAGACTTAGCTTGAAAAACAGGAACCAGGATCAGAGGACAAGAGCACAACAGATTAGCTCTGATTTCAACGATGCCAGGCATTGAACTGAAGGTCCAGGGAGCTTATATAGCAACGCCCCTGAACTAACGGCCCAGGTGAGGATATAGGAAAAGACAGACGCTCCAGAGTCAAATCACTAATGACCACTAGAGGGAGCGAAAAGCAAAATCACAACAGACAGGTCATCTGAGAAATCCAAGAGAGATCTGAACCAGTACTGAGACACTGACAGCTGGCATGAACTAACGACCTGGGCAGAGTTAAATAGGGAAGCCAGCAGAAGCAATAAAAGAGAGCAGCTGAGAAAGCCAACCTCAAAGATCAGCAGTTCCACTCAAAGCCACCAGAGGGTGTCCAAGGACAGAACTCACCAAAGTACCACTCACGACCACAGGAGGGAGCCCGAGAACGGAATTCACAATACTTAACCCTAGCCCTAACCCTAACCCTAGCCATAACCCTAACCCTAGCCCTAACCCTAGCCCTCACCCTAACTCTAACCCTAACCCTAGCCCTAACCCTAGCCCTCACCCTAGCCCTCACCCTAACCCTAACCCTAGCCCTAACCCTAGCCCTACCCCTAACCCTAATGGGAAAATGGAAATAAATAAATTTTTTAAATTTTTTATTTTTTCCCTAACTAAGGGGGTGATGAAGGGGGGTTTGATTTACTTTTATAGCGGGATTTTTAGCGGATTTTTATGATAGGCAGCCGTCACACACTGAAAGACGCTTTTTATTGCAAAAAATATTTTTTGTGTTACCACATTTTGAGAGCTATAATTTTTCCATATTTGAGTCCACAGAGTCATGTGAGGTCTTGTTCTTTGCGGGACGAGTTGACGTTTTTATTGGTAACATTTTTGGGCACATGACATTTTTTGATCGCTTTTTATTCCGATTCTTGTGAGGCAGAATGACCAAAAACCAGCTATTCATGAATTTCTTTTGGGGGAGGCGTTTATACCGTTTCGCGTTTGGTAAAATGGATAAAGCACTTTTATTCTTCGGGTCAGTACGATTACAGTGATACCTCATTTATATCATTTTTTTATGTTTTGGCGCTTTTATACGATAAAAACTATTTTATAGAAAAAATTATTATTTTTGCATCGCTTTATTCTGAGGACTATAACTTTTTTATTTTTTTGCTGATGATGCTGTATGGCGGCTCGTTTTTTGCGGGACAAGATGATGTTTTCAGCGGTATCATGGTTATTTATATCTGTCTTTTTGATCACGTGTTATTCCACTTTTTGTTTGGCGGTATGAGAATAAAGCGTTTTTTGCCTCGTTTTTTTTAAGGTGTTCACTGAAGGGGTTAACTAGTGATATAGTTTTATAGGTGGGGTCATTACGGATGCGGCGATATTAAATATGTGTACTTTTATTGTTTGATTTTTTTTATTTAGATAAAGAAATGTTTTTATGGGAATAATATTTTTTTTTTCTTTATTTAGGAATTTTTTTTTCTATTTTTTTTACACATGTGGAAATTTTTTTTTAACTTTTTTACTTTGTCCCAGGGGGGGACATCACAGATCGGTGATCTGACAGTTTGCACAGCACTCTGTCAGATCACCGATCTGAGTTCCAGCGCTGCAGGCTTACCAAGCACCTGCTCTGAGCAGGCACTTGGTAAGCCACCTCCCTCCCTGCAGGACCCGGATGCCACGGCCATTTTGGATCCGGGCCTGCTGCAGGGAGGAGAGGTAGGAGACCCTCGCAGCAACGCGATCACATCGCGTTGCTCCGAGGGTCTCAGGGAAGCTCGCAAGGAGCCCCCTCCCTGCGCGATGCTTCCCTTTACTGCCGGCACACCGCGATCATGTTTGATCGCGGTGTGCCGGGGGTTAATGTGCCGGGGGAGGTCCGTGACCATTCCTGGCACATAGTGCCGGATGTCAGCTGCGATAGTCAGCTGACCCCCGGCTGCGATCGGCCGTGCTCCCCCCGTGAGCGCGGCCGATCGCATATGACGTACTATCCCGTCGGTGGTCATACGGGCCCACCCCACCTCGACGGGATAGTATGTCCAATGTCAGAAAGGGGTTAAACTTTGCCTAGGCGCAGGGTCCCACTTTGCCTAAAACCGGCCCTGCCTACAAGTGTACAAATATATTATACAGTCACCATGTGACAAGTGGGCCTGTGTAACTTCAAATGCCAGGGCTGAATTTTAATCCCAGTCCAGCCCTGGGTAGAGGTCAAACCACAGCCCCATCGTGGTTACGTTCACTGGGGTCACTAGGTTGTGGGTGGCTGTTGGGTTTTGTAGACAATTTTGAGGATGGACGAGGGCATTTGATTGCAGCATGGGAACCTCCACAAACTGAACACTCGTGTTTATATTTGCATAACCTGAAAAATGACAGTGTCTTTCATTGAAAAAACAGCAAGATCCAGGTCTGCATACAGCGTACTGACCCCGCTCCGGAGGTGTTGGCAGCAGCTGCTTTGTTAAAGGGGGGGTGAAACATTTTGAGCCAACATAAGGCGAATAAATGTATCCGTGGCTTTAACTCCCCAACCCAAATAAGGTTGTAGAGCTAAGCACCTCCTGAATTCCTCATCACAGTGCCACCAAGAGCCTTGTATGAATTATATATAGTGTCCATGTAAATAAACATCTCAGAGCAGCGCTCTGGGTACTGCCGGCCCATAACATAGCCCATAACGAACATCACCTGTAACCAATTGTTAATAGCTTTTGCGACTTTCGGTTTATGTTCAAATGGTCTATCCACGGGTGCCATTCTTTATCAATCGTGTGTTGATCTGGGGACATGAGGGCCCAAATATCAACATAATCATTAGCCCAAATTTTGTTAACAGTCTCATTGTCTAAGTGAGACCCAAGGGGAGGTATACTGCAGAAAAATGCATCTTTATGCATGCTGGACTGAGCAGGGGATCTGATCTAGGAATATTACCTAACGGACGAGGGTTAACCAGAATCTTTTGACCCGAGGAGAAATCAGTCTGACTCAATATTGCTTTTAAGGCTGGAAGCAAACCCGCACCCTCCCCCCAAGCCCCTTCATATTGGTGCTCACCACCACCTTGCTGAACTGACTGAGCGGGAGGGCTGAAGCAACCTGCAGAGGAGTATCAGCATCCCGAGAATGATCCGGAACAATAGAGGTTCCAGGGGAGCGATGGTGACGCGTTGACCTATAACCCAAATCTCTTCTCGATCCACCAGACGACTCGACGGACGAGGAAGGTGATCGCCAGCACGATGATCTGGAACAGCGACAATGCCTATACAATCTTGAGCGGCGTGACGAATGCCTGCTCCTCTTGCTATGAGAGAGTACAAAATGACGGCGCCGATGGGGGCTATAAGACAAGGACGGGGATGAGGACCTGTGGTGCGGTTTCCGTGCCCCTAACGGCGTGATGTCTGGGCCGGGGTTCCAGTACCCGCTACTACAGGGACCAGAGAGGAAGCTGGCAAAATATGAGCACTAGAGGGCACTGCACCCATAGAGGGTAACTGTTGTGGTGGGATTTGCCCCTGCAAGGGGTTTAAATTGAGTTTTGGAATTAGTGGTGGTGGCATAGCAGCAGTACTGTTTATTAGAAGAGCACTAGCTGCATCTGATTGTCCAAGGGCCATGCAGTAAGTAGGGACACCGAGTGAGGACTGTGCATTAGGCACCTGCAAAGAGGAGGCAGGCTCCTCAAAAGAGGACGTGCAACTGATAGTCTAACCTCCCGTTGCAGTAATTGGCCGGCACAAGAGAGGTGGAGGGTGCAGGGGGGTATAAAATGGCAATGTTTTGTGTAAGGGGCTGAAAAATGGTGGCTCTGTGTTGCCTCTATGAAGAGGAAGGGGTGGGAACGCCGCGGGAGTTGAAGGGAGCGTGGCCACAGTACATGCGTATGACACATGTGCCCGCCCTGTGATGTCATGGGGGCAGGGCTTAGGCACTCCGGCAGGCAGATACACCGAGCGGACCGCCGGCCACCAGGAACGGACTCCTGAGCTACAGGAGGTTGTGCTTCCTGCTCCACCAAGATGCTGGTAAGCCAGGACGCACCTTCTCTCCTGATTCTGTCTTTCACCGCCAACATTAAATCATCAGCTATCTCTCACCGGCAGGCAGCACCACGCACAGGACAACACAGCCTCCAGGTCCCACAGTTGTGAGGAGAGACACAGGAAGAGGATGGGACAACATTTATAAAGGGGGCACAAAGGGAGGAGAATACAGGGGAAGTTGTCTCTAATGACAAACAGGAAGGGAGGGAATATGAATAATGCAAGGAACATTGGGACACAAAACTTTACCCCTTGTAAACGGGGCGCACCAGTCAGAGGGCATCCAATAAATGATTGAAGTGCCCTTCACGCTATCAGTATTTGGCCAGTATTTTACATCAGTATTTGTAAGCCAAAACCAGGAGTGGAACAATCAGAGGAAAAGTATAATAGAAACACGTCACCACTTCTGTATTTATCACCCACTACTGGTTTTAGCTTATAAATACTGATGTGAAATATTGACCAAACACTGATAGCGTGACTAAAGCCTTAAACAGGACCTGGTATGAAGTAAAAAATTACCATTTCTTATTTTATTTCCCTGAATATCCAATTTGTCTTTATAAAATGACCATGTGGTTCCAGATATACAGGCCTTTTAATTTAGTACATATTTTTGTGGTTTTTACCAATAAATAAGATAAAAAATTGGACACTTTTGACCTGGTGACAGGTCCTCTTTAAAGAAACCAATCACAACCAATAACAGAGCAGTTTTTATTTCATATTTCACATTTGATAAATAAAAGCTTAGCTGTGATTGTTACCGTCAACAAAAAGTTTTTTTTTTTTTCATTTAGCCAATTTATATAAAGCTGCCAATTTTTTTTCATTTTTTTTGCAAGCTGAAAATAGTGAAACTAATATTTCGCAGTATGATTATGCTCGTTACCTTCAACTTAGCTGTCTACAACCTTCTGTGATTCAAGAATTTCATTAAAGCAGTAGATATAAAGTATAAACATGCAATCCACATATTAATCTTCCTGTACTACTGAACTTCATTAATAGCCATTGCCTTTGACAACAGAATTGGGTGACAGCGTCTCCCATCAAAAGTCTCCAAGCTGTGTACTCTCCACGATACAGACCTCAAAATGCATCATTATAGAAAACAAATACAAGAGAGAAAAAGTGAACAATTATTAAAATGTTGCAGAGAAAATAAATTCATGTTTGTCAGGTACAAATTGCGTCAGCCATGTTCCCAAGTGAGCTTGGCAAGACTTAAGGCTGAGTCACACATAACGATATCGTTAACGATATCGTTGCAACGTCACGCTTTTGGTGACGTAGCAATGATCCCGCTAACAATCTCGTTATGTGTGACAGCGACCAACGATCAGGCCCCTCCTGGGAGATCTTTGGTTGTTGGGGAATGATCAGGACCATTTTTTGGTCGCTGATCACCCGCTGTCATCGCTGGATCGGTGTGTGTGACGCCGATCCAACGATGTGTTCACTTGTAACCAGGGTAAATATCGGGTTACTAAGCACAGGGCCGCGCTTAGTAACCCGATATTTACCCTGGTTACCATTGTAAAAGTAAAAAAAAAACAGTACATACTCACATTCTGATGTCTGTCACGTCCCCCGCACCAGACTGGCATATGTGCAGACTAATAGCAAACATAAATACCTGGTGTACCTCTCCTGCCACTCCTACCTTGTGTATGAAAAAGCTCTGTAGTTAATACTGTTCGGGTAGAGCTATCCGATAGCGCTATCCATGAAGAAAGTGAACGGGTAGAGCTATCCCATAGCCCTATTCCTAAAGGAAATGAACGGGTAGAGCTATCTGATAGCGCTATTCCTCAATGTTCCTGAGCGTAAGCTATTTCACATGGTTGAGCGCACCTGGAATCTGCCCCCAAGGCCCTGGCCCAATGTTTGGTCCGTAGACCGCTGCAAGGAGTTAGTCCCGCTTTTGTGTACAAAATTTTTTGGCTTTTACAATTGTTAAAAAGCTTAATAAAAGACTTATTTGTACACACAGTTGACAGTAAACCATTTGTCAACGTTAGGAATAAGTTTACCCTGCTCAAATATTTTGACCCTTATTTGTTGGCTTTTCCTTCCCCTGGAGAAAGCCACATATAACTGCCCATGTGAAAACACTGGGAGAGGCAAATAAATTCCTACAATATCCAAGGTCTGTCCCTGAGATTTATTGATGGTCATTGCAAGTTCCAACATGACAGGAAACTGACACTGTCGCATCCGGACTGGCAAGGTTTTATTTTTGGAAATCAGGTCAATTCTTGGAATAAGAACTGTGTGACCCTTTGCTTTTCCATTTAAAGCAATGGAATGCTTTCAAGCTTCTCACATAAAGCCTTGTGCCATTAAAAAGACCACGCTTTCTGTTAAGATTACGCAGGAGCATAATTACAGCTCATGGTTTCAGCTTTAGTTCATGAGGAGGCATCCCAGTGGGATTCAAAGAGTTAAGGAACTCTACAGGGTAATCTGTGAGAATAACACCCTCCTCTTCAGCAATTGTGTCCACGGAGCGATATGTTGAGTGTTCACCTTGAACTTGACTAAGAATTTTGTCATTCAAGGCATGAACGTCATCATTCAATGGCATAAGAATTGCTTTATTGGCAATTGCTTCTACCATTGCATCTGTAATCTCAATTGAGTCACCAAAAATAGCAGTAATTAAATCACCCTCTTCAATAAAAGAATTTGGAATTTCAATTGTGCCTTCTGGTAGACCATATACTTTTGACAACTCTCCATTGCCAAGTTTCAGTAACCATGAGTTGTACTCAACTTCATCCTGAGATGTTCTCATATTCTGTTGTAACTGGAACCGTTAAAACTGATTCCAGGCTTTTGAGTATTTAATGGTGGACTGTACAATTTGGGCTCTTTTTCCACCTTCCTCTATTGGTAGGGTTTGACGAACGTCACCACCGTTTATGAAAACTTTTCCACCAAATCGTCTTTTTTTCCACATATGTCTTAGAACAAATTATCCACAGCTTTCATACTAAAACAGGGAGTCATTGTTACTTTGTCTCAAATAACGACAGATGACTCCCTAAGCTCCTTTTCTTGAAGTGAGGTTGGCTTAATTTTTGACACTGTGGTCTCATTTGTTGTAATTCCAAGGCCACACTTGGAATGGTAGGTGCTACCGTTTTGTAGTAATGTAGCTGCCAATCCAGTGGAGGCTACTGAGCAAATAGACTTCTTTTCTGCTTGTAGTGTCTTGTGCAAGCAGTTGTACAAAAACGTCTTCCCACTGACTCCTGGGCATTCCAGAAAAAAACAGTGAGCTAGTGTCGTCTGTCTGTGATGCAGCATTGACTGCTTGCATAATTGCATCGAAAGCTGATTTCTGAGCTTCATTAAGCATAGCTTTCAATTGCTCAGCCTCCTGCTTTATTACAGCATAATTCAGTTGGTCCAGTATTTCATCTGGAACTTTTACTGGAGTTGGCAATCCGTAGTCAGCACAGGACTTTTTATCGCTTAATTCATTAATATCACGAAAAGCCAGTTGCTCAGCAATTTCTGGACTATACCACCTGGTGTAATCCTCTATAAATTCGGTTTTATATTTTTTGCCATAATGCCAATGGTTTAGCTGGTTCCCCATATACACAAATTATAGCAAATAATTTGCGAAGTTGGTAGGGCATTTGGAAAGCGATTGCATCCATTATTCCGTCTTCCCATCGGGAATCGTCCAAAAGATAAAGATCAATGCACGCATTTTTATATGTGTCATGTACGACTCCATTGACAGTCCTTAAGGTAGCATAAGACTTTGCTCCTCTTACGAGAAGTAAAAGGAGTCTTAGGTAATACAGCTCACCAACTGTTAAAGAGACTGTATACATTCGGGCAATTTTTTTTTCCAAATTGAGCCCGTCGTTTTTTCCATCCTCAAGTACAGCTTTTCTATCCCAAACATAGTGTTCAGGGATTTCACTGTACAAATACTGAGGGGCGGACGCGTCAATTCTGTTTAGCTCAAAATAAGCCTGCAGACTAGAGGCTTTTGAGTCTGAAATAACCATATCCACATTACCATCTTCGAAAAACACTTGCTGCATGTTGTCAAGGTGAACAGCAAGCCTTTTAATGGTATATGAAGCATCATGCATTTTATTTTTTCTGAGTTTCCACATGCCCTCAGGGGCGCTTATATACCGAGAATCTAGGTACATGGCTGGTTCATTCCAGTTTAATGTATTAAACTTGATATTGGCACAGTCATGTCCTTTGTATACATATTTGAAAAGATATTTCACACTTTTTATTGAAGCATATATCTCAACATTGATATGGCAATTGTACTCGAGTAATAAATAAGGGTTGTATGGAACTACCCATCTATTGTCAATTTCTCACGTTCCTCGTCTGGGTTTCCCAGGATTGCGTCGAAGGTACTGTGGATAACCATCAACATTGGGCTTTATTTCTGTATTAAATTTCTTTGGGAATTTTTTTGCGCATTGACCATCTGTCATGCATATAGCACCAGGTTGATCTTCGCCACATGGGCCATGAATCATGTGCTTCATCACTGCCTCATGCAGTTTTGGATTTGCTGTCTCATTTGGGATTTCCGAAGAGACCAATTCATCAATTATTTCTTTGTCCCTCGGTTTATCTTCCTCTCCAAGGATTAAAAGCATGTGAGCGAGTGGTAGTCATGCTTTTGAAATTCTATTACATGCACATAGGCAACTACACGGCCAAAAATATGTTATTTCAAAATCTCGTTAAGCACGGCTTGGAGTTTGATTTTAAATACTCGTGCAACCAAATCTGGTCTGAACTCTGGCCTTTGCCATGGTTCTAAGTTTTCAGTAATTTCTTTCCACTTTGGGTTACAGGTCATCGTAACAAAAAGATCTGGCTTTCCGAATTTTCGGACAATTGTCATGGCGTCTGGGTAATTTTACTGCATAGCTCTTGGTCTTCCACTGAAAGTGGACAGTAAAATTACTGGTGTCCCAGCTTTTAGCCCTTGGTGTAATGCAGCATTATGGATGTGATCCATAATGCCGGCATAACAGTTGACGTGTAATGCCTTTTGATTTTGTTTTACATATTCGATCCTGTCGGATTCAATTTTGACGTAACTGTCAACGATAAATTGTTGCGTCAACTTCCCAGCATTTAAAAGGGGATTGAACTAGTCACGAATGGCAAGCCTGTATGCATAGTACTGCAATAGGGTGATTTTTTCTTGTCGATCTTGATCCACTGGTATGGATGGTAGATGAATGTCACCAATTCCTTGATGTTGCACACTTAGAGCAATTGGAGTTGTCAAATTTATTGTCCATCCACTGTCCCCATATGGGAATAGAAGTGGATATGTCATTGCATCACACTTTCTGTGAAGAAAGCTGATTTGAACAGTTTGTTTTTCACTTTTGAGGTGAACTCTGATGTCCCTATTAAATGGGGGTTCACCTATTGCATTTTGATAGCTACTTCATTGCACCTTGGTGCATTATAGCATTTCTGGCCATCATTGTAGTCATTTACTGTATAATTGACATGGTTATTTCAAGTGGATCGCGATTTTCTAATTCAGCAATCCTCTCTTCCTCTATTTCAAATTCCCTCATCATTGTGAAGGCTCTTGCGAGTGTGTTAATTGCTTTCATTTTCTCTCCAAGAGATGATAGCAGTGCTGGGAGGCACTTTTTATTTGCTTGACTTATTGTACTTAATGCTTCTTCACTATCCAAGATATAAATCTGGGCAAACTTGGGAAAACTACCCACAGCGGGATGTAATGGGGAAGTTCTGTGGTAAATTTGTCCATGAATTCAAAAACAGTATGGACCATGCCCAGGAGGTGGCGGTACTTGTGCTCCCATTGATGCCAAAGCAAGCGAGCTATTGTATTGCCTTATATTTTCTATAAAGTTATAGGAGTGCTGATGCTCTCCTTTCATCAACTTGGCTAATAGATCAACCATACGAATGAGACATAATTGGATGCGCCCTTCCTCTGGAAGGGAGTGTTTTGTCCTGCGCCATTTCGTCTTTGAAATTTTTAGATTGGCAGAACTGACATTGAAATGTCAGTTCGCCAGCATAGTGCTCTTCAATACGTGTCTCATCAATTTGATTGAGAAGTCCTCTAGCGGCAAATGTTACTTGCCATCATCGAGTGGCTCTTGCATTTTGGACACGTATTCTATCTTGTTCTCTTGCGTGTTGCTCGTGGTCGTGCAGCATTAGATGCTCTACGTGATTCAGTTACTTCATTTGTTTCTCTTGCTCTGGCGGCCCTCTGTCGGGCTGCATTAGGAGTTCTTCGACAATTTTGTTCATCTTCTGTTTCATTAAGACACAGGTTACGCATCCGTATGCGATTCGCTTCTTTACGTGCAGCAGCGCGCTCAATTTGATCCATCTTTGCAATCTCGCCTCACAGTGTTGCCTCACAGGCTAACATTCAAAAAAGGCTTATGCCTTAACTCGCCACCAGGGGGAGCTCCTCTCCTTAAGTATCCATGGTTACTCCCAACTGTGGATGACTCCTTGTGCACAGATACACGGACACGTCCAAATTAGGTATATTGATAAGTACAATCTGATAAATAAATGGATTGCACTCTGACTAGTATTAGTCAATGATTCAGTGCTCATCTGTGATTTTTTCTTAGTTTATATCAGACTGAGAAAAAAATGGCAACATGCTGCAAGTGGCCGCATATATTGGAAGATACTCGCCAATTCAAGTCAATCGATGCGAGGAAAAAAAAACGCACAGAACACGGACTGTTGTGAATTTGGATTCTGGGCTCCCCCGGTGGCTACTGGTGGAATTGAACTGGTGTCTTCATCTTCTCTGTTCACCTGTTCCCATCAAGATGTGGGAGTCGCTATATAACCTTGCTGCTCTGTTAGTTGCTTGCCGGTCAACAATGTTATCAGAAGCCTCTCTGTGCTTGTTCCTGCTCCTAGACAACTACTAGATTAGTTAGACTCTTGTCCATGTTTGTTTTTGCATTTTGTTCCAGTTCACAGCTGTAGTTTCGTTACTGTGTCTGGAAAGCTCTTGTGAACGGGAATTGCCACTCTGGTGTTATGAGTTAATGCCAGAGTTTTAAAGTAATTTCTGGATGGTGTTTTTGATAGGGTTTTCAGCTGACCATGAAAGTGTCCTTTCTGTCTTCTGCTATGTAGTAAGTGGACCTCAAATTTGCTAAACCTATTTTCATACTACGTTTGTTATTTCATCTCAACTCACCGCCAATACATGTGGGGGGCCTCTGTCTCCTTTCGGGGTATTTCTCTAGAGGTGAGCTAGGACTAATATTTTCCTCTGCTAGCTTTATTTAGTCCTCCGGCTGGGCTGGGCATCTAGAATCAACGTAGGCATGCTACCCGGCCACTGCTAGTTGTGCGTTAGGTTTAGTTCATGGTCAGCTCAGTTCCCATCTTCCAAGAGCTAGTTCCTATATATGCTTATGCTATGTTCTCTTGCCATTGAGATCATGACAGTTTGACCGGACCACAAAGTATTAATTGTTTGGGCTGAAGCAGGAGAAAAAGAAGTGTTGAAGGGAAATTTTTTTTTTTTCCCCTCAGAGTTTTGCTGCCTAGCCCTTAATTGCTGTCTAGCTGCTTCTTACCTCCTCTTAACCCTTGAATGGCTCTGTGTCCACCTGTTTGTAATGGATCTTCAGAGTGTAACTGCAGGTTTGAATAATCTCGCCACGAAGGTACAAAATTTGCAAGATTTTGTTTGTCATGCACCTGTATCTGAGCCGAGAATTCCTTGGCCGGAATTTTTCTCGGGGAATAGATCCGGGTTTCAGAATTTTCGAAATAATTGCAAATTATTTTTGTCTCTGAAATCTCGCTCTGCCGGAGACCCTGCACAGCAGGTCAGGATTGTGATTTCCTTGCTCCGGGGCGACCCTCAAGACTGGGCTTTTTCATTGACACCAGGGGATCCTGCGTTGCTCAATGTGGATGCGTTTTTTCTGGCCTTGGGGTTGCTTTATGACGAACCTCATTTGGAGCTTCAGGCAGAAAAAACTTTGATGTCCCTATCTCAGGGGCAAGATGAAGCGGAAATTTACTGCCAAAGATTCCGTAAATGGTCTGTGCTTACTCAGTGGAATGAGTGCGCCCTGGCGGCGACTTTCAGAGAGGGTCTCTCTGATGCCATTAAGGATGTTATGGTGGGGTTCCCTGTGCCTGCAGGTCTGAATGAGTCCATGACAATGGCTATTCAGATCGATAGGCGTTTGCGGGAGCGTAAACCAGTGCACCATCTGGCGGTGTCCACTGAGAAGTCGCCAGAGAGTATGCAGTGTGATAGAATTCTGTCCCGAAGCGAGCGGCAGAATTTTAGACGGAAAAATGGGTTGTGTTTCTATTGTGGTGATTCTACTCATGTTATATCAGCATGCTCTAAGCGCACTAAAAAGCTTGGTAAATCTGTTTCCATTTGCACCTTACCGTCTAAATTTATTCTATCTGTGACCCTGATTTGCTCTTTGTCATCTATTACCACGGACGCCTATGTCGACTCTGGCGCCGCTTTGAGTCTTATGGATTGGTCCTTTGCCAAACGCTGTGGGTATGATTTAGAGCCTTTGGAGACTCCTATTCCTCTGAAGGGGATTGACTCCACCCCATTGGCTAATAATAAACCACAATACTGGACACAAGTAACTATGCGTATTAATCCGGATCACCAGGAGATTATTCGCTTTCTGGTGCTGTATAATCTACATGATGATTTGGTGCTAGGATTGCCTTGGCTGCAATCTCACAACCCAGTCCTCGACTGGAGAGCTATGTCTGTGTTGAGCTGGGGATGTAAGGGGGCTCATGGGGATGTACCTGTGGTTTCCATTTCATCATCCATTCCCTCTGAAATTCCTGAGTTCCTGTCTGACTATCGTGACGTCTTTGAAGAATCCAAGCTTGGTTCGTTACCTCCGCACCGAGAGTGCGATTGTGCCATAGATTTAATCCCGGGTAGTAAATACCCAAAGGGTCGTTTATTTAATCTGTCTGTGCCTGAACATGCTGCTATGCGAGAATATATAAAGGAGTCCTTGGAAAAGGGACATATTCGTCCATCGTCATCTCCCTTAGGAGCCGGTTTTTTCTTTGTGTCAAAAAAAGACGGCTCTTTGAGACCATGTATTGATTATCGGCTTTTGAATAAAATCACTGTTAAATATCAATACCCATTGCCGTTGCTGACTGATTTGTTTGCTCGCATAAAGGGGGCCAAGTGGTTCTCTAAGATTGACCTTCGTGGGGCGTATAATTTGGTGCGAATCAGGCAGGGGGATGAGTGGAAAACCGCATTTAATACGCCCGAGGGCCACTTTGAGTATTTAGTGATGCCTTTTGGTCTTTCTAATGCTCCGTCAGTTTTCCAGTCCTTTATGCATGATATTTTTCGCGATTATTTGGATAAATTTATGATTGTGTATCTGGATGATATTCTGATTTTTTCGGATGACTGGGACTCTCATGTCCAGCAAGTCAGGAGGGTTTTTCAGGTTTTGCGGTCTAATTCTTTGTGTGTGAAGGGTTCTAAGTGTGTTTTTGGGGTACAGAGGATTTCCTTTTTGGGATATATTTTTTCCCCCTCTTCCATTGAAATGGATCCTGTCAAGGTTCAAGCTATTTGTGATTGGACGCAGCCCTCTTCTCTTAAGAGTCTTCAGAAATTTTTGGGCTTTGCTAACTTTTATCGTCGATTTATTGCTGGTTTTTCGGATATTGCTAAGCCATTGACCGATTTGACTAAGAAGGGTGCTGATGTTGCTGATTGGTCCCCTGATGCTGTGGAGGCCTTTCGGGAGCTTAAGCGCCGTTTTTCCTCTGCCCCTGTGTTGCGTCAGCCTGATGTTGCTCTACCTTTTCAGGTTGAGGTCGACGCTTCTGAGATCAGAGCTGGGGCAGTGTTGTCGCAGAAAAGTTCTGACTGCTCCGTGATGAGGCCTTGTGCCTTCTTTTCCCGTAAATTTTCGCCCGCTGAGCGGAATTATGATGTTGGGAATCGGGAGCTTTTGGCCATGAAGTGGGCTTTTGAGGAGTGGCGCCATTGGCTTGAGGGGGCCAGACATCAGGTGGTGGTATTGACTGACCACAAAAATTTGATTTATCTTGAGACCGCCAGGCGCCTGAATCCTAGACAGGCACGCTGGTCATTATTTTTCTCTCGGTTTAATTTTGTGGTGTCATACCTACCGGGTTCTAAGAATGTTAAGGCGGATGCCCTTTCTAGGAGTTTTGAGCCTGACTCGCCTGGTAACTCTGAGCCCACAGGTATCCTTAAGGATGGAGTGGTATTGTCAGCCGTTTCTCCAGACCTGCGGCGGGCCTTGCAGGAGTTTCAGGCGGAGAGACCTGATCGTTGCCCACCTGATAAACTGTTTGTTCCTGATGATTGGACCAGTAGAGTCATCTCTGAGGTTCATTCTTCTGCGTTGGCAGGTCATCCTGGCATTTTTGGTACCAGGGATTTGGTGGCAAGGTCCTTCTGGTGGCCTTCCCTGTCACGAGATGTGCGAGGCTTTGTACAGTCTTGTGACGTTTGTGCTCTGGCCAAGCCTTGTTGTTCTCGGGCTAGTGGATTATTGTTGCCCTTGCCTATTCCTAAGAGGCCTTGGACGCACATCTCGATGGATTTTATTTCAGATCTGCCTGTTTCTCAGAAGATGTCTGTCATCTGGGTGGTGTGTGACCGTTTTTCTAAGATGGTCCATTTGGTTCCTCTGCCCAAGTTACCTTCTTCTTCCGAGTTGGTTCCTCTGTTTTTTCAAAATGTTGTTCGTTTGCATGGTATTCCTGAGAATATCGTTTCTGACAGAGGGACCCAATTCGTGTCTAGATTTTGGCGGGCATTCTGTGCTAGGATGGGCATAGATTTATCTTTTTCGTCCGCTTTCCATCCTCAGACGAATGGCCAGACCGAGCGGATTAATCAGACCCTGGAGACATATCTGAGGTGTTTTGTGTCTGCTGACCAGGATGATTGGGTTGCTTTTTTGCCATTGGCGGAGTTCGCTCTCAATAATCGGGCCAGCTCTGCCACTTTGGTGTCCCCGTTTTTCTGTAATTCGGGGTTTCATCCTCGATTTTTCTCTGGTCAGGTGGAATCTTCGGATTGTCCTGGAGTAGATGCTGTGGTGGAGAGATTGCATCAGATCTGGGGGCAGGTGGTGGACAATTTGAGGTTGTCCCAGGAGAAGACTCAGCTTTTTGCCAACCGCCACCGTCGTGTTGGTCCTCGGCTTTCTGTTGGGGATTTGGTGTGGTTGTCTTCTCGTTTTGTCCCTATGAGGGTCTCTTCTCCTAAGTTTAAGCCTCGGTTTATCGGCCCGTATAAGATATTGGAGATTCTTAACCCTGTTTCCTTCCGTTTGGACCTCCCTGCATCCTTTTCTATTCATAACGTTTTTCATCGGTCATTATTGCGCAGGTATGAGGTACCGGTTGTGCCTTCCGTTGAGCCTCCTGCTCCGGTGTTGGTTGAGGGTGAGTTGGAGTACGTTGTGGAGAAAATCTTGGACTCTCGTGTTTCCAGACGGAGACTCCAGTATCTGGTCAAGTGGAAGGGATACGGCCAGGAGGATAATTCTTGGGTGAATGCATCTGATGTTCATGCCTCCGATCTGGTTCGTGCCTTTCATAGGGCCCATCCTGATCGCCCTGGTGGTTCTGGTGAGGGTTCGGTGCCCCCTCCTTGAGGGGGGGGTACTGTTGTGAATTTGGATTCTGGGCTCCCCCGGTGGCTACTGGTGGAATTGAACTGGTGTCTTCATCTTCTCTGTTCACCTGTTCCCATCAAGATGTGGGAGTCGCTATATAACCTTGCTGCTCTGTTAGTTGCTTGCCGGTCAACAATGTTATCAGAAGCCTCTCTGTGCTTGTTCCTGCTCCTAGACAACTACTAGATAAGTTGGACTCTTGTCCATGTTTGTTTTTGCATTTTGTTCCAGTTCACAGCTGTAGTTTCGTTACTGTGTCTGGAAAGCTCTTGTGAACGGGAATTGCCACTCTGGTGTTATGAGTTAATGCCAGAGTTTTAAAGTAATTTCTGGATGGTGTTTTTGATAGGGTTTTCAGCTGACCATGAAAGTGTCCTTTCTGTCTTCTGCTATGTAGTAAGTGGACCTCAAATTTGCTGAACCTATTTTCATACTACGTTTGTTATTTCGTCTCAACTCACCGCCAATACATGTGGGGGGCCTCTGTCTCCTTTCGGGGTATTTCTCTAGAGGTGAGCTAGGACTAATATTTTCCTCTGCTAGCTTTATTTAGTCCTCCGGCTGGGCTGGGCATCTAGAATCAACGTAGGCATGCTACCCGGCCACTGCTAGTTGTGCGTTAGGTTTAGTTCATGGTCAGCTCAGTTCCCATCTTCCAAGAGCTAGTTCCTATATATGCTTATGCTATGTTCTCTTGCCATTGAGATCATGACACATCCCTGCGTGGCCTTGCTGCATCTCATTCCGTGCCAGCAGCTCTTCCGACCGAGTGATCACATATCCCCTGATCATAAGCTAATGAATATTCACTCCACTCCTATGGGAGTAGAGAGAGGTGAATATTTATTACCTTAACCCCTTCATGACCCAGCCTATTTTGGCCTTAATGACCTTGCAGTTTTTTGCAATTCTGACCAGTGTCCCTTTATGAGGTAATAACTCAGGAACGCTTCAACGGATCCTAGCGATTCTGAGATTGTTTTTTCGTGACATATTGGGCTTCATGTTAGTGGTAAATTTAGGTTGATAATTTTTGAATTTATTTGTGAAAAAAATGGAAATTTGGCGAAAATTTTGAAAATTTCGCAATTTTCACATTTTGAATTTTTATTCTGTTAAACCAGAGAGTTATGTGACACAAAATAGTTAATAAATAACATTTCTCACATGTCTACTTTACATCAGCACAATTTTGGAAACAAATTTTTTTTTTGCTAGGAAGTTATAAGGGTTAAAATTTGACCAGTGATTTCTCATTTTTACAACAAAATTTACAAAACCATTTTTTTTACGGACCACCTCACATTTGAAGTCATTTTGAGGGTTCTATATGGCTGAAAATACCCAAAAGTGACACCATTCTAAAAACTGCACCCCTCAAGGTGCTCAAAACCATATTCAAGAAGTTTATTAACTCTTCAGGTGTTTCACAGCAGCAGAAGCAACATGGAAGTAAAAAATGAACATTTAACTTTTTAGTCACAAAAATGATCTTTTAGCAACAATTTTTTTATTTTCCCAAGGGTAAAAGGAGAAACTGGACCACGAACTTTGTTGTCCAATTTGTCCTGAGTATGCTGATACTTCATATGTGGGGGTAAACCACTGTTTGGGCGCATGGCAGGGCTCAGAAGGGAAAGAGCGCCATTTGACTTTTTGAATGAAAAATTGGCTCCAATCTGTAGCGGACACCATGTCATGTTTGGAGAGCCCCGTGTGCCTAAACATTGGAGCTCCCACACAAGTGACCCCATTTTGGAAACTAGACCCCCCAAGGAACTTATCTAGAAGCATAGTGAGCACTTTAAACCCCCAGGTGCTTCACAAATTGATCCGTAAAAATGAAAAAGTACTTTTTTTTCACAAAAAAATTATTTTAGCCTCAATTTTTTCATTTTCACATGGGCAACAGGATAAAATGGATCCTAAAATTTGTTGGACAATTTCTCCTGAGTACACCGATACCTCATATGTGGGGGTAAACCACTGTTTGGGCACATGGTAAGGCTCAGAAGGGAAGGAGTGCCATTTGACTTTTTGAATGAAAAATTATCTCCATCGCTAGCGGAAACCATGTCACGTTTGGAGAGCCCCTGTGTGCCTAAACATTGGAGCTCCCACACAAGTGACCCCATTTTGGAAACTAGACCCCCCAAGGAACTTATCTAGAAGCATAATGAGCACTTTAATCCCTCAGGTGCTTCACAAATTGATCCGTAAAAATGAAAAAGCACTTTTTTTTCACACAAAATTTATTTTAGCCTCAATTTTTTAATTTTCACATGGGCAACAGGATAAAATGGATCCTAAAAGTTATTGGGCAATTTCTCCTGAGTATGCCGATACCTCATATGTGGGGGTAAACCACTGTTTGGGTGCACGGCAAGGCTCGGAAGGGGAGGCGCGCCATTTGACTTTTTGAATGGAAAATTAGCTCCAATCGTTAGCGGACACCATGTCGCGTTTGGAGAGCCCCTATGTGCCTAAACATTGGAGCTCCCCTACAAGTGACCCCATTTTGGAAACTAGACCCCCCAAGGAACTAATCTAGATGCATATTGAGCACTTAAAACCCCCAGGTGCTTCACAGAAGTTTATAACGCAGAGCCGTGGCACACGTCGGGGTTCGGAAAGGAAGTAGTGACATTTTGAAATGCAGACTTTGATGGAATGCTCTGCAGGCGTCAGGTTGCGGTTGAAGAGCCCCTGATGTGCCTAAACAGTAGGAACTCCCCACAAGTGACCCCATTTTGGAAACTAGACCCCCAAGGGAACTTATCTAGATATGTGGTGAGCACTTTGAACCCCCAAGTGCTTCACAGAAGTTTACAACGCAGAGCCGTGAAAATAAAAAAATAATTTTCTTTCCTCAAAAAAGATGTTTTAGCAAGCAAGTTTTTATTTTCACAAGGGTAAAAGGAGAAATTGGACCCCAATATTTGTTTCCCAGTTTGTTGTGAGTACGCTGATACCCCACATGTGGGGGTAAACCACTGTTTGGGCGCACGTCAGGGCTCGGAAGGGAAGTAGTGACATTTGAAATGCAGACTTTGATGGAATGGTCTGCGGGCGTCACGTTGCATTTGCAGAGCCCCTGATGTGCCTAAACAGTAGAAACCCCCCACAAGTGACCCCATTTTGGAAACTAGACCCCCCAAGGAACTTATCTAGATGTGTGGTGAGCACATTCAAGCCCCAAGTGCTTCACAGAAGTTTACAACGCAGAGCCGTGAAAATAAAAAATCATTTTTCTTTCCTCAAAAAAGATGTTTTAGCAAGCAATTTTTTATTTTCACAAGGGTAACAGGAGAAATTGGACCCCAATATTTGTTGCCCAGTTTGTTGTGAGTACGCTGATACCCCATATGTGGGGGTAAACTACTGTTTGGGCGCACGTCAGGGCTCGGAAGGAAAGTAGTGACATTTGAAATGCAGACTTTGATGGAATGGTCTGCGGGCGTCACGTTGCATTTGCAGAGCCCCTGATGTGCCTAAACAGTAGAAACCACCCACAAGTGACCCCATTTTGGAAACTAGACCCCCCAAGGAACTTATCTAGATGTGTGGTGAGCACTTTCAACCCCCAAGTGCTTCACAGAAGTTTATAACGCAGAGCCGTGAAAATAAAAAATAATTGTTCTTTCCTCAAAAATTATGTATTAGCAAGTAATTTTTTATTTTTGCAAGGGTAACAGGAGAAATTGGACCCCAATATTTGTTGCCCAGTTTGTCCTGGGTACGCTGGTACACCATATGTGGGGATAAACCACTGTTTGGGCGCACGTCGGGGCTTGGAAGAGAGGGAGCACCATTTGACTTTTTGAACGCAAGATTGGCTGGAATCAATGGTGGCGCCATGTTGCGTTTGGAGACCCCTGATGTGCCTAAACAGTGGAAACCCCTCAATTCTAACTTCATCACTAACCCCAACACACCCCTAACCCTAATCCCAACTGTAGCCATAACCCTAATCACAACCCTAACCCCAACACACCCCTAACCACAACCCTAACCCCAACACACCCGTAACCCTAATCCTAACCCTAATCCCAACCTTAACCCTAATCCCAACCCTAACCACAACTGTAACCCCAACACACCCCTAACTCTATCCGTAACCCTAACCACAAGCCTAATCTTAACCCTATTTCCAACCCTAGCCCTAATTCCAACCCTAAATCTAATTCCAACCCTAACCCTAAGGCTATGTGCCCACGTTGCGGCTTCGTGTGAGATTTTTCTGCACGATTTTTGAAAAATCTGCAGGTAAAAGGCACTGCGTTTTACCTGCGGACTTACAGCGTATTTCCAGTGTTTTTTTGTGCGGATTTCACCTGCGGATTCCTATTGAGGAACAGGTGTAAAACGCTGCGGAATCCGAACAAAGAAATTACATGCTGCGGAAAATACAATGCAGTGTTTCCGCATGGAATTTTCCGCACCATGGGCACAGCGGATTTGGTTTTCCATAGGTTTACATGGTACTGTAAACCTGATGGAAAACTGCTACGAATTCGCAGCGGCCAATCCACTGCGGATCCGCGGCCTATCCGCTGCGCATCCGCGGCCAATCCGCTGCGGATCCGCGGCCAATCCGCTGCGGATCCGCAGCCAAATCCGCACTGTGTGCACATGCCATAACCCTAACCCTACCCCTAACCCTAACCCTAACCCTACCCCTAGTTTTAACCCTAGTTCTAACCCTAACCCTAGTGAAAAAAGAAAAAAAAATATTTTCTTTATTTTATTATTGTCCCTACCTATGGGGGTGATAAAGGGGGGGGTCATTTACTATTTTTTTTATTTTGATCACTGTGATAGGTTATATTACAGTGATCAAAATATACCTGGAACTCATCTGCCGGCCGGCAGATTCGGCGGGCGTACTGCGCATGCGCCCGCCATTTTGGAAGATGGCGGCGCCCATGAAGAAGACGGACGGGCATCGGGAGGCCCGGTAAGTATGAGGGGGGGGAGATCTGAGTATGGGGGGGTGGATCGGAGGACGGGGAGGAGCCATCGGAGTACGGGGGGAGCGGGCAGGAGGACGGGGGAGCCGACAGGAGGACGGAGGGGAGCGGAGAGGAGGACGGGGCAGAAAGGACAACTGGGGGGGCGATCGGTGGCAGTGGGGGGGGGTCAGATCGGGGTCTCCAGCCATGGCAGATGCTATTGCAGCATCGGCCATGGCTGGATTGTAATATTTCACCATTTTTATAGGTGAAATATTACAAATCGCTCTGATTGGCAGTTTCACTTTCAACAGCCAATCAGAGCGATCGTAGCCACGGGGGGGTGAAGCCACCCCCCCTGGGCTGAAGTACCACTCCCCCTGTCCCTGCAGATCGGGTGAAATCGGAGTTAACCCTTTCACCCACTCTGCAGGGATGCGATCATTCCATGACGCCACATAGGCGTCATGGGTCGGATTGGCACGGGTTTTCATGATGCCTACGTGGCGTCAAAGGTCGGGAAGGGGTTAATGAGCAGGAGACACGTGATCACTCGGCCGGAAGAGCTGCTGGCACCGGAACGAGATGCAGCGAGAGAAGGCAAGTAGGATATGTGCTGGAAGACAGCAGCTGCGGCTATAACTGTGTGTACTATTAGAGAAATTAATATTCACTTCCAGCACAGTGAATATTAATTTCTCTTTAGCAGCGGGCACAGGCCTTAGCCGCAGTTACAGCTCCTGCCTCTGTTACCCGCTGCTCCGCCGCTCCCCCTCCCCCGCCGTCTTTCTGGGATAATGACTCGCGCATAAGCCGAGCGGGGCGTTTTCAGCACAAAAAAATGTGCCAAAAAACTCGGCTTATACACAAGTATATACGGTAGATAGAATAGATATATACATAGAACAGATGGATAGAAAGATGTCACTGAAATTTATATGATTAGTGTTAAAGGTGTAGTTTAGTGTTCATTTATTTAGCTAATAATTCAATAAATTAAAGAGAAAAATGGCATGGTCCCCCTACTTTTTCTTAACCAGCTTTACCATGTTCACTAAATGCTAAAACTAACTGCCGTTATGATTCTCCTGGTCATTACGAGTTCATAGACACCCAGCATGTCTAGGTTCATTTTTATCTAAGTGGTGAAAAAAAAATCCTAAGTTTGGTAAAAAAAAAAAAGGCACCATTTTCCGAGACTTGTAGCGTCTCCATTTTTCATGATTTTGGTATGGGTGATGGCTTACTTTTTGCACGCCAAGCTGACACTTTTATTGATACCATTTTGATGTGGATACGATCTTTTTCCCCCGTTATTGCATTTTATTGCAATGTAGCGGCAACCAAAAAAACTAAATTCTGACATTTTGAATATTTTCCTCATTATACCATTTAGCGATCAGGTTAAAGGCCCCGTCTCACATAGCGAGATCGCTAGCGAGATCGCTGCTGAGTCACAAGTTTTGTGACGCAACAGCGACCTCCATAGCGATCTCGCTATGTGTGACACGTACCAGCGATCAGGCCCCTGCTGCGAGATCGCTGGTCGTGTCGGAATGGCCTGGACCTTTTTTTGGTCATTGAGGCCCCGCTGACATTGCTGAATCGGTGTGTGTGACACCGATCCAGCGATGTCTTCACTGGTAACCAGGGTAAACATCGGGTTACTAAGCGCAGGGCCGCGCTTAGTAACCCGATGTTTACCCTGGTTACCAGCGTAAATGTAAAAAAAAACAAACAATACATACTCGCCTTCTGATGTCCGTCAGGTCCATTGCCGTCTGCTTCCTGCTCTCACTGACTGCCGGCCGTACAGTGAGAAGTGAGAGCACAGCAGTGACGTCACCGCTGCGCTCTGCTCTCACTGTACGGCCGGATCTCAGTCAGAGCAGGAAGCAGACGGCAAGGGACCTGGACACCGAAAGGCGAGTATGTAGTGTTTGTTTTTTTTGGTAACCAGGGTAAACATCGGGTTACTAAGCGCGGCCCTGCGCTTAGTAACCCGATGTTTACCCTGGTTACCCGGGTGCTGCAGGGGGACTTCGGCATCGTTGAAGACAGTTTCAACGATGCCGAACTCGTTCCCCTGATCGTTGGTCGCTGGGGAGAGCGGTCTGTGTGACAGCTCCCCAGCGACCACACAGCGACTTACCAACGATCACGGCCAGGTCATATCGCTGGTCGTGATCGTTGGTAAATCGCTAAGTGAGACGGGGCCTTAATTCTTTTTTTTTATAAAGACTAAAAACATCAGCCCTCAGCTGCCCGAGTCATGATGCATCCATAAGATGTGCCAAATCTGGCACTTAGCCTTGCTTTTCCACTTGCCATGGTACGGTAGAAAGTAGGGTTGGGGTTGATGTCAGCTTTGTATTGTGAGCTGACATCAGGCCCAGGGGTGAGTAATGGAGAGGCGTCCATAAGACATTCCCATTACTAATCGCATAGTCATAATGTAAAAAATACACAGCCAGAATAAAGTCCTTTAATTGAAAGAAAGACATAAACTCCTTTATTTTAAAGAAATACTTCCCATCCCTCTCTTTCCCATTTATTACTGTAAAATCAAAAATAATAAAACCATCTGTCTAACCTTTCTGCTATCACTTGTGAGTCCTGTCCCTTGCCTCCTTATACCCGGCACTCCACATCAGGTATGGTGCATCCAGGAACCATCAGTGGATACTGCATTCACATCGCCGCCTTATAGATTGGCATTATTTATGTAGGCATTGTATCATGGTTACTTACTTATCACCGTCATACTCGTACTCTCGTAAATTGCTTTTTCTCAATATTGGTGGTATATACTTGTGTCTTATTTACTTGATCTGCAGAGAACATGCACTGCAGGACACTGTGTCATTCCTTTCTTTCCTCCCTGTTCTTGAGTAATTGGGTAGGTTTCAATTTCTACTCCATTAATGTCTTTTTCTATATATTTCATTATCCTCGAATTTTAAAAATTTTATAAGATTTCTGCATATTCTCCTACTGCATAGTTTGACTTGTTTAAATTAATAAATGTGATCCATGTCACTATATTGTGTTACTTGGACAATTTAAACCAGGCTGTGCCACTATGCTTCCCTATGTTATGAATGATGCAGAGAGGCCAGATATAAACACAACAAATATAAGGCTGAAAAGTAAGTACTGTTTATTATACCAGACATATTCAACACTAGACTATAATAAAACCCTTGATACCATGATACCTGTTATGACCCCAATGGCAGAGGGTCTCAGAAATAATTACTAAGTCTGCAAACACAAAAAAACAGCTCATAGGGCAGTGGTAACTGAGCTGACCATATATCTAATCCTAGCACCACAAATAGCAGCAGCCGGGGAACGTGCCTACGTTGGTTCTAGACGTCTCGCGCCAGCCGGAGAACTAACTAACCCTAGAAGGGAAAAGAAAGACCTTTCTTGCCTCCAGAGAAAAGACCCCAAAAAGTTGGATACAAGCCCCCAACAAATAATAACGGTGAGGTAAGAGGAAAAGACAAACGTAAGAATGAGCTCGGTATTTAGCAAAGAGAGGCCCACTAGCTAATAGCAGAATATAGTAAGATGACTTATATGGTCAGCAAAAACCCTATCAAAATATCCACGCTGGATATTCAAGAACCCCCGAACCGTCTAACGGCCCGGGGGGAGAACACCAGCCCCCTAGAGCTTCCAGCAAAGTCAGGAATCACATTTAGTACAAGCTGGACAAAAATAAGAACAAAGCAAATAACCAAAAAACAAAGAAGCAGGACTTAGCTTAATTTTGCACGAACAGGACCAGCAGACAGGAGCAAACAGAAAGGATCTGATTACAACGATGCCAGGCACTGGACTAAGGATCCAGGAAGTTTATATAGCAACACCCCTGGACTAACGACCCAGGTGGGTGCCAAACTGAGGAAAGACAATCCCAGAGTCATATCACTAGTAACCACAAGAGGGAGCCAAAAAGTCTAATTCACAACAGTACCCCCCCCTTAAGGAGGGGTCACCGAACCCTCACCAAGACCACCAGGGCGATCAGGATGAGCAGCGTGAAAGGCACGAACTAAATCGGCCGCATGCACATCAGAAGCAACCACCCAGGAATTATCCTCCTGACCATAGCCCTTCCACTTGACCACATACTGAAGCCTCCATCTGGAGAGACGAGAATCCAAGATCTTCTCCACCACGTACTCCAACTCGCCCTCAACCAACACCGGAGCAGGAGGCTCAACAGAAGGAACCACAGGTACAACGTACCGCCGCAACAAAGACCTATGGAACACGTTGTGAATGGCAAATGACACCGGAAGATCCAAGCGAAAGGACACAGGATTAAGGATTTCCAATATCTTGTAAGGACCGATGAAGCGAGGCTTAAATTTAGGAGAGGAGACCTTCATAGGAACAAATTGAGAAGACAGCCATACCAAATCCCCAACAAGAAGTCGGGGACCCACACCGCGGCGGCGGTTGGCAAAACGCTGAGCCTTCTCCTGTGACAACTTTAAGTTGTCCACCACATGATTCCAGATCTGCTGCAACCTATCCACCACAGAATCTACCCCAGGACAGTCAGAAGGCTCCACATGTCCCGAGGAAAAACGAGGATGGAAACCAGAGTTGCAGAAAAATGGCGAAACCAAAGTAGCGGAACTAGCCCGATTATTAAGGGCAAACTCAGCCAACGGCAAGAAGGTCACCCAATCATCCTGATCAGCCGAAACAAAACACCTCAAATAAGCCTCCAGAGTCTGATTAGTTCGCTCCGTTTGTCCATTAGTATGAGGATGAAAGGCAGACGAAAACGACAAATCAATGCCCATCCTAGCACAAAAGGATCGCCAGAACCTGGAAACAAACTGGGATCCTCTGTCAGACACAATATTCTCAGGAATGCCGTGTAAACGAACCACATTCTGAAAGAACACAGGAACCAGATCGGAAGAGGAAGGCAGCTTAGGCAAAGGCACCAAATGGACCATTTTAGAAAACCGATCACATACCACCCAGATGACAGACATGCCCTGAGACACCGGGAGATCTGAAATGAAATCCATGGAAATGTGTGTCCAAGGCCTCTTCGGGACAGGCAAGGGCAAGAGCAACCTGCTGGCACGAGAACAGCAAGGCTTAGCTCGAGCACAAGTCCCACAGGACTGCACAAATGACCGCACATCCCGTGACAAGGAAGGCCACCAAAAGGACCTAGCCACCAGATCTCTGGTGCCAAAAATTCTCGGATGCCCTGCCAACACCGAGGAATGAACCTCAGAAATGACTCTGCTGGTCCACTTATCAGGAACAAACAGTCTGTCAGGTGGACAAGAGTCAGGTCTACCAGCCTGAAATCTCTGCAACACACGTCGCAAATCAGGAGAAATGGCCGACAAGATGACTCCCTCTTTAAGAATACCAACTGGTTCTGCGACTCCAGGAGAGTCAGGCACAAAGCTCCTTGAAAGAGCATCAGCCTTCACATTCTTTGAACCTGGTAAATACGAGACCACAAAGTCAAAACGGGAGAAAAACAATGACCAGCGGGCCTGTCTAGGATTCAGGCGTTTAGCAGACTCGAGATACATCAAATTTTTGTGATCAGTCAAGACCACCACACGATGCTTAGCACCCTCGAGCCAATGACGCCACTCCTCAAATGCCCACTTCATGGCCAGCAACTCCCGATTGCCAACATCATAATTCCGCTCAGCAGGCGAAAACTTCCTAGAGAAGAAAGCACATGGTCTCATTACCGAGCAACCAGGGTCTCTCTGCGACAAAACGGCCCCTGCCCCAATCTCAGAAGCATCCACTTCGACCTGAAAGGGAAGTGAGACATCAGGCTGGCACAAAACAGGCGCCGAAGTAAACCGGCGCTTCAACTCTTGGAACGCCTCCACGGCTGCAGGAGCCCAGTTAGCAACATCAGAACCTTTCTTGGTCATATCCGTCAAAGGTTTAACAACGCTAGAAAAATTAGCGATAAAACGACGGTAGAAGTTAGCAAAACCCAAGAACTTCTGAAGACTCTTAACTGACGTGGGTTGAGTCCAATCATGAATAGCTCGGACCTTGACTGGGTCCATCTCCACAGCAGAAGGGGAAAAAATAAACCCCAAAAAGGGAACCTTCTGTACTCCAAAGAGACACTTTGAGCCCTTAACAAACAAAGCATTCTCACGCAAAACCTGAAACACCATCCTGACCTGCTCCACATGTGAGTCCCAATCTTCAGAGAAAACCAGAATATCATCCAGATAAACAATCATAAATTTATCCAGATTCTTCCGGAAAATATCATGCATAAAGGACTGAAACACTGAGGGAGCATTAGAGAGCCCAAAAGGCATCACCAAGTACTCAAAATGACCTTCGGGCGTATTAAATGCTGTCTTCCATTCATCTCCTTGCTTAATGCGCACAAGGTTGTACGCACCACGAAGATCTATCTTGGTGAACCACTTGGCACCTTTAATCCGGGCAAACAAGTCCGACAACAGAGGCAAAGGATACTGAAATTTAACAGTGATTTTATTCAGAAGCCGATAGTCAATACAAGGTCTCAAAGATCCGTCCTTCTTGGCCACAAAAAAGAATCCCGCACCAAGAGGGGAAGAGGATGGACGGATATGCCCCTTCTCCAGAGACTCCTTGATATATGAACGCATTGCGGCATGCTCAGGTACAGACAGATTAAATAGTCTTCCCTTAGGAAATTTACTACCTGGAATCAAATCTATGGCGCAGTCACAGTCCCTATGAGGAGGCAGAGCACTGGACCTGGACTCGCTGAATACATCCTGATAATCAGACAAATACTCAGGAACTTCCGAAGGAGTAGAGGAAGCAATAGACACCGGCGGGGAATCAGCATGAATTCCCTGACAGCCCCAACTTGACACAGACATTGCTTTCCAATCCAAGACTGGATTGTGGGTCTGTAACCATGGCAGACCCAAAACGACCAAATCATGCATTTTATGCAGAACAAGAAAACGAATCACCTCCCGATGTTCAGGAGTCATGCACATGGTTACCTGCGTCCAAAACTGCGGTTTATTTTCCGCCAATGGCGTAGCATCAATACCTCTAAGAGGAATAGGATTTACCAACGGTTCAAGAACAAAACCACAGCGCTTGGCAAATGACAGATCCATAAGACTCAGGGCAGCACCTGAATCCACAAATGCCATAACAGGGTAAGAAGACAATGAGCAAATTAAAGTCACAGACAAAATAAATTTAGGTTGCAAATTACCAATGGCGACAGGACTAACAACCCTTGTTAGGCGTTTAGAGCATGCTGATATAACATGTGTAGAATCACCACAGTAAAAACACAACCCATTCTGACGTCTATGATTTTTCCGCTCATTTCTAGTCTGAATTCTATCACATTGCATTAAATCAGGTGTTTGTTCAGACAACACCACCAGAGGATTAGCGGTTTTGCGCTCCCGCAAACGCCGGTCAATTTGAATAGCCAGCGCCATGGAATCATTCAGACTTGTAGGAATGGGGAAACCCACCATCACATTCTTAATGGCTTCAGAAAGGCCATTTCTGAAATTTGCGGCCAGAGCACACTCATTCCACTGAGTAAGCACGGACCATTTCCGAAATTTTTGGCAATACACTTCAGCTTCATCCTGGCCCTGAGAAATAGCCAGCAAGGCTTTTTCTGCCTGAACTTCAAGATTGGGTTCCTCGTAAAGCAATCCGAGCGCCAGAAAAAACGCATCAATATTTGCCAATGCCGGATCTCCTGGCGCTAGCGAGAAAGCCCAATCCTGAGGGTCGCCCCGTAAAAAAGAGATAACAATTTTAACTTGCTGAGCTGAATCTCCAGATGAACGGGGTCTCAGAGATAGAAACAATTTACAATTATTCCTGAAATTCCTAAACTTAAATCGGTCTCCAGAAAACAGTTCAGGAATAGGTATTTTAGGTTCAGACATTGGACTACTGGTAACAAAATCTTGTATGCCCTGCACACGAGCAGCAAGCTGGTCTACACTTGTAATCAAGGTCTGGACATTCATGTCTGCAGCAAGCACAAGCCACTCAGAGGTAAAGGGGAGGAAGAGAGGAAAAAAAAAAAAAAAAAAAAAACTCAGAATTTCCTTTCTTATTATCCCACTTCTGCAATGCATTAAACATTCAATGTGGGCCTGGCATACTGTTATGACCCCAATGGCAGAGGGTCTCAGAAATAATTACTAAGTCTGCAAACACAAAAAACCAGCTCATAGGGCAGTGGTAACTGAGCTGACCATATATCTAATCTTAGCACCACAAATAGCAGCAGCCGGGGAACGTGCCTACGTTGGTTCTAGACGTCTCGCGCCAGCCGGAGAACTAACTAACCCTAGAAGGGAAAAGAAAGACCTTTCTTGCCTCCAGAGAAAAGACCCCAAAAAGTTGGATACAAGCCCCCAACAAATAATAACGGTGAGGTAAGAGGAAAAGACAAACGTAAGAATGAGCTCGGTATTTAGCAAAGAGAGGCCCACTAGCTAATAGCAGAATATAGTAAGATGACTTATATGGTCAGCAAAAACCCTATCAAAATATCCACGCTGGATATTCAAGAACCCCCGAACCGTCTAACGGCCCGGGGGGAGAACACCAGCCCCCTAGAGCTTCCAGCAAAGTCAGGAATCACATTTAGTACAAGCTGGACAAAAATAAGAACAAAGCAAATAACCAAAAAACAAAGAAGCAGGACTTAGCTTAATTTTGCACGAACAGGACCAGCAGACAGGAGCAAACAGAAAGGATCTGATTACAACGATGCCAGGCACTGGACTAAGGATCCAGGAAGTTTATATAGCAACACCCCTGGACTAACGACCCAGGTGGGTGCCAAACTGAGGAAAGACAATCCCAGAGTCATATCACTAGTAACCACAAGAGGGAGCCAAAAAGTCTAATTCACAACAGATACCCTTTACTCTTGTGTGAAGGACGCTTTGGATATGGACCCTGCCATACAACAACTATTGTAAAAGGTTACAATTTTACACACAGTTCAGTGCATTAAAAATGCCAAAATTCCCAAAAACGAGGTAGAGTAAAGGGTATGTGCAACTGGATTGCTCAGCCAGATAAAGTATTATTAGACATAGATAAGTCCCCAAACAAGGATAATAAATTCATCCCCTATAATAATTATAGGATATTGTAAAGTGCCAGTTCAGAGGGTTAAGTTCATGTGGTGGAAACAAAATACAATTAATAACAAACAATCCGAGAAAAAATATTTTTGCAGGGTAGATCAAATTGATAGTTTCAAGTACATGAACTGTATGGAAGCCTGTCCTATTGGGCCCCGGGTGAAAGAGTCTCAATGGGCCCCTTTTTTTTAATCAGATAAATTTTTATTAACAGAATTCAAATTTAACAGACAAAATCAATATTGTCAAAATAGACATATTCACATATGTCAAATTACCACCTTACCCCTCCCTCATTATACACTCACCGGCCACTTTATTAGGTACACCTGTCCAACTTCTTGTTAACACTTAATTTCTAATCAGCCAATCACATGGCGGCAACTCAGTGCATTTAGGCATGTAGACATGGTCAAGACAATCTCCTGCAGTTCAAACCGAGCATCAGAATGGGGAAGAAAGGTGATTTGAGTGCCTTTGAACGTGGCATGGTTGTTGGTGCCAGAAGGGCTGGTCTGAGTATTTCAGAAACTGCTGATCTACTGGGATTTTCACGCACAACCATCTCTAGGGTTTACAGAGAATGGTCCGAAAAAGAAAAAAAATCCAGTGAGCGGCAGTTCTGTGGGCGGAAATGCCTTGTTGATGCCAGAGGTCAGAGGAGAATGGGCAGACTGGTTCGAGCTGATAGAAAGGCAACAGTGACTCAAATCGCCACCCGTTACAACCAAGGTAGGCCTAAGAGCATCTCTGAACGCACAGTGCGTCGAACTTTGAGGCAGATGGGCTACAGCAGCAGAAGACCACACCGGGTACCACTCCTTTCAGCTAAGAACAGGAAACTGAGGCTACAATTTGTACAAGCTCATCGAAATTGGACAGTAGAAGATTGCAAAAACGTTGCTTGGTCTGATGAGTCTCGATTTCTGCTGCGACATTCGGATGGTAGGGTCAGAATTTGGCGTAAACAACATGAAAGCATGGATCCATCCTGCCTTGTATGGAGCATCTTTGGGATGTGCAGCCGACAAATCTGCGGCAACTGTGTGATGCCATCATGTCAATATGGACCAAAATCTCTGAGGAATGCTTCCAGCACCTTGTTGAATCTATGCCACGAAGAATTGAGGCAGTTCTGAAGGCAAAAGGGGATCCAACCCGTTACTAGCATGGTGTACCTAATAAAGTGGCCGGTGAGTGTATACATAAACAGCAAAAGAAACAGTAGTATACATTAGTATAGCATTCTTTTGGGATCAGCCCCTCTCCATCCAAAGTTTCCACAGTGTTTCAAAGGTTTCCCCCCTTTTATTTTTTCATATCAGTGAGCCCCTTTAACACATACCATGATTCATGATGCACAGATACAGCAGAGAAATATAGGTATTGTACAATGCCAAAGATTTCACTTACTTCTTACATTACATGAGTGGTATATATTGTAATACAGTATTATGGGCACCACATAGTGCTGCATACAGAATAATGAGCCCCACATACTGCTCCATACAGAATAATGATCCCATATACTGCTCCATACAGAATAATGAGCGCAATATATTGCTCCATACAGTATTATGGACACCACATAGTGCTCCGTGCAGAATAATGAGCCTCATATATTTCTCCATACAGTATAATGAACCCCATATATTGCTCCATACATTAAAACTGTTGCATTAGCAACATACAATTTGCAAACATGAATATATCATCCATGTATATAAACCCTGTATCCCATAAAAACACATATTTGTTTTTTATCATGGTCTAGTGTTAAATTTGTTTATTATGATGAAGAGCGCTTATTTTTCTGACTTACATTAGTTGTGTTCTATCGGGCCACTTTGCATCTTTAATAACAAAGGGAAGCATAGTGGCACAGCCTGGCTTAAATAGTTTCACATGTATCTACTTTTGGATGTATGTACTTCAGTTAATATAAAGTTATTTATATTGTTATAAAATGTGGATGATATATTTAGCAGCTGTTATGCTATACTAATATTTGACTGCTATTAACCCCTTTCTGACCTCAGACGGGATAGTACGTCCGAGGTCAGATCCCCTGCTTTGATGTGGGCTCCGGCGGTGAGCCTGCATCAAAGCCGGGACATGTCAGCTGTTTTGAATAGCTGACATGTGCCCGCAATAGCGGCGGGTGGAATCGTGATCCACCCGACGCTATTAACTAGTTAAATGCCGCTGTCAAACGCTGAGAGCAGCATTTAACTACCGCTTCCGACCATTGGGCCGGAAATGAGCACATCGCTGACCCCGTCACACGATCGAGTGTCAGCGATGCATCGGCATAACATGATGTCGGCAGGGCCGGACTGGTCATCTGGCAATTCTGGCAAATGCCAAAAGGGCCTGTCTGGTTGTGGGCCACTTTGTCTGCTTCGTTGTTAACAGAATCTGTGTTCTCAAGACACCCATACTGTTAAGAGTTGTAACGGAGGTATCATTAGAAATATCGGTCTTGTAGTAAATCTTGCTTTTCTATGTGAAGGTAATATTAGTAATATATCCCATCTGGTGCTTGGGAATGAGGACAGCGTGGGCCTGTCTGATTTCAAATGCCAGGGCTGAATTTCAGTCCCAGTCTGTACCTGGATGTCAGATTGCTATGAGCGCCACCCTGAGGTCAGCGCTCATAGAAATGCAGGAGTTCAGCTACATAGGAGCGATCTGAGCATCGCCTCTATGTAGCTGAACCAATCGAGTTGTGCCTCCCATGGAGGCTATTGAAGCATGGCAAAAGTAAAAAAAAATATTTTAAAAAATATGAAAAAAATTTAAAAAATATAAAAGTTGAAATCCCCCCTTTTCGCCCCATTCAAAATAAAACAATAAAAAATCAAATATACACATATTTGGTATCGCCAGGTTCAGAATCGCCCTATCTATCAATATAAAAAAAGGGATTAACCTGATCGCTAAACGGCGTAGCAAGAAAAAAATACGAGAATACATATACATAATTGCTCACATCATGAAATGCAATAAAAACAATTTGGCCACGCCTTTTTGGGAACACAATATTGTCATACTGGCATTTTTTGTGCAGCAGTGGTTGCTCTCACTAGGAGGCTTTCGGTGTAAGGGAGGGTGATTTATCTTATAAATATGTGACTATTGTCATCCCCTGTATATGGTACCAGGTCCGGGCATGGCCAAATTGTTTTTATTGCATTTCATGATGTGAGCAATTATGTATATGTATTCTCGTATCCCCATACACTATATTTTATTAATAAAGTTTTTTTGTATTTTTCTAATTAACAAACGACCTTGGTATCATTTTTGTGTAGTAAATATCCAGTTTTTGATGATGGGTTGAAGTAGTCTTGCCATATATATTTTCTGGCACATGATTGTGTTATTAACTTTACAATGTGTGGGTGTTATTTAAAAACGCATTATTAGATAAAAAAGAACCTAGTGTTTGGTGTCTATGAACTCGTAATGACCTGGACAATTAAAGTGGCAGGTTATTTTAGCATTTAGTGAACCTAGCAAAAAAGCCAAACAAAAAACAAATGTGGGATTGCCCTTTTTTTGCAATTTCACCGCACTTGGAATTTTTTTCCCGTTTTCTAGCACATGACATGCTAACACCAATGGTGTCGTTCAAAAGTACAGCTCGTCCTGCAAAAAGTAATCCCTCACATGGCCATATTGACGGAAAAATAAAAAAGTTATGGCTCTGGGAAAGAGGGGAGAGAAAACCAAAAAGAAAAAACGAAAATACCCCGGGTCATGAAGGGGTCAAATTACTTAAATTCATATTCATTTTGAGTGCCAATTTTTTTTGCTATATATTTACAGGATTTAATACAAACATCACAAGTTTATATGAGTCAGCTGACTCAATTCAATGAAGATTAGATATGGACATCAAAAGTTTGTGCATACATACATTAATTATAGAACAAAATACATTTATTAACTCTTTCAAGGATCTATCTTCCTATACCAAGATGGTGCTGGACACTTCTGAACGCGACAGATCTCTGCGCTATATTTTGTATATGAATGGGGTGATTCATGTTGTGTAAGCTGTCTTTGATGATCAATTGAAGCATTTTTTCTGTTTGTATGATTATATTTAGGTACCACTAATTTGCACTTTATCACATTGTAAAACTCATGTATTAACACGTTATTATGTATATCATGTTTTGAACATTGCGATACACTTTTAATTCATGTAATTGCTGCTAAATATCTTGATAATTTGTTTGCCTTACATACTCTGCACTTGCACTTTTGTATTGTTGAAAAAGGTTCACGCTTTTGAACCGAAACATCGCCATATGGGCTATTAAATAGCACTTAAATGTTTTATCTGTTTATGGCGTGCTGCCTCCATTTTTTGGACTGTATTGGAGGATTGGTATGAACCTGGGAAGCTTTGCAAACTGCATTCATTGGTGCTGCTTTTCTCTTCTTTTTTTATCTACTATCTATTGATCTATCTATCGATCTATCTTTTGTTAGTTAGATAACTAGATTGAAATGACAGAGAATTTCTATATGTAAAAGCTGATGTTAAAAACGCATTGCTGATCTGCCGCCTTTACATTCTCTTCAGTATGAACAAATCAAATGTTCAGTTATGTCGAGCCATAATATGCTGGACGATCTGCTCCAATACCCTAATGGGACCCCCTCTATCTCCGCAATATACTCCATAATGAAACCACATTTATTAGACCCTCATCCTGATACTTTTTTTAAGTATTGGAGACAACAACTGGAAAATACTGAAACCCCCTCCTTAATAAGAAAAGGTTGGTCTCTCTTCCAGAAACACATAATTAATGAGAATTGGAGGGAAACTCAATTTAAAATGATGCATCGAGCAATCTACGCTTTTAACATTCATAAACCAGATACTAGACCTGACAGACTTACGGTCTGCCCTAGATGTCAGCAACCTAGCTCTGATTTATTACATGGCCTTTGGTCCTGCGGTAGTATACACTGTGTGCAGATTTATTAGGCAAGTTGTATTTTGATCACATGATACTTTTTATACAGGTTGTCCTACTCCAAGCTGTTCAGGCTTGAGAGCTTACTACCAATTAAGTAAATCAGGTGTTATGCATCTCTGTAATGAGGAGGGGTGTTGTCTAATCACATCAAATCCCTATATAAGGTGTGCTTAATTATTAGGCAACTTCCTTTCCTTTGGCAAAATGGGTCAGAAGAGAGATTTGACGGGCTCTGAAAAGTCCAAAATTGTGAGATGTCTTGCAGAGGGATGCAGCAATCTTTAAATTGCCAAACTTTTGAAGCGTGATCACCGAACAATCAAGTGTTTCATGGCAAATAGCCAACAGGGTCGCAAGAAGCGTGTTGAGCAAAAAAGACGCAAAATAACTGCCCATGAATTTAGGAAAATCAAGCATGAAGCTGCCAAGATGCCATTTGCCACCAGTTTTGCCATATTTCAACGTTACTGGAGTAACAAAAAGCACAAGGTGTGTGATACTCAGGGAAATGGCCAAGGTAAGGAAGGCTGAAAAACGACCACCTTTGAACAAGAAACATAAGATAAAACATCAAGACTGGGACAAGAAATATCTTAAGACTGACTTTTCAAAGGTTTTGTGGACTGATGAAATGAGAGTGACTCTTGATGGGCCAGATGGATGGGCCAGAGGCTGGATCAGGAAAGGGCAGAGAGCTCCACTCCGACTCAGACACCAGCAAGGTGGAGGTGGGGTACTGGTATGGGCTGGTATCATCAAAGATGAACTTGTGGGACCTTTTCAGGTTGAGGATGCAGTGAAACTCAACTCCCAGACCTACTGCCAGTTTCTGGAAGACAACTTCTTCAAGTAGTGGTACAGGAAGAAGTCAGTACTATTCAAGAAAAACATGACAACAGAGTGTCATCATAAAGAAAGGTGGCTAAATTGGTCGCTAATTTTTTGGGGTTTTGTTTTTGCATGTCAGAAATGTTTATTCCTAAATCTTGTGCAGTTATATTGGTTTACCTGGTAAAAAAAACAAGTGAGATGGGAACATATTTTGTTTTTATTAAGTTACCTAAGAATTCTGCACAGTAATAGTTAAGTGCACAAACAGATATCCTCCTAAGATAGCCAAATCTAAAAAAAAAAACACTCCAACTTCCAAAAATATTAAGCTTTGATATTTGAGTCTTTTGGGTTGATTGAGAACATAGTTGTTGATCAATAATAAAAATAATCTTCTAAAATACAACTTGCCTAATAATTCTGCACACAGTGTAGTCCCATTTTGGGACTTAGTTTCTCGATTGCTCGGTAACTTGTGGAGCAATATGACATCACTTTCTCTACTATTGGCGATCTTACACTATGGGGGGAATCTGAGAAATGAGGGTTGTGAAGATGGAGGCCCCCAATCCCAATACTAATACACACTATTCTGATTTTGGCTAAAAAGTTGATTCTCAGGCATTGGCCAGATTCATCTACCCCACAGTTGTCAGTTTTGATAGCCCAATTACATCATTATATGGCAATTGAGCAGGGGGACACACTTATAAATAAAGAGGCACAAGCAGGTAAATTTCTCAAGAACTGGAGTCAGTTCATTGGAAAATTTTGTAGTAATGATGAAAGGCGGAGGATGATAGATCCTTTTTCCTCCACTAGATGGTATCTTATAGAAAAACTGAAAAACGATCTAGGCCTACTTCAATTACCGGAGGATTGTGCTTGATGTGTTTGAGGTCAGGTGTTTTACTATTTGGAGGAGAGGCAGGCTGAACCGCTGGTTTGGACGAGTGAGGCGACCTGGTAGAGGCTCCCCCCTTCCCTTTTCTTTCTAGTCTATTATTCATTTTTGTATTTTTGCTAACCTTATTGGTTATCCTTCATAGTCTGCATACCATAACTAAGGTTACCTTCATTATTTTTGAAAAATATTCTCAATCTAAAGCTTTAACTTACATTAGCCATGATTGTAATAACTGTGAAGTCTATCTGTCATGATTGATGCTACCTATGCTGATAGGTTGTGTAAAAATTTATATTAAAAAAAAAATATGCATTGCATACGGATGTCATGTGGATGCTAGGTGAGAAAATCACATTGTACTGGCATGACAGTTGCATGACACTTATCCGACTTTTCAGGACCAACATCGAACCGATTTTATAAATGCAGATGAGTATGAGCCCTTATGGTGAGGTCAGGAGCGCTGCACACTTTTGCAGAGGCAATGTTGTCAAACATTGCTGATGGAAGTATTGGGCCACTCCTGCTACATTGGTGGGGGCACAATCTGAGATCCTGATAAGTCAGTGGGGAATGTGTTGAAAGGAGATGGATATACTGCCCACGTTCTCCCTTGAATAAATAAGTGTTATTGTATAATGTGAATTTCTAATCAAATATGTTGAGGGGGCACCACGGTCCAAAAAGTGGGATCTCGACCATGACCAACAAGTGTGTATAACAAGAAACACAACTCCCACAACATAGACAAAATATGGAAGAATATTATAGTGCTCAATGAGCAAATTAAACACAGTACCTAGTATGCCCTACACTATGTTATACAAGCCCCATAAAAGATAGGTTGAGTAGTCCATATAGGGGTAGTGAAACGATTGATTGGACAGGCCAAGTGTCACCAGTCCCAACCAATAGGTCAGGAAAACTGGCAGTGGTCTGGAAGGTCACACAAAGTGTGCACGAAGGGGTAGCTTGTGAGGGCAATCTCCCCGTAAACCTCCTTCTATAATACCCATCCTCACCTTCATCCAACAGGTCCAATAGATCTCTGAGAACCCCTCTATCCGCTGCAGGCAAGTCATCAATGGCTGAAGGTCGATGAAATAACAATTTAAAAGTGAGCTGTCTGCAGAAGAGATAGACATCTTTAATAAAAGTGAATTTGTCCAAACCCCCGTAGGGCAAAAAGAAAGACCCTTTTCAAGCACCGAGACCTCCAAATCTGAGAGGTTATAGTTTGACAGATTGCACGCATATACCTACAATAAAGTTTGGTATTTGGTTATTAATAACATTGCCTAGTCTCCTTACTTGTCAGGCATGGTTAATGATACAAAAGTGCCTAGCCAACATTTGGCCGGACCACCATGGTATAGACGTATGGTACATCTGGGTATGCAGCCTTTTGGCTGTATATCTGAACCATTTTTGGGTGCTACCATCTTTTTTGTGGCCTGGTAGGCTACTGTTAACACTGGACAGATCTGGTACGTGTGCATCTGTACGTGCGCACTTTGTGTGACCTTCCAGACCACTGCCAGTTTTCCTGACCTATTGGTTGGGACTGGTGACACTTGGCCTGTCCAATCAATCGTTTCACTACCCCTATATGGACTACTCAGCCTATCTTTTATGGGGCTTGTATAACATAGTGTAAGGCATACTAGGTACTGTGTTTAATTTGCTCATTGAGCACTATAATATTCTTCCATATTTTGTCTATGTTGTGGGAGTCCATCAGCCGTGAGTGGTATTTCAAGCGTCGGCGCATTTGTTATATATCGGGTGTATGGACCTTTTTAGTGATATCTATTTTGAACCAGGACACCAATTCCTATGACTGTGTTAGTCAGGGCTGGCGATATTAACCTTATTCGGCCATAGTTTTTGGTATACTTTGGCATGTCTTCTTATATGCCCACCTTTCAGTATTGTTCAGTATTGTGACTTGGTTCGCCCAGGTACTTACACAGGTTTATACTTCCGCTGGAGTTGTCCAGCCATAAGAAGGAGACCTTGCACTTGCGCATATTCGGGATATCGCTACACCAATCAATAGTATATTGCTCGGTGTTAACAATGCTGTCTTTTTTTTATGTGTGTTGGTTAAGGTGGGTGGTATCTGTTTTGCCATGTTTACCATATGATGGGACAATCCAGCTTCGGTGTCTCACTTTTATGTATAGGCGCCGCCTTCTTTGTCCTCTTTTTCATATATAGCGTTACTACGACATCTCAGGGTGTGATAGACATCTTTAGCACCTGCGCAGTTGCATTTAAACTTGGAAGTGATTCACTCATTATGCTCTGGCGTTCCCATCTCTTAATGCGCAGGCGCCGCTCCATTTGTATATGCAGCGCTACTATGGCAACTCTGTGTGAGACAGGCATTTTCTACGCCTGCGCAGTCATATCTAAACCAGGAAGTGATCCATTGAACTTTACATGCGGTGGTCGGCACACAGCTGCGACTGGGAGAATAATCATGGAACTTGTATATAAGGTAAAACATGCACAGCGGTTGGTACCCCTGACGAAGCCACCTTAGTGTGGTGATACACGTCGGGTCTCCGCTTCACCTGCGCTCATGTGATCAGGCCATGCACGGCTGGGTATTGGTTCATGGTATTGTATATGAACGGCTTTATATGGGGCGCCCTGTACTTTCATTCACATTCAGCCTTATTTGGTGATGTGAATTAGGAGCATTATTCCTGTGCATGCCTATTAGGGCCATCCCGGTACTAGGGGGAGTGTTATTGGTTGTATTGATAGGAGCACTGGGAGTGTAAACTGCATGATGTCATGCTTTGGTAGGACTGTTTTTTATTCTGTCCACCTCTAGAGATTCATCTATGGGTTTGCCCTGTTATATTTTTTGTGCATGTACAGTGGTGTCCATATAAGCACCCCTTTATTGGGTATTGGCCTGTTTTTTCCTGGCGCAGGTGTAAGCCTTATTATGGGCTGTGTTCAGAAGGAACAAGTATGTTACCTTTTTAATTGTTTTTAAAATTGTGTGTGTTTTTTCTAATGCATGTTTCATGTTTGTTAATATATATTAATAAAGGCTGTGTTCATTTTTGCTTAATCCATTGTGTTGTGATCCCTGTTTGTATGACCTTCGCTTTTTTCTCTGTTTCTTGTATAATGTGAATTGTAATGCTAATAATGTGTGTTGTTTGATAGTAGGAACAGTGAGAGTTAATGTTTTGGCTAGCCCATTGTGGGAGGGGATAAGCTGAAGGGACAGGAGACAGTTCCTGTCGGGAAGGCAGATAGCAACTGGACAGCACAGGGAAGTGACTTAATGTGAGGAGTGCCACATTCATGGGTTTCTAAAGTGAGTGGAGACCAAGTAGAAAGAGATCCGGAGAAGAAATAACAGAGACAGAGTGAATTTCCAGAGACAGGTCCTGGGAGAGTGTGCCTAGCAGTAAGGCCCAGATTTTATGATTCCGAGAGATAACAGGCTTAGACAGGACTGAGCATGCAAGATGAACAGAGTTTCAGTGCATGTGCACTAGAGAAGATAAGTACCGGCCATACTGGCACCATAGCTCCCCTAAGGGGAAGACACGGAACTGCAGTTTGAGCAAAGGTCTCTTGCTAAGCATAACTGTAGAGTCGAGCTGGGTTGTGAGGAACAATGAATGCAGAGGACAAGTACAGAGAGTAAAGATGAAGAAATTTAAATTGTGTGGGAAATGCTGCATGTTGTGAAAGAAAAGTTCATAAGATTGTGTACCTGCTATCTTCACGACCTTGGACATATCCATATTTCCAGGTGGATAGGTACTTACCAACCTTGGACAGATGGATACCTCATATCTAGAATGCGGCACCGCGACCGCAGTCACGTTGACCGCATTAAGGTGCCTGCTGATTCTCAAAGCGTACTGCAGCATCAAGCGCTGATCACTGACGTAACTCACTAATCCGCACTCGTGCTCGATGTTGTTCACATTAATATACACTCTGCACCCCATCTTGACTGAAAAAAACAGAAATGTAGAAATTTTTGCATATTTATTAAAAAAGAAAAAATGAAATATCACATGGTCATAAGTATTCAGACCCTTTGCTCAGGCACTCATATTTAAGTCACATGCTGTCCATTTCCTTGTGATCCTCCTTGAGATGGTTCTACTCTTTCATTGGAGGCCAGCTGTGTTTATTTAAACTGATAGGACTTGATTTGTAAGGGCACATACCTGTCTATATAAGACCTCACAGCTCACAGTACATGTCAGACCAAATGAGATTCATGAGGTCAAAGGAACTGGCAAAGGAGCTCAGAGACAGAATTGTGGCAAGGCACAGATTTGGCCAAGGTTACAAAATAATTTCTGCAGTACTCAAGGCTCCTAAGAGCACAGTGGCCTCCATAATCCTTAAATGGAAAAAGTTTTGGACCACCAGAAGTCTTCCAATCTGAGCAATCGTGGGAGAAGAGCCTTGGTGAGAGATGTAAAGGAGAACCCCAAGATCACCATGGCTGAGCTCCAGAGATGCAGTAGGGAGATGGAAGAAAGTTCCACAAAGTCAACTATTACTGCAACCCTCCACCAGTCGGGCATTTATTGCAGAGTGGCCTGATGGAAGCCTCTCCTCAGTGCAAGACATATGAAAGCTTGCATAGAGTTTGTAAAAAAAACACATGAAGGACTTTCAGACTATGAGAAATAAGATTCTCTGGTCTGATGAGACGAAGACAGACCTTTATGGTGATAATTCCAAGCGGTGTGTGGAGAAAACCAGGCACTGCTCATCACCTGCCCAATACAATCCCAACAGTGAAACATGGTGGTGGCAGCATCATGCTATGGGGATGTTTTTCAGCTGCAGGGACAGAATGACTGGTTGCCTTTGAAGGAAACATGAATGTGGCTAAGTACAGAGATATTCTGGATGAAAACCTCTTCCATAGTGCTCTGGACCTCAGACTTGGCCAAAGGTTCACCTTCCTAAAAGACAATGACCCTAAGCACACAGCTAAAATAACAAAGGAGTGGCTTCAGAACAACTCTGTGACCATTCTTGACTGGTCCAGCCAGAGCCCTGACCTGAACCCAATTGAGCATCTCTGGAGAGACCTTAAAATGGCTGTCCACCAACGTTCACCATCCAACCTGACGGAACTGAAAAGGATCTGTAAGGAAGAATGACAGAGTATCCCCAAATCCAGGTGTGAAAAACTTGTTGCATCATTCCCAAGAAGACTCATGGCTGTACTGTTATGGAAATATTTGGGTTGGATAAATATATCCCTGTGTGTGCTGTGGCCGCTCCCAATAAGACTGAGTATTTTGAGCGCTCATCAAGAATGGACTGTACACAACTGTTACAGAACAACATTCCATCAATACTGAATCTTTATTGTACATACATAGTTTTATATTTTCACATAGAAAGGAGTGGTTAGGGGTTGTCAGGGGTGGTTAGTTAATTACCATATTGTCTAGCTCCTCTGTCATTGGTTATCTAAACATATATGGAATATTGTGATTAATGCTCATATGACTGCTGATTAAGCTGATTAAGCAACTAAACTTGAGTTCTGTATGTAGGACAGAGTTGAAACATCTGACACTGTTGGTCTGCCGTTTCAGCAAGATTCAGCTATATTCTAGGCATTATTTCAGACATCTGACCCGAGTTCCTGTTTTTAAGATGGAAAAACCCCATACAATCTGTCTGGCTTATATCAGTTTGTCAGCCATTTTAAACCATTGATTATAATGTATATATTAGCTGTGAGTATATGAGTATTTATGATTATAGAGGAGTATACATGCAAGTGAGATCTACATGATATATATATTTCTATCACAAGCCCCCCTTAGATATCACTTGCCCTAATCCTAGCCTCCTGTCCCAAAGCGCTGCAACTCTTTTGTGCTGTCGGCGAACTGACACAAGCCTAACGCCTGTGCCCCACTCCGTACAGACTTTTCGCAAATGGGCGGTCAGTAGTGTTGAGCGATACCTTCCGATATCGGAAAGTATCGGTATCGGAAAGTATCGGCCGATACCGTCAAAGTATCGGATCTAATCCGATACCGATACCCGATCCCAATGCAAGTCAATGGGACGAAAATATCGGAATTAAAATAAACCCTTTATAAACTTGTAGGTTCATTCTACATGAAGGAAAACAACTAAGAATAATGTAGGATGTATTGGGGGAGGTGGCGGAGACATTAAAGGCACAGAGGTTTAGCCCAATCAAATAGAATAGCAGGATTTTTATTTTTTTTTATGACGTTCGGTGTTAGAAAGATTTTGACTGTTATTTTTTTTTATTTTATTTTGTCAGATATTGATGTTTCACTACTTCCACGCCCTTCACCTTCTTTTTTACTTCTCCCACACTTTCTTCTTCATTATCCTCATCATCAGCTTCTTTGACATCAACTTCTTCACCTTATTCATCTTCTTCTTCATCTTCTACCTATTATTTTTTTTGTTACATTGTTCATATTCTTTTTATTTTACTATTATCTTCTTCATATTCAACTTCTTCATCATATTCTTATTTGTGACAGGCATTCCCGTAGTTGTTATCTATAAAAGTTTGAAGATTACACCTTCCGTTCTGCCTGTCACAAAACAGTTACATTTGTCCGCGTTCAGTTTGGCCTGCAGCATCAGGCTTTATCCAGGGGCACCACGAGGAGGAACGGACTCACCCCCATACACTGCTTAGTCTTCTTCTGCTTATAATTTAGATAATATCTTTTGCTCTGATATTTAGTCTTATGCTTAATGTTCTTCTGCTCTTTGTTCTGCAGCCTCTTGTTCTTCTGCTTCTCGGTCTTCCAGGTCGTCGTCGTCTCCAGGGTCGTCGTCTCCGGGGTCGTCGTCATCGGGGTGGTCTTCAGGGTCATCGTCTCCAGGGTCGTCGTCATCACGGTGGTTGTCGTCTCCGGGGTCGTCGTCATCGGGGTGGTCTTCAGGGTCATCGTCTCCAGGGTCGTCGTCATCACGGTGGTTGTCGTCTCTGGTGTCGTCGTCATCTTAGGGGTGGTCTTCCGGGTCATCGTGTTTAGTCTCTTGAACTTGGAAATGTAGCAGAAGATACAAGAAGGCTGAGAAAATGCCGAGAAACAGCTGATGGAACTGGAACTCAGATGGCTACCCGAAGGTCCAAGAGCCAATGGAACTACCGAGGACCAGCTGACGTTACTGGAACCGGTTACTAAGCAGGAGGTACCCGTGCCTGAAACCACTACCAAGGACCACCTGACGTTGGTGGAACTCGGATACCCAGAGGGAGGCACCTAAGCCAAAGGCTCTGCCCGGAACCAGCTGACGGTACTGGAACCAGGATGGGGAGCAGAAGGTACAAGAGCAAAAGACACTGCCGAGAACCAGCTGACGGTGCTGGAACCCGGATGGGTAGCCGAAGGTCCAAGAGCCAATGGAACTACCGAGGACCAGCTGACGTTATTGGAACCCGGTTACTAAGCAGGAGGTACCCGTGCCTGAAAGCACTACCAAGGACCACCTGACGTTGGCGGAACTCGGATACCCAGAGGGAGGCACCTAAGCCAAAGGCTCTGCCCGGAACCAGCTGACGGTGCTGGAACCAGGATGGGGACCTATTCAAGCTTGTCTTCCTAGAGCCCCAACTGGCGGTGTTAGAGCCCAGGGTCAGCAGGAGGAGGAGATGGAGCAGAGTGTAGGCCGAAGCCTGCACTGGCGGCAGCTTTGGGTCTGTTGTGCCTGCGTGGCTGTTGCAGGACACGTTGCCGGCTGCACAGCAGGGGAACAGCTGGCGGTGCTGAACCCCACTGACACATTGGCTGGTGTTTTTCTCTGTGCAGCTAGCAGTACCGGGCCCCAACTGGTGGTGTTGGAGCCCGGGCTCTGCAGGGGGAGCAGAGTGTAGGCCGAAGCCTAATAGAACCAATTTCAAAGGTAACCTTTAACCCCCCCTCAGGGGTTACAAAGTAGAAGAGCCACAGCTTATGCAGCAGTAGTGCTGCACAAGTCAAAGGTTGCTCTTTTAATTTTTCTCCTTGCACACTCTGAATGAAACACGTATAACATTTAGCCCTTTATACAGTCAAACTGTGTTGGAGGCGCGAGTTCCCTTCGTAATGAGACGCAGCACAGATGTCAAGAATCCCACCTTGGTGCTGGGTGCAGCCTCCTGAGCGTTGTTATTTGCTGTACAGGAGTCTGCGCTGTCGTGTTATCCCCTGGCCTAGCGCTGTTAGCGCTGCCCATCTTCTGACATCATTTAATGTCGGCCGGTGCGGTTCGCGATGACCATGAATCCCAGCCCCGCAGTGTCTTAACTAGTGTTGAGCATTCCGATACCGCAAGTATCGGGTATCGGCCGATACTTGCGGGTATCGGAATTCCGATACCGAGATCCGATACTTTTGTGGTATCGGGTATCGGTATCGAAACAACATTAATGTAAAAATGTGTAAAAGAGAGAATTAAAATAAAAAATATTGCTATACTCACCTCTCCGACGCAGCCTGCACCTTACCGAGGGAAGCGGCAGCGTTCTTTGTTTAAAATTCGCGCTTTTCTTTCCTTTACGTGAAGTCCCGGCTTGTGATTGGTTGCGTCGCAGTCACATGGGCGACGCAACCAATCACAGCAAGCCGTGACGTAATTTCAGGTCCTTAAGGATTTTAAAATTACGTCCCGGCTTTGTGATTGGTTGCGTCGCAGTCACATGGGCGACGCAACCAATCACAGCAAGCCGTGACGTAATTTCAGGCCCTTAAGGATTTTAAAATTACGTCCCGGCTTTGTGATTGGTTGCGTCGCAGTCACATGGGCGACGCAACCAATCACAAGCCGTGACGTCACGGGAGGCTAAACACGCGCGCATTTTAAAATGCGCGCTTGTCCAGCCTCCCGTGACGTCCCGGCTTGTGATTGGTTGCATCGCGGTCAACCAATCACAAGCCGGGAGGCTGGACACGCGCGCATTTTAAAATGCGCGCTTGTCCAGCCTCCCGTGACGTCCCGGCTTGTGATTGGTTGCGTCGCGGTCAACCAATCACAAGCCGGGAGGCTGGACACACGCGCATTTTAAAATGCGCGCGTGTCCAGCCTCCCGGCTTGTGATTGGTTGACCGCGACGCAACCAATCACAAGCCGGGACGTCACGGGAGGCTGGACAAGCGCGCATTTTAAAATGCGCGTGTGTCCAGCCTCCCGGCTTGTGATTGGTTGACCGCGATGCAACCAATCACAAGCCGGGACGTCACGGGAGGCTGGACAAGCGCGCATTTTAAAATGCGCGCGTGTCCAGCCTCCCGGCTTGTGATTGGTTGACCGCGATGCAACCAATCACAAGCCGGGACGTCACGGGAGGCTGGACAAGCGCGCATTTTAAAAAGCGCGCGTGTCCAGCCTCCCGTGACGTCACGGCTTGTGATTGGTTGCGTCGCCCATGTGACTGCGACGCAACCAATCACACAGCCGGGACGTAATTTTAAAATCCTTAAGGGCCTGAAATTACGTCACGGCTTGCTGTGATTGGTTGCGTCGCCCATGTGACTGCGACGCAACCAATCACAAAGCCGGGACTTCACGTAAGGAAAGAAAAGCGCGAATTTTAAGCAAACAACGCTGCCGGTTCCCTCGGAGAGGTGAGTATAGCAATATTTTTTATTTTAATTCTTTCTTTTACACATTAATATGGTTCCCAGGGCCTGAAGGAGAGTTTCCTCTCCTTCAGACCCTGGGAACCATCAGGAATACCGTCCGATACTTGAGTCCCATTGACTTGTATTGGTATCGGGTATCGGTATCGGATTGGATCCGATACTTTGCCGGTATCGGCCGATACTTTCCGATACCGATACTTTCAAGTATCGGACGGTATCGCTCAACACTAGTCTTAACATTGTTAAAACACTGCGGGTCTGGGATTCATGGCCTGGCGCAGCACATATGTTCGCCTCTCACACTCGGGTCCTTACACCTGCTTCAGACTGTGCGGCGTCAGCTGATCCCTTATCGCATGCCACGGCCATGAAGCCGCACAGTCTGAAGAAGGCGGAAGGAGATGAGGGACAGGCGAACTGATGCACTGCTCATGCCCATCAATCACACCCTCGCAGTCCCAAGAAATAAGACACCGAGGGGCGTTGTGTGGGTCAGGGCGGCCGCAGAGGCGCAGGCAGCCAAACAATGATGCCAGAAGACGGGCAGCGCTACCAAGGGGGTTGCAGCGTGTCATTACAAAGGAAAGTCACACCATCGGGACGGTTAAATGGTCACACAGAGGACACATTTCAGACGTGTTTTCAGTTCCACATGTGCGAGGAGAATACGTTTATGAGCCACCTTGCACACATGCAGCATTACCGCTGTACAAGGTGGCTGGAAAACGTACAAACGCCTGGGGGAGGGGGGACAGGTTCCCTTCAATTTCAGTTCTTGTGTCTGCGTGGCTTTTGCAGGACACGATGCCGGCTACACAGCAGGGGAACAGCTGGCGGTGCTGAACCCCACTGACACATTGGCTGGTGTTTTTCTCTGTGCAGCTAGCAGTACCGGGCCCCAACTGGCGGTGTTAGAGCCCAGGGTCAGCAGGAGGAGGAGATGGAGCAGAGTGTAGGCCGAAGCCTGCACTGGCGGCAGCTTTGGGTCTGTTGTGCCTGCGTGGCTGTTGCAGGACACGTTGCCGGCTGCACAGCAGGGGAACAGCTGGCGGTGCTGAACCCCACTGACACATTGGCTGGTGTTTGGCTCTGTGCAGCTAGCAGTACCGGGCCCCAACTGGCGGTGTTGGAGCTTGGGCTCTGCAGGGGGAGCAGAGTGTAGGCCGAAGCCTAATAGAACCAATTTCAAAGGTAACCTGTAACCCCCCCTCAGGGGTTACAAAGTAGTAGAGCCACAGCTTATGCAGCAGTAGTGCTGCACAAGTCAAAGGTTGCTCTTTTAATTTTTCTCCTTGCACACGCTGAATGAAACACGTATAACATTTAGCCCTTTATACAGTCAAACTGTGTTGGAGGCGCGAGTTCCCTTCGTAATGAGACGCAGCACAGATGTCAAGAATCCCACCTTGGTGCTGGGTGCAGCCTCCTGAGCGTTGTTATTTGCTGTACAGGAGTCTGCGCTGTCGTGTTATCCCCTGGCCTAGCGCTGTTAGCGCTGCCCATCTTCTGACATAATTTAATGTCGGCCGGTGCGGTTCGCGATGACCATGAATCCCAGCCCCGCAGTGTCTTAACTAGTGTTGAGCATTCCGATACCGCAAGTATCGGGTATCGGCCGATACTTGCGGGTATCGGAATTCCGATACCGAGATCCGATACTTTTGTGGTATCGGGTATCGGTATCGAAACAACATTAATGTAAAAATGTGTAAAAGAGAGAATTAAAATAAAAAATATTGCTATACTCACCTCTCCGACGCAGCCTGCACCTTACCGAGGGAAGCGGCAGCGTTCTTTGTTTAAAATTTGCGCTTTTCTTTCCTTTACGTGAAGTCCCCGCTTGTGATTGGTTGCGTCGCAGTCACATGGGCGACGCAACCAATCACAGCAAGCCGTGACGTAATTTCAGGTCCTTAAGGATTTTAAAATTACGTCCCGGCTTTGTGATTGGTTGCGTCGCAGTCACATGGGCGACGCAACCAATCACAGCAAGCCGTGACGTAATTTCAGGCCCTTAAGGATTTTAAAATTACGTCCCGGCTTTGTGATTGGTTGCGTCGCAGTCACATGGGCGACGCAACCAATCACAAGCCGTGACGTCACGGGAGGCTAAACACGCGCGCATTTTAAAATGCGCGCTTGTCCAGCCTCCCGTGACGTCCCGGCTTGTGATTGGTTGCATCGCGGTCAACCAATCACAAGCCGGGAGGCTGGACACGCGCGCATTTTAAAATGCGCGCTTGTCCAGCCTCCCGTGACGTCCCGGCTTGTGATTGGTTGCGTCGCGGTCAACCAATCACAAGCCGGGAGGCTGGACACGCGCGCATTTTAAAATTTTAAAATGCGCGCGTGTCCAGCCTCCCGGCTTGTGATTGGTTGACCGCGACGCAACCAATCACAAGCCGGGACGTCACGGGAGGCTGGACAAGCGCGCATTTTAAAATGCGCGTGTGTCCAGCCTCCCGGCTTGTGATTGGTTGACCGCGATGCAACCAATCACAAGCCGGGACGTCACGGGAGGCTGGACAAGCGCGCATTTTAAAATGCGCGCGTGTCCAGCCTCCCGGCTTGTGATTGGTTGCATCGCGGTCAACCAATCACAAGCCGGGACGTCACGGGAGGCTGGACAAGCGCGCATTTTAAAAAGCGCGCGTGTCCAGCCTCCCGTGACGTCACGGCTTGTGATTGGTTGCGTCGCCCATGTGACTGCGACGCAACCAATCACAAAGCCGGGACGTAATTTTAAAATCCTTAAGGGCCTGAAATTACGTCACGGCTTGCTGTGATTGGTTGCGTCGCCCATGTGACTGCGACGCAACCAATCACAAAGCCGGGACTTCACGTAAGGAAAGAAAAGCGCGAATTTTAAGCAAACAACGCTGCCGGTTCCCTCGGAGAGGTGAGTATAGCAATATTTTTTATTTTAATTCTTTCTTTTACACATTAATATGGTTCCCAGGGCCTGAAGGAGAGTTTCCTCTCCTTCAGACCCTGGGAACCATCAGGAATACCGTCCGATACTTGAGTCCCATTGACTTGTATTGGTATCGGGTATCGGTATCGGATTGGATCCGATACTTTGCCGGTATCGGCCGATACTTTCCGATACCGATACTTTCAAGTATCGGACGGTATCGCTCAACACTAGTCTTAACATTGTTAAAACACTGCGGGTCTGGGATTCATGGCCTGGCGCAGCACATATGTTCGCCTCTCACACTCGGGTCCTTACACCTGCTTCAGACTGTGCGGCGTCAGCTGATCCCTTATCGCATGCCACGGCCATGAAGCCGCACAGTCTGAAGAAGGCGGAAGGAGATGAGGGACAGGCGAACTGATGCACTGCTCATGCCCATCAATCACACCCTCGCAGTCCCAAGAAATAAGACACCGAGGGGCGTTGTGTGGGTCAGGGCGGCCGCAGAGGCGCAGGCAGCCAAACAATGATGCCAGAAGACGGGCAGCGCTACCAAGGGGGTTGCAGCGTGTCATTACAAAGGAAAGTCACACCATCGGGACGGTTAAATGGTCACACAGAGGACACATTTCAGACGTGTTTTCAGTTCCACATGTGCGAGGAGAATACGTTTCTGAGCCACCTTGCACACATGCAGCATTACCGCTGTACAAGGTGGCTGGAAAACGTACAAACGCCTGGGGGAGGGGGGACAGGTTCCCTTCAATTTCAGTTCTTGTGTCTGCGTGGCTTTTGCAGGACACGATGCCGGCTACACAGCAGGGGAACAGCTGGCGGTGCTGAACCCCACTGACACATTGGCTGGTGTTTTTCTCTGTGCAGCTAGCAGTACCGGGCCCCAACTGGCGGTGTTAGAGCCCAGGGTCAGCAGGAGGAGGAGATGGAGCAGAGTGTAGGCCGAAGCCTGCACTGGCGGCAGCTTTGGGTCTGTTGTGCCTGCGTGGCTGTTGCAGGACACGTTGCCGGCTGCACAGCAGGGGAACAGCTGGCGGTGCTGAACCCCACTGACACATTGGCTGGTGTTTGGCTCTGTGCAGCTAGCAGTACCGGGCCCCAACTGGCGGTGTTAGAGCCCAGGGTCAGCAGGAGGAGGAGATGGAGCAGAGTGTAGGCCGAAGCCTGCACTGGCGGCAGCTTTGGGTCTGTTGTGCCTGCGTGGCTGCTGCAGGACACGTTGCCGGCTGCACAGCAGGGGAACAGCTGGCGGTGCTGAACCCCACTGACACATTGGCTGGTGTTTTTCTCTGTGCAGCTAGCAGTACCGGGCCCCAACTGGCGGTGTTGGAGCCCGGGCTCTGCAGGGGGAGCAGAGTGTAGGCCGAAGCCTAATTGAACCAATTTCAAAGGTAACCTTTAACCCCCCTCAGGGGTTACAAAGTAGAAGAGCCACAGCTTATGCAGCAGTAATGCTGCACAAGTCAAAGGTTGCTCTTTTAATTTTGCTCCTTGCACACGCTGAAAGGAACACGTATAACATTTAGGCCCTTACACAGTCAAACTGATTTTGAGGCGTGAGTTCCCTTCGTAAAGAGACGCAGTACAGCTGGCAAAAATGCCACCTTAGTGCTTTGCGCGGCCTCCTGAGCATCGTTATTTGTTGCACAGGAGTCTGCGCTTTTGTGTTATCCCTTGGCCTTGCGCTGTTAGCGCTGACCATCCTCTGACATCATGTTATGTCGGCTGTTGCGGTTTGCGATGACCATGAATCCCAGCCCCCCAGTGTCTTAACATTGTTAAAACACTGCGGGGCTGGGATTCATGGCCTGGCGCAGTACATATGTTCGCCTCTCGCTTGGGTTCTTACACCCGCTTCAGACTATGCGGCGTCAGCTGATCCCTTATCGCATGCCACGGTCATGAAGACGCACAGTCCGAAGAAGGCGGAAGGAGATGAGGGACAGGCGAAGAAATGCACCGTTCATGCCCATCCATCACACCCTCGCAGTCCAAATAAATAAGACACCGAGGGGCATTGTGTGGGGCAAGGCGGCCGCAGAGGCGCAGGCAGCCAAACAATGATGCCAGAAGACGGGCAGCGCTACCAAGGAGCTTGTTGCGTGTCAATACAAAGGAAAATCACACCTGAGGGACGTTTTAATGGTCGCAGAGGACTCATTTTTAGACGTGTTCACTTCAACATGGGCAAGGAGAATAAGTTTCTGAGCCACCTTGCACACATGCAGCATTACTGTCGTACAAGGTGGCTGTAAAACGTAAAAACGCCTGGGGGAGGGGGGACAGTGTTGTGAATTTGGATTCTGGGCTCCCCCGGTGGCCGCTTGTGGAATTGGACTTGTCATCCTCTTTCCTGTTTCACCTGATTCCATCAGTAGTGGGTGTCGCTATTTAAGCTCATTTCTCTGGTGGTTTCTTGCCGGTCAACAATGTTATCTGATGCCTCTCAGTGCTTGTTCCTGCTTCTGACAACTACTAGATAAGTTGGACTTTTGTCCATGTTTTGTTTTGCCTATTTGTTCCAGTTCACAGCTGAAGTTTTGTTACTGTGTCTGGAAAGCTCTCGTGGATCAGGGATTGCTACTCTGGCGTTATGAGTTAATGCCAGAGTTTAAGGTAATCTCTGGATGGTGTTTTGTTAGTGTTTTTCTGCTGACCATGAAAGTATACTATCTGTCTTCTGCTATCTAGTAAGCGGACCTCAAATTTGCTAAGACTATTTTCCTGCTGCGTTTGTTGTTTCATCTGAACTCACCGTCATTATATGTGGGGGGCTACTGTCTTCTTGGGAATATTTCTCTAGAGGTGAGCCAGGTCTTATATTTCCCTCTGCTAGCTATTTAGGTCTTAGGCCAGAGCTGGGCATCTAGCGATAAATAGGAAATGCTACCTGGCTATTTCTAGTTGCGCGGCAGGCTTAGTTCATGGTCAGTATAGTTCCATCTTCCGAGAGCTTGTCCCTCTATAGGCTTGCTATGATCTCTGCCTGCAGAGATCATGACAGTTTGACCGGCCAATAAAGTGTTAAAGACCCAGGTTGAGAAAGGAGAGTGATAAGAAGTCTGCTGGAATTTTTTTTTTTTTTTTTTTTTCCTCCAGTCTGCCTTGCTGCAGCCTTTTTTCTCTCCCTCCTCCTAATCTCTGTATGCTCTGTGTGCACCTGACAATAATGGATCTCCAGAGTGTAACTGCGGGTTTGAATAATCTCATCACGAAAGTACAAAATTTACAAGATTTTGTGGTACATGCTCCGGTATCTGAGCCGAGAATTCCTTTGCCGGAGTTCTTCACAGGGAATAGAGCTAGCTTCCAGAATTTCCGAAATAATTGTAAGCTTTATTTGTCCCTGAAGTCTCGTTTAGCTGGAGACCCTGCTCAGCAGGTTAGGATTGTGATTTCCTTGCTCAGGGGTGACCCTCAAGATTGGGCCTTCTCATTGCCAGCAGGGGATCCTGCGTTACGCGATGTGGATGCGTTTTTTCTGGCCTTGGGCTTGCTTTATGAGGAACCTCATTTGGAACTTCAGGCAGGAAAAACTTTGATGGCACTATCTCAGGGGCAAGACGAAGCTGAAGTTTTCTGCCAAAAATTCCGTAAATGGTCTGTGCTTACTCAGTGGAATGAGTGCGCCTTGGCGGCAACTTTCAGAGAAGGTCTCTCTGATGCCGTTAAGGATGTTATGGTGGGGTTCCCTTTGCCTGCAGGTCTGAATGAGTCCATGACAATGGCTATTCAGATTGATAGGCGTCTGCGGGAGCGCAAACCGGTGCACCATCTGGCGGTGTCTATGGAAAAGACGCCAGAAAGTATGCAGTGTGATAGAATTCTGTCCAGGAGCGAGCGACAGAATTTTAGACGGAAGAATGGATTGTGTTTCTATTGTGGGGATTCTACTCATGTTATATCGGCATGTTCTAGGCGTACAAAGAAGCTTGATAAGTCTGTTTCCATTGGCACCATTCAGTCTAAGTTTATTTTGTCTGTAACCCTGATTTGCTCTTTGTCATCCATTGCCACGGACGCCTATGTTGACTCTGGCGCCGCTCTGAGTCTTATGGATTGGTCCTTTGCCAATCGTTGTGGTTTTGATTTAGAGCCTTTGGAGACTCTTATTCCTCTGAAGGGGATTGACTCCACCCCATTGGCTAATAATAAACCACAATACTGGACACAAGTAACCATGCGTATCAATCCGGATCACCAGGAGATTATTCGTTTCCTGGTACTGTATAATTTACATGACGATGTGGTACTGGGATTGCCATGGTTGCAGTCTCACAACCCAGTCTTGGACTGGAGAGCAATGTCTGTGTTGAGCTGGGGATGTAAGGGTATTCATGGGGACGTACCTTTGGTTTCTATTTCGTCGTCCATTCCCTCTGAAGTCCCTGAGTTCCTTTCTGATTATCAAGACGTCTTTGACGAACCCAAGCTTGGGTCGTTACCTCCGCACCGTGAGTGCGATTGTGCCATAGATTTGATACCGGGTTGTAAATATCCAAAGGGTCGTTTGTTTAATTTGTCTGTGCCGGAACATGCTGCTATGCGGGAATATATAAAGGAGTCTTTGGAAAAGGGACATATTCGTCCATCTTCTTCTCCCTTGGGAGCTGGGTTTTTCTTTGTCTCAAAAAAAGACGGCTCTTTGAGACCATGTATTGATTATCGGCTTCTGAATAAGATCACTGTTAAGTATCAATACCCATTGCCATTGCTTACTGATTTGTTTGCTCGTATAGAGGGTGCTAAGTGGTTCTCTAAAATTGATCTTCGTGGGGCGTATAATTTGGTGCGGATCAGGCAGGGGGATGAGTGGAAGACCGCATTTAATACGCCCGAGGGCCACTTTGAGTATTTGGTCATGCCTTTTGGTCTTTCTAATGCCCCTTCAGTTTTCCAGTCTTTTATGCATGATATTTTCCGCGATTTTCTGGATAAATTTATGATAATATATCTGGATGATATTCTGATTTTTTCTGATGACTGGGACTCTCATGTCCAGCAGGTCAGGAGAGTTTTTCAGGTTCTGCGGTCTAATTCTTTATGTGTGAAGGGGTCTAAGTGCGTTTTTGGAGTCCAGAAAATTTCCTTTTTGGGGTATATTTTTTCTCCCTCTTCCATTGAGATGGATCCCGTCAAGGTGCAAGCTATTTGTGACTGGACTCAGCCCTCCTCTCTTAAGGGTCTTCAGAGATTTTTGGGCTTTGCCAACTTTTACCGCCGATTTATTGCTGGTTTTTCGGATGTCGTTAAACCACTGACTGATTTGACCAGACAAGGCGCTGATGTTGCTAATTGGTCCCCTCATGCTGTAGAGGCCTTTCAGGAGCTTAAGCGCCGTTTTGCCTCTGCCCCTGTGTTGCGTCAGCCTGATGTGAATCTGCCTTTTCAGGTTGAGGTTGACGCTTCGGAGGTCGGAGCTGGGGCAGTGTTGTCGCAGAAAGGTTCCGACTGCTCCGTCATTAGGCCTTGTGCTTTCTTTTCTCGCAAATTTTCGCCCGCAGAGCGGAATTATGATGTTGGGAATCGGGAGCTTTTGGCCATGAAGTGGGCGTTTGAGGAGTGGCGCCATTGGCTCGAGGGGGCTAGGCATCAGGTGGTGGTATTGACTGACCACAAAAATTTGATTTATCTTGAGACTGCCAGACGCCTGAATCCTAGACAGGCGCGCTGGTCTTTATTTTTTTCTCGCTTTAATTTTGTGGTGTCATACCTACCGGGTTCTAAGAATGTTAAGGCAGATGCCCTTTCTAGGAGTTTTGACCCGGACTCTCCTGGTAATTCTGAACCCACAGGTATCCTTAGGGAGGGAGTAATTTTGTCGGCCGTTTCTCCTGATCTGCGGCGGTCCTTGCAAGAGTTTCAGGCGGATAGACCGGATCGTTGTCCGCCTGATAGACTGTTTGTTCCGGATGATTGGACCAGCAGAGTCATCTCTGAGGTACATTCTTCTGCATTGGCAGGTCATCCCGGAATTTTTGGTACCAGGGATTTGGTGGCAAGATCCTTCTGGTGGCCTTCTCTGTCACGAGATGTGCGAGTCTTTGTGCAGTCATGTGACGTTTGTGCTCGGGCCAAGTCTTGTAGTTCTCGGGCTAGCGGACTGCTGTTGCCCTTGCCTATTCCTAAGAGGCCTTGGACACACATCTCGATGGATTTTATTTCAGATCTGCCTGTTTCCCAGAAGATGTCTGTCATCTGGGTGGTCTGTGACCGTTTCTCTAAAATGGTCCATTTGGTTCCTCTGCCCAAGTTGCCTTCTTCTTCTGAGTTGGTTCCTCTGTTTTTTCAGAATGTTGTCCGATTGCACGGTATTCCTGAGAATATTGTTTCTGACAGAGGTACCCAATTTGTGTCTAGATTTTGGCGGGCATTCTGTGCTAGGATGGGCATAGATTTGTCTTTTTCATCTGCTTTTCACCCTCAGACTAATGGCCAGACCGAGCGGACTAATCAGACCCTTGAGACATATCTGAGGTGTTTTGTCTCTGCTGACCAGGATGATTGGGTTGCTTTTTTGCCATTGGCAGAGTTCGCCCTCAATAATCGGGCCAGTTCTTCCACCTTGGTGTCCCCGTTTTTCTGTAATTCGGGGTTTCATCCTCGATTTTCCTCCGGTCAGGTGGAATCCTCGGATTGTCCTGGAGTGGATGCGGTGGTGGAGAGATTGCATCACATCTGGGGGCAGGTTATGGACAATTTGAAGTTGTCCCAGGAGAAGACTCAGCGTTTTGCCAACCGTCATCGTCGTGTTGGTTCTCGGCTTTGTGTTGGAGATTTGGTGTGGTTGTCTTCTCGTTTTGTCCCTATGAGGGTCTCTTCTCCTAAGTTTAAACCTCGGTTCATCGGCCCTTATAGAATATTGGAGATCCTTAATCCTGTTTCTTTCCGTTTGGACCTCCCTGCGTCCTTTTCCATTCATAACGTTTTTCATCGGTCGTTATTGCGCAGGTATGAGGTACCTGTTGTACCTTCAGTTGAGCCTCCTGCTCCGGTGTTGGTTGAGGGTGAGTTGGAGTACGTTGTGGAGAAAATTTTGGACTCTCGTGTTTCCAGACGGAAACTCCAGTATCTGGTCAACTGGAAGGGTTACGGCCAGGAGGATAATTCTTGGGTCAATGCATCTGATGTTCATGCTTCTGATCTTGTTCGTGCCTTCCATAGGGCTCATCCTGGTCGCCCTGGTGGATCTGGTGAGGGTTCGGTGCCCCCTCCTTGAGGGGGGGGTACTGTTGTGAATTTGGATTCTGGGCTCCCCCGGTGGCCGCTTGTGGAATTGGACTTGTCATCCTCTTTCCTGTTTCACCTGATTCCATCAGTAGTGGGTGTCGCTATTTAAGCTCATTTCTCTGGTGGTTTCTTGCCGGTCAACAATGTTATCTGATGCCTCTCAGTGCTTGTTCCTGCTTCTGACAACTACTAGATAAGTTGGACTTTTGTCCATGTTTTGTTTTGCCTATTTGTTCCAGTTCACAGCTGAAGTTTTGTTACTGTGTCTGGAAAGCTCTCGTGGATCAGGGATTGCTACTCTGGCGTTATGAGTTAATGCCAGAGTTTAAGGTAATCTCTGGATGGTGTTTTGTTAGTGTTTTTCTGCTGACCATGAAAGTATACTATCTGTCTTCTGCTATCTAGTAAGCGGACCTCAAATTTGCTAAGACTATTTTCCTGCTGCGTTTGTTGTTTCATCTGAACTCACCGTCATTATATGTGGGGGGCTACTGTCTTCTTGGGAATATTTCTCTAGAGGTGAGCCAGGTCTTATATTTCCCTCTGCTAGCTATTTAGGTCTTAGGCCAGAGCTGGGCATCTAGCGATAAATAGGAAATGCTACCTGGCTATTTCTAGTTGCGCGGCAGGCTTAGTTCATGGTCAGTATAGTTCCATCTTCCGAGAGCTTGTCCCTCTATAGGCTTGCTATGATCTCTGCCTGCAGAGATCATGACAGGACAGGTTTCCTTCAATTTCAGTTCTTGTGTCTGCGTGGCTGTTGCAGGACACGTTGCCGGCTACACAGCAGGGGAACAGCTGGCGGTGCTGAACCCCACTGACACATTGGCTGGTGTTTGGCTCTGTGCAGCTAGCACATCTGGGCCCCAACTGGCGGTGTTAGAGCCCAGGGTCAGCAGGAGGAGGAGAGGGAGCAGAGTGTAGGCCGAAGCCTGCACTGGAGCAAGTTGAAAGGGAAACTTTAACCCCCCCCCCAGGCGTTTGTAGCTGAAAGAGCCATCGTGTACAGCACTAATGCTGGAAAAGGTAAACTTAGCTCTTTTAATTATGGTCCTTGCACATGCTGAACCTAACACTTATAAAAAGTGTCCCCTCCTACCGTGATACCGTCCGGTAGGTGGAACTTTTCTTTGTGATGTGACGCAGCACAGCCGTCACTCTTACCCCCTTGGCGCCGTGCGCCGCCTCCTCAGCGTTGTTTGAATCAGTCCCGGAGCCTGCGCTGTTAGGTTAGCCCTTGGCCATGCACACATTTTGCGCTGCCCGTCTTCTGACATCATTTGGTGTCAGGCTGGCTGCGCCTGTGCGGCCGCGCTGGCCGAGAGCCCGCCTCGTACTGTCTTCTGATTTAATCCCACTGGGGGCCTGAGATCCATGGACATGCACAGTGCATATCTGAACCTCCACCTCTCACTCATCTCCCTACGGCTTCTTCAGACTGTGCGGTGTCACGGCCGTGGCATGCTATTAGGCACCATTACTGCTGCACAAGGTGGCTCCTTCAGTAACAAACGCCTGGGGGGGGGGGACAGGTTCCCTTAAATTTAACTTGTTGTGCCTGCGTGGCGGTCGCAGTACACGTTGCAGGCTGCACAGCAGGGGAACAGCTGGCGGTGCTGAACCCCACTAACACATTGGCGAGGTGTTTGGCTCTGTGCGGACAGCACTTCTGGACGGCAACTAGCGGTGTTGGAGCCCAGGGACAGGAGGGGGAGGTGGAGGTAGGAGGAGGTAGGAGGGATTGCCACACACACAGCAGGGGAACAGCTGACGTTACTGAACCCCAATAACAGAGGAGGGACTGTTGACTGTGCGTACAACACTACTGGACGGCAACTAGCGGTGTTGGAGCCCAGGGACAGGAGGGGGAGGTGGAGGTAGGAGGAGGTAGGAGGGATTGCCACACACACAGCAGGGGAACAGCTGACGTTACTGAACCCCAATAACAGAGGAGGGACTGTTGACTGTGCGTACAGCACTACTGGACGGCAACTAGCAGTGTTGGAGCCCAGGGACAGGAGGGGGAGGTGGAGGTAGGAGGAGGTAGGAGGGATTGCCACACACACAGCAGGGGAACAGCTGACGTTACTGAACCCTAATAACAGAGGAGGGACAGTTGACTGTGCGTACAGCACTTCTGGACGGCAACTAGCGGTGTTGGAGCCCAGGGACAGGTGGAGGAGGAGGAGGTGGAGGAGGTAGGAGGGATTGCCACACACACAGCAGGGGAACAGTTGATGTTACTGAACCCCAGTAACAGAGGAGGGACTGTTGACTGTGCGTACAGCACTTCTGGACGGCAACTAGCGGTGTTGGAGCCCAGGGACAGGAGGGAGAGGTGGAGGTAGGAGGAGGTAGGAGGGATTGCCACACACACAGCAGGGGAACAGCTGACGTTACTGAACCCCAATAACAGAGGAGGGACTGTTGACTGTGCGTACAGCACTACTGGACGGCAACTAGCGGTGTTGGAGCCCAGGGACAGGAGGGGGAGGTGGAGGTAGGAGGAGGTAGGAGGGATTGCCACACACACAGCAGGGGAACAGCTGATGTTACTGAACCCCAATAACAGAGGAGGGACTGTTGACTGTGCGTACAGCACTACTGGACGGCAACTAGCGGTGTTGGAGCCCAGGGACAGGAGGGGGAGGTGGAGGTAGGAGGAGGTAGGAGGGATTGCCACACACACAGCAGGGGAACAGCTGACGTTACTGAACCCCAATAACAGAGGAGGGACTGTTGACTGTGCGTACAGCACTACTGGACGGCAACTAGCGGTGTTGGAGCCCAGGGACAGGTGGAGGAGGAGGAGGTGGAGGAGGTAGGAGGAGGTAGGAGGGATTGCCACACACACAGCAGGGGAACAGCTGACGTTACTGAACCCCAATAACAGAGGAGGGACTGTTGACTGCGTACAGCACTTCTGGACGGCAACTAGCGGTGTTGGAGCCCAGGGACAGGAGGGGGAGGTGGAGGTAGGAGGAGGTAGGAGGGATTGCCACACACACAGCAGGGGAACAGCTGACGTTACTGAACCCCAATAACAGAGGAGGGACTGTTGACTGTGCGTACAGCACTACTGGACGGCAACTAGCGGTGTTGGAGCCCAGGGACAGGAGGGGGAGGTGGAGGTAGGAGGAGGTAGGAGGGATTGCCACACACACAGCAGGGGAACAGCTGACGTTACTGAACCCCAATAACAGAGGAGGGACTGTTGACTGTGCGTACAGCACTTATGGACGGCAACTAGCGGTGTTGGAGCCCAGGGACAGGTGGAGTAGGAGGAGGTGGAGGAGGTAGGAGGAGGTAGGAGGGATTGCCACACACACAGCAGGGGAACAGCTGACGTTACTGAACCCCAATAACAGAGGAGGGACTGTTGACTGTGCGTACAGCACTACTGGACGGCAACTAGCGGTGTTGGAGCCCAGGGACAGGAGGGGGAGGTGGAGGTAGGAGGAGGTAGGAGGGATTGCCACACACACAGCAGGGGAACAGCTGACGTTACTGAACCCCAATAACAGAGGAGGGACTGTTGACTGTGCGTACAGCACTACTGGACGGCAACTAGCGGTGTTGGAGCCCAGGGACAGGAGGGGGAGGTGGAGGTAGGAGGAGGTAGGAGGGATTGCCACACACACAGCAGGGGAACAGCTGACGTTACTGAACCCCAATAACAGAGGAGGGACTGTTGACTGTGCGTACAGCACTACTGGACGGCAACTAGCGGTGTTGGAGCCCAGGGACAGGAGGGGGAGGTGGAGGTGGAGGAGATGGGAGGGATTGCCACACACACAGCAGGGGAACAGCTGACGTTACTGAACCCCAATAACAGAGGAGGGACTGTTGACTGTGCGTACAGCACTACCAGGCAACAACTAGCGGTGTTGGAGCCCAGGGACAGGAGGAGAAGCAGAGGAACACAATGTAGGCCAAAGCCTGATTGGAGAAAGTCGAAAGGGAACCTTTAACCCCCCCCCAAGGCGTTTGTATCTGAAAGAGCCAGCTTGTGCAGCAAAAAAGATGCAAAAGGAAAAGGTGGCTCTTTTCATGATGCTCCTTGCAAACACAGAACTAAACACTTATAAAATGTGTCCCCTGATACCGTGTGACCGTCCCGGAGGTGGGACTTTCCTTCGTAATATGACGCAGCACAGCCGTCATTCCTACCCCCTTGGCGCCGTGCCCCGCCTCCTCAGCGTTGTTTGATTCTGTCCCGGAGCCTGCGCTGTTATGCTATCCCTTGGCCAGGCACACTTAGCGCTGCCCATCTTCTGACATCATTTGGTGTCAGGCTGGCTGCGCCTGTGCGGCCGCGGTGGCCGAGAGCCCGCCTCGCAGTGTCTTCTGATTTAATCCCACCGCGGGCCTGAGATCCGTGGCTATGCGCAGTGCATATCCTCGCCTCTCACTCCCCTCCCTACGGCTTCTTAAGACTGTGCGGTGTCACGGCCGTGGCATGCTATTAGGGACCAGCTGACACCGCACAGTCTGAAGAAGCCGTAGGGAGATGAGTGAGAGGTGGAGGTTCAGATATGCACTGCGCATGTCCATGGATCTCAGGCCCCCAGTGGAATTAAATCAGAAGACACTGCGAGGCGGGCTATCGGCCAGCGCGGCCGCACAGGCGCAGCCATCCTGACACCAAATGATGTCAGAAGACGGGCAGCGCTAAGTGTGCCTGGCCAAGGGATAACTTAACAGCGCAGGCTCCGGGATGGAATCAAACAACGCTGAGGAGCCGGGGCACGGCGCCAAGGGGGTAGGAATGACGGCTGTGCTGCGTCATATTACGAAGGAAAGTCCCACCTCCGGGACGGTTTTACGGTATCAGTGGACACATTTTATAAGTGTTAAGTTCTGCGTGTGCAAGGAGCTAAACAAAAATAGCTACCTTTTCCTTGTGCAGCATTACTGCTGTACAAGGTGGCTCTTTCAGTAACAAACGCCTTGGGGGGGGGGGGGACAGGTTCCCTTATATTTCAGTTGTTGTGTCAGCGTGGCAGTCGCAGGACACATTGCCGGCTACACAGCTGGGGATCAGCTGACGTTACTGAAACCCAATAACACTGGGTCGTATGTTTTGACTGTGCAGACGGCACTTCTGAGCCTCAACTGGCGGTGTTGGAGCCCAGGAATTTAAGTTCAGGTGGTAGAAAGATGAACACAACAGGAGACCTGGATAACGTAGACAGTCACCTAATTATTTAATCAGGAAGAGGAGTGGCAAATTCCTGCGAGATCCAGGCCTTGTTCATTTTCAGGAAAGTAAGCCGGTCAACGTTATCGGAGGATAGTCGCATGCGACGGTCAGTTAGTACACCACCTGCAGCACTAAAGACACGTTCCGATAATACACTGGCCGCAGGGCAAGACAGCACCTCCAATGCATACTGGCTTAGCTCTGGCCATGTATCCAGCTTTGAGACCCAAAACTTGAAAGGGGAAGAGCCGTCTGGGAGTACAGCAAGAGGGCAAGACATGTAGTCTGTCACCATCTGACGGAACCGTTGCCTCCTGCTGACTGGAGCCGTCTGTGATGGTGTAGACTTTTGTGGCGGGCACAGAAAACTGTGCCACAGTTGGGCCATACTGGTCTTGCCTTGGGCAGAGGCACTGCTTCTGCTCCCTCTTTGTGCAGAGCCTCCACCACTGCCTGGACGCACTGAGCTGCTTTGGAATGCACTAGCAGCACTTCTCTCAGTTGGAATGGAGAAGATGATGGAATTGACCAGTGTGTCTTGGTACTCCCGCATTTTTCGCTCCCGGTTCAACGGTGTGATGAGGCTTTCTACGTTGTCCCGGTAGCGAGGATCGAGGAGGGTGAACACCCAATAATCAGACATGTTGAGAATGTGGGCGATGCGGCGGTCGTTTCTCAGGCACTGCAGCATGTAATCCACCATGTGCTGCAGACTGCCAACTGCCCAAGAAACGCTGTCCCCTGCTGGAGGCGTGATCTCTGCCCGCTCGTCATCACCCCACCCTCGCTGTACACACTGAGTACTGGACAATTGTGTAACTCCCTCCTCTGGACGGATGTCTTCCTCCTCCATTGACTCCTCCTCATCCTCCTCACAAACTGTCCCCTGCCTACGCGTTTGTGAGGAACCACGTGGCGCTGACTGTCCAGAAGATGATGGAAATGCTGAATCCTCATCCTCCACCTCTTCCACAACATCATCCCTTAGCGCTTGCAGTGATTTTTCAAGCAGGCAGATAAGGGGGACAGTCATGCTGACTAGTGCATCATCTGCACTCGCCATCCGCATGGAATAATCAAAGGGACGCAAAACCTGGCAGACGTCATTCATAGTGGCCCACTCTGTGGTTGTGAAGTCTGTACGGCGCTGACTGCGACTTCTTTGCGCCTGAAGCAGCTGGTACTCCATTACAGCTTGCTGCTGCTCACACAACCGCTCCAACATATGTAACGTGGAATTCCACCTGGTAGGTAGGTCACATATGATGCGATGTTCCGGCAGGCGGTGTCGGCGCTGCAGAGCCGCAATGCGCGCTTTTGCCGTGCTGGAACGCCGCAAGTGAGCACACTCTAGGCGGACCTTGTGCAGCAGTGCATCAAGATCCGGATAGTCCCTCAGAAAACTCTGCATGACCAAATTGAGCACATGTGCCAGACATGGGATGTGAGTGAGGTTGCCGAGGCCCAGAGCTGCCACCAGATTTCGGCCATTATCACACACTACCATGCCTGGCTGGAGATTCGCTGGCACAAACCACACATCGCTCTCCTGCTTGATGGCATTCCAGAGCTCCTGCGCTGTGTGGCTTCGATTCCCCAAATAAATTAATTTCAAGACGGCCTGTTGACGTTTGGCCACGGCTGTGCTCATGTCGGTCGTAACAGGTACACGTTCATCACGGGTCCATGTGGAGGTGGACTGTGACGGCTCCTGCAGCGATGATTCTGAGGAACTGGTGTAGGAGGAGGAGTCAATGCGTGCAGAATGGATTCCTGCAATCCTTGGAGTGGGCAGGACACGTCCTGCACCACTCGCACGGTCTGTACCCGGCTCAACTACATTAACCCAATGGGCAGTGAGGGAAAGGTATCGCCCCTGTCCATGTTGACTGGTCCACGCATCGGTGGTGAGGTGGACCTTGCTACTGACGGCGTTCAGTAGCACGTGTTTTATGTGTCCCTCCACATGCTTGTGCAGGGCAGGGACGGCTTGACTGCTGAAGTAAAAGCGGCTGGGCACATTGTACTGTGGGACTGCCAATGACATCAAGTCACGGAAGCTGTCAGTCTCCACCAGCCTGAATGACAGCATTTCCAGTGACAGAAGTTTGGCAATGCCTGCAGTCAGAGCCTGTGCTCGTGGGTGGTTTGACGAGAAAGGCCGCCTTTTCTCCCATGCCTGTACTACCGATGGCTGTAGACTGGGCTGGGAGTGTGTGGATGACTGGGAAAGTGGTGCTGCGGGTGGAATTACAGCGGGTCTCTGGACAACAGGGCCAGAGGTTCTTCCACGGCGATCCTGGTAGGAAGCCGAACCAGCTGCGTGTGAGCTGGAGGAAGAGGCAACACGAGCTGAAGAGGTGGTAGCTGCCGCTGTTGGTTGGCCTAGCTCTTCAGTGTGTTTTTCTAACTCCGCCGTGTGCCTGTTGCGCACATGTTTCCACATGTTGGAGGTATTGAGGTTGCTGACATTTCGACCTCTTTTTACTTTGTGATGACACACCTTGCATTTGACATAGCAAATGTCATCTGCAACTGTGTCAAAAAAGGACCAGGCACTGCAAGTCTTGGGAGCGCCCTTTTTGGCTTTTGGAAGAGACATGCTCCTAACGGGTGCCAAAGCGGAGGCTGCAGGATCCGCAGTCTTCCCCCTCCCTCTCCCTCTTTGGGCCGTACGGGGAATCTCTTCCTCAGAGCTGCTCCCACCACCTTCCTGTCCCTCACGCCAAGATGGGTCAAGGACCTCATCATCTACACTACCCTCTGCCCCCAACTGCTCCTCCTGGGTAGTCTCAGCAGCAGAGCACGCACCAGTAAGTGGCACCTGAGTGTCATCATCAGCTGATGCGGCCTGCGATGTGGTGAACGGAGCCACTGGCCCACCCGCCTCTTCAGAGGAAGAGAGAAAAAGCTGTTGGGCATCACTGCACCCTGCCTCTTCTTCCATTTCTCCAATGCTGCTTGGCTGGCCCCCTGTTTCCAAGCCAAGAGATTCAGAGAACAGAAGTAGAGACGGCTCCTGTCCTGGGCTCTCTGTCTGCCTGGGCAATTTGGCAGGTGGTGAAGAGACAGATGGCTGCTCTCCAGTGCTCTGTGTCTGAGAGGATGTGGCACTAATTGAAGTTGATGCATTAGCTGCCATCCATCCGACAACGGCTTCAATTTGTTCTTCACGCAGCAGCGGTGTACGGCGCTCTGCGACAAAGCTGCGCATGAATGACTGTTCCCTTGTGAAAGTGGGTGCTGATGAGTCACCGGTGCCCGCAGCAGGCACAGAATCCCCACGTCCCCTCCCTGCTCCGCGCCCACGCCCACGCCCACGTGCCTTACTCACTGCCTTCTTCATCTTGGTTGACTGATAAAGATAAGCAGAAAAGTACTAACGGATTTGTGTGCTTATTCCTGAACAACTCCTCCTAACAGGTATAAGAAACACTAATTTTCTAAAGTGTGGACTAGACTTTAATATGAGCTAATGTGGCCTACACAAATGTAAAGTGGTGTCACTGGTGTGTTTGGTGAACTTTATTATTTATTTATTTTTTGGGGGCTGAACTGACAACAGATAGAGCTGCAGTCACACGGAGACCGTGCAGACAGACGTAAATGGCGCTGCAAGGCCCAAAAACCCTCCTCTACGTTATCCTATGTAGTGTTTTTCCACAAGTTAGCTGGAGACGGGTGGAAAGACACTAATAGGAATTTTTTGAAAAAATGTGCAGCAGCCTGCACTACTTAAAACAAAATGAAAATTGATTTTGCGGTATGACGCAGTGAAGAACCCTGAGCTGGAGACAACCAGGCTATGGCTGCTCACAGACTACAGGGCAAGCTGCAGTCACACGGAGACCGTGCAGACAGCCGTAAACGGCGCTGCAAGGCCCAAAAACCCTCCTCTACATTATCCTATGTAGTGTTTTTCCACAAATTAGCTGGAGACGGGTGGAAAGACACTAATAGGAATTTTTTGAAAAAATGTGCAGCAGCCTGCACTACTTAAAACAAAATGAAAATTGATTTTGCGGTATGACGCAGTGAACAACCCTGAGCTGGAGACAACCAGGCTATGGCTTCTCACAGACTACAGGGCGAGCTGCAGTCACACGGAGACCGTGCAGACAGCCGTAAACGGCGCTGCAAGGCCCAAAAACCCTCCTCTATGTTATCCTATGTAGTGTTTTTCCACAAATTAGCTGGAGACGGGTGGAAAGACACTAATAGGATTTTTTGTTAAAAATTAGCAGCAGACTACACTACTTGGAAAAAAAAAAAGAACAGTATGAGGCAATGAACCACCCTCCCTGAACTGAATACAACCATCTATGGATGGCCTATGTGGCTGCACTCAGACTAGAGAGTGGGCTGCACTCACACACACACACACACACAGACCTTGCAGATCGCTGTGAAAACAGCGCTACAAGGCAAAAGCAAGGTGAATAGTAGGTGAACACAGCGGTTGCTAAATTAGCCTTTGGAAAGCACAAAGAAGCAAATCGCTATCTCTAAACTGGCCCTCAGTCAGCAAACAGCGTCCTGTCACTAACTGAATTCACAACAGAGTGATCGCAAAATGGCGCCAGCGACTTTTAAACTGCATCATGACATCATTTCAGCAGCCAATCACAGCCTTGCCAGTAGTTTCATGCCCTCCATGCTGAACAGGATGTGCCCACACTTGGAATCATTCTCATTGGATGAATTTGTGCATTTTGAATCTGGGAACTTCCGATTCCGGTATCCGATACGCGGCAAGTATCGGAATACCGGTATCGGAATTCCGATACCGCAAGTATCGGCCGATACCCGATACTTGCGGTATCGGAATGCTCAACACTAGCGGTCAGGAGATCTGTCCCTAACGGGGGTTCGTTGCAATCAGTCTCTTAGTCAATAGCATGTGTAGTGAGCGATGTGTAGTCTTTATCAGGTAGGTCATCCCTTCGGTCAGGCCGCAACATAATTCTGGCTTGGGTGTCATCTTCTGGTAGGGGAGCTTTCTTGCGATGCGATGAGTGGATCCAAGCGGGTCTTCCCTCCAGTTTCGCAGAGTTTGGTGTCATCAGCAGCACTTGAATAGGACCATCAAATCTGGGATCGAGTGGTGTTCTCCTTACAAACTTTTTTCCACCAACTCCCAGTCTCCTGGCTTCTAGGAGTGCATACCGGACACTGAATCTGGATCTGGCAATGAAGAAAAAAACTCGAGAATGGATGTTAGCAAGTTTCTTGGTGAGTTCAATTACATAAGCAGACAAAGTATCATATTACATAGTCAGCTGCTGAGGGAAAAGATACCCCTAACCTGGGACTAGACACAAACAAAATTTCATATAGTAACAGCTTTGCTGGGCCTCTGGAAGTATGCCTTACATTAAGTAGTGTGATTGGGAGTGTGTAGGCCTAAGTCTGACCCTACTGCTGACTAGATTTCTTGTGTGAGATTTGCTGTGAATGCGGGTCCCTGGTCACTCTCTATCACTTCTGGGACCCCATGGCTGCATATCTCGTCTCTGAGAGTAGCTTCTTTGCAGTAGTCTCTGCTGACTGGTTCCTCACTCACTGGAAAGCTTCTGGCCATCCTGAGAACACGTCCACGACCACAAGGGCATATTCGAATCCTTCACTTGGCGGAATTTGGATGTGGTCTATCTGGATCCTCTGGGAGGGGTACGGTGGTCAGGCAAGATGATGTATGGGAACTTTCTCCATTCTTCCAGGGTTGCATTGGCCACAGGTCAGACAGCTGTTTATGAACTTGGCTGTTAGGGTGGAGATTTCTGGAGCGAACCAGTAAGCACCAATCGGATCATTCATCTGTGTCTTTAATCTGTGTGTGGGCCCATGTGCCCACTAGACCACGATAAGGTACATGCTTCGGGGTAAACAGGGTTTGTAGTCCATTGAGTATACCCTTCCTTCTTCATGTGCTGCTCTCTTCTGCATCCAGCATTCCTTCTTGTCCTTTGGGGCTTGCTCTTGCAGCTTTTTGAGCAGATCACAGGACGTCATTTGGTCAGGTTTCTTGTCTTCAGTCGTCATGTAGCCGTCCGGCTCTACGACCTCTTCCACTTTTCCATATTGTCTTCCCTTGACTGCTTCTTTGGCTGCCATATCCGCCATGTTGTTGCCTTGTGCCTCTACTGTGCTTAGTTTTCCATGCGCTTTGACTTTTAGTACTGCCACCACTTTTGGAAGTTGAAGTGTGTTCAGCAGGTCCTTAATGGCTCCATGATGCTTCACAGTTGTTCCGCTTGCTGTGATGAAGTCCCTTGCAGCCCAGATGGGTCCGAAGTCGTGTGCTATGCCATGCGAGTACCTTGAATCGGTATACATTTTCCCAGTCTTGTCTTCTGCCATCTGGTAGGCCTTCATCAGCGCTATCAGTTCTGCTTCCTGGGCTGACAGACTGGGCAGCAGACTTCTGGACCACAGGATCTCTTGATTGCTGGTCACTGCACATCCCGTGTGGAATCTTCCTTCATCATCTGCAAATCTGGAGCCATCCACATAGAGGATCAACTCTGGGTTGGTCACTGGCTCTTCTGCCACCTTGGGTAGTCCTGCCGTTTCCTGTGGCATGATGCTGAAGCAATCATGGTCATCCGTCCGGAGCAAATTCAGATCCCATGCAGACTTTTTATCTGAGGGTCCATATCTGTATCCCCCCTTGGGAGTGGGAGTAGAGTGGACGGGTTGAGGACTGTGCATCTGGAGATGGTGACATTGTTGGGCAGGAGTAGAGAGCACTGGAGGCGAAGATGCCTGGCGGTGGAGAGATGTTTTGGCTGGGTTTGGTTGAGGATTGCTGAGATGTCATGCAGAGCCAGGATTTCCAATGGTTTTTCCACTGACGTCAGTAGTCCTGTCCAGGAGGGCGTGTGCTGCAACTGCTGCTCTCATGCGGGAGGAAGAGGCTCCCCTTGCAACTGGATCCAGGTACGCTGAAAAGTAGTCCGAAAGTCTCTGCTTTCCCCCCTGAAGCTGCATCAGGACTCCAGTAGCAAGGCCTTCTTTTCTCATCGAGTAGAGACGGAATGGCTTCTTGTAGTCAGATAGGCCTAGTTGTCATGATTCCCCAATGGCATGGGAACATCAGAAACACAAAATAACAGACTAGCCCTCGGGTGATGGAAACTCAAGCTGACCGTGACCTAAATCTACCACACAACTAACAGTAGCCAGGAAGCATTCCTACGGCTGCCTAGATGCCATGCGCCAGCCGGAGAACTAACTACACCTGGAAGAGGAAGGAACAGACCTGGCTTACCTCTAGTGAAATTCCCCAAAGATGATAGTAGCCCCCACATATATTAACGGTGAGTTCAGAGGAAAAGACATACACAGTATGAAGGTAGATTTAGCAAAGCGAGGTCCACTTACTAGATAGAGGAAGGATACAAAAGAGGACTTCACGGTCAGCTGAAAAACCCTTTCAAAAACCCATCCTGAAATTACTTTAAGACTCCTGTGTCAACTCATGACACAGGAGTGGCAATTTCAGTCCACAAGAGCTTCCAGTAACAGGAAATGACAAACTGTAAACTGGACAAAAAATACAAAACAAAAAGGACAAGAGTCCACTTAGCTGATCAGCAGACTGGTAGCAGGAACATGCAACTGAAAGACTCAGGTTACAATGATGACCGGCAAGGAAGTGACTGGAGAGCAAGGCTAAATAGGGAACTCCCAAAACTGATGGAAGCAGGTGAGCTGAGGCAGAAAAGAACACACAAGTCTCCAGTACCACCAGCCACCACTAGGGGAGCCCAAAAAGCGGATCACAACAGTACCCCCCCCTTAAGGAGGGGGCACCGAACCCTCACAAGAACCGCCAGGGCGACCTGGATGAGCCCTATGAAAGGCACGAACCAAATCCAAGGCATGAACATCAGAGGCAGTTACCCAAGAATTATCTTCCTGACCATAGCCCTTCCATTTAACCAGATACTGGAGTCTCCGCCTGGAAATACGGGAGTCCAAGATCTTCTCTATAACGTACTCCAATTCACCCTCAACCAGCACAGGAGCAGGAGGCTCAGCAGAAGGAACCACCGGCACCTCGTATCTCCGCAACAACGACCGATGGAACACATTATGGATAGCGAAAGATGCCGGGAGGTCCAAACGAAAGGAAACAGGGTTAATAATCTCCAAAATCCTATAGGGACCGATGAACCGAGGCTTAAATTTAGGAGAAGAAACCCTCATTGGGACAAAACGGGAAGACAACCACACCAAGTCCCCAACACGAAGGCGAGGACCAACCCGACGCTGGCGGTTAGCAAACCGCTGAGTCCTCTCCTGGGACAAATTCAAATTGTCCACCACTTGTTCCCAAATCCGATACAACCGATCCACCACAGCATCTACTCCAGGACAATCCGAAGACTCCGCCTGACCAGAAGAAAAACGGGGATGAAACCCCGAATTGCAAAAGAAAGGGGAAACCAAAGTGGCCGAACTAGCCCGATTATTAAGAGCAAACTCCGCCAACGGCAAAAAGGCAACCCAATCATCCTGATCCGCAGACACAAAACACCTCAAATACGTCTCCAAAGTCTGATTAGTTCGCTCCGTCTGGCCATTAGTCTGAGGATGGAAGGCAGACGAAAAAGACAAATCAATGCCCAACCTGGCACAGAATGCCCGCCAACATCTAGAAACGAACTGGGTACCCCTATCAGAAACGATATTTTCAGGAATACCATGCAAGCGAACCACATTTTGAAAAAACAAAGGAACCAACTCAGACGAGGAAGGCAACTTCGGCAATGGCACCAAATGAACCATCTTAGAAAAACGGTCACACACTACCCAGATAACAGACATCCTCTGAGAGACAGGAAGATCAGAAATAAAGTCCATCGAGATGTGCGTCCAAGGCCTCTTCGGAATAGGCAAGGGCAACAACAACCCGCTAGCCCTAGAACAACAAGGCTTGGCCCGAGCACACACATCACAAGACTGCACAAAAACACGCACATCTCGAGACAGAGATGGCCACCAGAAGGATCTAGCCACCAAATCCCTGGTACCAAAAATTCCAGGATGACCCGCCAGCGTAGAAGAATGAACCTCCGAGATGACTCTACTGGTCCAATCATCAGGAACAAACAGTCTACCAGGTGGACAGCGATCAGGTCTATCCGCCTGAAACTCTTGCAAAGCACGTCGCAGATCTGGGGAAATAGCGGATAATATCACCCCATCCTTAAGGATACCTGTAGGTTCCGAATCACCAGGGGAATCAGGCTCAAAACTCCTAGAAAGGGCATCTGCCTTCACATTCTTAGAACCTGGTAGATATGAGACCACAAAATTAAACCGAGAGAAAAACAATGACCAGCGCGCCTGTCTAGGATTCAGGCGCCTGGCAGACTCAAGATAAATCAGATTCTTGTGATCAGTCAAAACCACCACCTGATGTCTAGCACCCTCAAGCCAATGACGCCACTCCTCAAATGCCCACTTCATGGCCAAAAGCTCCCGATTACCGACATCATAATTTCTTTCGGCGGCAGAAAATTTTCGAGAAAAGAACGCACAAGGTCTCATCACTGAGCAATCGGAACTTTTCTGCGACAAAACCGCCCCCGCTCCGATCTCGGAAGCATCGACCTCAACCTGAAAGGGGAGAGAGACATCAGGCTGGCGCAACACAGGGGCAGACGAAAAGCGGCGCTTAAGTTCCCGAAAGGCCTCCACAGCGGCAGAGGACCAATTGGCAACATCAGCACCCTTCTTAGTCAAATCCGTAAGAGGCTTAGCAACACCAGAAAAACCAGTTATAAATCGACGATAAAAATTAGCAAAGCCCAAAAACTTCTGAAGACCCTTTAGAGAAGTAGGCTGCGTCCAGTCACAAATAGCCCGAACCTTGACAGGGTCCATCTCAACAGAAGAAGGGGAAAAAATGTACCCCAAAAAGGAAATCTTTTGAACCCCAAAAACACACTTAGAACCCTTTACACACAGAGAATTCTCCCGCAAGACCTGAAAAACCCTCCTGACCTGCTGAACATGAGACTCCCAGTCCTCAGAAAAAATCAAAATATCGTCCAAATACACAATCATAAATTTATCCAGATATTCACGGAAAATATCATGCATAAAGGACTGAAAAACTGAAGGTGCATTAGAAAGGCCGAAAGGCATTACTAAATACTCAAAGTGGCCCTCAGGCGTATTAAATGCGGTTTTCCACTCATCCCCTTGCTTAATTCGCACCAAATTATACGCCCAACGGAGATCAATCTTGGAGAACCACTTAGCCCCCCTTATGCGAGCAAACAAATCAGTAAGCAGCGGCAACGGATACTGATATTTGACAGTAATTTTATTCAGGAGTCGATAATCAATACAAGGCCTCAGCGAGCCATCCTTTTTAGAGACAAAGAAAAACCCAGCTCCTAAAGGCGATGAAGAAGGACGAATATGTCCCTTTTCCAGGGACTCCTTAACATACTCTCGCATGGCAGCATGCTCAGGTACAGATAGGTTAAACAAACGACCCTTTGGAAATTTACTGCCTGGAATCAGATCTATGGCGCAATCACACTCTCTGTGGGGAGGGAGAGAACCAATTTTAGGCTCTTCAAAAATATCCCCAAAATCCGACAAAAATGCCGGAACCTCAGAGGGAATAGATGACGAGATAGAAACCAAAGGTATGTCCCCATGAGCCCCCCGACATCCCCAGCTTAACACAGACATAGTTTTCCAGTCCAGTACTGGGTTATGAGATTGCAACCATGGTAATCCAAGCACTAACACATCATGTAAATTATGCAACACGAGGAAGCGAATCATCTCCTGATGGTCTGGAGTCATATGCATAGTCACTTGCGTCCAGAACTGTGGTCTATTACAAGCCAGAGGTGTAGAATCAATACCCTTCAGAGGTATAGGAACTTCCAGAGGCTCCAAATCAAACCCACAGCGCCTGGCGAAGGACCAATCCATGAGACTCAGAGCGGCGCCAGAGTCCACATAGGCATCCACGGTAATAACTGATAATGAACAAATCAGAGTTACAGACAGAAGAAATTTAGACTGTAAAGTGCCAATAGAAACAGACTTGTCAACCTTCCTAGTACGTTTAGAGCATGCTGATATAACATGCGCGGAATCACCACAGTAGAAGCACAAGCCATTTTTGCGCCTATAATTCTGCCGCTCGCTTCTTGACAGAATTCTGTCACATTGCATTTTCTCTGGCGTCCCTTCAGAAGATACCGCCAAATGGTGCACGGGTTTGCGCTCCCGCAAACGCCGATCAATCTGAATCGCCATTGTGATGGACTCATTCAGACCTGTGGGCGTAGGAAACCCCACCATGACATCCTTAACGGCATCAGAAAGGCCTTCTCTGAAAATTGCCGCTAGGGCACACTCATTCCACTGAGTAAGCACAGACCATTTACGAATTTTTTGGCAGTATATCTCAGCTTAATCTTGCCTTTGAGACAGGGCTATTAAAGCTTTTTCAGCTTGAATCTCCAAATTAGGTTCCTCATAGAGCAACCCTAAAGCCAGAAAAAACGCATCCACATTGAGCAACGCAGGATCCCCTGGTGTCAATGAAAATGCCCAATTTTGAGAGTCACCTCGCAGCAAAGAAATCACAATTTTAACCTGCTGAACAGGATCTCCAGAGGAGTGAGGTCTGAGAGAAAGGAATAATTTACAATTACATTTGAAATTCTGAAACCGAGATCTATCTCCGGAAAATACCTCTGGTGTAGGAATCTTAGGTTCAGAAATAGGAGTACGTATAACATAATCTTGTAAATTCTGAACCTTCATAGCAAGATTATTTAAACCTGCAGCCAAACTCTGAGAGTCCATCCTTAAACCGGAGAGATCAGAGCCATTCAAGGATTAGAAGGAGAGAAAGGCAAGGCTGTAAATAGAGCAGAAATACAACTGAGCCAACTAAGTAGCAAACATGTGAGGAAAAAAAAAAAAAAAAATCTACAGACTTCTTTTACTCTCCTTTCTTCTGCCAATTACTTTAACAGCGGCCGGTCATACTGTCATGATTCCCCAATGGCATGGGAACATCAGAAACACAAAATAACAGACTAGCCCTCGGGTGATGGAAACTCAAGCTGACCGTGACCTAAATCTACCACACAACTAACAGTAGCCAGGAAGCATTCCTACGGCTGCCTAGATGCCATGCGCCAGCCGGAGAACTAACTACACCTGGAAGAGGAAGGAACAGACCTGGCTTACCTCTAGTGAAATTCCCCAAAGATGATAGTAGCCCCCACATATATTAACGGTGAGTTCAGAGGAAAAGACATACACAGTATGAAGGTAGATTTAGCAAAGCGAGGTCCACTTACTAGATAGAGGAAGGATACAAAAGAGGACTTCACGGTCAGCTGAAAAACCCTTTCAAAAACCCATCCTGAAATTACTTTAAGACTCCTGTGTCAACTCATGACACAGGAGTGGCAATTTCAGTCCACAAGAGCTTCCAGTAACAGGAAATGACAAACTGTAAACTGGACAAAAAATACAAAACAAAAAGGACAAGAGTCCACTTAGCTGATCAGCAGACTGGTAGCAGGAACATGCAACTGAAAGACTCAGGTTACAATGATGACCGGCAAGGAAGTGACTGGAGAGCAAGGCTAAATAGGGAACTCCCAAAACTGATGGAAGCAGGTGAGCTGAGGCAGAAAAGAACACACAAGTCTCCAGTACCACCAGCCACCACTAGGGGAGCCCAAAAAGCGGATCACAACACCTAGTGCTGGCGCTGAGACTACAGAGCCTTTTAACTTTTTGAACGAACTGAAGGCCACACCTGTCTGGAGGAACGGGGTCACGCTGAAGTATTCACACAGAGGCTGCATTAGGACGAAAGCATCAGGGATCCAGGCTCTGCAATACGAAACTAGACCAAGGAAGGCCTGTAGCACCTTTGGAGTTGTTGGAGAGACCATCTTCTCCACTGTGGTCTTCCGGTCATCTGTCAGGCGTTTCGCCTGGTGAGCAATACAGTGTCTATGGAACGTAACTTGCTTCAGACACCACTGGACTTTGTTCTTTGAGATCTTGCAGTGCTGCTCCGCCAGGTAGAGTAGGAGATACAAGGAATGGGATTTACACGTGTCAAAGTCAATTGCACAAAGGAGTAGATTGTCCATGTATTGTAGCAGGGTTACTTCTGCATGTTCTGCTACCCAGTTGGTGAGGACTGTGGACATTGCTTTGGTGAACTGTGAAGGGCTGTTCTGGGCCCACTGTGGCATCACTGTCCATGTGTGGTGTCCCCCCTGGTGCATTAAGGCAAACAGGAACTGGTCTTGCGGATGAAGGGGAACACTGGAGAAAACATTAGCCAGGTCGGTCACTGTGAACACTTTTGCTGTGGCAGGCACATTTGAGAGCAGAGTGTGCGGATTCGGCATAATTGCAGTTTCAAACACCGTGGCGTCATTCACAGCTCTCAGGTCATATACCATTCTGAACTTGGCTGGCTCTCCTTCTACAGTCTTTTTCTTGACAGGGAAAAGCGGGGTATTGCAAGGCGATGTGCGAGGAACAATGATTCCTATTTCCAGGTAGACCTTCAGTTGGTCAGAGGCAGCTTGACTCTAGGCCTGGCCTGGGCCTTACGAGGGTAGGAGGTACATGGCTTGAGTGACACCCGTACTGGGGCAACTTGAGGTTTTCTCACGTGCTGGGGTCCCTTAGACCATAGACTTTCTGGTACTACGTCCAGTACCTCCTTGAGTAGGCCTCATCGGTTGCTTAATGTTCTTGTAGGGCCGCCAGCATGACTCTTCTTGGGTCAGGGATGAAGAAAGTGTCACTGTCCCATCTTCGTGGAACACTGTGGTTGCCTTCAGCTTCTGCAGTAGGTTCGCTCCCAGCAGGTTGAGTGGCAGGTCCTTTACACCACAAACTGGGACAGGATAGAGTGTCCTGGCTGAGTGCACACGCTCAGTGGCTTTGTAAGCTGAGAATGTCTGACTTGACCATCAATGCCCATGCGAGACACGGAGGATTCTGATAGGCAGGTGGGATCAGTGAGTTCCACAGGTGTCATCACACTTCTGGCTGCACCACTTTGGATCTGACAACGCGATCCACTTTAAGGGTAATTTGAGGTAATGGTCCTGCAGATGAAGTTTTACATGTCAGGAGCGTAGTGTCTTGCGGACCTGGCTTGCTTGCCTCTGTCCTATGGACGGGGTACTTCACTGCTTTCTGCTCTTCTTCCTTGACCTGTTTCTCTGGACCAACTCTTGGGTTGCATGGGTCCAGTCTCTTTGGGGGCGTGGGTGCCCTGCACTGGTTCTGGTAATGGCCAAACTTGCCACAGATGTAACACTTGACACTTCTTCTGTCTTTGTAGGGTGGTTGCGCTTCCAGGTTTAGTAGTCACCATGAGAGGGGCCGTCCTCTGCACTCCTGGTTGGGACTCGGTCCCTTTGGCTACTGTGGACAACATGATGGGTACTGTAGCGGCAGCGGGGTCCAGCCTGCTGATTGAAGCTGCGGTGGTAAGACGGGGCCTGCAGGTGCATTCGTGGCGAGGCCCGGGGGTGCCATGAGACCGGCGGCTGCATCCAACCCAAGGTCTTGGGGCATTACAGGGGCTGCGGCTGCATCTGCCGTCACTTCTTACCCCTGGTCTGACATAGCTTCTCCCCTTTGCTAACCTTATTGAGGTCAGTGTCTCCTCTCTGGAGTCTACAGCGGTTCTTCCGGTGTGTCGATCGGCACTTTGTAGCATCTTCACCTCTGGCTCCCCTTCTGGTGTTCTCAGCAGCACGGCACCCTTTTCCTTCTTTGTGCTCTTTTGTGGTGCTATAATGGTGGCAATTTTGGTGACAATCGGCAATAAACAGTCTCCTAGGCGCACATAAAACATTGTTTCTGGGTCAGTCCACTGCTATTGACCTGTTCCTAGGCCTAGCCACTATCAATGGTTTCCTGATTGGCTGTCTCAGTCCATGCCCAAAGGCCTGTGTATCTGGTCATGAATGGTGAAGCCCAAGTCTTGGAATACTTGCATTACTCTGCAATGAAACTTCTTTACAGACTCTATCTTATCTTGGCTCATGTCATGGCTTGTCCTGCCAATCTGCCTTTGGCCCACTCTCTGAGCTGTTCAATTAGCTGTGGCCCTGACTCCCAAGCGTGTATGTCTGATTCTGCTGGAAGTTTGAATTGTTCCTTCATGATTGGCCAGAGTGCATCACCTGCTTCTATTTTCATTCATGGCCCAGAGATCATTCCAGCTGGCTGCATATGTTTGCTACTTCTGCTACTTTCTTCAGTAAAATGGCATGGGATGCATCCCTGGGTCTGGAAGATTGTCACCTGACTTGAAGTGCAGTGCACATAGTGTAATGGTGGTGCCTCTATCTGCCCCTGCATTCTTGGTGCCTGTGGGTTTCCTTTCTAGTACTGGACAGCATGTATGATGTTCCCTCTTCATCTTCATCAGAGGAATAGTTGTGATAGCTTGTACTGGGGTCATACACTGACTGATTTTGGACTTAGAAGTTGCTTTTTATGTGAGGATGTTTCCCCCCTTGCTGAAGCTGTGATGGATTAGGCTTATAGTTCTATGTTGGTGTGAATGTAGGCAGCTCTGACCGGTGCTGAAGTTGTACATTATCAATACATGGTGATATCAAAGTTCATGTAAAACCTTAACGGTTACAATATTGTTGACTGTGAAATGAGGTAACGGAGGATCTGTCAGTGAGCTCGTTCTGATATCATTCCTCCCCCCTCTGCACCCAGGGCTGAGCTGTCTGCTGCCTGATACGTCTGGGGGTTGCCTACTGCATTGTGTGTAGTGGGATTTTCACTTTCTTTCCCCGATATCACAACTGGCAATGGCTGGTTTGTGCCAGGGGCATAGAGGGAAACCTTGTGCTGTAAGCACCATATTGTTTGAATTGGGCGTTGGCCGAGCCGGCAACAAAGAGGAAAAAAAGAGGAAGAAGAAGGAGGAGGGGTTGATGAGTGAGACAAAGGAATAGTAGGAGGGGAGAGAGAATGTGGAGAGAGAGGGAGGAGAAGAGAGGAGAGAGAAGGAGGGGAGAAAGAGGGTGAGGAGAAGAGGGAGGAGAGATGGGTGTGGAGAAGGAAAAGAAGGAGGAGAAAGGTGTGGTGGGGGAGTGGAGAAGGAGGAGAGAGAGAGAGAGGGGTGTGGAGAAAGAGGGAGGAGAGATGGGTGTGGAGAAAGAAAAGAAGGAGGAGAAAGGTGTGGTGGGGGAGTGGAGAAGGAGGGAGGAGAAGATGGAGGGTATGGGGGAGAGAGATAGAGAGGGGAAGAGAGAGAAGAGAAAAAAATGTGGAGGAAGAGGAGAGGAAAGGAGAGAGAGAATGCGGAGAGAAAAGACTGACAGAGAAAAAAAGAGGATAGATGAGAACAACAAGAATAATAGAGAGGAGCAATTATGCCTTCTCCCTGTAGGGAGAGACGGGGCGCGCCACATACTGTGCAAAAACAACTACCTATACCATGGATTCTGCTAAAAGCAGACTGCGCAGATTCTCCCGTCTCATACCCACAAAAATCACTTCCTGGTTTGCTCACATAACTTTCTGTACCACCTAAACGATGTAAGCTCTGCTGCTACTTCATACCATGTATTGGCATTCAGCAATCTAACATCAGCTAACTTCCCTTATTTTCCTTTCTACGTCATGCCACTCCGCAGCTTGAAATCTGCCATTCTAATGAATTTCACGTACTTTATACCTTCCAAAATCTTCACATACTTAACACCTTCGTGTTCTGCCACTACCTAGGGGCTGTTTGCTCATCAGGAAATAAAAGACTTTCCTGTTGCTCGGCCACTTTATTCCCCATGGCAAAAGCAAAAAAATGAAAAACACACAAAAATGAAAAAAACAGTACTAAAAAAAAAACTTCTAAAAATGAGTATATAAAACTCTAAGAAAAACCCAAAACGATAAGAAAAACCGTCAAAAACTTAGCTCACAACCAAAAACTCAAAATTTCGATACAAAAGGAAAGAAAAAAAACTTTTTCCAAAAATAAATAAATAAATAAAAAATAAAAAGGTAAAGAGATTGAAGATTGAGGAAAACTTAATTAAAAAAATTAAAATGCCGCAAAAAGAAAAAGACCCTTTAAGAGAGTAAAAAAAATTAAAAATGAAAACGGCTTTTCTCTTCTCCTTTTTTTTTCTTTTAGAATCTCTGCGCTCAAATGCAGTCAGAGACACACTTCCTCTTTTTATTCCGTATGCTATTGCAATAATATCAAATGTCACTAAAATCACATATCTGAAAACATGTATGTCACATCAAAAATGATAGATACAATTTAACTTAACTTCTTCACAAAAAGCTACACATAGCCAGCATTGCAGCTGAAAACAGTCAGTAAAAAAAACAAAAAAAAAAACGATGTGACAGTGTGATTTACAATGCATATCTCTCTGCTAAACAGCACGGAAAATGAGGAAGTTCGGAGAAGAGAGAGAAAAAAAAGAAAAAAAACTTTCTTTTACACTTATATGCCCTTAAAGCGGCAATAGTACATGACACAAACAGAAACAGATACAGATAGACAATCCGAGAGATGCCCTTTTTAATTCTGTGACACGTGCAGGCCGTTCTGGGAACAGACAACTGTCAATCGCACTGGCACGCATATGCCGGGTTCTACCACCCTCCGCTCCGGTCGTCCTGACTGGCCGCCGGCTACGGGAATCTGCAGTAGCCCTCTAAGTTATCACTACCCGTGCCTGGAACATGGGACTGCCTGTCCCGAGACGTCCTGTCTCTCCTATTGCACGGGAATCTGTGATAGCTTATTCAGCGATTTGACCTCCTGCTGTCTGTTACCCAGCCACCATAAACAAAAGTCACTTTTTCCTTCTTCTCTCGGATTTTACACAAACACATAACATACACGGCACACAGCAGACACCTCCCAGGGTGGATTCGTGGCTACGGATTTTTTACACTACCTGGGAATTTGTGACCAGACCACACCTGACCGGCAAGAGGCATAGACAAGGACTGGGCACAGGGGACTTTCAGGTAAGATGATAACATTTTCTTACCTTACTTATGGAGCTGCGCAGTCTCCTGCCCCTGTGCCAAGGCCACGGCTACAACCTCCGTATTTCCGGTCAGAAGGATCCCGTGCGTTTCATCCGTGCCGTTGGGCGCCATTCTGTTATGGAAATATTTGGGTTGGATAAATATATCCCTGTGTGTGCTGTGGCCGCTCCCAATAAGACTGAGTATTTTGAGCGCTCATCAAGAATGGACTGTACACAACTGTGACAGAACAACATTCCATCAATACTGAATCTTTATTGTACATACATAGTTTTATATTTTCACATAGAAAGGAGTGGTTAGGGGTTGTCAGGGGTGGTTAGTTAATTACCATATTGTCTAGCTCCTCTGTCATTGGTTATCTAAACATATATGGAATATTGTGATTAATGCTCATATGACTGCTGATTAAGCTGATTAAGCAACTAAACTTGAGTTCTGTATGTAGGACAGAGTTGAGACATCTGACACTGTTGGTCTGCCGTTTCAGCAAGATTCAGCTATATTCTAGGCATTATTTCAGACATCTGACCCGAGTTCCTGTTTTTAAGATGGAAAAACCCCATACAATCTGTCTGGCTTATATCAGTTTGTCAGCCATTTTAAACCATTGATTATAATGTATATATTAGCTGTAAGTATATGAGTATTTATGATTATAGAGGAGTATACATGCAAGTGAGATCTACATGATATATATATACACATTATAATCAATGGTTTAAAATGGCTGACAAACTGATATAAGCCAGACAGATTGTATGGGGTTTTTCCATCTTAAAAACAGGAACTCGGGTCAGATGTCTGAAATAATGCCTAGAATATAGCTGAATCTTGCTGAAACGGCAGACCAACAGTGTCAGATGTCTCAACTCTGTCCTACATACAGAACTCAAGTTTAGTTGCTTAATCAGCTTAATCAGCAGTCATATGAGCATTAATCACAATATTCCATATATGTTTAGATAACCAATGACAGAGGAGCTAGACAATATGGTAATTAACAAACCACCCCTGACAACCCCTAACCACTCCTTTCTATGTGAAAATATAAAACTATGTATGTACAATAAAGATTCAGTATTGATGGAATGTTGTTCTGTCACAGTTGTGTACAGTCCATCACAGTACTAGCTCAAAAGGGTGCTTCTAATCAATACTGAGCAAAGGGTCTGAATACTTATGACTAGGGTTGAGCGAAATGGGTCGGCAATTTTCAGAAGTCGCCGACTTTTGGCAAAGTCGGGTTTCATGCAACCCGACCCGACCCCTGTGTGGGGTCGGCCATGAAGTCGGCGATCTTCTGAATCTGGAATCGGAATTCCGATACCAATTCCCGATATGTTTAAGATATCGGGAATTGGTATCGGAATTCAGATTTAAGTGTAAAATAAAGAATTAAAATAAAAAATATCGCTATACTTACCCTCTGACGGGCCCTGGTACTAACCGGGAACCTTCCTTCCTTAGAATCAGCCTTCCAGGACCTTGCGGTGACGTCGCGGTGACGTCGCGGCTTGTGATTGGTCGCGCGGCCGCCCATGTGACCGCTGCACGACCAATCACAAGCCGCGACGTCACCGTGACGTCACCGTAGGTCCTGGGAGGGCTGATTCTTAGGAAGGAAGGCTGCCGGAACGAAGCCGAGGGTGAGTATATTCCTATTAGGTATATACTCACCCTCGGACACGCCCTGCTTCTTTCCGGCAGCCTTCCTTCCTAAGAATCAGCCCTTCCAGGACCTTCGGTGACGTCACGGTGACGTCGCGGCTTGTGATTGGTCGCGCAGCGGTCACATGGGCAGCCGCGCGACCAATCACAAGTCGCGACGTCACCGTGACGTCACCGCAAGGTCCTGGAAGGCTGATTCTAAGGAAGGAAGGTTCCCGGTTAGTACCAGGGCCCGTCAGAGGGTAAGTATAGCGATATTTTTTATTTTAATTCTTTATTTTACACTTAAATATGGATCCCAGGGCCTGAAGGAGAGTTTCCGCTCCTTCAGACCCTGGGAACCATTGGAAACCCAATGCACTGCATTGGGTTTCGAGTTTCGGCCGACCCCGACTTTTTTATAGGATCGGCCGATTTCACTCGACCCGACTTTTGAAAAAGTCGGGTTTCGTGAAACCCGACCCGATCTTATAAAAGTAAAGGTTGCTCAACCCTACTTATGACCATGTGCTATTTCAGTTCTTTTTAATAATTTTGCAAAAATTTCTACATTTCTGGTTTTTTAGGTCAGAGATATTCAGGTAGGGATATGAAGTAAAGTTTTCTAGTCAATGTTGAGGACCAGATGGAGGAGTTTGCAATGAGACAAGTTTGACGTTGTGTTCACACAACTTCAGGGCTACTCAGAATTTTTTTTAAAAAATTTGCGGTACAGGTGCAAATTACTTTAGTAATTCTGAGATGGTGATTTGGATTGTAGACTATCTGTGCTACTCTACATGAATGTACCTTATTCTGCATTGCCTTCTTGTCAATGTTTATTGCCATCTTCTGGATGAATTTGTGAGTGATAAATGGATGCAGATCAGTGGCTTGTTAGCTAGGGATGTGGTGATGTTCTCTTATCAACTTTTTCTGTAGTTCCAACAGTGCAAAATGGACCAAGTTAGTAATTGTGCATGCATATGGTTTTTGCATTGTAGGTGGAAATGGGAGATTTGTCCATTTCAGACCAACCAGAATTTTTCAAGTGGTCAGCACTTCTTTTATCACATGCCAGTTTTATAGCATCTAATGCAGGATTATTTTATGATAGTAGATAGATAGATAGATAGATAGATAGATAGATAGATAGATAGATAGATGCATTAGATACTGAAGATAAATACTTTAGATAAACTTCACTTAATGAATATTAATTTACTATTGTTAGTTTTAATTTTTTTACTTTATTCTAGAAAACAAACTGGATTTTAGCTTTGCATTACTGGTCTGATATTTCGCCTAGCTACAAAGTATATGGTAATCTATGGTGTTGCTAGAAATATTTCTCATTAAAACTCTTATGACATAAGAATACTGTCTGGAGCTTTCAAGATGAATTTAAAATTCATGAACTGTCTCAGCTAAATCCCTTGGAGGAGGATGGCTTTTTTTCATCTATAAATGTGTCTCACACGTAGCTGCAGGTATCCACTAGGCTTGAATAATTTAAAGTTGTGTGTGCTGACTGCAATCTGAACCTTTTGTAAAGGCAGCATAGTTTACTTTGTTAGTAATTAAATGGTTAACAAAAAAACCAAACCTTTCCATTATGAACATTGGGGGGGTATGTCATCTGAAATTAACTACTTCACAGCTATATATATATATATATATATATATATATATATATATATATATATATATATATATATAGGAATAATGAATGGAGGTATAGCTATTATGTACTGTCTGCAGAACCTTCTGTTGTACTAGTTTTTAAAGGTTACTTACAAAGTCCAAAAGAGCAGGCACATACACTATAGACGAAGGGTTTTCTGTGCATACTAATACAATGCTTGAAAAGTGACTTTAAGGCCATGTGCACACGTTCAGTATTTTTCGCGTTTTTTCGCTATAAAAACGCGAAAAAAACGCTAACACATGCCTCTCATTATTTTCAGTGTATTCCGCATTTTTTGTGCAAATGTAGCCTTTTTTTCCGCGAAAAAATCGCATCGCAGAAAAAAAAGCAACATGTTCATTAAAATGCGGAATTGCAGGGGATTTCGCACACCTAGGAATGCATTGATCTGCTTACTTCCCGCACGGGGCTGTGCACACCATGCGGGAAGTAAGCAGATTATGTGCGGTTGGTACCCAGGATGGAGGAGAGGAGACTCTCCTCCATGGACTGGGCACCATATAATTGGTCAAAAAAAAAGAATTAAAATAAAAAATAGTCATATACTAATTTTCGATGTCTTCCCGCCTCTCCGGTGCATGCTGCCGCTTCGGTTTCTATAGCTGGTGTGCGGTGAAGGACCTGCGATGACGTCACGGTCTTGTGATTGGTCGAGACCGGTCATGTGACCGCGACGTCATGGAAGGTCCTGAACCACACCGGCATTTATAGGAACGGACGCCTGCAGGTGAGTATAACCATTTTTTTTTTTTTTTTTTTAATTATTTTTAAACATTCTATCTTTTACTATAGATGCTGCATAGGCTGCATCTATAGTAAAAAGATGGTCACACTTGTCAAACGCTATGTTTGACAAGTGTGACCAACCTGTCAGTCAGTTTTCCAAGCGATGCTACAGATCGCTTGGAAAACTTTAGCATTCTGCAAGCTAATTACGCTTGCAGAATGCTAAAAAAACGCGAAAAAAATGGAAAAAAAAACGCAAAAAAAAAAATGCGGATTTCTTGCAGAAAATTTCCGGTTTTCTTCAGGAAATTTCTGCAAGAAATCCGGACGTGTGCACATACCCTTAATCCTGCAGTCTTGTATATGCAAATTAGCCAGGACTAGTCCAGCGGGACGTCTCTTCCTCCAGAACACTTCTGCCCCAGATCATCTAATCATGTCACCGAATATAATTATTGACAGACAGCATAACACGTTATCCAAGTTCAGAAATCTTCATAAATACATATGTAATAGCGGCTCCCAGGTTTTTTTAAGTTACACCTCTACAATTCTAAAAATTCTTAGTCCTCAGCTATTATTGCCCTGCAAATCCTGTAAAATATAATAAGCATAGTTGGGCAATGAATTTCACATTTCATCTAACAAAACTAGCACAGAGTGCTGATTATTTTCAGTTGTGAATTCGTGAGTTTGGATCGACCACCAAATAGCTAGTAATGGTGACATGTCCACATATGAGGAAATTATGTTTTATAGGACTATAGGTCAATATTTTATATTAGGATGCCTTTGTCTTCTATTATATTCCATTTTGTTTGTTAGGGCTCACCTAGTGAGGCGGATTCACTAAGTCACATGTAGGGTGAACACAAGGAGTGAAGTTAGTGGCCCAGTTGGCAGGACTCACCAGATGGCACATTGAACACCAAGGACCATGGGCACAGGGCAAGATTGATTTAGGCTAGCAAGTGGATGTACAAGAACTCACAGAGTCACTGGTGTAGACAAACAAACAAAAATTGAATTAGTACAGCCAGTCTACAAATTGCTGCAGCATACTGTAATATGAACATGTCCAGAGTACCATTCATTAACTTACAGCAGATTAAGGGTTAATCAGCAAACAATGGATAGCTGTTAGCAGCAGAGATGAAAAGACAAAATTGTTTACAGAGAAGATACACTCTGATGTAAAGGTACCGTCACACTCAGCAACTTTGCAACGAGAACGACAACAATCCGTGACGTTGCAGCGTCCTGGGTAGCGATCTCGTTGTGTTTGACACGCAGCAGCTATCTGGATCCCGCTGTGATATCGCTGGTCGAAGCTAGAAGTCCAGAACTTTATTTAGTCACCAGGTCGGCGTGTATCTTCATGTTTGACATCAAAAGCAACGACGCCAGCAACGAGCATAGGGGGAGTCGCAGCGTCTCCTTCTAGCCAGTCGGTACACTCTGGCTGTTTGACATGGAGCTAACAACCAGCAAGAACGAGAAGTGAGTCGCCGTTACGTCACTGGATCGCTCCTGCATCGTTCTGGAGTTGCTGTGTTTGACGTCTCTACAGCGACCTAAACAGCGACGCTCCAGCGATCTAGTTTAGGTCGGCTCGTTGTCTATATCGCCGCAGCGTCGCTGAGTGTGACGGTACCTTAAAGGTACCGTTACACTAAACAACTTACCAACGATCACGACCAGCGATACGACCTGACCGTGATCGTTGGTAAGTCGTTGTGTGGTCGCTGGGGAGCTGTCACACAGACAGCTCTCTCCAGCGACCAACGATCAGGGGAACGACTTCGGCATCGTTGAAACTGTCTTCAACGATGCCGAAGTCACCCGGGTAACCAGGGTAAACATTGGGTTACTAAGTGCAGGGCCGCGCTTATTAACCCGATATTTACCCTGGTTACCATTGTAAAAGTAAAAAAAAAACACTACATACTCACATTCTGATGTCTGTCACGTCCCCGGCCGGCGTCCACAGGGTTAAAACTGTTTTCAGCAAGAGCGTTGCTAATGCACGTGCTGCTGCCGAGAGCTTCCCTGCACTGAATGTGTCAGCGCCGGCCGGCTATACGGCCGGCGCTGACACATTCAGTGCAGGGAATCTCTCGGTAGCAGCGCGTGCATATTAGCAGCGCTCCTGCCGAAAGCAGTTTTAACCCTGTGGATGCCGGGGGACGTGACAGACATCAGAATGTGAGTATGTACTGTTTTTTTTTTTTTTTACTTTTACAATGGTAACCAGGGTAAATATCGGGTTACTAAGCGTGGCCCTGCGGATTTCCCATTACCGGTAAATTGGAGTGTCAGGAAAAAAAATGCAAAAAATCCGCAAAAAAACGCCCAAAAAACGCGTAAAAAATGCAAAAAAAAACGCATGCGGATTTCTGGCAGAAATGTCCGGATTTTGTCAGGAAAATTTCTGCATGAAATCCTGACGTGTGCACATACCCTTACAGTAGTTATGCTTACAGCAGATGAAGAGTTATTAGGCTGCTTTCACACATCAGTTTTTTGCCGTCAGTCACAATCCAGCGAATTTTGAAAAGAACGGATCCGGCAAAAGTTGCCGCCGGATCCGTTTTTTTTTCTCATAGACTCTTATTAGCGATGGATTGCGATGGATGGTCTCATTTTTCAACCGATTTTCGCCGGATCCGTCAAACTGTTTTTCCGGCGGCCAGAGAAAACAGACACAGTAACGTTTTTTGTGTCCGTCGAAAAAACGGACACCAACAGATCCAATTGGCTGGATCAGCTAGTTGGATCCGTCGAAAAACAGATCCGTCGCATCAGTTTTTTACAATCTGCGACGGATCCGTTTTTTTTTTCAACATTCGACAGATTGTGACTGATGGCAAAAAACTGATGTGTGTAGAAACCACTGAAATTTTGAGATATGATTGCAGCTAAGAAAACTGGATGGTGGCAAAGTCCAAAACACGCTAACAGTACCTTGAACATTAACCCCTTTACCCCCAAGGGTGGCTTGCATGTTAATGACCGGGCCAATTTTTACAATTCTGACCACTGTCCCTTTATGAGGTTATAACTCTGGAATGCTTCAACGGAAAAAATTTTATTTAGCTCCAATTTGTTTTATTTTACCAAGAGTAACAGGAGAAATTGGACCCCAAAAGTTGTTGTACAATTTGTTCTGAGTATGCTGATACCCCAAATGTAGGGGTAAACCACTGTTCGGGTTCGGGCGAATGGCAGAGATCAAAAGGGAAGGAGCGCCATTTGACTTTTCAATGCAAAATTGACTGGAAATGAGATGGGACGCCATGTCACGTTTGGAGAGCCCCTGATGGGCCTAAACCCCCACAAGTGACACCATTTTGGAAATTAGACCCCGTCAGGAACTTATCTAGATGTATGGTGAGCACTTTGACTCACCAACTGCTTCACAGAAATTTATAATGTAGAGCCGTAAAAATAAAAAATTATATTTTTTCACAAAAATGATATTTTTGCCCCCAATTTTTTATTTTCCCAAGGGTAACAGAAGAAAAGGGACCCCAAAAGTTGTTGTTCAATTTGTCCTGAGTACGCTGATACCCCATATGTGGGGGTAAACCACTGTTTGGGTGCATGGCAAAGCTCGGAAAGGAAAGGAGCGCCGTTTGACTTTTCAATGCAAAATTCACAGGAATTGAGATGGGACGCCATGTCGCCTTTGGAGAGTCCCTGATGTGCCTAAACATTGAAACCCCCCACAAAGTAGACCCCCTCAGGAACTTATCTAGATGTGTGGTGAGCACTTTGAACCCCCAAGTGTTTCACTACAGTTTATAACGCAGAAATTCTTTTTTTTTTTCCACAAAAATTATTTTTTAGCCCCCAATTTTGTATTTTCCCAAGGGTAACAGGAGAAACTGGACTGAAAAAAGTTGTTGTCCAATTTGTCCTGAGTACGCTGATACCCCATATGTGGGCGGGAACCACCGTTTGGGCGCCTGGCAGAGCTCGGAAGGGAAGGAGCGCTGTTTGGAATGCAGACTTAGATGGAATGGTCTGCAGGCATCACATTGAGTTTGCAGAGCCCCTGATGTACCTAAACAGTAGAAACCCCCCACAAGTGACCCCATATTGGAAACTAGACCCCCAAGGAACTTATCTAGATGTGTTGTGAGTAGTGTTGAGCATTCCGATACCGCAAGTATCGGGTATCGGCCGATACTTGCGGGTATCGGAATTCCGATACCGAGATCCGATACTTTTGTGGTATCGGGTATCGGTATCAAAACAACATTAATGTAAAAATGTGTAAAAGAGAGAATTAAAATAAAAAATATTGCTATACTCACCTCTCCAACGCAGCCTGCACCTTACCGAGGGAAGCGGCAGCGTTCTTTGTTTAACATTTGCGCTTTTCTTTCCTTTACGTGAAGTCCCGGCTTGTGATTGGTTGCGTCGCAGTCACATGGGCGACGCAACCAATCACAGCAAGCCGTGACGTAATTTCAGGTCCTTAAGGATTTTAAAATTACGTCCCGGCTTTGTGATTGGTTGCGTCGCAGTCACATGGGCGACGCAACCAATCACAGCAAGCCGTGACGTAATTTCAGGCCCTTAAGGATTTTAAAATTACGTCCCGGCTTTGTGATTGGTTGCGTCGCAGTCACATGGGCGACGCAACCAATCACAAGCCGTGACGTCACGGGAGGCTGGACACACGCGCATTTTAAAATGCGCGCTTGTCCAGCCTCCCGTGACGTCCCGGCTTGTGATTGGTTGCATCACGGTCAACCAATCACAAGCCGGGAGGCTGGACACGCGCGCATTTTAAAATGCGCGCTTGTCCAGCCTCCCGTGACGTCCCGGCTTGTGATTGGTTGCGTCGCGGTCAACCAATCACAAGCCGGGAGGCTAGCCACGCGCGCATTTTAAAATGCGCGCGTGTCCAGCCTCCCGGCTTGTGATTGGTTGCATCGCGGTCAACCAATCACAAGCCGGGAGGCTGGACACGCGCGCATTTTAAAATGCGCGCGTGGCTAGCCTCCCGGCTTGTGATTGGTTGACCGCGACGCAACCAATCACAAGCCGGGACGTCACGGGAGGCTGGACAAGCGCGCATTTTAAAATGCGCGCGTGTCCAGCCTCCCGGCTTGTGATTGGTTGACCGTGATGCAACCAATCACAAGCCGGGACGTCACGGGAGGCTGGACAAGCGCGCATTTTAAAATGCGCGCATGTCCAGCCTTCCGTGACGTCACGGCTTGTGATTGGTTGCGTCGCCCATGTGACTGCGACGCAACCAATCACAAAGCCGGGACGTAATTTTAAAATCCTTAAGGGCCTGAAATTACGTCACGGCTTGCTGTGATTGGTTGCGTCGCCCATGTGACTGCGACGCAACCAATCACAAAGCCGGGACTTCACGTAAGGAAAGAAAATCGCGAATTTTAAGCAAACAACGCTGCCGGTTCCCTCGGAGAGGTGAGTATAGCAATATTTTTTATTTTAATTCTTTCTTTTACACATTAATATGGTTCCCAGGGCCTGAAGGAGAGTTTCCTCTACTTCAGACCCTGGGAACCATCAGGAATACCGTCCGATACTTGAGTCCCATTGACTTGTATTGGTATCGGGTATCGGTATCGGATTGGATCCGATACTTTGCCGGTATCGGCCGATACTTTCCGATACCGATACTTTCAAGTATCGGACGGTATCACTCAACACTAGTTGTGAGAACTTTGAACACCCAAGTGTTTCACTACAGTTTATAACGCAGAGCCGTGAAAATAAAAAAATAATTTTTTTTCCACAAAAATGATTTTTTAGCCCCCCCAATTTTTATTTTCCCAAGGGTAACCAGACTAAAATTGATTGGAATTGATATGGGACACTATGTCACGTTTGGAGAGCCCCTGGTGGGCCTAAACATTAAAACCCCCCACAAGTGACATCATTTTGGAAAGAAGACCCCCTAAGGAACGTAGTATCTAGATGTGTGGTGAGCACTTTGACCCACCAAGTGCTTCACAGAAATTTATAATGTAGAGCCGTAAAAATAAAAAAATCATATTTTTTTCACAAAAATGATATTTTCGCCCCCAATTTTTTATTTTCCCAAGGGTAACAGAAGAAAAGGGATCCCAAGCGCTATGTGGGTCTGATTAAAACCACATATTTTTCATCTAAAAACCTTTGGAGTGCTGTCTTCCTTTTTCTATTTATCTAGATTATATATATATATATATATATATATATATATATATATATATACAGTATATATATATATATATATATATATATATATATATATCATGGGTTCATCTGATATGTATGGCATCCTATCCTATTACATAGCATCCTCTCTTGTTATTAACAGTGCCATCCCTTATGACGACATGTCATTCTCTCTACGGTGTCATCTCTCATTATGTAGCATCCTCTCCGGTTACTTAGAGTGCCATTCCTTATTATGATGTACCATCCTCTCTTGTTATGTACAGCAACATCCATTACATTGCATATTCTCATTATTTTTGCTATTCATAGAGCATTCTCTTTATTTAATAGCCAATTCTCTTGTTAGATATAAAATTAAATGACTGCTAATATACAGTGGGGAAAATAAGTATTTCATACACTGCCGATTTTACAAGTTTTCCCACCTTCAAAGAATGGAGAGTTCTGTAATTGTTATTGTTATCGTAGGTAAACTTCACCTGTGAGAGACATAAAAACATAAAAATGAGAAAATAACATATCATTTTTAAATAACTAAATTGCATCTTATTGCATAAAATATGTATTTGATCCTCCACCAATCAGCAAAAATTAGCGATCTGTGCTCAGGAAGGTGAAAACAGGCTTCTGGGTGAAGGGGTTAAGAAGCCCTCCTGCTCTGCACTCTTTACCTGTATTAGTTACACCTGTTTGAACTTGTTACCTGTATAGAAGACAGCTGTCCACATATGCAATCAATCACACACCAACCTCTCCACTATGGCCAATGGCAAAGAGCTGTCAAAGGACACCAGGAACAAAATTGTAGACTTGCCCAAGGTTAGGATGGGATACAGTACAATAGGCAATCAGCTTGGTGAGAAGGCAACAACTGTTGGCACAATTATTAGAAATTGAAACAAACAAGATGACTATCAATCTTTCTCGGTCTGGGCTCCATGTATGATCTTGCCTTGTTGGGTAAGGATGATTCTGAGAAAGGTCAGCTATCAGACAAGAACTACATGGGAAGACCTGATCAATGACCTGAAGAGAGCTGGGAACACAGACTCAAACATTACCGTTAGTTACACACTACGCCATCATGGATAAAAATCTTGCAGGGCACGCAAGGTCCCGCTGCTAACACCAGCACATGTCCAGACCCGTTTAAGTTTGCCAGTGATCATCTCGATGAACCAGAGGAGGAGTTAGCGAACATCATATGTTCAGATGAGACCAAAATAGAAGTTTTTAATATCAACTCCACTCGCTCTGTTTGGAGGAAGAAGAAGAATTAATACTACCCCAAGAACAATATCCCATCTATGAAGCATGGTGGGAAACACCATGTTTTGGAAGCACTATTCTGCAAAGGGGACAGGACAACTGCACCGTATTGAAGGAAGGATGGGGTCATGTATCGCAAGATTTTCGACAATAACTTCCTTCCCTCAGTAAATTCATTGAAGATACAGTAGGTTGTGGCTGACATGACAATGATTCAAAACACACAGCCAAAGCAACTAAGGAGTGGCTCCATAAGAAGCTTTTGAAAGTCCTGGAGTGGCTTAGCCAGTCTCTAGACCTGAATCCAATAGAAACTCTTTTGAGGGAGCTGAAACTCATGTTGCCCAGGAACAGCCCTGAAACTTGAAAAATCTTGGGAAGATCTGTATGTAGGAGTAGGCTAAAATCCCTGCTGCAGTGTGTGCAAACTAAAGCCCCCGTCACACTAAGCGAGGTCGCTAGCGAGATCCCTGCTGAGTCACAAGTTTTGTGATGCAACAGCGACCTCAGTAGCGATCTCGCTATGTGTGACACGTAGCAGCGACCAGGCCCCTGCTGTGAGATCGCTGGTCGTGTCGGAATGGCCTGGACCTTTTTTTGATCGTTGAGGTCCCGCTGGATAGCACACATCGCTGTGTTTGACACCTTACCAACGACCTCGTTGACTACAACGTCACACAGGACGTCCCTCATCGAGGTCTGAATCGTCATAATAGCTGCCATGTGACAGGGTCACAACGACATCGTTGTACAGGTCGCAACAGGTCGCTGCATCGCTGCTGCGTCGTTGGGAAGATCTCACTGTTTGACATCTCACCAGCGACCACATAGTGACGCAGCAATGATCCCTGACTAGTGTTGAGCATTCCGATACCGCAAGTATCGGGTATCGGCCGATATTTGCTGTATCGGAATTCCGATACCGAGATCCGATATTTTTGTGGTATCAGGTATCGGTATCGAAACAACATTAATGTGAAAAATAAAGAATTAAAATAAAAAATATTGCTATACTCACCTCTCCGACGCAGCCTGGACCTCACCGAGGGAACCGGCAGCGTTGTTTGCTTAAAATTCGCGCGTTTCCTTCCTTACGTGAAGTCCAGGCTTGTGATTGGTCGCGTGCCGCCCATGTGGCCGCGACGCGACCAATCACAGCAAGCCGTGACGTAATTTCAGGTCCTTCAGGATTTTAAAATTACGTTCCGGCTTTGTGATTGGTCGCGTCGCGGTCACATGGGCGACACGACCAATCACAAGCCGTGACGTCACGGGAGGCAGGACAAGCGCGCATTTTAAAAGGCGTGTCCAGCCTCCCGTGACGTCACGGCTTGTGATTGGTCGCGTCGCCCATGTGACCGCGATGCGACCAATCACAAAGCCGGAACATAATTTTAAAATCCTGAAGGACCTGAAATTACGTCACGGCTTGCTGTGATTGGTCGCGTCGCGGCCACATGGGCGGCACGCGACCAATCACAAGCCGGGACTTCACGTAAGGAAGGAAACGCGCGAATTTTAAGCAAACAACGCTGCCGGTTCCCTCGGTAAGCTCCAGGCTGCGTCGGAGAGGTGAGTATAGCAATATTTTTTATTTTAATTCTTTCTTTTACACATTAATATGGATCCCAGGGCCTGAAGGAGAGTTTCCTCTCCTTCAGACCCTGGGAACCATCAGGAATACCGTCCGATACTTGAGTCCCATTGACTTGTATTGGTATCGGGTATCGGTATCGGATTGGATCCGATACTTTGCCGGTATCGGCCGATACTTTCCGATACCGATACTTTCAAGTATCGGACGGTATCGCTCAACACTATCCCTGACAGGTCATATCGTTGTCGGGATTGCTTTAGCGTCGCTAAGTGTGACGGGGCCTTTAGTCAAGAACTACAGGAAACATCTGACCTCCTGTAATTGCAAACAAAGGTTTCTGTACCAAACATTTTGTTCTGTTTTTTCTATTGTATCAAATACACATTTCATGCAATAAAATGTAAATTAATGATTTAAAAATCATACATTGTGATTTTCTGGATCTTTTTGAAGATTCTGTATCTCACATCTGAAATGAAGCTCCGATAAAAATTACAGACCTCTCCATTCTTTGTAGGCTGGAAAACTTGCAAAATCTGCAGAAGAACAAATACTTATTTTCCCCACTGTATACATCTTTACTGAAAGGTCACAGAGGCTGCAACACCATTAAGCAAGAGGCACCACTAACCAAACAACACCATGAAGACCAAGCAGATCTGCAAACAAGTCAGGGTCAAAGTTGTTGAGAAGTACATATTAAGGTACCTTCACACGAAGCGACGCTGCAGCGATAGCGACAACGATGCCGATCGCTGCAGCGTCGCTGTTTGATCGCTGGAGAGCTGTCACACAGACCGCTCTCCAGCGACCAACGATGCCGAAGTCCCCGGGTAACCAGGGTAAACATTGGGTTGCTAAGCGCAGGGCCGCGCTTAGTAACCCGATGTTTACCCTGGTTACCAGCGTAAAAGTAAAAAAAAAAACCAGTACATACTCACCTGCGCGTCCCCTGCCGTCTGCTTCCTGACACTGACTGAGCTCCGGCCCTAACAGCACAGCGGTGACGTCACCGCTGTGCTTTCACTTTCACTTTCACTTTAGGGCCGGCGCTCAGTAAGTGTCAGGAAGCAGACGCTGGAGGACGAGCAGGTGAGCATGTACTGTTTGTTTTTTTTACTTTTACGCTGGTAACCAGGGTAAACATCGGGTTACTAAGCGCGGCCCTGCGCTTAGCAACCCGATGTTTACCCTGGTTACCAGTGTAAAACATCGCTGGTATCGTTGCTTTTGCTTTCAAACACAACGATACACAGCGATCGGACGACCAAATAAAGTTCTGGACTTTATTCAGCGACCAGCGACATCACAGCAGGATCCTGATCGCTGCTGCGTGTCAAACGAAACGATATCGCTAGCGAGGACGCTGCAACGTCACGGATCGCTAGCGATGTCGTTTCATGTGAAGGCACCTTTAGGCTTGGGTTATAAAGCAAATATCTCAATCTCTGATGATTCCCCTGAACACGATTAAATCCATTATCATCAAATGGAAAGAATATGGTACCACAAGAAACCTGCCAAGAGAGGGCCACCCACCAGGGCCGGCCCAAACGTATAGGCAAACTAGGCGGCCTCCTAGGGCGCCGACCCTAAGGGGGCACCAGAGAAAAAATAGAAAAAATTATAAAAAATCTTTTCAAAAGGCAAAAAGTTTTAGGGATGGAAAGAAAAGTGTACATCAATTTTTTTACCATAAATTTAAAAGAAAACCGTTGAGCTTCAATTTACGCACGGAAATGAGGCGCTAAACTACGGACGGGAGTCGTTTGCATCGTCTGCTGACAGGTGTTTGGTCCCGCACATTTATTTTGCTCCTAAGTTTTCAAATGTTGGCAAAGCAAAGCAAACAACCAAAAATGCACACTTAACACACACTACACTAAGGGGGCGCCCGAGAGAAAAAAATACGTATACTTAACCCTCCGTCAGGAACAATGGATCTGACAGGCGCAGCTCTTCTACTTTCATTTCTCCCTTCTCACCAGATTTTCAGGAAAGCCCTTCCCTCTAGATAGTCTCCTGGCTCTAGCTGCTGTGTGAAACCTGATACCACAGTTGGTCTGCAGAGCTTCAGGAAGGAAGATATAGCTGTGTGCTGGCTTCTCAGGCTCATTGGTCCCGAACACATCACACTTTATAAGGTTGGTATTTAATGTTTTTAGTCATTACTATTGTTTCTTTAGCTTGTTTTATGAATGGATAGAGGAAGGTTTGTGGATATCATGTCCCCAACCTGGTGGTGGCTCTAAGAATTCTTTTGACTCTGCCTGTGTCCGTGGCCTCAGGAGAGAGAAGCTTCTCAAAACTAAAGCTAATTAAAACATATTTAAGGGCAAATATGACGCAAGAGAGGTTGGTTGGGTTGGCAACAATTTCGATAGAATCTGAAGTTGCTAAACAAATTAATCTCGGTGACTTAGTGTAATCCTTTTAAAAAAAAAAGGCAAGGAAACAAAAATTGTAATTACCTATGGTCGTTTTTGTTTTGTGTTATTGATTACTTTGTATATATTTGTCCTATACAACTTCTCAGAAGATTAAAGAGTTAGGAGAAAGTTAATTAATCATTGTTGTTGTGGTTTATTTTACTCCTAAATTTATATCCCAAGTTTTCATCTACTGCCAAGAATAGTAGGGGCGCAACAAAATAGTTACGCCTAGGGCGCCGTAATCTCTCCTCCTTGATTACATGTGAGGATTCCCTAGCAACCAGGGAACCCCCACATGTACTTATGCTGGCTAACAGATGTAAATCATTCAGCTGCGGCAATGAAAACAAAATCTCTGAGCACTAAAAAATACTCGGAGGTCCCCCGAGCGTACTCGAGAAATCTCGAGTACCGAGTATACTCGCTCATCACTACCGCCCACCAAAACTTTCAGCCTAGGCAATGAGGGCATTAATGAGTTATGCACACTGAAGTTTTCAGTTATTTTGTTCTATTTGTTGTTTGCTTCACAATAAAATGAAAACCAAAAGAAATGAACTAGAGTAGGTAAGTAGGAATGCATGCAGGGTGGCATGTTCACACTGGCCATCAACACAAACAAAACCCCAGACAGAATCAAAATAAATAAATATTCTGCTGTAAATAAATAAGTAAAAGAAATAGTGCATTTAAACAACATTGGGTACTTAGTAAACACCGTTTTTGATTAAAAAAAAAGTGTAATAGCCATCCCACCAACATCAAGGTGTGCCCAAGTTCGGGATGGTCCTAATCTCTGATATTAAAACCTTACCCTGCATCATATTGACATCCTGCATGAATAAGGGCTGAGCAAGACGCGGATGTTATATTCCAAAAATATCTTAGGCTAAATTGCCTTTCAGCGAAAATACTGCAGATTTTCCAGAGTGTATTCTCCTGCATTTTACACTGTCAGCATGGTGCATGAGATATTAAGAAATGCGTAAAATATCCAGATAGTAAATTAACAAGACCTGTGGGTTTCAGACTTACAGTATGTCAGTTTATGCTGCAGGTGTCATTTTGTCTTTCACTCTTTGCAGTGCAATACAAAGAGTGAAATATGTTGTCAGTAATTATATTCCTTGGGGAAGTAATTTTAAGTGGCTTTTACAAATATATCACATGATGATTGAATGGTAACTATATGGCTTTTTATTCATCTGTATATGCTTGCACCAGTAATTACTGAATATCAAAAGATCAGACGTTTGTGAGTTAGAATTAATTAGGGGGATCTATAAATCAATACAAAGTTAATGAATGCCATACATTTTACATTTGCTTGATGTTGTAAATCATTAGACTCTGTGATGAATCGGGTCTACCTGTACAATCTAATTATGTGCAAGGGCACACTCTTATTGATATATTGGAAAACAATTACATAAATAAAGAGGTGACCAAGGCCTACAAATAGGTCACCCAGGTCTGCAGTAGATGGGAATTAATCAAACTTCTCAGATCTCACAAAAGCACTCGTAATACATTGGAAACAAGCAAGAGATCAAGCGGTGAAATCCTTTGAGACTCAAGAAATAGAGGAGCGTAGTATTTTATATGCATTAGTAGTGACTGGACAAGTTGAAATGGTCACTGTTGCTGACTCAATATTACAAGAAAATATAACAAATTATACTGATCTACAGGGTGGGCCATTTATATGGATACACCTAAATAAAATGGGAATGGTTGGTAATATCAACTTCTTGTTTGTGGCATATTAGTATATGGGAGGGGGGAAACTTTTTAAGATGGGTGGTGACCATGGTGGCCATTTTGAAGTCAGCCATTTTGGATCCAACTTTATTTTTTCCAATGGGAAGAGGGTCATGTGACACATCAATCTTATTGAGAATTTCACAAGAAAAACAATGTTGTGCTTGGTTTTATTCTGTCATGCATAATTTACAAGTTTATATCCACTTATAAAAATGTGTTTAAAGTGCTGCCCATGGTGTTGGATTGTCAATGCAACCCTCTTCTCCCACTCTTGACACACTCATAGCAACACCGCAGAAGAAATGCTAGCACAGGCTTCCAGTATCCGTTGTTTCAGATGCTGCACATCTCATATCTTCACAGCATAAACCATTGCCTTCAGATGACCCCAAAGATAAAAGTCTAAGGCCGGCGTCACACTAGAGAGTTTTACGGATGTATGAGAGGCGCAAAAACAAAAAAATTGCACACAGACCAAGGATTCTCTATGGGGCAGCTCCTATTTGGCGTATATTTCGCAGCCGTATTTTATGGCCGTAGAAAATCGTAGCATGCTGCGTTTGTCAGCGTATTGCGCAAAAAATCTGCCAATGAAAGTCTATGGGTGCGCAAAAAATACGGATTACACACGGACCAACAGTGTGACTTGCGTAAAATACGCAAGAGTTCAGCAGGTGACAGGAAATGCGCCAAGCCCTCAATCAGGAAGCTTAGACATGCTAATTAGCTGAAAAAGCCAAACAGACATCCCGGAAGTCTGCTGCACGCCTCCACGGAGTCTCCTGCATCATGTCTAATGTTATTAATGTCGAAATGCTGCTGGTCTTGGTGCAAGAGAGGCCAGAAATATAAGATCAGCGAGATGCCCATTATTCCAACCGGGCCAGAAAAGAGGCGGCATGGAGTAGCATATGTGGGATCCTTTTCCCAGAATATGAGCAGCGGCCACGTGAGGTCCAGAGGCAAATTTGTAAGAACACTCATGTTTCTCTATGAATTAATATTGCAAACTGCATTACCTACATGAATTTGGGCCTATTGTTATTTTAATTAAGATTAATATCATTTATTTATATAGCACCATTAATAACATGGTGCTGGACATGAGAAAGGGGTTACGTACAGAGTTTTATAGATGTCGTTTACATTAACCAAGTTTACAATGACATACTGCTACAGAGGGGAGAGGACCCTGTCCTTATGGCCTGAAATTATATGTATTTTCCATTATATGGTATTGTGCTGTTTGTGTTTACAATATTTATGTTGATGATATTTTTTTAAAAATGCAGGTTACTAGCCCACATTAAAATCTGTTAAATCACTGACACCTTGTGGTACCACTGTGCACAATGGCCTTATACATAATTTTTTTCTCTTTCATTGCAGTGGAAGATGTTATGAGACGATGACGCAGCATACGCGACCAATATAGGAGAGAAAGGCAGCAGCGGGCCAGGAGTGAGTCAGCAGCGCCTGCAAAAAAAGCTCAAATATATTTATATGACCAACTCTCCTTTTTGGATCCCAGTATGGATCTGAGACCGTAAGTAAGATCATCAAAACACATTACACATATGTTTTATAAAGGTAAAATTTTAAATTTAAATTAATTATTCTCATACACAGTCAAACCTCACTAAGAGGGAGACCGGCTCAGACTCGGAGGCCCTGATAGATCCAGTTGGGGAAGGAGAAGAGGTGGCTGGCCCATCTTCACATCCTTCCAGTGACATCTCTCCTGCAACATCTTCAGTTGCACCACAAGATCCGGCAACAACTGGCCAGGAAGCTGCACCACCACCCACAGCAGCACCAGCTCCAGTAATAAGCCAGTATGATCCAGGAAACAGTAGCAGCCCTTCTGTTCCACTGGAGACATCCCCACAGCCTGCTGTCATTTCCCGCCATGGCCGCAGGAGAGAGCTGCAAGAAAGTCGCAGGAATGTGGACACTTGGGTCCTCAATTATTTGGCCAGGGCTGCACAGGATGATGGTGAGAAGGCCTATGCGAGGAGCCTGGCCCGGTACCTCCGTCACATACCCCGTGAGGTGAGGCTACGTGTGAGAGGGTGTTTTCAAATACTTATTGATGAATGCACCCCCCCAAATGAACCGTATGATTTGAGTTCATTGAGAGGTGGCAGCTGTCAGCACGTAACGTCCTGCACCTTCCATCATCTCAACAAGTGCATGCTCAACAAGTATTTGAAGCACCCCCTCCACGTGTGCCTACACCTCTACTCGTTCCCACCCAAAACCCACCAAGGCCCGCACATTATCATAACCTTCTCAATATGGTCACTTGTCCAGACCCAGTGCTGGAGGCTGGTCCCAAACTGGGTTGGGATGACATGGCTATATTGGGGAGGGGGTTATGAGGCAAGGCCTTATTTTCAAACTCATGAGGGCCATACTCAAAACCCTTATTATAGATTATTATAGCCATTATCCAAGTGGCCAATATGAGCAAGGGCATCATTTTGAGCAGGGACAGACATCATACACACAGAATGATGGACAATTGGCCCAGCAAAGGCCACCTGACCAGGACCCTGAGCTTCCGCCATCACCTCCACCAACTTACAGAAATCTGTAATGAGAATTATTTTATGATTATTTTTATTTTTTGGATCTAAACATGTTTTTGTTTGACTCTGCTGTGATAGCACTTTGTTATATTTATCTTCCAAAGTGGGTTACGTCATGTTTTATTGAAAAAAAACATATGATATTAATATGGTGTTTAAAAACAAAAAAAAGTATTTTGCTATATTAAAAAAATATAGTCAAAAGTCAATTTCAGATTGTTGGACCAATCATTACAACATCATACTCAATTACTCGGTTGATAAACATCTGTTACATAAGTCAATGAAACACACATAGTTAAGTAATTTAAGTAATTTATGCATTTTTTCCGAAAATATATATAGATATATATGAAAAAATTACAACAAAGAAACAGCATTATCTTGCCAGGGAGTAGCTCCCTGAGGAGAAACAAAATAATTTATCAAAATATCCCTAACTTTTATGCCAGAAAGGGGACGACGCTGAGGAAGGACTTGTGTTGTAGGCCTACCCACATTAGCCAACATGCCTTCACCACTGTCAGCTGAGGAGCACTCATGAATTCTAGTGAAGTTGTGTAGAACAACACAAGCTTTTATGACTTCATTAACATTTGCCTCACTCAGCTGAATGGCAGACTGGAGAACACGCCATTTGGATGCCATAATGCCAAAGGCGCACTCCACCAGTCTCCGTGCCCGTGAAAGTCTGACATTAAGGACACGCTGCCGGTGGCCCAGGTTGCGCCGGGGATAAGGCCTCATTACATGCCTGGTCAATTGGAAGGCCTCATCTTCCACAAGTACATATGGGACTGCTTCAACATTGGAGCCTGGGAGTTGTCGTGGTTATGGGAGGTCCAACAGGTTTTCACGTAGCCGCCGACCCATAATGGACGCATTGAAGACTCTAGAGTCTCCAGTTCGCCCATAGGCCCCAATATCTACAATTATAAACCTGTAGTTACTTTCAACTACAGCTAATAGAACTACAGAGGAAAACTGCTATACAATTATAGAATTGGGTGCCCGAGTTCAGCGGCTTACGCACCCTGATATGTTTACCATCCAGGGCTCCAATACAGTGTACCTTCATAAATTTACACTGGATACTAACATTTACCATTTACTACAGATTTGTATAGGATTTAGTAAAAATGTATTAATATAAATTAAATAAGATGCTATGAAAATAAAAATAGTACAAAAAACATCATCAACATACAGTATGTGAGGATGGTGAATACATACCATAAGGTAAGGAGAAGATGCTCCTCTGCGGATATGCATTTCCGCATCTGGTATCCTGATATGTTATTCCTGGACGTAGTGTCTCCAACAAGATATCAAAGGTGGGTATTTTCATGCGACAGTACTGGAAGAATTTGTCCAGATGTGTCCGCAGAGCTGAATAGAGCCTGTGAAAATGCCCTTTAGTGAGGCGTCGCCGCAAAAGTGGATGCACCCACATTCTTCTTCTCCTCCTTCGCGGAACAAATATCACAGGGTATGGCTGGCCAAAGCGGTGTGACAAGACCCAATTAAATATCACCCGCTGAGTTGGTGTGAATTGCAGGAGGTCACACATGTTGCCCAAGTACCACCAAAACACCTACACAAGCACAGCAACAAAATGGCCACATGGGAGGGTTTCAGCTGTTGTAGAGGCCTTAATTAGGATAATGCTGATGATTTAAATTCTATTCAGGCCTTAAAACTGTTGAAATGTCCATTTTGTAAGGTGGCGTGAAAAAAACGCAGTACGGATGCCATATGGATTATATATGGAGGATAACATGCGTAAAATACGCAAATACACCCTGCCTACAGATGACATATGGAACATTGTTTTGGGATCATTTCTGCATATGGACCGTATTTCCCTATGCCTAGTGTGACGCCGGCCTAAGGGGGTCAGATCAGGAGACCTTGGTGGCCATTTAACGGGCGCATGACGACCATTATGATGATGTGTTGCCCTCTTTATCCACTGAAGATGATAGGCACGTTCCCTGAGTTTTCCAGCAAGATGGAACACCACCACATTATGGGTGTCAGGTCCGAGCATTCCTACATTAACAGTTTCCTGGAAAGTGGTTTGGTTCCGACAGTATGGAAAACATCGTAGCAGTTAGTTTCCTCCTACTCACACTACTAAAATTGGAGAGGTTGGAGAGGGGAAAATTTGTAAAAATTAGGGATACAAATCATAAAAAGGCCAGGAATAGTATTTTTCTTTGTGTATCTTTTTAGCTAGTTCAGGGTCATTTTCCCCAATTCCTGGCCAGGCACATGTTAAGACTTTAACATGCATGCAGTTTTAATGGCTCTAAACAATTTTCTCATTCTAATATCCAAATAATTTTTTCATCTTTTTCATTATACATAGCGTTTTAATTTTTTACATCATTTTTATATTCCTCTTATTTGCTGCTATCAGGGGAAGATGTAAAGAAAAATATGAAATACGTATTGATTTTTAACATGGTTTTTTTTTTTTTTACGAATGCAAAGATTTCTTAATCATTTTCTCCTTTTCGTAGAAATTATTTTTAAATTTAAAAAAAAAAATTCCAATACTAAAAACAGTAATTCAGACTGGTGGTGTTTCTTTTTTTTTTTTTTTTTTTTTTTAAATTTGACACACTATGCCCCATAAAGTCTTAAAGGACCTTTGAGGAAAAATTTGATCATACCAATCCATTATTTCTATCATTGATTATTGCTAAGGTATAAGTCCCAGTTACAGAGGAAATTAAGCCTCCTGTCTGCAAAGCAGCTCCTGTCCTCTTCATACAAACAGCGATAATATGATCACTGGGTGCGAAGGAGGATGCGCTGTCAAGGAATCAAGCATTGGTTATTAGATTATTGTACTTGTTTTTATTATGTATACCCCTCCTCACATGTAAAGCGCCATGGAATAAATGGCGCTATAATAATAAATAATAATAATAATTGGTTCAACATTGGTATAACAATTGAGATGGCAAACAGGATAATAAATTATGTCTGTCTTCTGTATGAGAAGTCTGGCTGTGTCTGACAGTCATCTTCCCGCCCCCACAGCTGCATTATCTTCAACAAGCTGCTTACTCTACATTGACATTTTAGAACATTAGTGCAGAGGGAAAAGTCTATGGGTCAGTAGTAGTAGTTATGAATAGTGTTGAGCATTCCGATACCGCAAGTATCGGGTATCGGCCGATACTTGCGGTATCGGAATTCCGATACCGGGATTCCGATACTTGCCGCGTATCGGATACCGGAATCGGAAGTTCTAAGATTCAAAAAGCAGAAATTCAGCCAATGAGATTGATTCCAAGTGTGGGCACATCCTGTTTAGCATGGAGGGCATGAAACTACTGGCAAGGCTGTGATTGGCTGGTGTAATGATGTCATGATGCAGTTTAAAAGTCGCTGGCGCCATTTTGCGATCACTCTGCTGTGAATTCAGTTAGTGACAGGACGCTGTTTGCTGACTGAGGGACAGTTTAGAGATAGCGATTTGCTTCTTTGTGCTTTCCAAAGGCTAATTTAGCAACCGCTGTGTTCACCTACTATTCACCTTGCTTTTGCCTTGTAGCGCTGTTTTCACAGCGATCTGCAGGGTCTGTGTGTGTGTGTGTGTGAGTGCAGCCCAGTCTCCAGTCTGAGTGCAGCCACATAGGCCATCCATAGTTGGTTGTATTCAGTTCAGGGAGGGTGGTTCATTGCCTCATACTGTTCCTTTTTTTTTTTTTTTTCCCAAGTAGTGTAGTCTGCTGCTAATTTATTCAAAAAAATCCTATTAGTGTCTTTCCACCCGTCTCCAGCTAATTTGTGGAAAAACACTACATAGGATAAAGTAGAGGAGGGTTTTTGGGCCTTGCAGCGCCGTTTACGGCTGTCTGCACGGTCTCCGTGTGACTGCAGCTCGCCCTGTAATCTGTGAGCAGCTGTAGCCTGGTTGTCTCCAGCTCAGGGTTTTTCACTGCGTCATACCGCCAAATCAATTTTCTTTTTTTTCAAAGTAGTGTAGTCTGCTGCTAATTAATTTTAAAAAATCCTATTAGTGTCTTTCCACCCGTCTCCAGCTAATTTGTGGAAAAACACTACATAGGATAAAGTAGAGGAGGGTTTTTGGGCCTTGCAGCGCCGTTTACGGCTGTCTGCACGGTCTCCGTGTGACTGCAGCTCGCCCTGTAATCTGTGAGCAGCTGTAGCCTGGTTGTCTCCAGCTCAGGGTTTTTCACTGCGTCATACCGCCAAATCAATTTTCTTTTTTTTCAAAGTAGTGTAGTCTGCTGCTAATTAATTTAAAAAAATCCTATTAGTGTCTTTCCACCCGTCTCCAGCTAATTTGTGGAAAAACACTACATAGGATAAAGTAGAGGAGGGTTTTTGGGCCTTGCAGCGCCGTTTACGGCTGTCTGCACGGTCTCCGTGTGATTGCAGCTCTATCCGTTGTCAGTTCAGCCCCAAAAAAATAAATAAATAATAAAGTTCACCAAACACACCAGTTACACCACTTTACATTTGTGTAGGCCACATTAGCTCATATTCAAGTCTAGTCCACACTTTAGAAAATTAGTGTGTCTTATACCTGTTAGGAGGAGTTGCTCAGGAATAAGCACACAAAGCCGTTAGTACTTTTCTGCTTATCTTTATCAGTCAACCAAGATGAAGAAGGCAGTGAGTAAGGCACGTGGGCGTGGGCGTGGGCGCGGAGCAGGGAGGGGACGTGGGGATTCTGTGCCTGCTGCGGGCACCGGTGAGTCATCAGCACCCACTTTCACAAGGGAACAGTCTTTCATGCGCAGCTTTGTCGCCGAGCGCCGTACACCGCTGCTGCGTGAAGACCAAATTGAAGCCGTTGTGGGATGGATGGCAGCTAATGCATCAACTTCCATTAGTGCCACATCCTCTCAGACACAGAGCACTGGAGAGCAGCCATCTGTCTCTTCACCACCTGCAAAATTGCCCAGGCAGACAGAGATCCCAGGACAGGAGCAGTCTCTACTTCTGTTCTCTGAATCATCTCTTGGCTTGGAAACAGGGGGCCAGCCAAGCAGCATTGGAGAAATGGAAGAAGAGGCAGGGTGCAGTGATGCCCAACAGCTTTTTCTGTCTTCCTCTGAAGAGGCGGGTGGGCCAGTGGCTCCGGTCACCACCTCGCAGGCCGCATCAGCTGATGATGACACTCAGGTGCCACTTACTGGTGCGTGCTCTGCTGCTGAGACTACCCAGGAGGAGCAGTTGGGGGCAGAGGGTAGTGTAGATGATGAGGTCCTTGACCCATCTTGGCGTCAGGGACAGGAAGGTGGTGGGAGCAGCTCTGAGGAAGAGATTCCTCATACGGCCCAAAGAGGGAGAGGGAGGGGGAAGACTGCGGATCCTGCAGCCTCCGCTTTGGCACCCGTAAGGAGCATGTCTCTTCCAAAAGTCAAAAGGGGGGCTCCCAAGACTTGCAGTGCCTGGTCCTTTTTTGACACAGTTGCAGATGACATTTGCTATGTCAGATGCAAGGTGTGTCATCAAAAAATCAAAAGAGGTCAAAAAGTCGCCAACCTCAATACCTCCAACATGTGGAAACATGTGCGCAACAGGCACCCGGCGGAGTTAGACAAACACACTGAAGAGCTAGGCCAACCAACAGCGGCAGCTACCACCTCTTCAGCTCGTGTTGCCTCTTCCTCTAGCTCACACGCAGCTGGTTCGGCTTCCTCCCAGGATCGCCGTGGAAGAACCTCTGGCCCTGTTGTCCAGAGACCCGCTGTCATTCCACCCGCAGCACCACTTTCCCAGTCAACCACACACTCCCAGCCCAGTCTACAGCCATCGGTAGTACAGGCATGGGAGAAAAGGCGGCCTTTCTCGTCAAACCACCCACGAGCACAGGCTCTGACTGCAGGCATTGCCAAACTTCTGTCACTGGAAATGCTGTCATTCAGGCTGGTGGAGACTGACAGCTTCCGTGACTTGATGTCATTGGCAGTCCCACAGTACAGTGTGCCCAGCCGCTTTTACTTCAGCAGGCAAGCCGTCCCTGCCCTGCACAAGCATGTGGAGGGACACATAAAACACGCGCTACTGAACGCCGTCAGTAGCAAGGTCCACCTCACCACCGATGCGTGGACCAGTCAACATGGACAGGGGCGATACCTTTCCCTCACTGCCCATTGGGTTAATGTCGTTGAGCCGGGTACAGACCGTGCGAGTGGCGCAGGACGTGTCCTGCCCACTCCAAGGATTGCAGGAATCCATTCTGTACGCATTGACTCCTCCTCTTACACCAGTTCCTCAGAATCATCGCTGCAGGAGCCGTCACAGTCCACCTCCACATGGACCCGTGATGAACGTGTACCTGTTACGACCGACATGAGCACAGCCGTGGCCAAACGTCAACAGGCCGTCTTGAAATTAATTTTTTTGGGGAATCGTAGCCACACAGCGCAGGAGCTCTGGAATGCCATCAAGCAGGAGAGCGATGTGTGGTTTGAGCCAGCGAATCTCCAGCCAGGCATGGTAGTGTGTGATAATGGCCGAAATCTGGTGGCAGCCCTGGGCCTCGGCAACCTCACTCACATCCCTTGTCTGGCACATGTGCTCAATTTGGTCGTGCAGAGTTTTTTGAGGGACTATCCGGATCTTGATGCACTGCTGCACAAGGTTCGCCTAGAGTGTGCTCACTTGCGGCGTTCCAGCACGGCAAAAGCGCGCATTGCGGCTCTGCAGCGCCGACACCGCCTGCCGGAACATCGCATCATATGTGACCTACCTACCAGGTGGAATTCCACGTTACATATGTTGGAGCGGTTGTGTGAGCAGCAGCAAGCTGTAATGGAGTACCAGCTGTATCAGGCGCAAAAAAGTCGCAGTCAGCGCCGTACAGACTTCACAACCACAGAGTGGGCCACTATGAAGGATGTCTGCCAGGTTTTGCGTCCCTTTGATTATTCCACGCGGATGGCGAGTGCAGATGATGCACTAGTCAGCATGACTGTCCCCCTTATCTGCCTGCTTGAAAAATCACTGCAAGCGCTAAGGGATGATGTTGTGGAAGAGGTGGAGGATGAGGATTCACCACTTCCATCATCTTCTGGACAGTCAGCGCCACGTGGTTCCTCACAAACGCGTAGGCAGGGGACAGTTTGTGAGGAGGATGAGGAGGAGTCAATGGAGGAGGAAGACATCCGTCCAGAGGAGGGAGTTCCCGAATTGTCCAGTACTCAGTGTGTACAGCGAGGGTGGGGTGATGACGAGCGGGCAGAGATCACGCCTCCAGCTGGGGACAGCGTTTCTTGGGCAGTTGGCAGTCTGCAGCACATGGTGGATTACATGCTGCAGTGCCTGAGAAACGACCGCCGCATCGACCACATTCTCAACATGTCTGATTATTGGGTGTTCACCCTCCTCGATCCTCGCTACCGGGACAACGTAGAAAGCCTCATCACACCGTTGAACCGGGAGCGAAAAATGCGGGAGTACCAAGACACACTGGTCAGTTCCATCATCTTCTCCATTCCAACTGAGAGAAGTGCTGCTAGTGCATTCCAAAGCAGCTCAGTGCGTCCAGGCAGTGGTGGAGGCTCTGCACAAAGAGGGAGCAGAAGCAGTGCCTCTGCCCAAGGCAAGACCAGTATGGCCGAACTGTGGCACAGTTTTCTGTGCCCGCCACAAAAGTCTACACCATCACAGACGGCTCCAGTCAGCAGGAGGCAACGGTTCCGTCAGATGGTGACAGACTACATGTCTTGCCCTCTTGCTGTACTCCCAGACGGCTCTTCCCCTTTCAAGTTTTGGGTCTCAAAGCTGGATACATGGCCAGAGCTAAGCCAGTATGCATTGGAGGTGCTGTCTTGCCCTGCGGCCAGTGTATTATCGGAACGTGTCTTTAGTGCTGCAGGTGGTGTACTAACTGACCGTCGCATGCGACTATCCTCCGATAACGTTGACCGGCTTACTTTCCTGAAAATGAACAAGGCCTGGATCTCGCAGGAATTTGCCACTCCTCCTCCTGATTAAATAATTAGGTCACTGTATACGTTATCCAGGTCTCCTGTTGTGTTCATCTTTCTACCACCTGAACTTAAATTCCTGGGCTCCAACACCGCCAGTTGAGGCTCAGATGTGCCGTCTGCACAGTCAAAACATACGACCCAGTGTTATTGGGTTTCAGTAACGTCAGCTGATCCCCAGCTGTGTAGCCGGCAATGTGTCATGCGACCGCCATGCTGACACAACAACTGAAATGTAAGGGAATCTGTCCCCCCCCCCCCAAGGCGTTTGTTACTGAAAGAGCCACCTTGTGCAGCAGTAATGCTGCACAAGGAAAAAGGTAGCTATTTTGGTTTTGCTCCTTGCACACGCAAAACTTAACACTTATAAAATGTGTCCACTGATACCGTAAAACCGTCCCGGAGGTGGGACTTTCCTTCGTAATATGACGCAGCACAGCCGTCATTCCTACCCCCCCGGCGCCGCGCCCCGGCTCCTCAGCGTTGTTTGATTCCGTCCCGGAGCCTGCGCTGTTATGTTATCCCGTGGCCAGGCACACTTAGCGCTGCCCGTCTTCTGGCATCATTTGGTGTCAGGCTGGCTGCGCCTGTGCGGCCACGCTGGCCGAGAGCCCGCCTCGCAGTGTCTTCTGATTTAATCCCACTGGGGGCCTGGGATCTATGGACATGCGCAGTGCATATCTGAACCTCCACCTCTCACTCATCTCCCTATGGCTTCTTCAGACTGTTCGGTGTCAGCTGGTCCCTAATAGCATGCCACGGCCGTGACACCGCACAGTCTGAAAAAGAAGCCGTAGGGAGGGGAGTGAGAGGCGAGGATATGCACTGCGCATGGCCATGGATCCCAGGCCCCCAGTGGGATTACATCAGAAGACACTGCGAGGCGGGCTCTCGGCCAGCGCGGCCGCACAGGCGCAGCCAGCCTGACACCAAATGATGTCAGAAGATGGGCAGCGCTAAGTGTGCCTGGCCACGGGATAACATAATAGCGCAGGCTCCGGGACGGAATCAAACAACGCTGAGGAGCCGGGGCACGGCGGCGGGGGGGTAGTAATGATGGCTGTGCTGCGTCATATTACGAAGGAAAGTCCCACCTCCGGGACGGTTTCACGGCTTCAGGGGACACATTTTAAAAGTGTTTAGTTCTGTGTTTGCAAGGAGCATGATGAAAAGAGCCACCTTTTCCTTTTGCATCTTTTGTGCTGCACAAGCTGGCTCTTTCAGCTACAAACGCCTTGGGGGGGGGTTAAAGGTTCCCTTTCGACTTTCTCAGGCTTCGGCCTACATTGTGTTCCTCTGCTTTTCCACCTGCCCCTGGGCTCCAACACCGCTAGTTGCCGTCCAGAAGTGCTGTACGCACAGTCAACAGTCGCTCCTCTGTTATTGGGGTTCAGTAACGTCAGCTGTTCCCCTGCTGTGTGTGTGGCAATCCCTCCTACCTCCTCCAACCTCCTCCTCCTCCACCTGTCCCTGGGCTCCAACACCGCCAGTTGCCGTCCAGAAGTGCTGTACGCACAGTCAACAGTCCCTCCTCTGTTATTGGGGTTCAGTAACGTCAGCTGTTCCCCTGCTGTGTGTGTGGCAATCCCTCCTACCTCCTCCAACCTCCTCCAACCTCCTCCTCCTCCACCTGTCCCTGGGCTCCAACACCGCCAGTTGCCGTCCAGAAGTGCTGTACGCACAGTCAACAGTCCCTCCTCTGTTATTGGGGTTCAGTAACGTCAGCTGTTCCCCTGCTGTGTGTGTGGCAATCCCTCCTACCTCCTCCAACCTCCTCCAACCTCCTCCTCCTCCACCTGTCCCTGGGCTCCAACACCGCCAGTTGCCGTCCAGAAGTGCTGTACGCACAGTCAACAGTCCCTCCTCTGTTATTGGGGTTCAGTAACGTCAGCTGTTCCCCTGCTGTGTGTGTGGCAATCCCTCCTACCTCCTCCAACCTCCTCCTCCTCCACCTGTCCCTGGGCTCCAACACCGCCAGTTGCCGTCCAGAAGTGCTGTACGCACAGTCAACAGTCCCTCCTCTGTTATTGGGGTTCAGTAACGTCAGCTGTTCCCCTGCTGTGTGTGTGGCAATCCCTCCTACCTCCTCCAACCTCCTCCAACCTCCTCCTCCTCCACCTGTCCCTGGGCTCCAACACCGCCAGTTGCCGTCCAGAAGTGCTGTACGCACAGTCAACAGTCCCTCCTCTGTTATTGGGGTTCAGTAACGTCAGCTGTTCCCCTGCTGTGTGTGTGGCAATCCCTCCTACCTCCTCCAACCTCCTCCAACCTCCTCCTCCTCCACCTGTCCCTGGGCTCCAACACCGCCAGTTGCCGTCCAGAAGTGCTGTACGCACAGTCAACAGTCCCTCCTCTGTTATTGGGGTTCAGTAACGTCAGCTGTTCCCCTGCTGTGTGTGTGGCAATCCCTCCTACCTCCTCCAACCTCCTCCAACCTCCTCCTCCTCCACGTGTCCCTGGGCTCCAACACCGCCAGTTGCCGTCCAGAAGTGCTGTACGCACAGTCAACAGTCCCTCCTCTGTTATTGGGGTTCAGTAACGTCAGCTGTTCCCCTGCTGTGTGTGTGGCAATCCCTCCTACCTCCTCCAACCTCCTCCAACCTCCTCCTCCTCCACCTGTCCCTGGGCTCCAACACCGCCAGTTGCCGTCCAGAAGTGCTGTACGCACAGTCAACAGTCCCTCCTCTGTTATTGGGGTTCAGTAACGTCAGCTGTTCCCCTGCTGTATGTGTGGCAATCCCTCCTACCTCCTCCAACCTCCTCCAACCTCCTCCTCCTCCACCTGTCCCTGGGCTCCAACACCGCCAGTTGCCGTCCAGAAGTGCTGTACACACAGTCAACAGTCCCTCCTCTGTTATTGGGGTTCAGTAACGTCAGCTGTTCCCCTGCTGTGTGTGTGGCAATCCCTCCTACCTCCTCCAACCTCCTCCAACCTCCTCCACCTGTCCCTGGGCTCCAACACCGCCAGTTGCCGTCCAGAAGTGCTGTACGCACAGTCAACAGTCCCTCCTCTGTTATTGGGGTTCAGTAACGTCAGCTGTTCCCCTGCTGTGTGTGTGGCAATCCCTCCTACCTCCTCCAACCTCCTCCAACCTCCTCCTCCTCCACCTGTCCCTGGGCTCCAACACCGCTAGTTGCCGTCCAGAAGTGCTGTACGCACAGTCAACAGTCCCTCCTCTGTTATTGGGGTTCAGTAACGTCAGCTGTTCCCCTGCTGTGTGTGTGGCAATCCCTCCTACCTCCTCCAACCTCCTCCAACCTCCTCCTCCTCCACCTGTCCCTGGGCTCCAACACCGCCAGTTGCCGTCCAGAAGTGCTGTACGCACAGTCAACAGTCCCTCCTCTGTTATTGGGGTTCAGTAACGTCAGCTGTTCCCCTGCTGTGTGTGTGGCAATCCCTCCTACCTCCTCCAACCTCCTCCAACCTCCTCCTCCTCCACCTGTCCCTGGGCTCCAACACCGCTAGTTGCCGTCCAGAAGTGCTGTACGCACAGTCAACAGTCCCTCCTCTGTTATTGGGGTTCAGTAACATCAGCTGTTCCCCTGCTGTGTGTGTGGCAATCCCTCCTACCTCCTCCAACCTCCTCCAACCTCCTCCTCCTCCACCTGTCCCTGGGCTCCAACACCGCCAGTTGCCGTCCAGAAGTGCTGTACGCACAGTCAACAGTCCCTCCTCTGTTATTGGGGTTCAGTAACATCAGCTGTTCCCCTGCTGTGTGTGTGGCAATCCCTCCTACCTCCTCCAACCTCCTCCAACCTCCTCCTCCTCCACCTGTCCCTGGGCTCCAACACCGCCAGTTGCCGTCCAGAAGTGCTGTACGCACAGTCAACAGTCCCTCCTCTGTTATTGGGGTTCAGTAACATCAGCTGTTCCCCTGCTGTGTGTGTGGCAATCCCTCCTACCTCCTCCAACCTCCTCCAACCTCCTCCTCCTCCACCTGTCCCTGGGCTCCAACACCGCCAGTTGCCGTCCAGAAGTGCTGTACGCACAGTCAACAGTCCCTCCTCTGTTATTGGGGTTCAGTAACGTCAGCTGTTCCCCTGCTGTGTGTGTGGCAATCCCTCCTACCTCCTCCAACCTCCTCCAACCTCCTCCTCCTCCACCTGTCCCTGGGCTCCAACACCGCCAGTTGCCGTCCAGAAGTGCTGTACGCACAGTCAACAGTCCCTCCTCTGTTATTGGGGTTCAGTAACGTCAGCTGTTCCCCTGCTGTGTGTGTGGCAATCCCTCCTACCTCCTCCAACCTCCTCCAACCTCCTCCTCCTCCACCTGTCCCTGGGCTCCAACACCGCTAGTTGCCGTCCAGAAGTGCTGTACGCACAGAGCCAAACACCTCGCCAATGTGTTAGTGGGGTTCAGCACCGCCAGCTGTTCCCCTGCTGTGTATACGGCAACGTGTACTGCGACCGCCACGCAGGCACAACAAGTTAAATGTAAGGGAACCTGACCCCCCCCCCCCCCCCCCAGGCGTTTGTTACTGAAGGAGCCACCTTGTGCAGCAGTAATGATGCAAAGGGAAAAAGTGCCTCTTTTCGTGATGCTCCTTGCACATGCTGAACCAAACACTTATGAAATGTGTCCCCACACAGCGTTAAACCGTCCGATAGGTGGAACTTTCCTTTGTCGTGTGACGCAGCACAGCCATCATTTTTACCCCCTTGGCGCCGTGCGCCCCCTCCTCAGCGTTGTTTGAATCTGTCCCGGAGCCTGCGCTGTTAGGTTAGCCCTTGGCCATGCACACATGTTGCGCTGCCCGTCTTCTGACCTCATTTGGTGTCAGGCTGGCTGCGCCTGTGCGGGTGCGCTGGCCGAGATCCCGCCTCGCAGTGTCGTCTAATGTAATCCCACCGCGGGCCTGTGATCCGTGCCCGTGCGCAGTGCATATCCTCTCCTCTCACTCCCCTCCCTACGGCTTCTTCAGACTGTGCGATGTCAGCTGGTCCCTAATAGCATGCCACGGCCGTGACACCGCACAGTCTGAAAAAGCCGTAGGGAGGGGAGTGAGAGGAGAGGATATGCACTGCGCACGGGCACGGATCACAGGCCCGCGGTGGGATTACATTAGACGACACTGCGAGGCGGGATCTCGGCCAGCGCACCCGCACAGGCGCAGCCAGCCTGACACCAAATGAGGTCAGAAGACGGGCAGCGCAACATGTCTGCATGGCCAAGGGCTAACCTAACAGCGCAGGCTCCGGGACAGATTCAAACAACGCTGAGGAGGCGGCGCACGGCGCCAAGGGGGTAAAAATGATGGCTGTGCTGCGTCACACGACAAAGGAAAGTTCCACCTACCGGACGGTTTAACGCTGTGAGGAGACACATTTCATAAATGTTAGGTTCCGCATGTACAAGGACCATAATTAAAAGAGCTAAGTTTACCTTTTCCAGCATTAGTGCTGTACACAATGGCTCTTTCAGCTACAAACGCCTGGGGGGGGGGGGGGTTAAAGGTTTCCTTTCAACTTGCTCGAGTGCAGGCTTCGGCCTACACTCCGCTCCCCCTGCTCCTCCTGCTGACCCTGGGCTCTAACACCGCCAGTTTTTGCCCAGATGTGCTAGCTGCACAGAGAAAAACACCAGCCAATGTGTCAGTGGGGTTCAGCACCGCCAGCTGTTCCCCTGCTGTGTAGCCGGCAACGTGTCCTGCGACCGCCACGCAGACACAAGAACTGAAATTGAAGGGAACCTGTCCCCCCTCCCCCAGGTGTTTCTATGTTTTACAGCTACCTTGAACAGCAGTAATGCTGCATGTGTTCAAGGTGGCTCAGAAACTTATTCTCCTTGCCCATGTTGAAGTGAACACGTCTAAAATGTGTCCTCTGTGACCATTAAAACGTCCCTCAGGTGTGATTTGACTTTGTATTGACACACGTAACAAGCTCCTTGGTAACGCTGCCCGTCTTCTGGCATCATTGTTTGGCTGGCTGCGCCTCTGCGGCCGCCCTGACCCACACAACAGCCCTCGTTGTCTTATTTAATGGGACTGCGAGGGTGTGATTGATGGGCAGGATCAGTGCATCAGTTCGCCTGTCCCTCCTCTCCTTCCGCCTTCTTCGGACTGTGCGGCTTCATGGCCGTGGCATGCGATAAGGGATCAGATGACGCCGCACAGTCTGAAGCGGGTGTAAGGACCCGAGTGTGAGAGGCGAACATATGTGCTGCGCCAGGCCCTGAATCCCAGCCCCGCAGTGTTTTAACAATGTTAAGACACTGCGGGGCTGGGATTCATGGGCATCGCGAACCGCACCGGCCGACATTACATGATGCCAGAAGATGGGCAGCGCTAACGGCGCTAGGCCAGGGGATAACACGACAGCGCAGACTCCTGTACAGCAAATAAAAACGCTCGGGAGGCTGCACCCAGCACCAAGGTGGGATTCTTGACACCTGTGCTGCGTCTCATTACAAAGGGAACTCTCGCCTCCATTACACAGTTTGACTGTATAAAGGGCTAAATGTTATACGTGTTCCATTCAGCGTGTGCAAGGAGAAAAATTTCAAGAGCAACCTTTGACTTGCGCAGCACTGCTGCTGCATAAGCTGTGGCTCTTCTACTTTGTAACCCCTGAGGGGGGGTTAAAGGTGACTTTTGAAATCGGTTCAATTAGGCTTCGGCCTACACTCTGCTCCACCTGCAGAGCCCGGGCTCCAACAACGCTAGTTGCTGTCCGGAAGTGCTGGCTGCACAGAGCCAAACACCTCGCCAATGTGTCAGTGGGGTCCAGCACCGCCAGCTGTTCCCCTGCTGTGTAGCCGGCAACGTGTCCTGCAAAAGCCACGCAGACACAACACACCCAAAGCTGCCGCCTGTGCAGGCTTCGGCCTACACTCCCCTCCCCCTGCTCCTCCTCCTCCTCCTGCTCCTCCTCCTGCTGTCCCTGGGCTCTAACACACCGCCAGTTGGGGCCCAGATGTGCTAGCTGCACAGAGAAAAACACCAGCCAATGTGTCAGTGGGGTCCAGCACCGCCAGCTGTTCCCCTGCTGTGCAGCCGGCAACGTGTCCTGCAAAAGCCACGCAGACACAAGAACTGAAATTGAAGGGAACCTGTCCCCCCTCCCCCAGGCGTTTTTACGTTATCCAGCCACCTTGTACAGCGGTAATGCTGCATGTGTGCAAGGTGGCTCAGAAACGTATTCTCCTCGCACATGTGGAACTGAAAACACGTCTGAAATGTGTCCTCTGTGTGACCATTTAACCGTCCCGGTGGTGTGACTTTCCTTTGTAATGACACGCTGCAACCCCCTTGGTAGCGCTGCCCGTCTTCTGGCATCATTGTTTGGCTGGCTGCGCCTCTGCGGCCGCCCTGACCCACACAACGCCCCTCGGTGTCTTATTTATTGGGACTGCGAGGGTGTGATTGATGGGCAGGATCAGTGCATCAGTTCGCCTGTCCCTCCTCTCCTTCCGCCTTCTTCGGACTGTGCGGCTTCATGGCCGTGGCATGCGATAAGGGATCAGATGACGCCGCACAGTCTGAAGCGGGTGTAAGGACCCGAGTGTGAGAGGCGAACATATGTGCTGCGCCAGGCCCTGAATCCCAGCCCCGCAGTGTTTTAACAATGTTAAGACACTGCGGGGCTGGGATTCATGGGCATCGCGAACCGCACCGGCCGACATTACATGATGCCAGAAGATGGGCAGCGCTAACGGCGCTAGGCCAGGGGATAACACGACAGCGCAGACTCCTGTACAGCAAATAACAACGCTCGGGAGGCTGCACCCAGCACCAAGGTGGGATTCTTGACACCTGTGCTGCGTCTCATTACAAAGGGAACTCTCGCCTCCATTACACAGTTTGACTGTATAAAGGGCTAAATGTTATACGTGTTCCATTCAGCGTGTGCAAGGAGAAAAATTACAAGAGCAACCTTTGACTTGCGCAGCACTGCTGCTGCATAAGCTGTGGCTCTTCTACTTTGTAACCCCTGAGGGGGGGTTAAAGGTGACTTTTGAAATCGGTTCAATTAGGCTTCGGCCTACACTCTGCTCCACCTGCAGAGCCCGGGCTCCAACAACGCTAGTTGCTGTCCGGAAGTGCTGGCTGCACAGAGCCAAACACCTCGCCAATGTGTCAGTGGGGTCCAGCACCGCCAGCTGTTCCCCTGCTGTGTAGCCGGCAACGTGTCCTGCAAAAGCCACGCAGACACAACACACCCAAAGCTGCCGCCTGTGCAGGCTTCGGCCTACACTCCCCTCCCCCTGCTCCTCCTCCTCCTCCTGCTCCTCCTCCTGCTGTCCCTGGGCTCTAACACACCGCCAGTTGGGGCCCAGATGTGCTAGCTGCACAGAGAAAAACACCAGCCAATGTGTCAGTGGGGTCCAGCACCGCCAGCTGTTCCCCTGCTGTGCAGCCGGCAACGTGTCCTGCAAAAGCCACGCAGACACAAGAACTGAAATTGAAGGGAACCTGTCCCCCCTCCCCCAGGCGTTTTTACGTTATCCAGCCACCTTGTACAGCGGTAATGCTGCATGTGTGCAAGGTGGCTCAGAAACGTATTCTCCTCGCACATGTGGAACTGAAAACACGTCTGAAATGTGTCCTCTGTGTGACCATTTAACCGTCCCGGTGGTGTGACTTTCCTTTGTAATGACACGCTGCAACCCCCTTGGTAGCGCTGCCCGTCTTCTGGCATCATTGTTTGGCTGGCTGCGCCTCTGCGGCCGCCCTGACCCACACAACGCCCCTCGGTGTCTTATTTATTGGGACTGCGAGGGTGTGATTGATGGGCAGGATCAGTGCATCAGTTCGCCTGTCCCTCCTCTCCTTCCGCCTTCTTCGGACTGTGCGGCTTCATGGCCATGGCATGCGATAAGGGATCAGATGACGCCGCACAGTCTGAAGCGGGTGTAAGGACCCGAGTGTGAGAGGCGAACATATGTGCTGCGCCAGGCCCTGAATCCCAGCCCCGCAGTGTTTTAACAATGTTAAGACACTGCGGGGCTGGGATTCATGGGCATCGCGAACCGCACCGGCCGACATTACATGATGCCAGAAGATGGGCAGCGCTAACGGCGCTAGGCCAGGGGATAACACGACAGCGCAGACTCCTGTACAGCAAATATCAACGCTCGGGAGGCTGCACCCAGCACCAAGGTGGGATTCTTGACACCTGTGCTGCGTCTCATTACAAAGGGAACTCTCGCCTCCATTACACAGTTTGACTGTATAAAGGGCTAAATGTTATACGTGTTCCATTCAGCGTGTGCAAGGAGAAAAATTACAAGAGCAACCTTTGACTTGCGCAGCACTGCTGCTGCATAAGCTGTGGCTCTTCTACTTTGTAACCCCTGAGGGGGGGTTAAAGGTGACTTTTGAAATCGGTTCAATTAGGCTTCGGCCTACACTCTGCTCCACCTGCAGAGCCCGGGCTCCAACAACGCTAGTTGCTGTCCGGAAGTGCTGGCTGCACAGAGCCAAACACCTCGCCAATGTGTCAGTGGGGTACAGCACCGCCAGCTGTTCCCCTGCTGTGTAGCCGGCAACGTGTCCTGCAAAAGCCACGCAGACACAACACACCCAAAGCTGCCGCCTGTGCAGGCTTCGGCCTACACTCCCCTCCCCCTGCTCCTCCTCCTCCTCCTGCTCCTCCTCCTGCTGTCCCTGGGCTCTAACACACCGCCAGTTGGGGCCCAGATGTGCTAGCTGCACAGAGAAAAACACCAGCCAATGTGTCAGTGGGGTCCAGCACCGCCAGCTGTTCCCCTGCTGTGCAGCCGGCAACGTGTCCTGCAAAAGCCACGCAGACACAAGAACTGAAATTGAAGGGAACCTGTCCCCCCTCCCCCAGGCGTTTTTACGTTATCCAGCCACCTTGTACAGCGGTAATGCTGCATGTGTGCAAGGTGGCTCAGAAACGTATTCTCCTCGCACATGTGGAACTGAAAACACGTCTGAAATGTGTCCTCTGTGTGACCATTTAACCGTCCCGGTGGTGTGACTTTCCTTTGTAATGACACGCTGCAACCCCCTTGGTAGCGCTGCCCGTCTTCTGGCATCATTGTTTGGCTGGCTGCGCCTCTGCGGCCGCCCTGACCCACACAACGCCCCTCGGTGTCTTATTTATTGGGACTGCGAGGGTGTGATTGATGGGCAGGATCAGTGCATCAGTTCGCCTGTCCCTCCTCTCCTTCCGCCTTCTTCGGACTGTGCGGCTTCATGGCCGTGGCATGCGATAAGGGATCAGATGACGCCGCACAGTCTGAAGCGGGTGTAAGGACCCGAGTGTGAGAGGCGAACATATGTGCTGCGCCAGGCCCTGAATCCCAGCCCCGCAGTGTTTTAACAATGTTAAGACACTGCGGGGCTGGGATTCATGGGCATCGCGAACCGCACCGGCCGACATTACATGATGCCAGAAGATGGGCAGCGCTAACGGCGCTAGGCCAGGGGATAACACGACAGCGCAGACTCCTGTACAGCAAATAACAACGCTCGGGAGGCTGCACCCAGCACCAAGGTGGGATTCTTGACACCTGTGCTGCGTCTCATTACAAAGGGAACTCTCGCCTCCATTACACAGTTTGACTGTATAAAGGGCTAAATGTTATACGTGTTCCATTCAGCGTGTGCAAGGAGAAAAATTACAAGAGCAACCTTTGACTTGCGCAGCACTGCTGCTGCATAAGCTGTGGCTCTTCTACTTTGTAACCCCTGAGGGGGGGTTAAAGGTGACTTTTGAAATCAGTTCAATTAGGCTTCGGCCTACACTCTGCTCCACCTGCAGAGCCCGGGCTCCAACAACGCTAGTTGCTGTCCGGAAGTGCTGGCTGCACAGAGCCAAACACCTCGCCAATGTGTCAGTGGGGTCCAGCACCGCCAGCTGTTCCCCTGCTGTGTAGCCGGCAACGTGTCCTGCAAAAGCCACGCAGACACAACACACCCAAAGCTGCCGCCTGTGCAGGCTTCGGCCTACACTCCCCTCCCCCTGCTCCTCCTCCTCCTCCTGCTCCTCCTCCTGCTGTCCCTGGGCTCTAACACACCGCCAGTTGGGGCCCAGATGTGCTAGCTGCACAGAGAAAAACACCAGCCAATGTGTCAGTGGGGTCCAGCACCGCCAGCTGTTCCCCTGCTGTGCAGCCGGCAACGTGTCCTGCAAAAGCCACGCAGACACAAGAACTGAAATTGAAGGGAACCTGTCCCCCCTCCCCCAGGCGTTTTTACGTTATCCAGCCACCTTGTACAGCGGTAATGCTGCATGTGTGCAAGGTGGCTCAGAAACGTATTCTCCTCGCACATGTGGAACTGAAAACACGTCTGAAATGTGTCCTCTGTGTGACCATTTAACCGTCCCGGTGGTGTGACTTTCCTTTGTAATGACACGCTGCAACCCCCTTGGTAGCGCTGCCCGTCTTCTGGCATCATTGTTTGGCTGGCTGCGCCTCTGCGGCCGCCCTGACCCACACAACGCCCCTCGGTGTCTTATTTATTGGGACTGCGAGGGTGTGATTGATGGGCAGGATCAGTGCATCAGTTCGCCTGTCCCTCCTCTCCTTCCGCCTTCTTCGGACTGTGCGGCTTCATGGCCGTGGCATGCGATAAGGGATCAGATGACGCCGCACAGTCTGAAGCGGGTGTAAGGACCCGAGTGTGAGAGGCGAACATATGTGCTGCGCCAGGCCCTGAATCCCAGCCCCGCAGTGTTTTAACAATGTTAAGACACTGCGGGGCTGGGATTCATGGGCATCGCGAACCGCACCGGCCGACATTACATGATGCCAGAAGATGGGCAGCGCTAACGGCGCTAGGCCAGGGGATAACACGACAGCGCAGACTCCTGTACAGCAAATAACAACGCTCGGGAGGCTGCACCCAGCACCAAGGTGGGATTCTTGACACCTGTGCTGCGTCTCATTACAAAGGGAACTCTCGCCTCCATTACACAGTTTGACTGTATAAAGGGCTAAATGTTATACGTGTTCCATTCAGCGTGTGCAAGGAGAAAAATTACAAGAGCAACCTTTGACTTGCGCAGCACTGCTGCTGCATAAGCTGTGGCTCTTCTACTTTGTAACCCCTGAGGGGGGGTTAAAGGTGACTTTTGAAATCGGTTCAATTAGGCTTCGGCCTACACTCTGCTCCACCTGCAGAGCCCGGGCTCCAACAACGCTAGTTGCTGTCCGGAAGTGCTGGCTGCACAGAGCCAAACACCTCGCCAATGTGTCAGTGGGGTCCAGCACCGCCAGCTGTTCCCCTGCTGTGTAGCCGGCAACGTGTCCTGCAAAAGCCACGCAGACACAACACACCCAAAGCTGCCGCCTGTGCAGGCTTCGGCCTACACTCCCCTCCCCCTGCTCCTCCTCCTCCTCCTGCTCCTCCTCCTGCTGTCCCTGGGCTCTAACACACCGCCAGTTGGGGCCCAGATGTGCTAGCTGCACAGAGAAAAACACCAGCCAATGTGTCAGTGGGGTCCAGCACCGCCAGCTGTTCCCCTGCTGTGCAGCCGGCAACGTGTCCTGCAAAAGCCACGCAGACACAAGAACTGAAATTGAAGGGAACCTGTCCCCCCTCCCCCAGGCGTTTTTACGTTATCCAGCCACCTTGTACAGCGGTAATGCTGCATGTGTGCAAGGTGGCTCAGAAACGTATTCTCCTCGCACATGTGGAACTGAAAACACGTCTGAAATGTGTCCTCTGTGTGACCATTTAACCGTCCCGGTGGTGTGACTTTCCTTTGTAATGACACGCTGCAACCCCCTTGGTAGCGCTGCCCGTCTTCTGGCATCATTGTTTGGCTGGCTGCGCCTCTGCGGCCGCCCTGACCCACACAACGCCCCTCGGTGTCTTATTTATTGGGACTGCGAGGGTGTGATTGATGGGCAGGATCAGTGCATCAGTTCGCCTGTCCCTCCTCTCCTTCCGCCTTCTTCGGACTGTGCGGCTTCATGGCCGTGGCATGCGATAAGGGATCAGATGACGCCGCACAGTCTGAAGCGGGTGTAAGGACCCGAGTGTGAGAGGCGAACATATGTGCTGCGCCAGGCCCTGAATCCCAGCCCCGCAGTGTTTTAACAATGTTAAGACACTGCGGGGCTGGGATTCATGGGCATCGCGAACCGCACCGGCCGACATTACATGATGCCAGAAGATGGGCAGCGCTAACGGCGCTAGGCCAGGGGATAACACGACAGCGCAGACTCCTGTACAGCAAATAACAACGCTCGGGAGGCTGCACCCAGCACCAAGGTGGGATTCTTGACACCTGTGCTGCGTCTCATTACAAAGGGAACTCTCGCCTCCATTACACAGTTTGACTGTATAAAGGGCTAAATGTTATACGTGTTCCATTCAGCGTGTGCAAGGAGAAAAATTACAAGAGCAACCTTTGACTTGCGCAGCACTGCTGCTGCATAAGCTGTGGCTCTTCTACTTTGTAACCCCTGAGGGGGGGTTAAAGGTGACTTTTGAAATCGGTTCAATTAGGCTTCGGCCTACACTCTGCTCCACCTGCAGAGCCCGGGCTCCAACAACGCTAGTTGCTGTCCGGAAGTGCTGGCTGCACAGAGCCAAACACCTCGCCAATGTGTCAGTGGGGTCCAGCACCGCCAGCTGTTCCCCTGCTGTGTAGCCGGCAACGTGTCCTGCAAAAGCCACGCAGACACAACACACCCAAAGCTGCCGCCTGTGCAGGCTTCGGCCTACACTCCCCTCCCCCTGCTCCTCCTCCTCCTCCTGCTCCTCCTCCTGCTGTCCCTGGGCTCTAACACACCGCCAGTTGGGGCCCAGATGTGCTAGCTGCACAGAGAAAAACACCAGCCAATGTGTCAGTGGGGTCCAGCACCGCCAGCTGTTCCCCTGCTGTGCAGCCGGCAACGTGTCCTGCAAAAGCCACGCAGACACAAGAACTGAAATTGAAGGGAACCTGTCCCCCCTCCCCCAGGCGTTTTTACGTTATCCAGCCACCTTGTACAGCGGTAATGCTGCATGTGTGCAAGGTGGCTCAGAAACGTATTCTCCTCGCACATGTGGAACTGAAAACACGTCTGAAATGTGTCCTCTGTGTGACCATTTAACCGTCCCGGTGGTGTGACTTTCCTTTGTAATGACACGCTGCAACCCCCTTGGTAGCGCTGCCCGTCTTCTGGCATCATTGTTTGGCTGGCTGCGCCTCTGCGGCCGCCCTGACCCACACAACGCCCCTCGGTGTCTTATTTATTGGGACTGCGAGGGTGTGATTGATGGGCAGGATCAGTGCATCAGTTCGCCTGTCCCTCCTCTCCTTCCGCCTTCTTCGGACTGTGCGGCTTCATGGCCGTGGCATGCGATAAGGGATCAGATGACGCCGCACAGTCTGAAGCGGGTGTAAGGACCCGAGTGTGAGAGGCGAACATATGTGCTGCGCCAGGCCCTGAATCCCAGCCCCGCAGTGTTTTAACAATGTTAAGACACTGCGGGGCTGGGATTCATGGGCATCGCGAACCGCACCGGCCGACATTACATGATGCCAGAAGATGGGCAGCGCTAACGGCGCTAGGCCAGGGGATAACACGACAGCGCAGACTCCTGTACAGCAAATAACAACGCTCGGGAGGCTGCACCCAGCACCAAGGTGGGATTCTTGACACCTGTGCTGCGTCTCATTACAAAGGGAACTCTCGCCTCCATTACACAGTTTGACTGTATAAAGGGCTAAATGTTATACGTGTTCCATTCAGCGTGTGCAAGGAGAAAAATTACAAGAGCAACCTTTGACTTGCGCAGCACTGCTGCTGCATAAGCTGTGGCTCTTCTACTTTGTAACCCCTGAGGGGGGGTTAAAGGTGACTTTTGAAATCGGTTCAATTAGGCTTCGGCCTACACTCTGCTCCACCTGCAGAGCCCGGGCTCCAACAACGCTAGTTGCTGTCCGGAAGTGCTGGCTGCACAGAGCCAAACACCTCGCCAATGTGTCAGTGGGGTCCAGCACCGCCAGCTGTTCCCCTGCTGTGTAGCCGGCAACGTGTCCTGCAAAAGCCACGCAGACACAACACACCCAAAGCTGCCGCCTGTGCAGGCTTCGGCCTACACTCCCCTCCCCCTGCTCCTCCTCCTGCTGTCCCTGGGCTCTAACACACCGCCAGTTGGGGCCCTAGGAAGACAAGCTTGAATAGGTCCCCATCCGGGTTCTAGTACCGTCAGCTGGTTCTCGGCAGTGTCTTTTGCTCTTGTACCTTCTGCTCCCCATCCTGGTTCCAGTACCGTCAGCTGGTTCCGGGCAGAGCCTTTGGCTTAGGTGCCTCCCTCTGGGTATCCGAGTTCCACCAACGTCAGGTGGTCCTTGGTAGTGCTTTCAGGCACGGGTACCTCCTGCTTAGTAACCGGGTTCCAGTAACGTCAGCTGGTCCTCGGTAGTTCCATTGGCTCTTGGACCTTCGGCTACCCATCCGGGTTCCAGTACCGTCAGCTGGTTCTCGGCAGTGTCTTTTGCTCTTGTACCTTCTGCTCCCCATCCTGGTTCCAGTACCGTCAGCTGGTTCCGGGCAGAGCCTTTGGCTTAGGTGCCTCCCTCTGGGTATCCGAGTTCCACCAACGTCAGGTGGTCCTTGGTAGTGCTTTCAGGCACGGGTACCTCCTGCTTAGTAACCGGGTTCCAGTAACGTCAGCTGGTCCTCGGTAGTTCCATTGGCTCTTGGACCTTCGGGTAGCCATCCGAGTTCCAGTTCCATCAGCTGTTTCTCGGCATTTTCTCAGCCTTCTTGTACCTTCTGCTACATTTCCAAGTTCAAGACCCGAAAGACGATGACCCGGAAGACCACCCCTAAGATGATGACGACACCAGAGACGACAACCACCGAGATGACGACGACCCTGGAGACGATGACCCTGAAGACGACCCCGATGACGACGACCCCGATGACGACGACCCCGATGACGACGACCCTGGAGATGACGACCCTGGAGATGACGACGACAACCTGGAAGACCGAGAAGCAGAAGAACAAGAGGCTGCAGAACAAAGAGCAGAAGAACATTAAGCATAAGACTAAATATCAGAGCAAAAGATATTATCTAAATTATAAGCAGAAGAAGACTAAGCAGTGTATGGGGGTGAGTCCGTTCCTCCTCGTGGTGCCCCTGGATAAAGCCTGATGCTGCAGGCCAAACTGAACGCGGACAAATGTAACTGTTTTGTGACAGGCAGAACGGAAGGTGTAATCTTCAAACTTTTATAGATAACAACTACGGGAATGCCTGTCACAAATAAGAATATGATGAAGAAGTTGAATATAAAAAAGATAATAGTTAAATAAAAAGAATATGAACAATGTAAAAAAAAAAATATATATATACGTAGAAAAGAAGAAGATGAATAAGGTGAAGAAGTTGATGTCACAGAAGCTGATGATGAGGATAATGAAGAAGAAAGTGTGGGAGAAGTAAAAAATAGGGTGAAGGGCGTGGAAGTAGTGAAACATCAATATCTGACAAAATAAATAAAAAATTAACATAGTCAAATTCTTTCTAACGCCGAACGTCATAAAAAAATTAAAAATACTGCTATTCTATTTGATTGGGATAAACCCCTGTGCCTTTAATGTCTCCGCCACCTCCCCCAATACATCCTACATTATTCTTAGTTGTTTTCCTTCATGTAGAATTAACCTACAAGGAAAGAAAGGGTTTATTTTAATTCCGATATTTTCGTCCCATTGACTTGCATTGGGATCGGGTATCGGTATCGGATTGGATTCCGATACTGTGACGGTATCGGCCGATACTTTCCGATACCGATACTTTCCGATATCGGAAAGTATCGCTCAACACTAATAAAGATATACAGTACAGACCAAAAGTTTGGACACACCTTCTCATTTAAAGATTTTTCTGTATTATCATGACTATGAAATTGTACATTCACACTGAAGGCATCAAAACTATGAATTAGCACATGTGGAATTATATACTTAACAAAAAAGTGTGAAACAACTGAAAATATGTCTTATATTCTAGGTTCTTCAAAGTAGCCACCTTTTGCTTTGATGACTACTTTGCACACTCTTGGCATTCTCTTGATGAGCTTCAAGAGATAGTCACCGGGAATGTGAAGGAACAGATGATTGGCCTCGGGGAGACCAAAACATCCAACACCGCGGAGACACCATCACGTGTTTCTCAACGCAGTGATCCAGAACACTGCCCCCATCCCTTATGGGAAATATGCAAATGCATGTAGGATAGCTGCGGAGACACCATCACGTGTTTCTCAACGCAAGCAGTGAATAGCCAGACCTTTCCCCGGGAAGGAACAACCACGGGAAGGGCAGCATCCAATAAAGGAAAACATCCAATACAGGAAAACCACCTATGCCAAGCATGGTATCCATCCACAGACAGCTGTTTCGGGGTGTTTGCTTCTCATCAGTGTGGAGTAGAAATATGGCTATTAGGAGCAGTGCCTAGTAAAAGGCTGTGAAGGAACAGATGATTGGCCTCGGGGAGACCAAAACATCCAACACCGCGGAGACACCATCACGTGTTTCTCCACACAGTGATCCAGAACACTGCCCCCATCCCTTATGGGAAATATGCAAATGCATGTAGGATAGCTGCGGAGACACCATCACGTGTTTCTCAATGCAAGCAGTGAATAGCCAGACCTTTCCCCGGGAAGGAACAAGCACGGGAAGGGCAGCATCCAATAAAGGAAAACATCCAATACAGGAAAACCACCTATGCCAAGCATGGTATCCATCCACAGACAGCTGTTTCGGGGTGTTTGCCCCTCATCAGTGTGGAGTAGGAATCTGGCTATTAGGAGCAGTGCCTAGTAAAAGGCTGTGAAGGAACAGATGATTGGCCTCGGGGAGACCAAAACATCCAACACCGCGGAGACACCATCACGTGTTTCTCAACGCAGTGATCCAGAACACTGCCCCCATCCCTTATGGGAAATATGCAAATGCATGTAGGATAGCTGCGGAGACACCATCACGTGTTTCTCAACGCAAGCAGTGAATAGCCAGACCTTTCCCCGGGAAGGAACAACCACGGGAAGGTCTCCCCGAGGCCAATCATCTGTTCCTTCACAGTCTTTTACTAGGCACTGCTCCTAATAGCCAGATTCCTACTCCACACTGATGAGGGGCAAACACCCCGAAACAGCTGTCTGTGGATGGATACCATGCTTGGCATAGGTGGTTTTCCTGTTTTGGATGTTTTCCTTTATTGGATGCTGCCCTTCCCGTGGTTGTTCCTTCCCGGGGAAAGGTCTGGCTATTCACTGCTTGCGTTGAGAAACACGTGATGGTGTCTCCGCAGCTATCCTACATGCATTTGCATATTTCCCATAAGGGATGGGGGCAGTGTTCTGGATCACTGCGTTGAGAAACACGTGATGGTGTCTCCGCGGTGTTGGATGTTTTGGTCTCCCCGAGGCCAATCATCTGTTCCTTCACAGCCTTTTACTAGGCACTGCTCCTAATAGCCAGATTCCTACTCCACACTGATGAGGGGCAAACACCCCGAAACAGCTGTCTGTGGATGGATACCATGCTTGGCATAGGTGGTTTTCCTGTATTGATTGTTTTCCTTTATTGGATGCTGCCCTTCCCGTGGTTGTTCCTTCCCGTGGAAAGGTCTGGCTATTCACTGCTTGCGTTGAGAAACACGTGATGGTGTCTCCGCAGCTATCCTACATGCATTTGCATATTTCCCATAAGGGATGGGGGTAGTGTTCTGGATCACTGCGTTGAGAAACACGTGATGGTGTCTCCGCGGTGTTGGATGTTTTGGTCTCCCCGAGGCCAATCATCTGTTCCTTCACAGCCTTTTACTAGGCACTGCTCCTAATAGCCATATATCTACTCCACACTGATGAGGAGCAAACACCCCGAAACAGCTGTCTGTGGATGGATACCATGCTTGGCATAGGTGGTTTTCCTGTATTGGATGTTTTCCTTTATTGGATGCTGCCCTTCCCGTGGTTGTTCCTTCCCGGGGAAAGGTCTGGCTATTCACTGCTTGCGTTGAGAAACACGTGATGTTGTCTCCGCAGCTATCCTACAGTCACCGGGAATGGTCTTCCAAAAACCTTGAAGGAGTTCCCAGAGATGCTTAGCACTTGTTGGCCCTTTTGCCTTCACTCTGCGGTCCAGCTCACCCCAAACCATCTCGATTGGGTTCAGGTCTGGTGACTGTGGCCAGGTCATCTGGCATAGCACCCCATCACTTTCCTTCTTGGTCAAATAGCCCTTACAGAGCCTGAAGGTGTGTTTGGGGTCATTGTCCTGTTAAAAAATAAATGATGGTCCAACTAAACGCAAACTGGAATAGCATGCCGCTGCAAGATGCTGTTGTAGCCATGCTGGTTCAGTATGCCTTCAATTTTGAATGAATCCCCAACAGTGTCACCAGCAAAGCACCACCACACCATCACACCTCCTTCTCCATGCTTCACGGTGGGAATCAGGCATGTAGAGTCCATCTGTTCACCTTTTTTGCATCGCACAAAGACACGGTGGTTGGAACCAAAGATCTCAAATTTGGACTTGTCAGTAGGGTTGAGAGAAACGGGTCGGCCATTTTCAGAAGTCGCCGACTTTTGGCAAAGTTGGGTTTCAAGAAACCCGACCCGACCCCTGTGTGGGGTCGGCCATGAGGTCGGCGATCTTCTGAATCTGGTATCGGAATTCTGATACCGAGTTCCGATATGTTTGCGATATCGGAAATCGGTATCGGAATCCACATTTAAGTGTAAAATAAAGAATTAAAATAAAAAATATTGATATACTCACCTCTCCGACGCAGCCTGGACCTTACCGCTGGTAACCGGCAGCCTTCTTTGCTTAAAATGAGCGCGTGAATGGCCTTAGATGACGTCATGGCTTCTGATTGGTCGCGGCCGCCCATGTGACCGCCACGCGACCAATCACAAGCCGTGACGTAATTCTCAGGTCCTAAATTCCTAATTCTAGGAATTTGTTTGTTGCCTGTCCTTAGCAGTGGTTTCCTAGAAGCTATTTTACCATAAAGGCCTGATGCACAAAGTCTCCTCTAAACAGTTGTTGTAGAGATGTGTCTGCTGCTAGAACTCCGTGTGGCATTGACCTGGTCTCTAATCTGAGCTGCTCTTAACCTGCGATTTCTGAGGCTGGTGACTCGGATAAACTTATCCTCAGAAGCAGAGGTGACTCTTGGTCTTCCTTTCCTGGGGCGGTCCTCATGTGAACCAGTTTCTCTGTAGCGCTTGATTATTTTTGCCACTGCACTTGGGGACACTTTCAAAGTTTGCCCAATTTTTCGGACTGACTGACCTTCATTTCTTAAAGTGATGGCCACTCGTTTTTCTTTACTTAGCTGCTTTTTTTTGCCATAATACAAATTCTAACAGTCTATTCAGCAGGACTATCAGCTGTGTATCCACCAGACTTCTGCACAACACAACTGATGGTCCCAACCCCATTTATAAGGCAAGAAATCCCACTTATTAAACTTGACAGGGCACACCTGTGAATTGAAAACCATTCCCGGTGACAACCTCTTGAAGCTCATCAAGAGAATGCCAAGAGTGTGCAAAGCAGTCATCAAAGCAAAAGGTGGCTACTTTGAAGAACCTAGAATATAAAACATAATTTCAGTTGTTTCACTTTTTTGCTAAGTATATAATTCATAGTTTTGATGCCTTCAGTGTGAATGTATAATTTTCATAGTCATGAAAATACAGAAAAATCTTTAAATGAGAAGGTGTGTCCAAACTTTTGGTCTGTACTGTATAAGTATAAGACATTTGTAATGATATTACGAACGTGCTCATATTCAAAAGTACCCTTCTAGAATTTTCCATTGCTTTACCAGCATATACATGCCTCCCTTCCCCCCATTAGGTCTGTGTAAAGAGCACAAAGTAGCTCTTCTTTTCACTGCCAGCTCCTCCCTCCCCCTGCATACAGCTGTAATGTGAAACCAGTGTGCTGTGAGTAGGCCTATGCAGCCTTGTGCAAAAAGCATGGTTGGGGGCATTCCCTTTGTTCTCTTAAACTGGTATATAATAGCGCAGATTAGGTCTGGAGGCAGGACAAATACATTTTTGGCCTCTGCATCGGCTGGGCCATCACACGGTGCTTTTTCTAAGTTCAGCACCTGGCAGAATCTCAGAAACGCATTACTGCTTACCTGAGTCACATAGCCAAGCCATGTTTAGACTTATATGTAAGCTAATTTTGTGAGAAGTCATATAATACGTTTGTCATCCTTCCACGAGCTTCTCCCCAAGAGATGTGAGTAATAGAAGATTTCATATCTGTTCAGAAAGGGGAGTTTCCCAACCACCCAGTGAGGTCAGCACAGTGGGAGTGCCTCAAAGTTGAGCACATGCATAAGACATAGAGGTGGAACTAGAGCCGGGCTCTCTCTCCCTCTGTCTCTTTTGGCCTGGGAATTCACCTAGCAGATACTGTGCCTGATGCATTGGGACATATGCCCCTCCTCCTCCCTGCCGCATGGCTTACCATGGAATGGCATAAGACAAATGCAAGTTTATTTTCATCTTTAATCCCTTTTATTTTGTAATTGTTCTGTACATACTATAATTGTCTCATTTTGTAATATCGTTTTTTATACGTTTTGTAAACACTGCCTTTTTCTTTTTGGAATAAAAGTTATAATATTTACTAGCTTTGTTCTCCTTGCTCTAAAATGTACCTCCAACGTCCTCTGAAGTAAATTACGCTACTGATTGGTTTGGTTCCTGACCCGCTATTAATCATAGGAATAGGAGCTGGTGGCAGCAGAGCATACCGAGCTCGTTGGGTCGAGCTGGCATTGACGAAAAGGGGTTTATAAGAGTATTGCCCGGCTGCGGCGGGGAATAGGTATCGCCCTCACTGCAGTGCGCCAAATAGCCAGTACATGACTGGGCAGCCTTCCTGACAACTTATTATCCTAGGTGCAGTTCCCTGACTGACCTGAGGGTAAGGGGGTGCCAGAGAGCTACAAGTTCAAACCGGAACTGGAAAGTGGGCTATAAATAAATCCCTGAAGAAATTACTGGATCAACCAAACACCCCCAGTTCATGACACCATTTACTGGCAACATCTTGATGTACTGAATATAGGATAGAATATGAAGACGCTGCTGTCAGACAGCTTGGGGCTATTTACCGTCGCTAAGTAATGATTGGTGTGCCGGGCATCTCATGATGGCCGCAGATAACAGGTAATAGCCAGCAATACCGGCTTATTCTGACTAACTAATATGGCTCTGACGCCACTCTGTTTGTTGATATAAGAGTAGACTTTTCACTTTGATGGAAAATTACACATCGGGACATTACATCTGGATATTTGCACAGCTGCCATGTTATTTTCTGAAACAGATAACTATTGTAGCCCACAAGCTAATGTGTATTTAGAAACGCTTGTTAATTATAGGTTGCAGCAGCTGAAATGTGCGCTGTTCTTCAGCACATACTCTGGTAGTAAGACTCTATCTACTTTATTGATGATTAGTGATATATTTCTTCTTATTATAAAGTTACCTTCATGGAGTCTTGAGTGCATCCCTTTTACTGCTTTTAAAGGACATTTTGCAGACTACGAAAATAGGGGAGATTTACTAAGCCAAATAAGCCAGGCTTGGGTTCATTTCTGGATCAATTTTCAAATAAAAACTGGCATACCTGTTCTGCTCCAGAATACATTTTGGAGGTGATTAAGGTGCTCAGTCAAAAATCTGGCATAAACACCTTAATAAATTGCATTATTGCTGTGCAAACCAGCCAGCTATGCCAATGTGGAATTGGCATGGGTGAGTCTTTTGACAGATGGAGTGTTGTTATGGCCGCTTGTCAAATTCATCATAAGTTATCATAAGTTAAGTGGCATAACTTACTAAAGTTGAGTAACCTACTCCAGAAATGTACACCAACTACCAGCTGGTATACATTTTTGACAACGCATGCTGGGTACTAGACGCACCTGATTCACTAAGTGACGAATGCTGCTCAATGAATCGGGTCAGTGTACTTCAGCAAGCACTTTATTAAGACTGGTGTGAGCTACACCACTCTTAAAGAATTGCCCCCTAAGTTTTAAGCATTCATTTTTTGCCTCACTAGATATTAGAGATTAACAAATTGAACTAGATGGGTATTTCCTGAAGGAACTACAGATAGTGCTTTGGAATGGTGCCCGGGCTGCCCCTGCAAGACTTTCACACTTGGGTGCCCCTCAGGCGGTCCGATTTGGTGGGTTGGGTCAATCTGGGTCTGATTTTGTGGGCGGGGTAAATCTAGGTCCGATTCGGTGGGCGGGGTCACTTTTGGTCCGATTCTGTGGGCGCGGCCACTCTGGGTCCGATTCGGTGGGCGGAGCCACTCTGGGTCCGATTTGGTGGGCGGGGCACCTTAGGGACCAATTTGGTGGGTGGGGTCACTCGGTCCGATTTGGTGGGCTGGGCACCTCAGGGTCTGATTTGGTGGGCTGGGCACCTCAGGGTCCGATTTGGTGGGTGGGGTCACTCTGGGTCCGATTTGGTGGGCGGGGTCACTCTGGGCCCGATTTGGTGGAAGGGGTCACTCTGGGTCCGATTTGGTGGAAGGGGTCACTCTGGGTCTGATTTGGTGGAAGGGGTCACTCTGGGTCCGATTTGGTGGGCGGAGCCACTCTGGGTCCGATTTGGTGGGCGGGGTCACTCTGGGTCTGATTTAGGGGGCGGGGTCACTCTGGGTCCGATTTGGTGGGCCGGGCCCCTCGGGGTCCGATTTGGTGGGCCGGGCCTCTCGGGTTCCGAATTGGTGAGCGGGGTAATCTACTATCTAATTATCTAAGGGCACTTCCGTCTTTCTGTCTCACAACACCGCTACGTCATCATCTCGTGAGACCGCAATGCACTCTTGGGACCGGAGCGCGCAACAAGCATCGGGTACCGGCCACTCCAGGTGCAACAAGCATCGTGTACCGGCCGCTCTAGGAGGTGCAACAACCATCAGATACCGGCCGCTCCAGGAGGTGAGTATGTAACTTTTTTATTTTAATTCTTTTTTTTTTTAACAGGGATATGCAGTATACTATGTGACTGGACAATATACTACGTGACTGGGCAGTATAACTACGTGGCTCTGCGCTGTATACTGCGTGGCTCTGTGCTGTATACTGCGTGGCTCTGCGCTGTATACTACGCGGCTCTGCGCTGTATACTACGCGGCTCTGCGCTGTATACTGCGTGGCTCTGCGCTGTGTACTGCGCGGCTCTGCGCTGTGTACTGCACGGCTCTGCGCTGTGTACTGCGCGGCTCTGCACTGTGTACTGCGCGTTCTGCGCTGTATACTGCGCGGCTCTGCGCTGTATACTGCGCAGCTCTGCGCAGCTCTGCGCTTTGTACTGCGCGGCTCTGCGCTATATACTGCGTGGCTCTTCGCTGTATACTACGCGGCTCTGCGCTGTGTACTGCGCGGCTCTGCGCTGTGTACTGCGCGTGTCCGTGCTGTGTACTGCGCGTGTCTGCACTGTATACTGCGGGGCTCTGCACTGTATACTGCGGGGCTCTGCGCTGTATACTACGCGGCTCAGCGCTGTATACTGCGCGGCTCTGCGCTGCATACTGCGTGGCTCTACGCTGCGTACTGCGCGGCTCTGCGCTGTATACTGGGTGGCTCTGCGCTGTGTACTGCGCGGCTCTGTGCTGTGTACTGTGCGGCTCTGCACTGTGTACTGCGCGGCTCTGCGCTGTGTACTGCGCGGCTCTGCGCTGTGTACTGCGCGGCTCTGCGCTTTATACTGTGCGGCTCTGCGCTCTGTACTGCGCGGCTCTGCGCTGTGTACTGCGCAGCTCTGCGCTGTATACTGCGCGGCTCTGCGCTGTGTACTGCGCGGCTCTGCGCTGTGTACTGCGCGGCTCTGCGCTGTGTACTGCTCGGCTCTGCGCTGTGTACTGCGCGGCTCTGCGCTGTGTACTGCGCGGCTCTGCGCTGTGTACTGCGCGGCTCTGCGCTGTGTACTGCGCGGCTCTGCGCTGTGTACTGCACGGCTCTGCGCGGTATACTGCGCGGCTCTGCGCTTTATACTGTGCGGCTCTGCGCTCTGTACTGCACGGCTCTGCGCTGTCTACTGCGCGGCTCTGCGCTGTGTACTGCTCGGCTCTGCGCTGTGTATTGCGCGGCTCTCCGCTTTATACTGCGCGGCTCTGCGCTTTATACTGCGCGGCTTTGCGCTGTGTACTGCATGGCTCTGCGCTGTGTACTGCGCGGCTCTGCGCTGTGTACTGCGCGGCTCTGCGCTGTGTACTGCACGGCTCTGCGCTTTATACTGCGCGGCTCTGCGCTGTGTACTGCACGGCTTTGCGCTGTGTACTGCGCGGCTCTGCGCTGTGTACTGCACGGCTCTGCGCTTTATTCTGCGCGGCTCTGCGCTGTGTACTGCACGGCTCTGCGCTGTGTACTGCGCGGCTCTGCGCTGTGTACTGCGCGGCTCTGCGCTTTATACTGCGCGGCTCTGCGCTTTATACTGCGTGGCTCTGCGCTGTGTACTGCGCGGCTCTGCGCTGTGTACTGCGCGGCTCTGCGCTGTGTACTGCACGGCTCTGCGCTTTATACTGCGCGGCTCTGCGCTGTGTACTGCACGGCTCTGCGCTGTGTACTGCGCGGCTCTGCGCTGTGTACTGCGCGGCTCTGCGCTTTATACTGCGCGGCTCTGCGCTTTATACTGCGTGGCTCTGCGCTGTGTACTGCGCGGCTCTGCGCTGTGTACTGCGCGGCTCTGCGCTGTGTACTGCGCGGCTCTGCGCTGTGTACTGCGCGGCTCTGCGCTGTGTACTGCACGGCTCTGCGCTTTATACTGCACGGCTCTGCGCTGTGTACTGCACGGCTCTGCGCTGTGTACTGCGCGGCTCTGCGCTGTGTACTGCACGGCTCTGCGCTTTAAACTGCGCGGCTCTGCGCTGTATACTACGCGGCTCTGCGCTGTATACTGCGTGGCTCTGCGCTGTATACTACGCGGCTCTGCGCTGTATACTACGCGGCTCTGCGCTGTATACTGCGTGGCTCTGCGCTGTGTACTGCGCGGCTCTGCGCTGTGTACTGCACGGCTCTGCGCTGTGTACTGCGCGGCTCTGCACTGTGTACTGCGCGTTCTGCGCTGTATACTGCGCGGCTCTGCGCTGTATACTGCGCAGCTCTGCGCAGCTCTGCGCAGCTCTGCGCTTTGTACTGCGCGGCTCTGCGCTATATACTGCGTGGCTCTTCGCTGTATACTACGCGGCTCTGCGCTGTGTACTGCGCGGCTCTGCGCTGTGTACTGCGCGTGTCCGTGCTGTGTACTGCGCGTGTCTGCGCTGTATACTGCGGGGCTCTGCACTGTATACTGCGGGGCTCTGCGCTGTATACTACGCGGCTCAGCGCTGTATACTGCGCGGCTCTGCGCTGCATACTGCGTGGCTCTACGCTGCGTACTGCGTGGCTCTGCGCTGTATACTGGGTGGCTCTGCGCTGTGTACTGCGCGGCTCTGTGCTGTGTACTGTGCGGCTCTGCACTGTGTACTGCGCGGCTCTGCGCTGTGTACTGCGCGGCTCTGCGCTGTGTACTGCGCGGCTCTGCGCTTTATACTGTGCGGCTCTGCGCTCTGTACTGCGCGGCTCTGCGCTGTGTACTGCGCAGCTCTGCGCTGTATACTGCGCGGCTCTGCGCTGTGTACTGCGCGGCTCTGCGCTGTGTACTGCGCGGCTCTGCGCTGTGTACTGCTCGGCTCTGCGCTGTGTACTGCGCGGCTCTGCGCTGTGTACTGCGCGGCTCTGCGCTGTGTACTGCACGGCTCTGCGCGGTATACTGCGCGGCTCTGCGCTTTATACTGTGCGGCTCTGCGCTCTGTACTGCACGGCTCTGCGCTGTCTACTGCGCGGCTCTGCGCTGTGTACTGCTCGGCTCTGCGCTGTGTACTGCGCGGCTCTCCGCTTTATACTGCGCGGCTCTGCGCTTTATACTGCGCGGCTTTGCGCTGTGTACTGCATGGCTCTGCGCTGTGTACTGCGCGGCTCTGCGCTATGTACTGCACGGCTCTGCGCTGTGTACTGCACGGCTCTGCGCTTTATACTGCGCGGCTCTGCGCTGTGTACTGCACGGCTCTGCGCTTTATACTGCGCGGCTCTGCGCTGTGTACTGCACGGCTCTGCGCTGTGTACTGCGCGGCTCTGCGCTGTGTACTGCGCGGCTCTGCGCTTTATACTGCGCGGCTCTGCGCTTTATACTGCGCGGCTCTGCGCTGTGTACTGCGCGGCTCTGCGCTGTGTACTGCGCGGCTCTGCGCTGTGTACTGCACGGCTCTGCGCTTTATACTGCGCGGCTCTGCGCTGTGTACTGCGCGGCTCTGCGCTGTGTACTGCACGGCTCTGCGCTGTGTACTGCACGGCTCTGCGCTTTAAACTGCGCGGCTCTGCGCTGTGTACTGCACGGCTCTGCGCTGTGTACTGCGCGGCTCTGCGCTGTGTACTGCGCGGCTCTGCGCTTTATACCGCGCGGCTCTGCGCTGTGTACTGCGTGGCTCTGCGCTGTGTACTGCGCGGCTCTGCGCTGTGTACTGCACGGCTCTGCGCTTTATACTGCGCGGCTCTGCGCTGTGTACTGCACGGCTCTGCGCTGTGTACTGCGCGGCTCTGCGCTGTGTACTGCACGGCTCTGCGCTTTATACTGCGCGGCTCTGCGCTGTGTACTGCACGGCTCTGCGCTGTGTACTGCGCGGCTCTGCGCTGTGTACTGCGCGGCTCTGCGCTTTATACTGCGCAGCTCTGCGCTGTGTACTGCGCGGCTCTGCGCTGTGTACTGCGCGGCTCTGCGCTGTGTACTGCACGGCTCTGCACTGTATACTGCGTGGCTGTGCAATATACTACGTGGACATGCATATTCTAGAATACCCGATGAGTTAGAATTGGGCCACAGTCTAATAATTATAAGACTACAGATAGTGGTTTGGAATTGTGCTGTACTGTCACTTTAAGAGCTGATATTATCTGACAAAACTTGTGACCTGGTGAGCTGATGTAGACTTCATAGGCGTTGGCATAGTAACTGTGTCTGACTGCGCATATCAATGAGCTAATCGGCCAGGTGGCAGTTATTTTTAGAAATTGCCTCAGAAACCAGCCCATTATAAACGTATAGGAAAATTTCTCCATTGAAACGCATTGAAAGACTTTTTTCAAACACAAATTGCGCAAAAACTACAAATCCGATCGACACGAAAAATACTTAGCACACCTCTCAGGAACGCTGGCTTCGAAATGACACCTCACTGGAGTCTGTGAGTTTAGCGGTTCGGGCCGCATTACGTGCGGACTGAATAATAAGAATAAGAAGAAGTTTACCACGGTGGAATAACAGTATAGTGCTTTGTTCCAAAGCACTATAATTATTTGTGATTTGCTTATTACAAATCCAGAAAAATAGTGATCATATGTCCCCTATTTTACTGAATTGTGGAGGGCCTCTGATAGCTCCTTCCGGCTGTGGTCAGATGGAGCTCGAGGCCTCATATGCACAGAAATCAGTAATTCATTGTGAACGAAGATGGGGAAGAGGACTTTACATGCCATGAAGATTATAAAAGACCGGAGAAGGAGAGAACAAGTGGAGGACCAGGTGGGAAGTTGCAACATAAGGATGGGAGTCGAATTTGGCAGTTTGCACAAATTTGAGCATGAGATTCGATTTACATCAAATTTATTTGATGCAAACCGAATATGTCATATCAAACTTAAGGGTCCCTCCATAATAAGTTTTAAATTCAAATTTTTTTTACTTGGCCTACACAGCAAAGGCTATATATATACATATATATATATATATATATATATATATATATATATATATATATATATATACTTACTGTATATTTTGCATATAGGCCTTGGGTTAGTGCAATACAGGTGTGTTAATCCGTGAGATGATCACTACCTTTTTCAATGCATACAATAAGGCTTATTTAGGGTCAGCCGATGGTGAGCGGGGGCATCAAATTTGTTTCATCTAGGGTGCCAACCTCCACATCAAGGTAGGATGAGTATAGGAACAGTTACCTCATTCTATGATTGTTCTGCCTTCCTCCACGTATGATGCTGTGTGGATTCTAGCATACGGCTAAACCTTCATCCATTGCCTCAGTAAACAGACTGTATAGGTTCTTAAGTCTATATTTATTGAGATGGTGAACAATGAACAATGATAGTGGATGATATTGTGAGATATGCGATATAATGGATGATCAGGTAAAAACTACAAAGGAAATAACAGTGCATCAGTACTTTTGCATATTACAGCATGTTACAAGATGCAATAACATGAATAACAGAGAGATTAGAGAGCTAACACTGAATACAGGATAAGGCAGATACACAGTTATCTGTTGTGAAATTGGATTTTGGGCTCCCCCGGTGGCCACTGGTGGAATTGAACTGGTGTGCATCATCCCCTCTGTTCACCTGTTTCCATCAGGATGTGGGAGTCGCTATTTAACCTTGCTCCTCTGTCACTTCCATGCCGGTCAACATTGTAATCAGAAGCCTTTCTGTGCATGTTCCTGCTGCTAGACAACTCCCAGCTAAGTTGGACTTTAGTCCTCGTTTGTTTTTGCATTTTGTTCCAGTTCACAGCTGTAGTTTCGTTTCTGTGTCTGGAAAGCTCTTGTGATCTGAAATTGCCACTCTGATGTTATGAGTTAATACTAGAGTCTTAAAGTAATTTCAGGATGGCGTTTTGATAGGGTTTTCAGCTGACCATGAAAGTGCCCTTTCTGTCTTCCTGCTATCTAGTAAGCGGACCTCAATTTTGCTAAACCTATTTTCATACTACGTTTGTCATTTCATCTAAAATCACCGCCAATATATGTGGGGGCCTCTGTCTGCCTATCGGGGAAATTTCTCTAGAGGTGAGCCAGGACTATATTTTCCTCTGCCAGGATTAGTTAGTCCTCCGGCCGGCGCTGGGCGTCTAGGGATAAAAAACGTAGGCAACGCTACCCGGCTACTGTTAGTTGTGCGGCAGGTTTAGTTCATGGTCAGTTTAGTTTCCATCCTTCCAAGAGCTAGTACTTATGTTTGCTGGGCTATGTTCTCTTGCCATTGAGAACCATAACAGTTTGACCGGCCCCAAAGGGTTAAATTAATTGACAGAGAAAGGAGAGAAAAGAGAAGTCTGCTGAAGATTTTTTTTTTTTTTTTTTTTTTTCCCTTCCCTTCAGTTCTGAGTGTGCTTGTAATTGAATCTCTTGCAAGTCTGCCTATATTGCAGCCTTTCTCTCTCTCTCTCTCTCCTTCTAATCCTGGAATGGCTCTGTGTTCACCTGTTTAAAATGGATATTCAGAGTTTAGCTGCAGGTTTGAATAATCTCACCACGAAAGTTCAAAATTTACAAGATTTTGTTGTTCATGTTCCTATATCTGAACCTAGAATTCCTTTGCCTGAATTTTTCTCGGGGAATAGATCTTGCTTTCAAAATTTCAAAAATAATTGCAAGTTGTTTTTGTCCCTGAAATCTCGCTCTGCTGGAGATCCTGCTCAGCAGGTCAGGATTGTGATTTCCTTGCTCCGGGGCGACCCTCAGGATTGGGCTTTTGCATTGGCTCCAGGGGATCCTGCATTGCTCAATGTGGATGCGTTTTTTCTGGCCTTGGGGTTGCTTTATGAGGAACCTCAGTTAGAGCTTCAGGCGGAAAAGGCCTTGATGTCCCTATCTCAGGGGCAAGACGAAGCTGAAATATACTGCCAGAAATTCCGTAAATGGGCTGTGCTTACTCAGTGGAATGAGTGCGCCCTGGCGGCGAATTTCAGAGAGGGTCTCTCTGATGCCATTAAGGATGTTATGGTGGGGTTCCCTGTGCCTGCGGGTCTGAATGAGTCCATGACAATGGCTATCCAGATCGATAGGCGTCTGCGGGAGCGCAAACCTGTGCACCATTTGGCGGTGTCTACTGAGAAGACGCCAGAGAATATGCAATGTGATAGAATTCTGTCCAGAAGTGAACGGCAGAATTTAAGACGAAAAAATGGGTTGTGCTTCTATTGCGGTGATTCAACTCATGTTATATCAGCATGCTCTAAGCGTACTAAGAAGCTTGATAAGTCTGTTTCAATTGGCACTTTACAGTCTAAGTTTATTCTATCTGTGACCCTGATTTGTTCTTTATCATCTATTACCGCGGATGCCTATGTCGACTCTGGCGCCGCTTTGAGTCTTATGGATTGGTCCTTTGCCAAACGCTGTGGGTATGATTTGGAGCCTCTTGAAACTCCTATACCCCTGAAGGGGATTGACTCCACCCCATTGGCTAGTAATAAACCACAATACTGGACACAAGTAACTATGCGGATTAATCCGGATCATCAGGAGATTATTCGCTTTCTTGTGCTGTATAACCTACATGATGTGTTGGTGCTTGGATTGCCATGGCTGCAATCTCATAACCCAGTCCTTGACTGGAAAGCTATGTCTGTGTTAAGCTGGGGATGTAAGGGGACGCATGGGGACGTACCTGTGGTTTCCATTTCATCATCTATTCCCTCTGAGATTCCTGAATTCTTGACTGAATATCGTGACGTTTTTGAAGAACCTAAGCTTGGTTCATTACCTCCGCACCGGGAGTGCGATTGTGCCATAGATTTGATTCCGGGTAGTAAATACCCTAAGGGTCGTTTATTTAATCTGTCTGTGCCTGAACATGCTGCTATGCGAGAATATATAAAGGAGTCCTTGGAAAAGGGACATATTCGTCCTTCGTCATCTCCCTTAGGAGCCGGTTTTTTCTTTGTGGCTAAGAAAGATGGCTCTTTGAGGCCGTGTATTGATTATCGGCTTTTGAATAAAATCACGGTTAAATATCAATATCCGTTGCCACTGCTGACTGATTTGTTTGCTCGCATAAAGGGGGCCAAGTGGTTCTCTAAGATAGATCTCCGTGGGGCGTATAATTTGGTGCGAATTAAGCAGGGGGATGAGTGGAAGACCGCATTTAATACGCCCGAGGGCCACTTTGAGTATTTGGTGATGCCTTTTGGTCTTTCAAATGCCCCTTCAGTCTTTCAGTCCTTTATGCATGACATTTTCCGTGATTATTTGGATAAATTTATGATTGTGTATCTGGATGATATTTTGATTTTTTCGGATGACTGGGACTCTCATGTCCAGCAGGTCAGGAGGGTTTTTCAGGTTTTGCGGTCTAATTCCTTGTGTGTGAAGGGTTCTAAGTGCGTTTTTGGGGGTTCAAAAGATTTCCTTTTTGGGATATATTTTTTCCCCCTCTTCCATCGAGATGGATCCTGTCAAGGTTCAGGCTATTTGTGATTGGACGCAACCTTCTTCTCTTAAGAGTCTTCAGAAATTTTTGGGCTTTGCTAACTTTTATCGTCGATTTATTGCTGGTTTTTCTGATGTTGTTAAACCATTGACTGATTTGACTAAGAAGGGTGCTGATGTTGCTGATTGGTCCCCTGCTGCTGTGGAGGCCTTTCGGGAGCTTAAGCGCCGCTTTTCTTCCGCCCCTGTGTTGCGTCAGCCTGATGTTGCTCTTCCTTTTCAGGTTGAGGTCGACGCTTCTGAAATCGGAGCTGGGGCGGTTTTGTCGCAGAGAAGTTCCGATTGTTCCGTGATGAGACCTTGTGCCTTTTTCTCGCGTAAATTTTCGCCCGCCGAGCGGAATTATGATGTTGGGAATCGGGAGCTTTTGGCCATGAAGTGGGCTTTTGAGGAGTGGCGTCATTGGCTTGAGGGGGCTAGACATCAGGTGGTGGTATTGACTGACCACAAAAATCTAATTTATCTTGAGTTCGCCAGACGCCTGAATCCTAGACAGGCGCGCTGGTCGTTGTTTTTCTCTCGGTTTAATTTTGTGGTGTCCTACCTGCCGGGTTCTAAGAATGTTAAGGCGGATGCCCTTTCTAGGAGTTTTGAGCCTGACTCCCCTGGTAACTCTGAACCTACAGGTATCCTTAAGGATGGAGTGATATTGTCTGCCGTTTCTCCAGACCTGCGGCGGGCCTTGCAGGAGTTTCAGGCGGATAGACCTGATCGTTGCCCACCTGGTAGACTGTTTGTTCCTGATGATTGGACCAGTAAAGTCATTTCTGAGGTTCATTCTTCTGCGTTGACAGGTCATCCTGGAATCTTTGGTACCAGGGATTTGGTGGCAAGGTCCTTCTGGTGGCCTTCCCTGTCTCGAGATGTGCGAGGCATTGTGCAGTCTTGTGACGTTTGTGCTCGGGCCAAGCCTTGTTGTTCTCGGGCTAGTGGATTGTTGTTGCCCTTGCCTATCCCGAAGAGGCCCTGGACGCACATCTCGATGGATTTTATTTCGGATCTTCCTGTTTCTCAGAAGATGTCTGTCATCTGGGTGGTGTGTGACCGTTTCTCTAAGATGGTCCATTTGGTTCCCCTGCCTAAGTTGCCTTCTTCTTCCGAGTTGGTTCCTCTGTTTTTTCAAAATGTGGTCCGTTTGCATGGTATTCCGGAGAATATCGTTTCTGACAGAGGAACCCAATTCGTGTCTAGATTTTGGCGAGCATTCTGTGCTAGGATGGGCATAGATTTGTCTTTCTCGTCTGCTTTCCATCCTCAGACTAATGGCCAGACCGAGCGGACGAATCAGACCTTGGAGACATATTTGAGGTGTTTTGTGTCTGCAGATCAGGATGATTGGGTTGCTTTTTTGCCTTTAGCGGAGTTTGCCCTCAATAATCGGGCCAGCTCTGCCACCTTGGTGTCTCCTTTTTTCTGTAATTCGGGGTTTCATCCTCGATTTTCTTCTGGTCAGGTGGAATCTTCGGATTGTCCTGGAGTGGATGCTGTGGTGGAGAGGTTGCATCAGATTTGGGGGCAGGTAGTGGACAATTTGAAGTTGTCCCAGGAGAAGACTCAGCTTTTTGCCAACCGCCGGCGTCGGGTTGGTCCTCGGCTTTGTGTTGGGGACTTGGTGTGGTTGTCTTCTCGTTTTGTCCCTATGAGGGTTTTTTCTCCTAAGTTTAAGCCTCGGTTCATCGGCCCGTACAAGATATTGGAGATTCTTAACCCTGTGTCCTTCCGTTTGGACCTCCCTGCATCTTTTTCTATTCATAATGTTTTTCATCGGTCATTGTTGCGCAGGTATGAGGTACCGGTTGTGCCTTCCGTTGAGCCTCCTGCTCCGGTGTTGGTTGAGGGCGAGTTGGAGTACGTTGTGGAAAAAATCTTGGACTCCCGGGTTTCCAGACGGAAACTCCAGTATCTGGTCAAATGGAAGGGATACGGTCAGGAGGATAATTCTTGGGTGACTGCCTCTGATGTTCATGCCTCCGATCTGGTCCGTGCCTTTCATAGGGCTCATCCTGATCGCCCTGGTGGTTCTGGTGAGGGTTCGGTGCCCCCTCCTTGAGGGGGGGGTACTGTTGTGAAATTGGATTTTGGGCTCCCCCGGTGGCCACTGGTGGAATTGAACTGGTGTGCATCATCCCCTCTGTTCACCTGTTTCCATCAGGATGTGGGAGTCGCTATTTAACCTTGCTCCTCTGTCACTTCCATGCCGGTCAACATTGTAATCAGAAGCCTTTCTGTGCATGTTCCTGCTGCTAGACAACTCCCAGCTAAGTTGGACTTTAGTCCTCGTTTGTTTTTGCATTTTGTTCCAGTTCACAGCTGTAGTTTCGTTTCTGTGTCTGGAAAGCTCTTGTGATCTGAAATTGCCACTCTGATGTTATGAGTTAATACTAGAGTCTTAAAGTAATTTCAGGATGGCGTTTTGATAGGGTTTTCAGCTGACCATGAAAGTGCCCTTTCTGTCTTCCTGCTATCTAGTAAGCGGACCTCAATTTTGCTAAACCTATTTTCATACTACGTTTGTCATTTCATCTAAAATCACCGCCAATATATGTGGGGGCCTCTGTCTGCCTATCGGGGAAATTTCTCTAGAGGTGAGCCAGGACTATATTTTCCTCTGCCAGGATTAGTTAGTCCTCCGGCCGGCGCTGGGCGTCTAGGGATAAAAAACGTAGGCAACGCTACCCGGCTACTGTTAGTTGTGCGGCAGGTTTAGTTCATGGTCAGTTTAGTTTCCATCCTTCCAAGAGCTAGTACTTATGTTTGCTGGGCTATGTTCTCTTGCCATTGAGAACCATAACAGTTATCATGGCTATCTTAGGGCAGGTTCAGGCTGTCAGCATTGTATTACTTTATACAGGCAAACATCTATGTGCATACAGAGAAACAGCAATATGAAATAAAGCACAACATGCCTAACTAAATACTCTGCTACACAGTGGCTGCATAACTGTTCTAACATAACACACACATGTAAGTACATTTGTGCCTCACCAGAATCCGCTTATCAAGAGCAATGATCTGCAGGAAGAGAGAGCCAGGAACATGTGTGTAAGACTCAAGGTCCGGGGGAAAATGGCTACTTTTCCCAGGAAACCAGGGGGGGTGGTTCTAGTCAGAACACAGACTTAAAGCGATAAGCTCCTGGATACAGAACAGGATAAATGTGTACCTAATGACCTCTAACGGTGACAACTGGTACTACATTGTGAATTAACTTGCTGCACATTAATGGGTAGAACACTCCCCGCTTGGCATCAATGGATGCCTCTATTTGGTTCTTTTGGTGAAAATAACAATACAAGTTCAGTAACTGGCCTGAGGAACAGTTTGCTCACTCTGACATATACTTTGTGCACCTTCCCATCCTTGCTGGGGAAGGGCTTGGTGACTAGGCCGAGTGGCCACTCGTTTCGATGCGACTGACTGTCTTTGACGAGTACAAGATCGCCAGGTTGGATGTTTGGGCGGTCTTTCTGCCACTTTGTCCTGGTTTGCAGAGTGGAGAGATATTGCTTTCTTCATCTGTCCCAAAAGACATTGGACATGCTTTGTAACCCACTTTTCTTGTAAGTTGTAAGGGAGTTTCTGTACTATCGGATTGACACCCCTAGCAGTGTCTAAGAATGCCAATCCGGGCAAGTGACCTTCCTTCTGGGCAACCTGTAACTCTATCAATAAATCACTCAATACTCTAAGCTTCTGATAACCTTTAGGCCCTATCTTAGGGAAATCATCAATTCTTTTGTATAAAGCATTCTCTGTGACTTCTATGGACCCATAGCATTCATCAAGTCTTTCCCACACTTTACATAGATGGGATACTTTATATTAATGTCTCTTAGTCTTTTGGCGTGCTTGACCAACTCACTTCCGAGCCACTTTACCAGGAGATCTAATTCCTCACTACTAGAAAGGTCCAGTCCCTGAATGGCGATCTGGAATGAGGCACGCCATGATCTATAGTTTTCGGCTTTATCAGTGAACTTTACAAGTCCTTTAGTAACCAGTTCTCAGCGGGCAAATAACTTTGCAAAGTCCAGGGTGGCTTGGTCAGTGCTGGTACGAGCTGGTGTGTTATAGTCATGTCTAATGTGTGGTGTACCACCATACCTGTGAGACGTTCCTGGTCTCGGACAGTCTGCATAGTACCTTTCCGCTTTCCGGTGAAGGTGTCTCTTTAAGGCGGGACGGGAGCCGTACCTTCTGATCAGTGGAACGGTACCTGTGGTTGACATTTCTATGCCGGGCATCCTCTTGTCTATAGTAGCAAAGTTCAGGGTTGGATCGCTGGTAATCAGCATAGGCTGGTCGGTGTAGTGCATCAGGGCTGTCATCCATGCCAGAATGTTGATGGACGTACTCTGCGACGCGCTGCGCTGGATCTTGCTGCTCTAGATGTGTTCCCAGAACGTTGCTGCGTCTCTCATCATCAGGATCCTCCATAGCTTCCAAGTACTCTGCCTTAGCTATTGCAGCTGCTGTCTCTTTGTCTGCCGCAAGTCTTTCTAGAGACGCTCGCAGGCGTGCACTTTCTGCTTCATGTTCTGCTCTTCTTATCTTTAGATGCATCTCTTGTTCGGCGAAAGAGGACCTCGCTTTGGCCGCTTCGGCTTCAGCATGAGCAACAGCAGCAAGCTCTCTTATTGAAGACTTGTTAGAGTCTGCTCGTGACCTTGTTTTGAGTGAGGATGTATCGCGTCGAGACATTGTGCGCTTAGCTGCGTACTACTGAGTATTTTGGTGGGAAACTGAGTTTTTGTGCGGGCGAGCTTCCGCTTGGCGGGAATGATGTAGCACTTCTTGGCGGGCTGCAGTATCGTTCTGTGGCTGTATGGCAGCTGCTGTGATACCCATATGCGAAGCAGTGTGGGTGGTAGCGGTCCCGTACAATCTGATCAACTACAGCCTGCGACCGGCTATCAGTTTCACTGAAGGTGGCTAATCTGTTCTTACTGGGTCCTGGGTTCTTATTCCCTGCGGCTGTATGGCGGCTGCTGTAATACCCGTATGTGGAGCAGTTGGGGGGTAGCGGTCTCGTACAGTCTGTGTAATCACTGCGTGCGACCGGCGGTTCCGTTTCTACTGTGGCCTGGACTCTTGTTCCCCGCAGCTGTATGGCGGCTGCTGTAATACCCGTATGCGGAGCAGTTTGGGTGGTAGCGGTCCCATACAGTCTGTGTAATCACCGCGTGTGACCGGCGGTCTGTTTTTACTGTTGCCTGGACTCTTGTTCCCCGCGGCTGTATGGCGTCTGCTGTAATACCCGTATGCGGAGCAGTTTGGGAGGTAGCGGTCCCGTACAGCCTTTACAACCACCGCCTGCGGCCAGCAGTTCCGTTTTTACTGTTCTGCCTTCCTCCACGTATGATGCTGTGTGGATTCTAGCATACGGCTAAACCTTCATCCATTGCCTCAGTAAACAGACTGTATAGGTTCTTAAGTCTATATATTTATTGGGATGGTGAATGATGAACAACAATAGTGGATGATATTGTGAGATATGCGATATAATGGATGATCAGGTAAAAACTACAAAGGAAATAACAGTGCATCAGTACTTGGCACAGTAGAGCATGTTACAGGATGCAATAACATGAATAACAGAGAGATTAGACAGCTAACACTGAACACAGGATAAGGCAGATACACAGTAATCATGGCTATCTTAGGGCTGGTTCAGGCTGTCAGCATTGTATTACTTTATACAGGCAAACATCTATCTGCATACAGAGAAACAGCAATATGAAATAAAGCACAACATGCCTAACTACACACTCTGCTACACAGTGGCTGCATAATTGTTCTAACATAACACACACATGTAAGTACATTTGTGCCTCACCGGAATCCGCTTATCAAGAGCAATGATCTGCAGGAAGAGAGAGCCAGGAACGTGTGTAAGACTCAAGGTTCGGGGGAAAATGGCTACTTTGCCGGGGAAACCAAGGGGGGGAGGGGGGGCGCTTCTAGTCAGAACATGATAAGCTCCTGGATACAGAACAGGATAAATGTGTACCTAATGACCTCTAATGGTGACAACTGGTACTACATTGTGAATTAACTTGCTGCACATTAATGGGCAGAACAATGATTTTATTATCTTAGAAACCCTACTTTGACACTCCACATTGTGCAACATGACACATATTTTAAATGGGAGTGTAAAATGTACAAGAAAACAAAAAATTATCAATAAAGCATTATTTTTTAGTTTTTTTTTCTTTTTGGTTGTTTAGCTTTTGACCCTTTATCTTTGTTTATATTATTTTTGGTGGTTTTGAATGTACATTCACATAATAAGCCTAAGGCTTCTGTTGGCAAAATAAGTTTTCAATAAGTTTTCAAGTGTTGTTATGTATCAAATGCCCAAATGTCCAAAAATAATTTTTTTTAAATTACTCAACTGCGAATCCTTCATCGGGGCCTCCTGCAGGTTTCCAAGTCTTCTCTGGCAGGGACATCTTGTGACCACTGCAGCAAATTAGTAGCCAGAGCATTGAACTAAGCAACATGCAGAAAAGTACTGCACATACCCTGTACGTTTCTTCTTTATTACTATCCATTTTGCCATGACAATCAAAATTTTAAAGATATGGGTTAATCTGCAGGTTAATAGCAGCCTGAACCTGTCTGGCGCTGGCACATAGACCCCGCTGCCAGGAAGTAATTTCAGGAAGGGAAGGTGCCACCAGTTTTCTTGTAGTTTGTTTTTTTGTGAAATTAAGCTTAAAATAGTAAATAAAATGTACTAATGCAATGTTTGCACTGTTTGCAAACATTTCTATATGAAAAATATTATATATTTTCTTACAAATATATATATTTACCACTAGGGGGAGCATTTTCTGTTTTAGACCTCAAGCAGCTATAGTGAGACTTAACAGCTTTACTGTTAGCTGGAAAATTGGGGCAGTAACTGCTGACATCACCATTTCCCTCCCCTTTTGGGTTGTCTAATATCCCTGGGGCAGAATGAAGAGCAGCATCACAGGGCAGAGCCATTTTGTGTGTGACTGCTCTGTGATCTGCTATCACACAAGTGGTGTGTGTGTTAGGCTACTTTCACACTAGCGTTAACTGCAATCTGCCACAATGCGTCGTTTTGCCGAAAAAACGCATCCTGCAAAAGTGCTTGCAGGATGCGTTTTTTCCCCATAGACTTACATTAAGCGACGGATTGCGACGGATTGACACACGTCGCAACCATCGTGCGACGGTTGCGCCGTGTTGTGGCGGACCGTCGGGACCAAAAAACGCTACATGTAACGTTTTTTGCTCACGACGGTCCGCTTTTTCCGACCGCGCATGCGCGGCCGGAACTCCGCCCCCACCTCCCCGCACTTCCCCGCACCTCACAATGGGGCAGCGGATGCGCTGGAAAAATGCATCCGCTGCCCCCGTTGTGCGGCGGAGACAACGCTAGCGTCGGGAACCTCGGCCCAACGCTAGTGTGAAAGTAGCCTTAAGGTACCTTCACACGAAGCGACGCTGCAGCGATACAGACAACGATGCCGATCGCTGCAGCGTCGCTGTTTGATCGCTGGAGAGCTGTCACACAGACCGCTCTCCAGCGACCAACGATGCCGAGGTCCCCGGGTAACCAGGGTAAACATCGGGTTGCTAAGCGCAGGGCCGCGCTTAGTAACCCGATGTTTACCCTGGTTACCAGCGTAAAAGTAAAAAAAACAAACAGCACATACTTACATGCGTCCCCCAGCGTCTGCTTCCTGACACTGACTGAGCTCCGGCCCTAACAGCACAGCGGTGACGTCACCGCTGTGCTTTCACTTTCACTTTAGGGCCGGCGCTCAGTAAGTGTCAGGAAGCAGACGCTGGGGGACGCGCAGGTGAGTATGTACTGTTTGTTTTTTTTACTTTTACGCTGGTAACCAGGGTAAACATCGGGTTACTAATCGCGGCCCTGCGCTTGGTAACCCGATGTTTACCCTGGTTACCAGTGTAAAACATCGCTGGTATCGTTGCTTTTGCTTTCAAACACAACGATACACAGCGATCGGACGACCAAATAAAGTTCTGGACTTTATTCAGCGACCAGCGACATCACAGCAGGATCCTGATCGCTGCTGCGTGTCAAACGAAACGATATCGCTAGCCAGGACGCTGCAACGTCACGGATCGCTAGCGATGTCGTTTCGTGTGAAGGTACCTTTAGTGATGTGTCGTTCGTGAACGAGCCAACACAAAGAGCCGGCTCCCTGCTGTGAATGAAAGGAGACCAGTCTTTTTTTTTTCTTTCATGTCTGGGCCTGGCAGCTTCTCAGATTCAGCCAGTGAAGTGTGACTGTGACTCATGTGGGAGGAGCAGACAGCAGAGAGGTAGAGTGGAGTCTGTGGACTGTAAATAAATGCATGTGAGTTACCATGTGACCCAAAGAAAGGTGCAATATTACACTGGTTTGAGTGGCTTCCTCCCTGGTATGTGACTGTGTAGGAGGAATGACAAATTGTATGTTCATCATCATCATCATCTGCAATGACCTGTGAGTTACCTTTTGTCCCAAATAAAGATACACTTTACTGTGGCCTCATCCATGGCATATATACATATATGGTACTAGATGGTGGCCCGATTCTAACGCATCGGGTATTCTAGAATATGCATGTCCACATAGTATATTGCCCAGTCACGTAGTATATTGCCCAGCAACGTATGTAACAGGTTAAAAAAAGAGTTGAAATAAAAAATAAACATATACTCACCTTCCGAGGGAGCCCTTGTAGTCCTGTCGCCTGTGTGCGGTGCACGCGGCAGCTTCCTGTCCCAGGGTTGGATGCGCGCAGGACCTGTCATGACGTCTCGGTCACATGACCGTGATGTCATGGAAGGTCCTTCTCGCATACCATCCTTGGCACTGGAGCCTGCCGCTTGCACTGCCAAGGAGAGGACGCAACAATGGAGGGTGAGCATAGCAGGTTTTTTTTATTATTTTTAACATTACATTTTTTTTTACTATTGATGTCGCATAGGCAGCATCAATAGTAAAAAGTTGGGGACACAAAGGGCTAATAGCAGCGGTTACGGAGTGCGTCAAACACGGCATAACGCGGTCCGTTACCGCTGGCATTAACCCTGTGTGAGCGTGCCTACCGGGGGGTCTGTACTTTCTGTATGGCCTGCCGGAGGGTCTGTACGGCCTCTCCGGGGGGTCTGTACGGCGTCTCCGGGGTCTGTATGGCCTGCTGGAGGTCTTTGTGTCTGTGCAGGCATAAAGTCTCACTTTATGGCAAAAAGCTGCGTGGGAAAATGTCTCACCCAGCAATGCCATAAAGTGAGACTAGGGACTTTTTTTTTTACAGCGGCGGAGGAATACAGTGGTGGAAGGATACCTTCCTGCCCTCATTGTGTTCCTGGAGCCCCTGGAGAGCAGTCGCATTATCTGATGCTGCTGCTCTCCATGGGAGATCGTCGTGGGACACTCGTGGATTTCTGCGGACAGGGAGTATATTGGTTGTTTGTTTTTTTCATATTTTTTACAGATGACACTGGCTTCAGGGAACAAAATGAAAAGTAATGGTGAGTATGTAATCTATGTTTAATGTACTGTATGTCTATATGTATGTATTGTATGTATGTATGCAGTATGTATGTAGCATGTATGTAGCATGTATGCAGTATGTATGTATGTAGCATGTATGTAGCATGTATGTAGCATGTATGCAGTATGTATGTATGTATGTAGCATGTATGTAGCATGTATGTAGCATGTATGGATTTATGTGTGCAGCATGTATGCAGCATGTATGCAGCATGTATGCAGCATGTATGTAGCATGTATGTAGCATGTATGGATGTATGTAGCATGTATGTAGCATGTATGTAGCATGTATGGATGTATGTAGCATGTATGCAGCATGTATGGATGTATGTAGCATGTATGTAGCATGTATGTAGCATGTATGGATGTATGTAGCATGTATGCAGCATGTATGGATGTATGTAGCATGTATGTAGCATGTATGCAGCATGTATGTAGCATGTATGGATGTATGTAGCATGTATGTAGCATGTATGTAGCATGTATGGATGTATGTAGCATGTATGTAGCATGTATGTAGCATGTATGCAGCATGTACGTAGCATGTATGTAGCATGTATGTAGCATGTATGGATGTATGTAGCATGTATGCAGCATGTATGTAGCATGTATGTATGTATGTATGTAGCATGTATGTAGCATGTATGGATGTATGTAGCATGTATGTAGCATGTATGGATGTATGTAGCATGTATGTAGCATGTATGTAGCATGTATGGATGTATGTGTGCAGCATGTTTGCAGCATGTATGTAGCATGTATGCAGCATGTATGTAGCATGTATGTAGCATGTATGGATGTATGTAGCATGTATGCAGCATGTATGTAGCATGTATGCAGCATGTATGTAGCATGTATGTAGCATTTATGTAGCATGTGTGGATGTATGTAGCATGTATGTAGCATGTATGTAGCATGTATGGATGTATGTAGCATGTACAGTAGCATGTATGTAGCATGTATGTAGCATGTATGGATGTATGTAGCATGTGTGTAGCATGTATGCAGCATGTATGTAGCATGTGTGTAGCATGTATGGATGTATGTAGCATGTACAGTAGCATGTACAGTAGCATGTATGTAGCATGTATGTAGCATGTATGTAGCATGTATGCAGCATGTATGTAGCATGTATGTAGCATGTATGTAGCATGTATGGATGTATGTAGCATGTATGTAGCATGTACAGTAGCATGTATGTAGCATGTATGTATCATGTATAGATGTATGTAGCATGTATGTAGCATGTATGGAGTATGTATGGAGTATTTTTTTTTCATTCAACACATTAGCCGGATGATGGGACTACTACTGTCCCATCATTGGCTAATGTGTCAATCACTGTCAGTCTAGCAGGCATCATCTGATGGGACTTGTAGTCCCATCGGACGATGCTTGCACACACGCATAGAGACCCCCCACACGGGGAGAGAATGCAGGGGGAGAGCGACACGGGGGGGCAGAGAATGCAGGGGGGAGAGGAGGGAGAGCGACACGGGGAGAGGAGGAAGAAGGACACGGGGAGAGAATGCAGGGAGGAGAGGAGGAAGAGCAACACGGGGGGGAGAGAATGCAGCTTGATCTCCAGGACTGTGTGCAAGTGGGGAGGCGGAGACATAGCAGGAAAAGCACCCAGGGAGGGCAGCGTGTGAGAGCAGAGGATGTCTGCTCAGAACGTGCAGTGCCTGGAGTACAGACAGAGGAGCAGGGAGGTAAATCACATCCGCACTCCCCACTCTCCGGCTCCAGTCAGTAGTGATGTGTCGTTCACGAATGAGCCGACACAAAGAGCCGGCTCCCTGCTGTGAACGATGGGTGTCGGCACGCCAGTGAGAGCCACTAAAATTCCTGAATGGCTCTCACTGGGCGTAAAATCCCGGGCTTCGGCATGTGTAACTCCACCCACCTGAGCAAAACCCTGCCCACGCTTCAATTTAATTGGCTCTAAGAAGTGGGCGGGGTTTATGCGGTAGGTGGGCGGAGTTTTGGATGCCTGAATAGATATTGAATAGGGATCCATTTAGGATCCAAAAAGAGCCGGTTCGTGAGCCGAAAGAGCCGGCTCTTTTTGGTGAGCGGAGCCATGAAAGCCGGATCACCAAAAAGAGCCGGACTGCCCATCACTACCAGTCAGCGCTTCTGTCCTGCAGCGATAGAGAGCAAGTGGAGCTGGGCAGATAGCACTGGGCTATAGTAAAATGGCTGCTAGTCACACCTACAGCAGTGAGTTGTGCAGCCCACAGAGGCGTGCCCAGCTCACTGCTAATGCCTCTTCAATGTTATAGATAGGGTCCGCGGCGGTCTATTATCTCCTATGTCCATGGGGTGCTGTAATATGACACTGCTAGTGTCGTGCTACTGCTGTGAAACCAAGATGTCAGCCCCCTGTTCCTTCTTTCTACTCGTATAACTCATGAAATCTGTTTTACATGCATTCAAATCTTGGTTATAACAGCATGTTATGCTACATTACATTGATTAACTAGATGGGTATTTCCTGAAGGAACTACAGATAGTGCTTTGGAATGGTGCCCGGGCTGCCCCTGCAAGACTTTCACACTTGGGTGCCCCTCAGGCGGTCCGATTTGGTGGGTTGGGTCAATCTGGGTCTGATTTTGTGGGCGGGGTAAATCTAGGTCCGATTCGGTGGGCGGGGTCACTTTTGGTCCGATTCTGTGGGCGCGGCCACTCTGGGTCCGATTCGGTGGGCGGAGCCACTCTGGGTCCGATTTGGTGGGCGGGGCACCTTAGGGACCAATTTGGTGGGTGGGGTCACTCGGTCCGATTTGGTGGGCTGGGCACCTCAGGGTCTGATTTGGTGGGCTGGGCACCTCAGGGTCCGATTTGGTGGGTGGGGTCACTCTGGGTCCGATTTGGTGGGCGGGGTCACTCTGGGCCCGATTTGGTGGAAGGGGTCACTCTGGGTCCGATTTGGTGGAAGGGGTCACTCTGGGTCTGATTTGGTGGAAGGGGTCACTCTGGGTCCGATTTGGTGGGCGGAGCCACTCTGGGTCCGATTTGGTGGGCGGGGTCACTCTGGGTCTGATTTAGGGGGCGGGGTCACTCTGGGTCCGATTTGGTGGGCCGGGCCCCTCGGGGTCCGATTTGGTGGGCCGGGCCTCTCGGGTTCCGAATTGGTGAGCGGGGTAATCTACTATCTAATTATCTAAGGGCACTTCCGTCTTTCTGTCTCACAACACCGCTACGTCATCATCTCGTGAGACCGCAATGCACTCTTGGGACCGGAGCGCGCAACAAGCATCGGGTACCGGCCACTCCAGGTGCAACAAGCATCGTGTACCGGCCGCTCTAGGAGGTGCAACAACCATCAGATACCGGCCGCTCCAGGAGGTGAGTATGTAACTTTTTTATTTTAATTCTTTTTTTTTTTAACAGGGATATGCAGTATACTATGTGACTGGACAATATACTACGTGACTGGGCAGTATAACTACGTGGCTCTGCGCTGTATACTGCGTGGCTCTGTGCTGTATACTGCGTGGCTCTGCGCTGTATACTACGCGGCTCTGCGCTGTATACTACGCGGCTCTGCGCTGTATACTGCGTGGCTCTGCGCTGTGTACTGCGCGGCTCTGCGCTGTGTACTGCATGGCTCTGCGCTGTGTACTGCGCGGCTCTGCACTGTGTACTGCGCGTTCTGCGCTGTATACTGCGCGGCTCTGCGCTGTATACTGCGCAGCTCTGCGCAGCTCTGCGCTTTGTACTGCGCGGCTCTGCGCTATATACTGCGTGGCTCTTCGCTGTATACTACGCGGCTCTGCGCTGTGTACTGCGCGGCTCTGCGCTGTGTACTGCGCGTGTCCGTGCTGTGTACTGCGCGTGTCTGCGCTGTATACTGCGGGGCTCTGCACTGTATACTGCGGGGCTCTGCGCTGTATACTACGCGGCTCAGCGCTGTATACTGCGCGGCTCTGCGCTGCATACTGCGTGGCTCTACGCTGCGTACTGCGCGGCTCTGCGCTGTATACTGGGTGGCTCTGCGCTGTGTACTGCGCGGCTCTGTGCTGTGTACTGTGCGGCTCTGCACTGTGTACTGCGCGGCTCTGCGCTGTGTACTGCGCGGCTCTGCGCTGTGTACTGCGCGGCTCTGCGCTTTATACTGTGCGGCTCTGCGCTCTGTACTGCGCGGCTCTGCGCTGTGTACTGCGCAGCTCTGCGCTGTATACTGCGCGGCTCTGCGCTGTGTACTGCGCGGCTCTGCGCTGTGTACTGCTCGGCTCTGCGCTGTGTACTGCGCGGCTCTGCGCTGTGTACTGCGCGGCTCTGCGCTGTGTACTGCGCGGCTCTGCGCTGTGTACTGCGCGGCTCTGCGCTGTGTACTGCACGGCTCTGCGCGGTATACTGCGCGGCTCTGCGCTTTATACTGTGCGGCTCTGCGCTCTGTACTGCACGGCTCTGCGCTGTCTACTGCGCGGCTCTGCGCTGTGTACTGCTCGGCTCTGCGCTGTGTATTGCGCGGCTCTCCGCTTTATACTGCGCGGCTCTGCGCTTTATACTGCGCGGCTTTGCGCTGTGTACTGCATGGCTCTGCGCTGTGTACTGCGCGGCTCTGCGCTGTGTACTGCACGGCTCTGCGCTGTGTACTGCACGGCTCTGCGCTTTATACTGCGCGGCTCTGCGCTGTGTACTGCACGGCTTTGCGCTGCGTACTGCGCGGCTCTGCGCTGTGTACTGCACGGCTCTGCGCTTTATACTGCGCGGCTCTGCGCTGTGTACTGCACGGCTCTGCGCTGTGTACTGCGCGGCTCTGCGCTGTGTACTGCGCGGCTCTGCGCTTTATACTGCGCGGCTCTGCGCTTTATACTGCGCGGCTCTGCGCTGTGTACTGCGGGGCTCTGCGCTGTGTACTGCGCGGCTCTGCGCTGTGTACTGCACGGCTCTGCGCTTTATACTGCACGGCTCTGCGCTGTGTACTGCACGGCTCTGCGCTGTGTACTGCGCGGCTCTGCGCTGTGTACTGCACGGCTCTGCGCTTTAAACTGCGCGGCTCTGCGCTGTATACTACGCGGCTCTGCGCTGTATACTGCGTGGCTGTGCGCTGTATACTATGCGGCTCTGCGCTGTATACTACGCGGCTCTGCGCTGTATACTGCGTGGCTCTGCGCTGTGTACTGCGCGACTCTGCGCTGTGTACTGCACGGCTCTGCGCTGTGTACTGCGCGGCTCTGCACTGTGTACTGCGCGTTCTGCGCTGTATACTGCGCGGCTCTGCGCTGTATACTGCGCAGCTCTGCGCAGCTCTGCGCTTTGTACTGCGCGGCTCTGCGCTATATACTGCGTGGCTCTTCGCTGTATACTACGCGGCTCTGCGCTGTGTACTGCGCGGCTCTGCGCTGTGTACTGCGCGTGTCCGTGCTGTGTACTGCGCGTGTCTGCGCTGTATACTGCGGGGCTCTGCACTGTATACTGCGGGGCTCTGCGCTGTATACTACGCGGCTCAGCGCTGTATACTGCGCGGCTCTGCGCTGCATACTGCGTGGCTCTACGCTGCGTACTGCGCGGCTCTGCGCTGTATACTGGGTGGCTCTGCGCTGTGTACTGCGCGGCTCTGTGCTGTGTACTGTGCGGCTCTGCGCTGTGTACTGCGCGGCTCTGCGCTGTGTACTGCGCGGCTCTGCGCTTTATACTGTGCGGCTCTGCGCTCTGTACTGCGTGGCTCTGCGCTGTGTACTGCGCGGCTCTGCGCTGTGTACTGCACGGCTCTGCGCGGTATACTGCGCGGCTCTGCGCTTTATACTGTGCGGCTCTGCGCTCTGTACTGCACGGCTCTGCGCTGTCTACTGCGCGGCTCTGCGCTGTGTACTGCTCGGCTCTGCGCTGTGTACTGCGCGGCTCTCCGCTTTATACTGCGCGGCTCTGCGCTTTATACTGCGCGGCTTTGCGCTGTGTACTGCATGGCTCTGCGCTGTGTACTGCGCGGCTCTGCGCTGTGTACTGCACGGCTCTGCGCTGTGTACTGCACGGCTCTGCGCTTTATACTGCGCGGCTCTGCGCTGTGTACTGCACGGCTCTGCGCTTTATACTGCGCGGCTCTGCGCTGTGTACTGCACGGCTCTGCGCTGTGTACTGCGCGGCTCTGCGCTGTGTACTGCGCGGCTCTGCGCTTTATACTGCGCGGCTCTGCGCTTTATACTGCGCGGCTCTGCGCTGTGTACTGCGCGGCTCTGCGCTGTGTACTGCGTGGCTCTGCGCTGTGTACTGCGCGGCTCTGCGCTGTGTACTGCACGGCTCTGCGCTTTATACTGCGCGGCTCTGCGCTGTGTACTGCACGGCTCTGCGCTGTGTACTGCGCGGCTCTGCGCTGTGTACTGCACGGCTCTGCGCTTTATACTGCGCGGCTCTGCGCTGTGTACTGCACGGCTCTGCGCTGTGTACTGCGCGGCTCTGCACTGTGTACTGCGCGGCTCTGCGCTTTATACTGCGCGGCTCTGCGCTGTGTACTGCACGGCTCTGCGCTGTGTACTGCGCGGCTCTGCGCTGTGTACTGCGCGGCTCTGCGCTTTATACTGCGCGGCTCTGCGCTGTGTACTGCGCGGCTCTGCGCTGTGTACTGCGTGGCTCTGCGCTGTGTACTGCACGGCTCTGCACTGTATACTGCGTGGCTGTGCAATATACTACGTGGACATGCATATTCTAGAATACCCGATGAGTTAGAATCGGGCCACAGTCTAATAATCATAAGACTACAGATAGTGGTTTGGAATTGTGCTGTACTGTCACTTTAAGAGCTGATATTATCTGACAAAACTTGTGACCTGGTGAGCTGATGTAGATTTCATAGGAGTTGGCATAGTAACTGTGTCTGACTGCGCATATCAATGAGCTAATCAGCCAGGTGGCAGTTATTTTTAGAAATTGCCTCAGAAACCAGCCCATTATAAACGTATAGGAAAATTTCTCCATTGAAACGCATTGAAAGACTTTTTTCAAACACAAATTGCGCAAAAACTACAAATCCGATCGACACGAAAAATACTTAGCACACCTCTCAGGAACGCTGGCTTCGAAATGACACCTCACTGGAGTCTGTGAGTTTAGCGGTTCGGGCCGCATTACGTGCGGACTGAATAATAAGAATAAGAAGAAGTTTACCACGGTGGAATAACAGTATAGTGCTTTGTTCCAAAGCACTATAATTAATGATCTACAAACGCGGTACCTTACCTTTAACTTTATTCCCTCCGTTAGCATTTTGGTTTCAGTCAGCATGGACACCCCTTTTGGAGACTTCAGGAGCAGCAAGTGCTGAATCTTCAGGGTGCTGAAATGTGAAAGAGCTTGACCTAATTGATTAACCATTAGAGTAATAATCATTATAGTAATAAAGATAGTGACATATGGGTGACAGAAATCAGCAATGACTAGCAATAATTATGAGACAAGGCAATGAGGTAATATGTGGGAAAACACCTTATTTCTCTCTATAAATACTGTACATTTTCAACCAATAAACCAGAATTTATTTGAGATACGACTCGTTGTCATGTCTTTTGATTTCTCAGTCCATTAATTTGGCGCCAGACAGCTAACGGAAGAACACACGCATTTCGTGTGCCCTAACAGTTGAGTATTCCTCTGTTTATTATTTTTAATCAATCCAAGCAAAATTAATACTGTCACACAACCCTTTTAATCATGAAACCATTGAGTTAGTTATAAAACATGGAGATTGGAAATCTAACAATTTTGAGCTGCACGACTTGGCCATGATTCACCCACAATGTGTGAACTCAGCAAAAAGATGCAGAGAAGGGAAGAAATGAAGAGCTTGAACCCCTCATGTCATAAAAAAGTTACGATTCTCTCACACTCTATCAGACTCTGCAGGAAACCTGTAGTCATTTATCATGTAGTTATTTATCATAGATCTACACTAACTCTTAAAATGGCCATGGTAACTATTAAATTTTTACAGTGATTAACGGGATTTTTCACCATAGCCTGCTGTCTCTCTACGTGGATCGGGCAGCGTGTATCAGCTGTTCGGTTCATTCAACTTGAGTGCCCAAAGATTCTCTGATATACTATACTACCTTTTCGAGTGTACCCATGAGTCAGCTATTTGTTCTTGGTTGATATTGCCAATAGAACAAAATCTGAAGAGATCCAGGTCACACACAGTATAATCACAGGGAATTATACTGGATACAGTATCATCAGTGGGGAAGAGCGAGGATAACAAGAAGCAAGGTTGTCCTAGGGAGCTTGATGAAATAGCGCAAAACCATAGTTCATTACCTTTGGAGAAGAGCAAATAAAAAAAAAATCATTTTGGGGTTGATCTGTCTAAATAGATCAAAAATGTGATCTGTACACAATCCTTCTATCATGAATTGAAAGTGTTCCGAAGAAATGTTTAGTATGCCCTTATGGCTCCTCATATTTGTCAGGCTTCTATATTCGAACCCTTGATTCTGTGTTTGGTGTCTCTTCCCACTGAACCACAACAGATACACCTTTTCTTAGGGTGTTTTAGTTCTGTTATCTTTGTTTCTGTCAGTTTTGGGTATCAGGTGTTTTTCATTTACCGTTCTCTGTTTGTTTGTCCTATCACCTTTTGGGTGCAGCTTTAAAAACCTTCCAGTACTGGTGTTTCTTGCTGATGGTAGACATTGTTGGATTCTTTCACTTTGCTGTAGTTTGTGCTGCTTGCAAGTATTTTGCGTGTATTTCTTTTACTCCTTAGTGAACTGCTACTCTAGCAATCCAAGGAGCTGCTAAGGACATTCAGGGTAAGCCGCCGCCAAGTGGGGGCACCATTATGTTATCTTAGGGTGCAAACCCCTGCAGTCAGTCTGGGACAGACAAGAGTCAGAGAAGGATTTTTCCTAGTATGAACAGGGATATGTCAAATTCAGGTGTTTGTCTTCCTGTTTTGTATGTTACATGCAAGAATGTGCTTTGCAGTCTCAACAATACCCCAACTGAACAGAGAGGAGTGAATGTGTTAAAAACCAATAAGACATTAGGCTTACCTTTCATAGTCCTGCTCCTTACCTGTCCTGCCACCACTGTTCCCCTTGTCTTTACTGTGGATTGTTCAGACTCCGTCTTCTGGCTCTGACTAGACCTCTCATGATCATGTGGGAAGCGATGATTCGTGCAAATCAATTTTAGCAAATCGCTATTTTTTTCTGAAATCCATGATTAATTTGATTTGTTACAAGTTCACTTATCTCTAGAACAACAGCTACTTTGTAACAGGACAACAAGATCATGATAGTTTTCCATATTCACAGAAACATTAAACAACAAAGGGGGTCAGTGGACAGAAGGTCACAGAATAGGTGTGGAGAGAGAAACAAGCACCAGGCATTACTATACTGAGTGGTAGAAACCACCATCACTTTGTTTGGTCTACTTTGATATTAACTATTGGTTTGCCTTTTTCTATGTATGGCACTTCAGATGGAATTTGTACATTTTTTTGTTTGTTTTATAGCTTAATACATGTAGTGTAATTTTAAAGTGGAATTTTACTTTCATTTGCACGGCTGCCTACTGCTCATTCTGAGAATTAAATTATGTGGTCTCATCTCTGTCGAAGGCCACAGGCTCACCAAGTCTTCCTAGGTCAGACTTGGTACAAGCCACTCTATCTGGCAGATTCCACAGAAACCCAACCTTCACCCTTTAACCCTTGTACAGAAATGTGGTCTTACAAGGGGATACAGTGGATTGCTGCTGTCCAGGCTGTGGTCTGAAAGTGTGAAACAGAGTGGGGAAGGGTCACCAAGCAGGGTCAAAGTGGAGATGTCATGTCAGGAACAGATTCAAAAAACAAGAGGATCATCAAGATTCACACTGAGGTCAGAAAACAGAAGGAATCAGCAGACCACCACAAGAAATGATTAGCGCAAGTCAGGTAACTAAACTAATTAACCAGCAGTGAAAGTCAGAAACTCAAGATTGTCTCGGAACAGGAATTTTTTTTTAATATATCCAATTGTGGAACTTATTTTTATTCCAAGATCTATTAATTAAAATGTACTTTATAGATGGGAAAACCTTTTTAAGTGCTCACCTAATATGGCTCTTGAAGTCTGTTTTCACATCAAATTTTGCTCCTCAGAAAATGCATCATATATACTTTCATATACTCTTCCAGTTCATTTCAATGTAATCTGCTTTGCTTTTCATGTGTGGAGCTTTTTGAGCATTCTTTTTGCAGTTTTTTTAAATATCTAAATTTAAATCAACTTCAAATCTGACACTGTCAAATCAGAAAGCTAGAAAACACCATGGAGAAAATCTGACATCAGGTTTTCGCTACCTCATCTGAGAGCAGCATGATGTATGGGCAGAGTTTTTAGATGTAGCAAACAGCAGAACTCAGAAAGCTAATCTACCCATGTCAGGCTCTCTATGTGCTTAGTCTTATGACAGAGAGTTACTTATCACAGGAGGAGGCATGGTCAGACTATTAGGGTATGTGCACACGTTGCGGATTTCTTGCAGAAAATTCCTGAAGAAAACCGGAAATTTTCTGCAAGAAATCCGCATTTTTTTTTTGCGTTTTTTTTCCGTTTTTTTCGCGTTTTTTTAGCATTCTGCAAGCGTAATTAGCTTGCAGAATGCTAAAGTTTTCCAAGCGATCTGTAGCATCGCTTGGAAAACTGACTGACAGGTTGGTCACACTTGTCAAACATAGCGTTTGACAAGTGTGACCAACTTTTTACTATAGATGCAGCATCTATAGTAAAAGATAGAATGTTTAAAAATAATAAAAAAAATAAAAAAAATGCTTATACTCACCCAGACATCTCCTCAGCGGCCGTCCGGCTCCTCTTCTAGCTGGTCTGTGCGCACAGGACCTCCCGTGACGTCACGGTCACGTGAGCGGTCACATGACCGCTCACGACCAATCACAGGACAGTGACGTCATTCGGCGAGGTCCTTCAGCGCACACCAGCTACAGGAACCGAACGGCAGCGTGCGAGGAGGCGGGAATACATCGAGGGTGAGTATAGGACTGTTTATTATTTTATTTCTTATTTTTTGACCACTTATATGGTGCCCAGTGCGTGGAGGAGAGTCTCCTCTCCTCCACCCTGGGTACCAACCGCATATAATCTGCTTACTTCCCGCATGGTGTGCACAGCCCCGTGCGGGAAGTAAGCAGATCAATGGACCCCTAGGTGTGCGGAATCCCTGCAATTCCGCATTTTTAATGAACATGTTGCTTTTTTTTCCGCTATGCGATTTTTTCGCGGAAAAAATCGCAACATTTGCACAAAAAATGCGGAATACACTGTAAATAAATAATAGGAGGCTTATGTAAGCGTTTTTTTTCGCGTTTTTATCACGTTTTTATAGCGAAAAAACGCGAAAAAAACGCTAACAATCCTGAACGTGTGCACATGGCCTCAGTCATGTGCTCTTCAGACACCCTAGTGATAAAACCTTCAGTGTAAGCAAACAACAGTACACAGCCTAAGAATTGACAAATTATTAAATTCTGTGTTTTAACCCCTTCATCAAGCTGTGCTCAGAATACATAACAGCAGATTGCCTCTAAAAACCTATGAAAAACTTCATGTGAGTGTACCTTTAGGATACGTGCGCACGACATCTTTTTTTGTCTGGTAAACATGTTGAGTTGAGTGTCATTTTTTAGTATTTTTTGTGTAATTTAGTGAACACTCTTTCATGCATTTTCCCATCATATTTCTGACATTTTTTTTTTACTGCAGGGTTCCATTCTTTTTGTTAACCCCTTCCCGATATGCGCTGTACTAGTACTGCTCTGCTGGAGATGCGTTCCCGCAAACAGCAGTACTAGTACGGCGCACCGATCGCGCGGCCTCACGCTGAGTGCCGCTGCGATCGGGTGCTGGTGTCAGCTGTATGTGACAGCTGACACCCCGCAGAAATGCCCACGATAGCTGCTAGCACAGATCGTGGGCATTTAACCCCTCTGATGCCAATGTCAATAGTGACAACGGCATAGAGAAGCATCGCACAGGGAGGGGACTCCATCAGAACATGTGATGCAATGTGATCATGATGTCCTGATGGTCTCCATGGAGACCCCTGGTGTCAAGATGGCTGCGGGGTCCTTCCGGGTCCTGCAGGGTGGTGGCTTGTGAGCGCCTGCTGAGAGCCTCCTTACCTGCCTGTCAGATCGCTGATCTGATACTCTGCGGTGCAGAGTGTCAGATCAGCGATCTGACATTATATAGTGATGTCCCATCCTGGGACAATGTAAAAAAGTAAAAAAAATATTAGAATGTGTAAAAATATATATTTTTTAAATTCCTAAATAAAGAAAAAATATATATTTTTCCAATAAATACATTTTTTTATAAGGTTTTGAGTACCTTGAGGGGTGCAGTTTTTAGAATTGTGTCATTTGGGGGTATTTTAATTTAAGGGCATAAAAATTAAAAGTTTGAAAATTGCAAAATTTTCTAAATTTTCGCTAAAATTCCATTTTTTTTAGCAAAAAAAACCCCAAGTCATATCAAAGAAATGTTACCACTATCATAAGGTACAATATGTCTCGAAAAAACAATCTCAGAATCACCGGGATCCGTTGAAGTGTTCTAGAGTTATGACCTGATAAATTGACAGTGGTCAGAATTGAAAAAATTAGCCTGGTCAGGAATGTGGAAACAGGGGTTAAATTCTATTCAACAATGAAGAAACTGCAAGCAGTTTTTCCAAGCAAAAATGCTGGCAAAATATTCAAAAAGATGCCCGTGTATCTGCTGGGCATCTATTGAACCTTTTCAGATTTCCTCTTTTACCCACTTGGAAACCTAAACGCTTCAAAGATAAAATTACAGCAAGTCACTTTTGCAGGCGTGTTTCTGAGAGAACCCATCTGAAAATAGCATTGTGTACACATACCCTTAGGGAATGTTCAGATTTCATTTTTTGACAGGGATTTTGAAGCAGGTCCTCTTCAAAATCCACATCAAAAATTGCCTTAAATACTCATTGTTATGGATATTGAAATTGATCATCTTGCAAAATCCATGTCCTTGTAGTATGCCCACCTCTAGGCCAGTAATATCCTCTATACACCATTTGTACTATGCTGGGTTTGGTTATCTGATGAATGCTAAGCAGCTGTTATTCACAGTGAAAGTCAATATTTTTCAGATCGTTCGGCATGAGAGACGTCAATAATTTCTGATATGTGCCATTCACAGCTGCCTCGCTAATTATAATATTGAGAGATACAGATCAAGGTCTAATGTGATTTGCAATGTTCCTACTATTATGGGAACTCTAGTAATTTTATACTGGTTCAAGTCTTTTCTAAAGTGTTGTACAAAACATGCAAACAGAAAAATAAACCATGAAACCTGTGCCATGAGTGTAGAAGGGAATAAACCATAGAGGGGAAAGTCATGACATATCAAAGAAAGGCAACAATAAGAACCCATACTGCATTTCTTCTTAATTATGCCAGATGTAAATTGAGTAGCCCCAGAATCATAAACTGTTGTATGAAGTATTGACTCTTCTTCTAGGATAAATAGTTACCTCTAATATTATCTCCTACAGTTTATCTTCAGTTATCTTTGCAAAACAGTTAGGGTACCGTCACACATTGAAATTTCCATCGCTACGACGTTACGATTCGTGACGTTCTAGCGATATCGTTACGATATCGCTGTGTCTGACACGCTACTGCGATCAGACACCCTGCTGAGAATCGTACGTCGTAGCAGATCGTTTGGAACTTTCTTTCGTCGCTTGATCACCCGCTGACATCGCTGGATCGTTGTGTGTGACAGCGATCCAGCGATGTGTTCGCTTGTAACCAGGGTAAACATCGGGTAACTAAGCGCAGGGCCGCGCTTAGTAACCCGATGTTTACCCTGGTTACAAGCGTAAACGTAAAAAAACAAACCGTACATACTCACCCGTCGGTGTCCTTCAGGTCCCTTGCCGTCTGCTTCCTGCTCTGAGTGCCGGCCGGAAAGTGAGAGCAGAGCGCAGCGGTGCTGCGCTCTGCTCTCACTGTACGGCTGCACTCAGAGCAGGAAGCAGACGGCAAGGGACCTGAAGGACACCGACGGGTGAGTATGTACTGTTTGTTTTTTTACGTTTACGCTTGTAACCAGGGTAAACATCGGGTTACTAAGCGCGGCCCTGCGCTTAGTTACCCGATGTTTACCCTGGTTACCCGGGGACTTCGGCATCGCTCCAGCGCCGTGATTGCAACGTGTGACCGCAGTCTACGACGCTGGAGCGATGTCACGAATCGTGCCGTCGCAGCGATGAAAATTTCAATGTGTGACGGTAGCTTTAGGGCACCGTCTCACAAAACGATTTACCAACGATCACGACCAGCGATACGACCTGGCCGTGATCGTTGGTAAGTCGTTGTGTGGTCGCTGGAGAGCTGTCACACAGACAGCTCTCCAGCGACCAACGATGCCAAGGTCCCCGGGTAACCAGGGTAAACATCGGGTTACTAAGCGCAGGGCCGCGCTTAGTAACCCGATGTTTACCCTGGTTACCGTCGTAAATGTAAAAAAAAAAAAAACAGTACATACTCACATTCCGGTGTCCGTCAGGTCCCTTGTCGTCTGCTTCCCGCACTGACTGACTCCCGGCCGTAAAGTGAAAGCAGATCACAGCGGTGACGTCACCGCTGTGCTCTGCTCTTACATTCCGGCCGGGAGTCAGTCAGTGCGGGAAGCAGACGGCAAGGGACCTGATGGACACCGGAATGTGAGTATGTACTGTTTGTTTTTTTTTACATTTACGACGGTAACCAGGGTAAACATCGGGTTACTATGCGCGGCCCTGCGCTTAGTAACCCGATGTTTACCCTGGTTACAAGCGAACGCATCGTTGGATCGGTGTCACACACACCGATCCAACGATGACAGCGGGAGATCCAGCGACGAAAGAAAGTTCCAAACGATCTGCTACGACGTACGATTCTCAGCAGGGTCCCTGATCGCTGCTGTGTGTCAGACAGCGATATCGTATGGATATCGCTGGAACGTCACGGATCGTGCCGTCGTAGCGACCAAAGTGCCACTGTGAGACGGTACCCTAAAGGTACCTTCACACTAAACAACTTTCCAACGAGAACGACAACGATCCGTGACGTTGCAGCGTCCTGGATAGCGATCTCGTTGAGTTTGACATGCAGCAGCGATCTGGATCCCGCTGTTATATCGCTGGTCGGAGCTAGAAGTCTGGAACTTTATTTGGTCGCTAGATCGGCGTGTATCGTCATGTTTGACATCAAAAGCAACGATGTCAGCAATGTTTTTAGGACCGTGAACGATAAGTGAGTCGCCGTTACGTCACTGGATCGCTCCTGCATCGTTCTGGAGTTGCTGTGTTTGACGTCTCTACAGCGACCTAACAGCGACGCTCCAGCGATCTAGTTTAGGTCGGATCGTTGTCTATATCGCTGGAGCGTCGCTTAGTGTAACGGTACCTTTAGGCATAGCGACTGAACAATGATGTGTGCTTATATGTTGATTACCTACATTGTTTATGTCAGCCAGTTTCTTGGCATTCCAAAACAGAGGAGGAAAAACTAGGCAAATAGGTGACATAATTGAACAATGCAGGTTGGCCTCATTCACATATCTCACCAATGGATGCTGGTTGAAGGCCAGTTGAGAACTATATAAAGAGGATTTTTCTTCTGGTCGGTGTGACTCTTCAGGATCTCAACTTAGGGTACTACGGACCTGGCTGGAAGGACACAGGACTGCTTAGGCTACTTTCACACTAGCGTTTTTTGCAATACGTTGCAATGCGTCGTTTTGGCGAAAAAACGCATCCTGCAAAAGTGCTTGCAGGATGCGTTTTTTCCCCATTGACTAACATTACCGACGCATTTGCGACGCATTGCCACACGTCGCAACCGTCGTGTGACGGTTGTGCCGTGTTGTGGCGGACCGTCGGCTGCAAAAAACGTTACATGTAACGTTTTTTGCTGCCGACGGACCGACGGCCGGAACTCCGCCCCCACCTCCCCGCACCTCACAATGGGGCAGCGGATGCATGGAAAAACAGCATCCGCTGCACCCGTTGTGCGGCGCAAACAACGCTAGTGTCGGTACATCGGCCCGACGCTCTGCGACGGGCCGAGTACGACGCTAGTGTGAAAGAAGCCTTAATTGACCATCACTGAAACCCCAGAGATGTCTTAAAGAATCCAGCTTGGGACAATCGGGTCACCTGACCACATACCTTACTGCTCTCGGTTAGCTTCCTAAGCTTGTTGTTACCTCCTTGCTGTGGAGGACAACCAAATCGGGAAGCCACTGGTGGGGGTATGTGACACTGGAAGCAGCTCTGATCCCAACAAGTTAGTGGAAAGTTGAGACTGTAATTTGCACCATATTATGTATTTGCCTGGACTGTTCTCTATGCTATTGCGTATTGGTGGTTCAATAAATTATTGCCACATTGTTTTGTCTGAGTAATGTACTGCTGATGGGGAGCGAGAGCGGGCGTTCAGTGGTATGAGCCCTGGTTCATGCAGTCTTTCTAAAGGCATCCAGGCCAGTGGATGAGAGCACTCACTGACTCACGTGTCTCCACAACCATATTGTTCCTTTGTGAGGAACAGCATTTTCCCTAAAGTAAGTGCCTAATACAATAAGTAAAGACGCATTTTAAAAATTTTTTTTACAATTCTATAAAGTGGTACTACAAAGTAAGCTTTTTGTACCAAAATGTGTACAACATTGATACAGAATACATTAGTGAGCATGGGGTCTCATAGATAGGCACTCTTGGTGTGAGAAATAGAATGGTAGCTTTTACTGGACATTACATTGATAATTAGACCTAGTTGCCAATATTCCGCCCATTTACACCCAGAAGGACACCCACCCCTACCACTTATGAGTATAGTATGCTCTAGAATCCCAGGAAATCCAGGAAAGTAAATTACATTATGATTAGGTATTGCCTATATAGCTGTAAGGAGATGGACATATGGCCCGCGTTTCCCCATGAAGAATAAGTATATTATCCTAATGTGAAATGGTGTTAATCATGCAAGTTATTTGACAGTAGGGAAATTAAGAGTTAATGGTTGGGACTAACCCAGAATGGAAAGGTCTAAGCTGACGGGACAGAGCTAGTTTCCAGTTAGAATGTTAGAAAGGGCCCAGTGTGAATAGAAAGAAGGTCTATGGTCTGATATGAGCAGTGTCATATGACTTGGATGTCCTTAACGAGAGAGGAGACAGAGACAGAAGATAGTGAGATCCTAGGGTAGAGTAGGAAAGAGAAGTGACCAAAATAAGAGAGATTGATCGAAGATGGGTCCTCAGTCAGGGTGCCTAGCAGAATGGCACATATAACTCACAGAGGTAACGGGACTAGAGGAAGAGAGTGCGCAAGGCGGGAGTTCCAGAGCATCAGGGACAAAAGAGATAAGTCCCAGCCATACCGACAATATAGTTGCCTTGAGGGAAAAGAAGGTGTGGAACCATGGGTTTGAGAGTAGGACTCTTGCTAACTGGACTGTAGTACTGAGCTGAGTTGTCGTGAAGTGGAAAGGAACACTAAAGATAGAGAACAAGCGAGTGAAGGAAAAGAAATTGAAGCTGTGTGTGGAAAATTCTCCATATTGTAAAGGAAATGTTCATCAAGATGTATGCCTGCTATCTCCTGTATATAATCCCTCCCAAGTTATCGTTGATCCTGGCCAACCAGCGTAATTGATTACGTGCTGCCTGAAAGGGTGTAGCACCCCCACAGCACAAGTCCACACACACAGCCAGGACCCCCACCTTCATATAAGGTGTTGGGGCGTAAGAGATGAGTACCTCGCCACGGCTACCGCCCCCGCCACATTACATAGCATTCCCCAACAGAAGTCAACCGACTAGAGGGTGTCATTCACAGAACTCCACAATATGGGGCACTGGATATGGATCCGTAGTCTTCACATAATCGGATAGGGAAGTGCGAGGAATGTAAAATTCACAAATTTAATTTAGTACAAATTTACTCCTTAATCCTGACAGTAGTTATCTTTCATTACCCAAAGGAGGTAATCAAGGATTGCTCGTGTTAATTAAGGTCACAAGATATTTTTAATATCCACTATTTTCCCAGTAGAATCTAGGTGAATATAATAAAGAGCGAGTGCTCTATCCTGAATGGGTGAACTGCTATTTAACATATGACAGTGCTTTCTATGCACAAGGCAGTTCTGCATGTCAAAAGTTCAAATACAGAAATACTGTCACACATGAAGTTTTATCTGGCAAAGGATAATTGCATATTTACCTATATATCAATGCAGATTTTGGCCAAAAATAATAATTGTCGGTGAGAGCCATGCATTTTGCATTCCAAGGAAACATTTATATTTGACAGATACCGCGTATTGTTATCATTATCTCGCTCACGCTTGTGTGACAAGGCTATGCCTCAGATTATTTCTGTAAAACCAATTAGAGCCAGCAGGTGGCGCTGATAGTGCACTAGAGATCAGCCTCACACTCTGCATTCTTCATTTTATTGTCCTTCGGGTCGGTTAGGGCAAAATAAACATAAAAAGCACATTTTGATGGGTATTTTTAGCTGTTTCTTTACTTGCACCTCCATTTATTTGCTTTCTCCTAGGCTTAATTCAGAAGTCAGTGTGCAAAAAATATGGTACCGTTTTCATCAGTGTTTTGGATCCACGTGTCATCAGTGTTTTATCAGTGATTTTTATGTCTGGAAAAATAAATTACAATTTACACATTGACTTGTATTGGCACTTTTCATCTGTGCTACCTTAAAAAAATAGACATGTCTCCAAAATTTTTGCAGTGACACGCGGTCCGAAGAAAACCACAGACATGTGAATAGCAGCATGGCTCATGTTCTATCCATGAAAAACACAGTACACAAGTACAGGATTGGATCATGGGGCAGGATGGATACGATGGAGACAGATGGGGCTGGATGGAGAGATCATATGGGGCAGAATGGATACTCATGAGGGCAGGATGCGAGAACATATGGCTGACGCCAGGAATGAGACACACGGGGGCCAGGATGGGGAATATTATTATTACCATAGGGGCTAATTAAGGGATATTATTACTGCAGTGATGTATTTATTTTATTTTTTGAGTATACTGTTTTAAATGAGGGGGCAGTCCTGTTACTGTGCAGAGTGACACTATGTCGCCTCTTTTTCTTCATGTGGTGTAATGTAGAAGTTGGGAAAAATTAAGTAATGTATTCTGCAAGCGGAGCTCAAGGTAACTGTGTTATTTCCTGCAGAGACAAGTCCTGGCTGGAAGAAGTGATGGCGGTCTGTGCTGGATGAAAGATGAAGGACTTCACCTAGAGACGTCACTGGTGTGTCAGTGTTACCTATACACTGACACTATACACTATATACAGAGCTCCTGTGTATAATGTCACCAGTGATCGCTGTATAACCTCTACACAGACACTTCATACTAAGTACAGATCTCCTGTGTATAATGGCACTTATTGTGGTTTTTTTTTATTACTGATCAGTATTGCAGTATTAGGTCATTATGTGGTGGTAATATGTGGTCTGGACATGGTGTTGTGGTATTTGTTCCTTGTATGTGCTAATTGGTCCCTTTGTGGTGGTTATATGTGGTCTGGTCATGGTGCAGTGGTATTTGTTCTTTGTATGTGATATTATTCGGTCACTGGTGGTAATATGTGGTCTGGTCATGGTGTTGTATTTGTTCCTTGTATGTGATATTATTGCTCATTTTAAAAATTGAAAAATAAACATATACCTAAATTGCATTGCATATTTTAACAAATATTTACCGTATTTTTCGGACTATAAGACGCACCGGACTATAAGGCGCACCCAGGTTTTAGAGGTGGAAAATAGGGAAAAAAAATATTTGAAGCAAAAAAATGTGGTAAAATATTTAATAACATAGATAACATACTATTATATGTGGTGTTATTACATATAATAGTAAGTTATTATGTTGGAAGCTGCAGGACCAGTGTGGTGTCTGTGAAGTACTATATGAAGATGCTGGAGGGTGAGTATAAGAATGGGGGCACAGGGCTGATATTGAAAGCACCACTCCAGCACTGCAAAATAGCACTGGGGTGCTGCTTTAAAATCCCATGGGAGAACTATAACTCCCAGCATGTCCTGCAGATCCTATGACATGCTAGGAGTTATAGTTAACCACAGGAGTGGCAGAGTGCTTTATTGTGTATTGTAAAGACTAACCTCTTAATTGTGGCAGCCAGCCAGCCACTGTGGTGAGGTAAAAGCATCCCATGACTGCACACAGAGCCCTCCCTCTTGTTGCCTCTCCACAGCACAGGTTTTGAGGAAGCCTGCAGATTCTAGTGGAGAGCCTGAAGGACCTGTGATGATGTCAAGAAGAGGAAGGGCTCTGAGCTGCCATGTGATGCTCCAGCCCGCCCAGTCCTGACATCACACAGGTCCTGTTTGTGCACAGCACTCGGCATCCAGGCATGGCAGGCAGGTATGCAGCGATCTCCTCTCCCCTGGCCCCTGCTGCTGCTGCCTCCTCCCCAGGACACACGGATCTCCCTAGCTGCTGCAGCAATCAGCGCTGAGGAAGCCATGCATGTCCCTGCTTAAGTCCAGTATTCATTTGCTGCTCCCGGCTCACCTCTCAGCTGATCGGTGGGCGGGGAGCCGCTAATGAATATTCACTGAACTTAATCATCGAGACCACATGGTTTTCCCAGCGCTGATTCCGGGCAGCGGGGACATCCTGAAGTGGGATAACAGTGCGATCCCACTCGCTGCTGCCCCCCTCCCCACATGCTACATCCGTACCATAAGACGCACCCACACTTTCCTCCCAAATTTGGAGGAAAAAAAGTGCGTCTTATGGTCGGAAAAATACGGTAATAGGTTACAGTAGCGTAGGGCCTGGCCCAAAGTGTCTACCGTATTATGGTGGCGGCTTGAAAAATCTTTTGGCCAAAACAAAAGCTGCCGGTTATATGTGTCATCTGGTGATGAGAACTGTTAATGTGTGATAGGTGAGAAGTGGAGTTTCACTCAGCAACTATTTTTCTGGAATAATCTGGTTCAGGTATATGATGACCCCGTCGCATGACCCCGTCACATGACCAGGGGGCCCACAGAGTCTGAACAGCCCTGGGCCCTGGCTACCCTTAATCCACCCCTGGATAGACTAGAAAAGTAAGAACTAGCCACCATGCTGTAGTGCCACTCAAGGAGCCCAAACTGTTGTGAATCCGCTTTTGGGCTCCCCTGGTGGTTGCTGGTGGTACTGGTGACTTGTGTGTCTTTGCTGTCTCAGTTCACCTGCTCCCATCAGTGTTTGGGAGTTTCCTATTTAGCCTTGCTCTCCAGTCATTTCCTTGCCGGTCATCATTGTAACCAGAACCTTCGGTTGCATGTTCCTGCTACTAGTCTGCTGATCAGCTAAGTGGACTTTGTCCTTTTGTTTTGTATCTTTTGTCCAGTTTGCAGTTTTGTTATTCTCTGTAGCTGGAAGCCCTTGTGGGCTGAAATTGCCACTCCTGTGTCATGAGTTGACACAGGAGTCTTAAAGTAATTTCAGGATGGTTTTTTGATAGGGTTTTCAGTTGACCGTGAAGTCCTCTTTTGTATCCTTCTGCTATCTAGTAAGTGGACCTCTCTTTGCTAAATCTACCTTCATACTGTGTATGTCTTTTCCTCTAAACTCACCGTCATTACAGGTGGGGGGCTGCTATCATCTTTTGGGGTATTTCCCTAGAGGTAAGCCAGGTCTGTTCCTTCCTCTACCAGGGGTAGTTAGTCCTCCGGCTGGCGCGTGGCATCTAGGGTTAATCAGGTATGCTCCCTGGCTACTATTAGTTGTGTGGTAGATTTAGCTCACGGTCAGCTCGAGATTCCATCACCCAGAGCTCATCTGTTATCTTTGTGTTTTGATGTTTCCCTGCCATTGGGAATCATGACAGTATGACCGGACCGTGTTAAAGTTACTGGCAGAAGAAAGGAGAGAAAAAGAAGTCTGTAGAGTTTTTTGGTTTTTTTTTCCTATGTTTGCTCCATAGTTGGATCAGTTGTATTTCAGCTCTAATTACAGCCTTTGCCTTTCTCTCCTTCTAATCCTTGAATGGCTCTGATCTCACCTGTTTAAAGATAGATCCTCAGAGCTTGGCTGCAGGTTTAAATAATCTTGCTACTAAGGTTCAAAATTTACAAGAATTTGTTATACATACTCCGATGTCTGAACCTAAGATTCCTACACCAGAGGTGTTTTCCGGAGATAGATCTCGGTTTCTGAATTTCAAATATAATTGTAAATTATTCCTTTCTCTCAGACCTCACTCCTCTGGAGATCCTGTCCAGCAGGTTAAGATTGTGATTTCTTTGCTGCGAGGTGACCCTCAAAACTGGGCATTTTCATTGACACCAGGGGATCCTGCGTTGCTCAATGTGGATGCCTTTTTTCTGGCTTTAGGCTTGCTTTATGAGGAACCTAATTTGGAGATTCAAGCTGAAAAAGCTTTGATAGCCCTATCTCAAGGGCAAGATGAAGCTGAGATATACTGCCAAAAATTTCGTAAATGGTCTGTGCTTACTCAGTGGAATGAGTGCGCCCTAGCGGCAAATTTCAGAGAGGGCCTCTCTGATGCCGTTAAGGATGTTATGGTCGGGTTCCCTGCGCCTACAGGTCTGAATGAGTCCATGACAATGGCTATTCAGATTGATCGGCATTTGCGGGAGCGCAAGCCTGTGCACCATTTGGCGGTATCTTCTGAAAAGTCGCCAGAGAATATGCAATGTGACAGAACTCTGTCCAGAAGCGAGCGGCAGAATTACAGGCGTAAAAATGGGTTATGTTTCTATTGTGGTGATTCTGCTCATGTTATATCAGCATGCTCTAAACGCACAAAGAAGGCTGACAAGTCTATTTGCACTTTACAGTCTAAATTTATTCTGTCTGTAACCTTGATTTGTTCATTATCAGTTATTACTGTGGATGCCTATGTGGACTCTGGCGCCGCCCTGAGTCTTATGGATTGGTCCTTTGCCAGGCGCTGTGGGTTTGATTTAGAGCCACTGGAAGTCCCTATACCTCTGAAGGGTATTGATTCTACCCCTTTGGCTAGTAATAAACCACAATTCTGGACGCAAGTGACTATGCGTATGACTCCAGACCATCAGGAGGTGATTCGCTTCCTTGTGTTGTACAATTTACAGGATGTTTTAGTGCTTGGATTACCATGGTTACAATCTCATAACCCAGTCCTTGACTGGAAAACAATGTCTGTGATAAGCTGGGGATGTCGGGGGGCTCATGGGGATGTACCTTTGGTTTCCATTTCGTCATCTACTCCCTCTGAGATTCCAGCATTTTTGTCTGATTATCGTGATGTTTTTGAAGAGCCTAAGATTGGTTCTCTCCCTCCCCACAGAGATTGTGATTGCGCCATAGATCTGATTCCTGGCAGTAAATTTCCAAAGGGTCGTTTGTTTAATTTATCTGTGCCTGAACATGCTGCTATGCGAGAGTATATTAAGGAGTCCCTGGAAAAGGGACATATTCGTCCTTCTTCATCTCCTTTAGGAGCTGGTTTTTTCTTTGTGTCTAAGAAGGATGGCTCTCTGAGGCCTTGTATTGATTATCGACTCCTGAATAAAATTACAGTCAAATATCAGTATCCGTTGCCTTTGTTGACTGATTTGTTTGCTCGCATAAGAGGGGCTAAGTGGTTCTCTAAGATTGATCTTCGTGGGGCGTATAATTTGGTGCGAATTAAGCAGGGGGATGAGTGGAAAACCGCATTTAATACGCCTGAGGGCCATTTTGAGTATTTAGTAATGCCTTTCGGCCTTTCAAATGCACCTTCGGTCTTTCAGTCCTTTATGCATGATATTTTCCGTGAATATTTGGATAAATTTATGATTGTGTATTTGGACGATATTTTGATTTTTTCTGATGACAGGGAGTCTCATGTTCAACAGGTCAGGAGGGTTTTTCAGGTTTTGCGGACTAGTTCTTTGTGTGTAAAGGGTTCAAAGTGTGTTTTTGGGGTTCAAAAGATTTCTTTTTTGGGGTACATTTTTTCCCCTTCTTCTGTTGAGATGGACCCTGTTAAGGTTCGGGCTATTTGTGACTGGACGCAGCCTACTTCTCTTAAGAGTCTTCAGAAATTCTTGGGCTTTGCTAATTTCTATCGTCGATTTATAACTGGGTTTTCTGGCGTTGCTAAACCTTTGACTGATTTGACTAGAAAGGGTGCTGATGTTGCCGATTGGTCCCCTGCTGCTGTGGAGGCCTTTCGGGAGCTTAAGCGCCGCTTTTCGTCTGCTCCTGTGTTGCGCCAGCCTGATGTTTCTCTTCCCTTTCAGGTTGAGGTCGATGCTTCCGAGATTGGAGCAGGGGCGGTTTTGTCGCAGAAAAGTTCCGATTGCTCAGTGATGAGACCTTGTGCGTTCTTTTCTCGTAAATTTTCGGCCGCCGAGCAAAACTATGATGTTGGTAATCGGGAGCTTTTGGCCATGAAGTGGGCGTTTGAGGAGTGGCGTCATCGGCTTGAGGGTGCCAGACATCAGGTGGTGGTTTTGACTGATCACAAGAATCTGATTTATCTGGAGTCTGCCAGGCGCCTGAATCCTAGACAGGCACGCTGGTCGTTGTTTTTTTCTCGGTTTAATTTTGTGGTCTCATACTTACCGGGTTCTAAAAATGTGAGGGCAGATGCTCTTTCTAGGAGTTTTGAGCCTGACTCTCCTGGGGATTCTGAACCTGCTGGTATCCTTAAGGATGGGGTGGTTTTGTCTGCTGTCTCCCCAGACTTGCGACGTGCTTTGCAAGAATTTCAGGCAGATAGACCTGATCGTTGTCCACCTGGTAGACTGTTTGTTCCTGATGATTGGACCAGTAGAGTCATCTCGGAAGTTCATTCTTCTACTCTGGCAGGTCATCCTGGAATTTTTGGTACTAGAGATTTGGTGGCTAGGTCCTTCTGGTGGCCTTCCCTGTCTCGAGATGTGCGTGTTTTTGTGCAGTCTTGTGATGTTTGTGCTCGGGCCAAGCCTTGTTGTTCTAGGGCTAGTGGGTTATTGTTGCCCTTGCCTATTCCGAAGAGGCCTTGGACGCACATCTCTATGGACTTTATTTCTGATCTCCCTGTTTCTCAGAAGATGTCTGTCATCTGGGTGGTGTGTGACCGTTTTTCTAAAATGGTCCATTTGGTGCCATTGCCTAAGTTGCCTTCCTCATCTGAATTGGTCCCTCTGTTTTTTCAAAATGTGGTTCGCCTGCATGGGATTCCGGAAAACATCGTTTCTGACAGGGGAACCCAGTTCGTGTCTAGATTTTGGCGGACATTCTGTTCCAGGTTGGGAATTGATTTGTCTTTTTCCTCTGCATTCCATCCTCAGACTAATGGCCAGACGGAGCGAGCTAATCAAACTTTGGAGACTTATTTGAGGTGTTTTGTGTCTGCGGATCAGGATGACTGGGTTGCCTTTTTGCCGTTGGCAGAGTTTGCTCTTAATAATCGGGCTAGTTCTGCCACTTTGGTTTCCCCTTTCTTTTGCAATTCAGGGTTTCACCCTCGTTTTTCATCTGGTCAGGTGGAGTCTTCGGATTGTCCGGGAGTTGATGCTGTGGTGGATCGGTTGCATCGGGTTTGGGGACAAGTGGTGGACAATTTGAAGTTGTCCCAGGAGAGGACTCAGCAGTTTGCTAACCGCCGGCGTCGTGTTGGTCCTCGCCTTCGTGTTGGGGACTTGGTGTGGTTGTCTTCCCGTTTTGTCCCTATGAGGGTTTCTTCTCCTAAGTTTAAGCCCCGGTTCATCGGTCCTTATAGGATTTTGTAGATTCTTAACCCTGTGTCCTTTCGTTTGGACCTCCCGGCATCTTTCGCTATCCATAATATATTCCATCGGTCGTTGTTGCGGAGGTATGAGGTACCGGTGGTTCCTTCTACTGAACCTCCTGCTCCTGTGCTGGTAGGGGGTGAATTGGAGTACGTTGTGGAGAAGATCTTGGACTCCCGTATTTCCAGACGGAGACTTCAGTATCTGGTTAAATGGAAGGGCTATGGTCAAGAAGATAATTCTTGGGTAACTGCCTCTGATGTTCATGCCTCGGATTTGGTTCGTGCCTTTCATAGGGCTCATCCAGATCGTCCTGGTGGTTCTCGTGAGGGTTCGGTGCCCCCTCCTTAAGGGGGGGGTACTGTTGTGAATCCGCTTTTGGGCTCCCCTGGTGGTTGCTGGTGGTACTGGTGACTTGTGTGTCTTTGCTGTCTCAGTTCACCTGCTCCCATCAGTGTTTGGGAGTTTCCTATTTAGCCTTGCTCTCCAGTCATTTCCTTGCCGGTCATCATTGTAACCAGAGCCTTCAGTTGCATGTTCCTGCTACTAGTCTGCTGATCAGCTAAGTGGACTTTGTCCTTTTGTTTTGTATCTTTTGTCCAGTTTGCAGTTTTGTTATTCTCTGTAGCTGGAAGCTCTTGTGGGCTGAAATTGCCACTCCTGTGTCATGAGTTGACACAGGAGTCTTAAAGTAATTTCAGGATGGTTTTTTGATAGGGTTTTCAGTTGACCGTGAAGTCCTCTTTTGTATCCTTCTGCTATCTAGTAAGTGGACCTCTCTTTGCTAAATCTACCTTCATACTGTGTATGTCTTTTCCTCTAAACTCACCGTCATTACAGGTGGGGGGCTGCTATCATCTTTTGGGGTATTTCCCTAGAGGTAAGCCAGGTCTGTTCCTTCCTCTACCAGGGGTAGTTAGTCCTCCGGCTGGCGCGTGGCATCTAGGGTTAATCAGGTATGCTCCCTGGCTACTATTAGTTGTGTGGTAGATTTAGCTCACGGTCAGCTCGAGATTCCATCACCCAGAGCTCGTCCGTTATCTTTGTGTTTTGATGTTTCCCTGCCATTGGGAATCATGACACCAAACATTACTTAATTCAATCTAAATTAGTTTTTACTTTTAAAGGGTTTGTGCAGGATTGCAATAAAATGGCAAAAAACTTTGCCCACAAAATACATTTGGTATTACAGCTCAGCCCTTTTCCCTTCATTGGCCACAACCTTTGGTACCAGACACAACCCATTGACAGGTGTGGCGCTGTTTCTCGCAAAAAAAATGGCCAAAATAGGCAAAAAATGAATTGCTGATCACTGATACATTAAATCATTCATATGAACGGCTGAACAGGGGCATTCATCGAAATTATGGGGCCCCATACCAAAAGTCCTAATTCCATAATTCCTTTCTCATGCACTGAGACACCCCTTTCATGGCCCCCATAAAATGTGATGACAACAAATGTGCCCCCCCAAAACACAGTAAGATAGCCCAACAGTGAATTCCTCCACAGTACCCTCTACATGCACAGTAGGAGGACCCTACAGTACAATCCCACCCCCTCTGCAAAGTATGATATCTAGTGTTGAGCGATACCGTCCGATACTTGAAAGTATCGGTATCGGAAAGTATCGGCCGATACCGGCAAAGTATCGGATCTAATCCGATACCGATACCCAATACCAATACAAGTCAATGGGACTCAAGTATCGGACGGTATCCTGTATGGTTCCCAGGGTCTGAAGGAGAGGAAACTCTCCTTCAGGCCCTGGCATCCATATCAATGTGTAAAAGAAAGAATTAAAATAAAAAATAGGGATATACTCACCCTCCGACGCAGCCTGGACTTTACCGCCGTAACCGGGAGCCGTTGTACCTAAGAATGCACGCTTGAAGGGCCTTAGATGAGGTCACTGCGCTCTGATTGGTCCGTAGCGGTCGCGTGACCGCTACGCGACCAATCACAAAGCAGTGACGTCACCTAAGGTCTTTCAAGCGCTTGAAATACCTTAGAAGACGTCCGCAGCTTCTGATCGGTCGCGTAGCGGTCGCGTGACCGCTACGCGACCAATCACAAAGCAGTGACGTCTTCTAAGGTATTTCAAGCGCTTGAAAAACCTTAGGTGACGTCACTGCTTTGTGATTGGTCGCGTAGCAGTCACGCGACCGCTACGGACCAATCAGAGCGCAGTGACGTCATCTAAGGCCCTTCAAGCGCGCATTCTTAGGTACAACGGCTCCCGGTTACGGCGGTAAAGTCCAGGAGCCGCCGGAGAGGTGAGTATATCCCTATTTTTTATTTTAATTCTTTATTTTACACATTGATATTAATCCTGATACCGATTCCCAATACCACAAAAGTATCGGATCTCGGTATCGGAATTCCGATACCCGCAAGTATCGGCCGATACCCGATACTTGTGGTATCGGAATGCTCAACACTAATGATATCCTAACAACGACCCCAACAAAGTATGATGGTGCCCATTGTCCCATACATAGACAGCATGATGGCCCTGACACAGCCCTCTACACTATGATGGCCCCACACATCCTTCCATACAGTATGGTATGGTAGACCCGCCTACAGTATGGCAGCCCTCACAAACTCTACAGTGTATAATGTCATGTACACATTATAATGACCCCCTATAGCATCTAAGCAGTATAATGGCCCCCACACAGCAATTGATGGACCCTGAAGTAGCCCTCCAAATAGTAGCATGTAATACACTCACTGTCAGTGGCCTCCCAAAATGTGAGCATAAGAGTAGAAATGAAGAAATGATGCCCAAACACATACCAATCCAACAGACAACTGAAACTGAAAAACAAGGTTTTTATACTCCAGTTTGGCTGATTTCTATTTAATGTGTATGGGCACCTCTTCGGGAACATTTTATCCCCTTCCAACAAATGTCAGGCAAAGAGTGAGAAATGCAGAGAGCAATTTCTGGAATGAAATTACCTGATTTCAGTCCCTGAACATTGCACAGAATTTACATGCAAGCAAACAATTGAATAACAGATGTAAATCCCTTTAATGATGTCCCTAAAGCGCCACAATTGTCAGTCTCCAGCTCTCTGTTAAACAGCTGTGGTACGAGAGTTATAGTCAAGCAGTAAATATATATTATTTCACTCACGTGTGTGATTAGGCCTGTGGGTTCAGGCAGAGAAACTGCAGCTCAGTTCCAGCCAACACATAATTTTACATGGATGACCCCCCCTGTAGGATATTAATAAGTCTGTGCCATGATCGGGGTTTGAAAATGCAGTAAATAAGTATACATTTCATGGTATTTAAAATAATTGTGAGTAGTGTACTGGATTACAAAAAAGGTCTTCATTATGATTTAATTACATCTAGTAGAACGTCCAAATTTACCTGATTATGGACTGCCTGCCTTTAGGGACATATTTTTTTAACTTAAAGAGGTTTGTGACTAACATAACTTACAGTGGTCGTGGCTGGTGACTCTGTAGTACCTGGCCGCGGCCACCAAAGAAGCATTGGAGCTGTAGTGTTCCACAGTGTCGAAAAAATTCCAGCCGCCGCAGGTAACAGGTGGCTGGCAAGGTGCACCAGCGCCGATCAGATGCTGATGCCTATTTCTAAGGATAGACTATCAATAAAAAAGTGATGGTCAATGCCTTAAAATGCATGAATTTTGGACTGAGAAATTATTTTTGCAATTGAGCTTAATTAATAAATTTGCACCCTGATTCCTCATCGCAGTTTCTCCTCGTTTCTGGAGTAATTTATTCTTTAATATGTGCATTTCATCCTTTTAAGTTTTATGTAATTTTTTTAATTGTCTTTCTGTTTTTTTATTTTTCCTCGTCAAATTTATATATCCAGATTTTTTTAAACAGATTCATGAAACAGAGACTTTTTAAAATGTGCAATTTTTTCGTAGCATTTTGATGCAGCTGAAGACTGACAAGAGAGAATTGTGCACTAAAAAGCTGCAAAAATGGCCAAAGAATACAATAAGGAACATTTTTGATCTTGGGCAAATTTTATAAAGAGATTGTGTGGTGCCCCTGAGGTGAGGTCGCCACAGAGGTACTGCACCTCATCCAGAGGTGTCGGACTCTGCTCTCGGGTAAGGAGGGGGCACTACCCAGGACCCACACACTTGCATCCAACATCACATCACTTTAGCCTGGCAAGATGGGCGGACCCTAGAAAAAGGGGCAGGATCTCACTCAGGCAAGAAGGGTGGTGGGAGTTGGAGGGTAGTGTGTAGTCAGTCTGTGGGGAGGAGGAGAGCAGAGCAGACGTGAGAGATTATGAGAGGAAGAAGGAGTGAGACATGCAGAAAGGAGCTCCCAGAGAGAGGGAGCTAGAGAAAGGTGTAGCTACAGAAGGAAGAGAAAGAAGGGGTCCTAGGGGCATGGGTAGTAAGGAATCCACCCGTGGGGCCCGCATCCACACTGACCTTCACCAGGTGGAGGGACTAGGTCGCAGTGGGGAACCGGTCCCCAAGATAAGTGGAAACTACAAGGCTCAGCTAGCAAGCCGGAGGCTGTGGTATCTGTATGTGCCACATCCACACACATTCGCTGAAAAGGCAGCCACATAGGACTAAGGGGACTAGACAGAAGTTGACTGACAAGGTCCGAGGCTGCTGGCTTGGGACAGCATGTGTGATAGGAGGGTAGGAGAGGAGAGAGCCAGCGCAGAGAGACGGCCAGGAAAGGCACATAAGAATAGTGTCCTGGCAAACTGCACTCAAAACTACCTGAGAGCTGGCTGGATCGCAGACTCGGAGGACACAGCACCCGGCTGGGGACTGCATCTAAGAACTGTGAGTAAAGGTGTGAAAACTGCACCCTGCTGTGTCATCTGAATTATTCTTGCGTCACCTGCCATGCACCATAATATCCATCATCACCTTTAACACCTATACTTGCCCTGGGAATTAGCTCTACCTGTGGAGAGCTATACCAACTCTGCTGCATCACCATCAGCCCCAGCTGTCTCTTTAAGCAGCGTCGGCTATCCCTTGCCGAATACCACAGATGGTATTGTAGAGACCGCAGGTAAAGAAGGATGCAGGGACAAATGGGAGCCAGAAAGCAAACAGCGTTTTTAACTTTTCTTTTAACTTCCAACCAAAAATATAACAACAGTTTTCCACGCAGGGAACTTGAGTACAAGAATACAATATCACAGTAAATCCTAACTACTATATAGGAGGCCTGAACTATACCCGAAGAACGCGGCAGCGCCTCACTAGTACCTCCCCTACTAAAGTAAAGTCAACAACGTTCACTTATCAGTGCTGTTTCAGCGATGTAGTCCCGGTGGTGAGGCTCCGTCAGCGACGTAGTCCTAGTGGTGAGGGAAGGCGGTGTCCTCTGACGTCGAGCCCAGGTGTAGATTCGAGTCCAGAATGTCTTTTGCGGTGCTGCGTTACCTCCCGCAGGCGGACGTTGATCCGGGGTAACCGTTTCCACGTCCAGAGAGGAGTCTTTTTGAGGAGAATTAGCAGAATTATCAGTATCAGTCACAGCTAAGAAAAACCCAGGAGGGTCCGGAGCACTCTGTGGCAAGATGCTCCCGGGGAGCGCGGTAATACTGTCCCTGAGCTGATCAGCACTACCCCTCTGCCTGGGGGATCGCTGACGACGAATGCGCCTCTTTCTGGGGGCTCTGGTAATTGTCCGCAGTGTCTGTTGCACGTTTTCCCCCTGCTTCCAGCAAGTCTCTCTGCGGCCTGCACACACACGACAACTGCGCTGCAGTTTTCTCTCCTCAGAGTTTTCCCGCGCTTCTCTCTCCTTGCTCTCGCGCGTATTACCTTTTATCCTCTCCTCTCCCTGCGTCACCCTGCCTCCTGTCACATGAGCCTGGCTTCCCCTCCGCCCCTCAAATCCGTCTCCCGGAACCCCGACTCCCGGCAACAAAGGTTCCACCCGTCTGCCCGGCTCACCAGGTCCCCGTCCCCTACATTCCCCCACCCTGTATGCTCGCCAGTCCCTGGGCGAGGCCTTCGCGCTGACAGGTCGTCTACCTGACGGGTTGTTCCACACTTGGGTCTGTCTAGTGTGTAAGTCAGGACTGTAGCGAGTTGGGGGTCTTCCTGCAGTAGAACGTTCAGTACGTCGTAGCTCGGGTCCTGGTGTCGAGGGGGTCGGGGGAATGCGGTCAACGGAGGGGCGACTGGTCAGGGGGTGGGTATTAGTCGGGATAGGGGGAGTATTTTGACGCCATTCTTCTTCTTCATCATCCTCTTCATCCCACCAATGGTTGTTGGGGGACTCAGTCGTAGGTGGCTCTTCTCTAATTGGGGGTTCTGGGGGGTCCGAGTCAACAGAGCGACACAACCGGAGCATGTTGCGATGGAGAATGCGAGTACCTGTACTTCCGGGGACCTCAGACTGTACTTCATATACAGGCCCATGCGGGTCTATACGGCGAAGCACCTGATAGGGTGTTTTTTCCCAACGATGGTCTAACTTGTTTTGTGGTCTTTGCTCTCGAACGAGTACTCGATCACCTGGCCGGAACTCTGGGGGTTTTGCTGTAGGGGTGCTCCGATGCTCCACTTCCCGAATTCGAGTGTGCACCATCCGGTGTAAGGTCTGCAGCCGATGTCGATGATCACGCACCCACGAAGCCATCCCTATTCAGGGGCCTTCTTCCTCCGAAGACAGTTCTAGATCTGTCACGCCTTTCCCTGGGCGCCCAAAGACCACTTCATACGGGGTGCGTCCTGTGACTTGATGAACTCCATTGTAGACCCACACTAGGTCAGACACATACTCCGGCCAGCGGGTCTTTTGATCTTGTTCTAGCGCCCGCAACATTTGAAGCAAAGTCCGGTTAAACCGCTCACAAGCCCCATTCCCCTGGGGGTGATACGGTGTGGTGCGTGACTTATCAATGCCGTAGAGACGATGCAGCTCATCCATGACTTTGCCCAAGAAACAGGCTCCTTGATCCGAATGTATTCGCCTCGGACAGCCGTAGACTTGAATAAAGTTCTTACATACAGCGCTTGCCGCAGACTCAGCTGTCTGATCGCGGGTAGGGGTGACTACTGCGAACTTTGAAAAATGATCCACCATAACGAGGCAGTGTTCGTAGCCTTGATGCGCTGCTCCAATGGTAATGTAGTCTATCATCAATACTTCAAAAGGGGCAGACGTCGTGATGCTCTGCACAGGCGCCCTTTCCTCTGGTGACTTGGTTAACTCACATTGTCGACATTGCCTACAGGCAGTTTGTACTTCCGCGAGCAGTCGAGGATGATAGAACCGAGTTTGCAGCCACTTAAACGTCCTCTTCACTCCGAAGTGCGCCCCGGACTCATGAGCTTCTTTAGCAACTGCGGCCACCACGGGCCCTGGTAAGACCATCTGCCACGTCGGCCCGGAATCTGCCTGAGCCATGGTTAAGTGGCATAAGAGCCCTTCCTGAAGAGTTAGGCATTCCCATTGCCGCAGAAGAAGGTTCAAGTCTGACGAGAGGGTTTGTCCAGGAGTTCTCACGGGCAATAGGCCATTCGTTACCCACTGTCGCAATGGAGCTAGTTCTTGGTCTTCTTGTTGTAACCGTATCCATTCGTCTCGACTCTGAACCAACAGTCCTGTAGCCGTTCCGTTCCCGGTCTCCCGGCTCACAGCCGTCCGAGCAGCGCCCCCAATGGTGTAAGGGATTTCTTCTCCCTCCAGCTCCTCATCTCAGTTGGTTCTTGGGGTGACCCTCCGAAGACGAGATAATGCGTCAGCATGAACATTCTCCGCTCCTCGCTTGTAGAGGATACGGTATCTGTACTTGGCCATCCGGGCTACCCAGCGCTGCTCCAGGGCACCCAATTTCGCATTTTCCAGATGTGCCAATGGGTTGTTGTCCGTGCGTACCAGCACCTCAGAACCGGCCAGGTACTCAGCGAACCGCTCCGTCATAGCCCACACCACGGCTAGCAACTCCACCTTGAACGAGCTGTAATTGTCCGGGTTCAACTCAGAGTCATGAAGAGACCGACTCGCATAGGCGATCACTCTCTCCCGCCCATCCTGAACCTGAGACAATACAGCCCCCAATCCCTGAGAGCTGCCGTCGGTGTGCAGGATGAACGGTTGCGAAAAGTCCGCATAAGCCAACACAGGCGGCTCCATGAGAGCTGTCTTCAAGTCCTGGAACGCTGCTTCTTGTGGCTCCTGCCATTGTATCTTCTTCCCCCGTTCCTTGGGGGAGCTTCCTTTCAGCAAGACTTGTAGATTGTAAGAGCGGCGAGCAAAGTTCTTCACAAAGCGCCGGTAGTACCCAGCGAGGCCCAAGAACGCCCGTACATCCTTGGCGGTCTCCGGTGTGGGCCACTCCTGGATTGCAGCAATCTTCTCCTGTGATGGTCGGACTCCTTCGGCGGACACCACATGCCCTAGGTACTCGATCTGTTCCCGGAACAAGTGACATTTCTGGGGCTTCACCTTAAGCCCGTATTTCAGTAACCGGTCCAGCACCTGCTCCAGTCGGCACAGATGTTCCTCGAATGTTGGGGCATAGATGATGATGTCATCCAGATAAATGAGAGTGGCCTCGAAGTTCAAATCCCCCAGACACCGCTCCATTAATCGCTGAAAGGTGCCGGGAGCGTTGGCCAGTCCAAACGGCATTCGATTGAACTCAAATAATCCCATGGGCAGGATAAACGCTGTCTTGGGACGATCTGTTTCTGACATCGGGACCTGCCAGTATCCGCTGGCTAGGTCTAAGGTGGAAAAATATTTGGCCCGACCCAGCACGGAGAGAGATTCCTCAATACGGGGAAGTGGATAAGAGTCTCGGACGGTGCATGCATTTAGCTTACGATAGTCCACACAGAACCGTAGCGTGCCGTCCTTTTTCCGCACCAGCACGATTGGGGCAGCCCACGGGCTCTGACTCTCGCGGATCACTCCTTTTTGCAGCATCTGGCCTAACAACGTCTTTACTTCTTGGTACATCTGCGGGGGAATCTGTCTGTACCGCTCCCTGATGGGCACTGTCTCCCCGGTAGGAATTCCATGTTCGATGGCCGTGGTACAGCCAAAATCATCTTCATGTTGTGCGAACACTTCAGCATAGTGCCCAAGGAGTCGTTGCACTCGCGAGACCTGTGATAGATCCAGGCCCGGTAATCCTGTCCGCATGTGCTCCAGAATAGTTTGCCCCTTTCGGACCGCTATTGGCTCAGGATCCTGCGTAGACCGGACACTGACCATCCAGGGATCAGGGGAATCCACCTTTAACTGCAAAGTATCCGGAGGAGGCATCACTTCTAAAGGTCGTAACACTTTGGCCATCTCACTTCGGACCCGTAGCTCGACATCGTGTTCGTCCACATTCACACATCGCACTGGTACGGCTCCATTTTTAACAGTAGCCAGAGATCGGGCCACCAGCAGTCCGGTGGGCAAAGGGGATGTAAAGGTAGGCTCAATCTGTACTTGTACTCCTTCTAGAGGGATGCGGGCTCGTATGGGCAGGGATATAACAGTCTGTCCTGGGGGGAACGTCACCTTAGCTGTCGGGGAAGTAATCACTCTCCCTAGTATGTCTCCCTCTTGACAGGTCTCTTGTACCCGGACTTCTCTCACTAACTGTCTGAACACGGAGCCCTGAGGTGTACGGGTCCCCCACTGATTGAGTGTCTCTTGCGTAGTCTCCCCTAACAGGAAACTGCCAAAATCTTTCAATACGTTCATCCCCAAGGTCACGGTATGTTGTGGGCTGGGATCTCCCCGAGTTAACACAACCCCCCGGCGGCCCAGGTCCTTCCCACATAAAGATATTTGCATCCAGGTGACCCCTTCCACTGGGATGGGCAGCTGATTGGCGGCCTGTAACCAAATTACGGGGCCCCATTGGGGTCTGACGGGCGAAGGAAAGTGTTTTCTAAAATAAGCCTCGGGCATAGTCGTGACTTGCGATCCGGTATCCACCAGACAACGTACAGCCCTCCCTTCAAACTCTGCCCAGACCAGGGGGCAGCTGGCAACCAAATTTTCGGGACTTTCACCACCCATCCGTGGGGACTCTGACTCCGAGCGTCGTCCCTCTAGCTCGGAGCCCTCTAGTTTAACGCCCGACGAGACGAGGCCCTCCCCCTCCGGGGGCACTCCCGTGCGAAATGTCCGGCCTCCCCGCAACCATAGCAAACACCGGGGACCGGATAATATCCTGGACGAGCGCCACGAGCTAGACTTCCAGAACCTTGCCCCCGGGGTGACTCCCTTGGGCTTCGCGCATTTTCTTTTACTTCAGCCAGTTCGTCTCTGATTTGTTTGAGCTCCTGCCGCATCTCCTGAACCCACGACGGCTCACCCCCTCCTGCGGCGGCGGTCTGGATAACCCGAGTCTCTCCTGTCAGGACGGTCACCCCCCTCTCTTGTTCCCGGGTGCGGGCCTCATTGCCTATGTCGGAGAAAGTCAGGCGCGGGTCGACCCGCACTCGTTCACGTAGAGCCTGTTTGGTCAACTCATCCCGCAGTCCCGTCACCAGCTGGTCGCGCAGGGTCACGTCAACATTTCCCATCCCCATACCATCTTTCCGCACGATTGCAATGTTTAGCTCTTGCAGAGCATTCATGTACTGAGTGACAGACTCGCCCTCTTTTTGTCGCCGTCTAAACAACCGGGCCCGCAGCTCTCCCACGTCGGTGGGATCCCCGTGCGTCCCCTCTAACACATTTAACACACCGGTAAAAGTATTCCGTTCCGTGGGGGGTCTCAACATCACTGAATCCCGAGCCTCTCCGTCTAAGGCCATAATGGCCACCTCTGCTTCCAGGGCCGGTGTCATAGGATGCATTCTCAACAGCCCCCGCATCCTTTCAGTCCAGCTCCACAACAACATGTTGCTCCCATTAAACTTGGGCAGATTATTTAACATGGCCCCCAATGAGAGAGACGCTCTCGGCCCAGCCCCATCCTCCGTATCTTCTGGCTCCCTCTTTGGATCCTGCATCCTGCCGACTACGCCAAATGTAGAGACCGCAGGTAAAGAAGGATGCAGGGACAAATGGGAGCCAGAAAGCAAACAGCGTTTTTAACTTTTCTTTTAACTTCCAACCAAAAATATAACAACAGTTTTCCACGCAGGGAACTTGAGTACAAGAATACAATATCACAGTAAATCCTAACTACTATATAGGAGGCCTGAACTATACCCGAAGAACGCGGCAGCGCCTCACTAGTACCTCCCCTACTAAAGTAAAGTCAACAACGTTCACTTATCAGTGCTGTTTCAGCGATGTAGTCCCGGTGGTGAGGCTCCGTCAGCGACGTAGTCCTAGTGGTGAGGGAAGGCGGTGTCCTCTGACGTCGAGCCCAGGTGTGGATTCGAGTCCAGAATGTCTTTTGCGGTGCTGCGTTACCTCCCGCAGGCGGACGTTGATCCGGGGTAACCGTTTCCACGTCCAGAGAGGAGTCTTTTTGAGGAGAATTAGCAGAATTATCAGTATCAGTCACAGCTAAGAAAAACCCAGGAGGGTCCGGAGCACTCTGTGGCAAGATGCTCCCGGGGAGCGCGGTAATACTGTCCCTGAGCTGATCAGCACTACCCCTCTGCCTGGGGGATCGCTGACGACGAATGCGCCTCTTTCTGGGGGCTCTGGTAATTGTCCGCAGTGTCTGTTGCACGTTTTCCCCCTGCTTCCAGCAAGTCTCTCTGCGGCCTGCACACACACGACAACTGCGCTGCAGTTTTCTCTCCTCAGAGTTTTCCCGCGCTTCTCTCTCCTTGCTCTCGCGCGTATTCCCTTTTATCCTCTCCTCTCCCTGCGTCACTCTGCCTCCTGTCACATGAGCCTGGCTTCCCCTCCGCCCCTCAAATCCGTCTCCCGGAACCCCGACTCCCGGCAACAAAGGTTCCACCCGTCTGCCCGGCTCACCAGGTCCCCGTCCCCTACATTATCACGAACAAATCCCCTATACACTAAATTATCTCCCCTTCATTTCATCATTTTCATTGACTCTTTTATTGGACGCCCAGGGCCACGGACGAGGTCACTGCTGCCGTGGAACCACATCCCTTTAAGAACCTACCCGGTACTGAGTATCCCCACGGCCCTGGCGAGCACTCCAATTGAGATAGTTTTAAGAATTTGGCACATAAAATGTCAGCTAGCATCACAAAATGAAAAAATAGAAAAGAGACTGAAAAAAGTGCAAATGATGAGTCAGATCCATTGTCTTTTACAGGCTTTTTGTTTCCGTGGACATTCAATTTTGATGTGGTCTGTAATCATAAATCTGAGAGGAGCTCAGAAAAAGACAGCTAAAAGAGTAACAAACTCTTCATCAGATCAAGCTCACTGACAGATGACCTGATAACTCATTCTGCACCTTGCAATACAGGAACACAGAGCCTATAGAAGGAAATCAGTGGAAAATGTTTTAAAGTGCACCTGTCAGCAGAATTGTGCATAGTAACCTGCACACACTGTCAGGTCGGCGCTAGTGATGAGCGAGTATGCTCGTTGTTCAGGTTTTCCCGAGCACGCTCTGGTGATCTCCGGGCATTTGTGACTGCTCGGAGATTTAGTTTTCCTTGCCGCAGCTGAATGATTTTCAGCTACTAGCCAGGCTAAGTACAAGTGGGGGTTGCCTGGTTGCTAGGGAATCCCCACATGTAATCAAGCTGTCTAACAGTCACAAATCATGCAGCTGAGGCAAGGAAAACTAAATCTCCAAGCAGTCACAAATACTCGGAGATCACCCGAGCATGCTCGGGAAAACCCGAGCATGCTCGGGAAAACCCGAGCAAGGAGTACACTCGCTCATCACTATTCAGCGCCATTATACTGATTAAAATGATACCTTGGTTGATGAAATCAGTCTTGTGGTTGTTGTGCACTCTGTATTTTCAGTTTTGAGTTAATGATATGCTCATGTCCTGGGGCGACTGTGGGGGGTCTTCATGTGGTGTTCTGATTAGGTATTCACCAGTATGGCTTCTGACAGGTCACTGATCCCTCAATGACCTGCCCCCTAGTTTACATAATGAATATTATAATATATATTGACGTCAGACCTCTGCACTGCAGCATAATAGCATGTATAATGTGTACTTAATTTTTTTATTTGATGGTATACACAAATTCATTTAAAAAAATCAGTCTGAAAATGGTGCCAGCCGAGACCACGCAGTAGCAGCTATCAGCTATCAGGTGTCAGCAGCACCATCTTGCTAGAGAAAAAAAAAATTGCCTCCTCCAATATGGCACCACCTTCACATGGAGTAGCATCTATCAGATCGCCGACAGCTGCTACTGCGCATGCGCCATTTTCAGACTGATTTTTTAAAAATGAATTTACATATGCCAAAAATAAAAAAATTAAATACATTATACATGTGGCTATGTTGCAGCTCAGGTGTCGCCGCCAGTGCCTGCCTGTAGAAGGTGATATATATAATATTCATTATGTAAAATTATGTAAAATAGGGGGCAGGTAACTGATGGATCAGTGATCTGTCAGAAGCCATACTGGTGAATACCTAATCAGGGCACCACATGAAGACCCCCCACAGTCGCCCCAGGACATGAGCATATCATTAACTCAAAACTGAAAATAAAGATTAAACAACAACCACAAGATGGATTTCATCACTCAGGTATAATTTTAATCAGTATAACGGTGCCGACCTGACACTGTCTGCAGATTACTGTGCACAATCCTGCTGACAGGTTCCCTTTAATAAAAATAAATTGCAAAATTATTTGTTAACCTCATATACACTTAAAGGGAATCTATTCAACTCTCCAAACTGATGACTTGATAATGTAGACTATGAAAATACAAGTAGCCCTGTACATTTATTAAACAGAAGCGCTAATATACTGCTAAGAAATCCACTTTGGAAGTAATATGCAAATGAGGTCTAATTGCACTCTCCACTAGTTGATTGACAGTTAGCATTCTGTAGCTTGTCACTCAACTAGTGGAGGACAGTGTTAGGGATCATTCAGACATCAATATTTTCCATGTTTGAGAAAAATAGACCAATTATTCTGATCGCACTTTGATCAGAGTCTGGTCCGAGTGTCAATAGTTTTTCTCCATTCTATCAGTCCATCAGAATCGGGCCGCATTTGGATGTCATCCAAGTGTGGTTCTATTTTTTTCACGGACCCATAGACTTGCATTGCTGCTTTTGAACAAACCCTTGGATCAAAATCGGAGAGATCTCCAATATTTTCTGCGGACCACTCAATTCGTGGAAAAAATTGGACATGTGCCCAGCACCATAGAATATCATAGGTATGTAGAGCGCCCCCACGGGCAGCGGGGTACTCGGTACCGGGTCACTCGGTTCTCAGGGGGATGTCACGGTGGCTGACCCGGTCCATGGCCCTTGGGACGTCCGTGTGAAAGGGGGAAAGGTCTTTAAAGGGGAATGTTTGTGACGCCACCTGTGGTATTCGGTCAGGGTGACTGACGCTGCTTTAAGGGGTCCGCTGGGGTGATGTTATGGCAGCTAGATGGTATACCTTCCCACAGGTGAAGCATGTCCCCAGGGCTTCCCAGTGTGTAGCTGGTGAGAGGCCCAGTGAAGAACGAGGACACAAGGTTGCAGTCTCTTTACCGTTTTACTGTAGGCTTCAGCATCCACAGTCCAGAGCATAGACTACAGGTCAGGCAGAGTCCGGCCGGTTTGGAGGCAAATCCAGAGTCCCCTTATCCAGGTAGAAATCAGTAGCCTTCCTCTAGTGCCGTAGTGTTGTAGTACCTTACTGCGTCTCATAAGGTCCTCACAGATGTTATAGATGTTATTGATGTTATCTCTCTCTCTCTGTCCCCCAGATGGATAGGACAAACCCGTATGACTGGTGGCTTGAGGTGTTTTACAGGGACTCTATCATGCCCCAGCCACTAAGCGGTGCCACCTTGCCTCCTGGGTCTAGGGGTGGATCAGTGTTGTGGATTCTGTTTGCGGGCTCCCTCTGGTGGTTACTGCTGGTACTGGGTGACTTTGGTGGGTTGCGGCCTTTGGTTTCCATCTGTCCATCAGAGGCTGGGTGTTTCCTATTTTACCTGGCCTCTCTGTCATTTTCCTTGCCGGCTATCAATGTGTTCAGATGTGCTCTGTTTGGTTCCTGCCTACCTGCTCCCAGATCTTTCAGGATAAGCTAAGTGCTGATTTTCAGTTGTGTGGTTTTTTGTCCAGCTTGCTTAGAATGTCTCTTTGTTAGCTGGTTGCTCTAGCGGACTGAGGTTCTCCCCATGTGCCATGAGTTGGCACATGGGTTCTTGTAATCTCAGGATGTTTTTTTTTTATTAGGGTTTTTTGCTGACCGCTCAGTCCCCTTTTGTGTCATTCTGCTTTCTAGTTTTCAGCGGGCCTCTATTTGCTAAAGCTATATACATCATCTCTATGTATGTGCCTTCCTCTCATTTCACCGTCAATACATGTGGGGGGCAACTATATCTTTGGGGTTAATTCCTCTGGAGGCAAGTGAGGTCTTTGTTTTCTCTGCAGTACTAGTTAGCTCTTAGGCTGGTGCGTGGCGTCTAGAACCAACGTAGGCACGCTCCCTGGCTATCTCTAGTTGCGTTTGTCAGGCGTAGGGCAGCGGTCAGCCCAGGTTCCATCACCCTAGAGCTCGTCCGATATTTATTATACTTTGCTTATCCTGTGCTATCCCTAGCCATTGGGGATTCATGACAGTATAGCCGGCCCACAAAGTGTTAATTGTTTGGGCTGAAGCAGGAGGAAAAGAAGTGTTCAAGGAAAATTTTTTTTTTTTTTTTCCTTCAGAGTTTTGCTGCCTAGCCCTTAATTGCTGTCTAGCTGCTTCTTACCTCCTCTTAACCCTTGAATGGCTCTGATCTTAGCTGTTTATCATGGATGTCCAGAGTTTGGCTTCCAGCCTGAGTAATCTCGCGGCAAAGGTTCAAAACATACAGGATTTCGTTGTTCACACTCCCATGTCTGAACCTAGAATTCCTATTCCAGAGTTTTTTTCTGGAGATAGATCTACCTTCCTGAATTTCAGGAACAATTGTAAATTGTTTCTCTCTTTGAAATCTCGCTCCTCTGGAGACCCTGCTCAACAGGTCAAGATTGTTATATCGTTCCTACGGGGCGACCCTCAGAATTGGGCATTTGCATTGGCACCAGGGGATCCTGCATTGCTCAGTGTGGATGCGTTTTTTCTGGCATTGGGATTGCTCTATGAGGAACCTAACCTAGAGATTCAGGCTGAAAAGGCTTTATTGGCCCTCTCTCAGGGGCATGATGAAGCGGAAATATATTGTCAGAAATTTCGGAAATGGTCGGTGCTTACTCAGTGGAATGAGTGCGCCCTGGCTGCAAACTTCAGAAATGGTCTTTCTGAGGCCATTAAGGATATTATGGTGGGGTTCCCTGCGCCTACAGGTCTGAATGAGTCTATGGCTATGGCCATTCAGATTGATCGGCGTTTACGGGAGCGCAAACCCGTGCACCAGTTGGCGGTGTCTTCTGAACAGGCACCTGAGACTATGCAATGTGATAGAATTCAGTCCAGAAGTGAACGGCAAAATTATAGGCGGAAAAATGGTTTGTGTTTTTATTGTGGTGATTCAGCTCATGTTATATCAGCATGCTCTAAACGCACAAAAAGGGTTGATAAATCTTTTGCCATTGATACTCTGCAGTCTAAGTTCATTTTGTCTGTGACTCTGATTTTTTCACTGTCTTCCATTTCCGTCGATGCCTATGTGGATTCAGGCGCTGCCCTGAGTCTTATGGATTGGTCATTTGCTAAACGCTGCGGTTTTAGTCTAGAGCCTCTGGAAGTTCCTATTCCTCTGAAAGGAATTGATTCTACACCATTGGCTATGAATAAACCGCAGTATTGGACACAAGTGACCATGCGCATGACTCCCGTTCATCAGGAGGTGATTCGCTTCCTTGTACTGTATAATTTACATGATGTACTAGTGCTTGGTCTGCCATGGTTACAAACTCATAATCCTGTCCTGGACTGGAAAACAATGTCTGTGCTAAGCTGGGGATGTCACGGGGTTCATGATGATGCACCTCCGATTTCTATAGCTTCATCTACTCCTTCGGAGATCCCTGCGTTTTTGTTGGATTATAGGGATGTTTTTGAGGAGCCTAAGCTCAATTCGCTCCCTCCCCATAGAGAGTGTGACTGTGCTATAGAATTGATTCCTGGCAGTAAGTTCCCTAAGGGTCGTTTATTTAATCTGTCACTGCCAGAGCATACTGCTATGCGGAATTATATTAAGGAGTCCTTGGAAAAGGGACATATTCGTCCATCTTCGTCCCCTCTGGGAGCAGGGTTTTTTTTCGTGGCAAAAAAAGATGGTTCCCTGAGGCCTTGTATAGATTATCGCCTTCTGAATAAGATTACAGTCAAATACCAGTATCTATTGCCATTATTTACTGATTTGTTTGCTCGCATTAAGGGGGCTAGGTGGTTCACTAAAATAGATCTTCGTGGTGCGTATAATCTGGTGCGGATAAGACAGGGTGATGAGTGGAAAACCGCATTTAATACGCCTGAGGGCCATTTTGAGTATTTGGTAATGCCTTTTGGACTCTCCAATGCTCCGTCAGTCTTTCAGTCCTTTATGCACAATATTTTCCGTGAATATCTGGATAAGTTTATGATTGTGTATTTGGATGATATTTTGGTGTTTTCTGATGACTGGGAGTCTCATGTTCTACAGGTCAGGAAGGTGTTTCAGGTTTTGCGGGCCAATTCTCTGTTTGTGAAGGGCTCAAAGTGTCTCTTCGGAGTCCAGAAGATTTCTTTTTTGGGGTACATTTTTTCTCCTTCTACTATTGAGATGGATCCCGTTAAGGTTCAGGCTATTTGTGACTGGACACAACCTACATCTGTTAAGAGCCTTCAGAAGTTCTTGGGCTTTGCTAATTTTTATCGTCGGTTCATTGCTAATTTTTCCAGTATTGTTAAACCTTTGACTGATTTGACTAAAAAGGGTGCTGATGTTGCTGATTGGTCTCCTGCGGCCGTGGAGGCCTTTCGGGAACTTAAGCGCCGGTTTTCTTCTGCTCCTGTGTTGTGTCAACCAGATGTTTCACTTCCTTTCCAGGTGGAGGTTGATGCTTCCGAGATTGGAGCGGGGGCGGTTTTGTCACAGAGAAGTTCTAATGGCTCGGTGATGAAGCCATGTGCTTTCTTCTCTAGAAAATTCTCGCCCGCCGAGCGCAATTATGATGTGGGTAATCGGGAGCTTTTGGCCATGAAGTGGGCATTTGAGGAGTGGCGTCATTGGCTTGAGGGTGCTAAACATCGCGTGGTGGTCTTGACTGATCACAAGAATCTCATTTACCTTGAGTCTGCCAGGCGTTTGAATCCTAGACAGGCTCGTTGGTCGTTATTTTTTTCTCGTTTCAATTTCGTGGTTTCATACCTGCCAGGTTCAAAGAATGTGAAGGCAGATGCTCTTTCCAGGAGTTTTGTGCCTGACTCTCCTGGAGACACTGGGCCTGCTGGTATCCTTAGGGATGGAGTAATATTGTCCGCCGTATCCCCAGACTTGCGACGCGCATTGCAGGAGTTTCAGGTGGATAAACCGGATCGATGTCCACCAGAAAGACTGTTTGTTCCGGATGATTGGACCAGTAGAGTCATCTCCGAGGTCCATTCTTCTGTGTTGGCTGGTCATCCTGGAATATTTGGTACAAGAGACTTGGTGGCCAGGTCTTTTTGGTGGCCTTCCTTGTCTAGGGATGTGCGTACCTTTGTGCAGTCTTGTGAAGTGTGTGCTCGAGCTAAGCCTTGCTGTTCACGGGCTAGTGGGTTGTTGTTATCCTTGCCCATCCCGAAGAGGCCTTGGACGCACATTTCCATGGATTTTATTTCTGATCTCCCGGTTTCACAGAAAATGTCCGTTATCTGGGTTGTGTGTGACCGCTTTTCTAAGATGGTTCATTTGGTGCCCTTGCCTAAGTTGCCCTCCTCCTCTGAGTTGGTTCCTTTGTTTTTTCAGAACGTGGTTCGTTTGCATGGGATTCCGGAGAATATCGTTTCTGACAGGGGATCCCAGTTTGTGTCTAGATTTTGGCGGACGTTTTGTGCCAAGATGGGCATTGATTTGTCTTTCTCGTCTGCATTCCATCCTCAGACGAATGGCCAGACGGAGCGAACTAATCAGACCTTGGAAACTTATTTGAGGTGTTTTGTTTCTGCTGATCAGGATGACTGGGTTGCTTTTTTGCCACTGGCCGAATTTGCTCTTAATAATCGGGCTAGTTCGGCCACGTTGGTCTCTCCTTTTTTTTGTAATTCGGGGTTTCATCCTCGTTTTTCCTCTGGTCAGGTGGAGTCTTCGGATTGTCCTGGAGTGGACATGGTGGTGGACAGGCTACATCACATTTGGAATCAGGTGGTGGACAATTTGAAGTTATCTCAGGAGAAGACTCAGCAGTTTGCTAATCGCCGTCGCCGCGTGGGTCCCCGACTTCTTGTTGGGGACTTGGTGTGGTTGTCTTCTCGTTTTGTCCCTATGAAGGTCTCTTCTCCTAAGTTCAAGCCTTGGTTCATCGGTCCTTATAGGATCTCGGAGATTCTTAACCCTGTATCTTTCCGTTTGGATCTCCCAGCATCGTTCGCTATTCATAATGTGTTCCATCGGTCGTTGTTGCGGAGGTATGAGGTGCCTGTTGTTCCTTCGGTCGAGCCTCCTGCTCCGGTGCTGGTGGAGGGAGAATTGGAGTATGTTGTTGAAAAGATCTTGGATTCTCGTGTTTCCAGACGCAAACTCCAGTATTTGGTTAAGTGGAAGGGTTATGGTCAGGAGGACAATTCCTGGGTGGTCGCTTCCGATGTTCATGCGACTGATTTGGTCCGCGCCTTCCATAGAGCTCACCCTGATCGCCCTGGGGGTTCTCGTGAGGGTTCGGTGACCCCTCCTCAAGGGGGGGGTACTGTTGTGGATTCTGTTTGCGGGCTCCCTCTGGTGGTTACTGCTGGTACTGGGTGACTTTGGTGGGTTGCGGCCTTTGGTTTCCATCTGTCCATCAGAGGCTGGGTGTTTCCTATTTTACCTGGCCTCTCTGTCATTTCCCTTGCCGGCTATCAATGTGTTCAGATGTGCTCTGTTTGGTTCCTGCCTACCTGCTCCCAGATCTTTCAGGATAAGCTAAGTGCTGATTTTCAGTTGTGTGGTTTTTTGTCCAGCTTGCTTAGAATGTCTCTTTGTTAGCTGGTTGCTCTAGCGGACTGAGGTTCTCCCCATGTGCCATGAGTTGGCACATGGGTTCTTGTAATCTCAGGATGTTTTTTTTTTATTAGGGTTTTTTGCTGACCGCTCAGTCCCCTTTTGTGTCATTCTGCTTTCTAGTTTTCAGCGGGCCTCTATTTGCTAAAGCTATATACATCATCTCTATGTATGTGCCTTCCTCTCATTTCACCGTCAATACATGTGGGGGGCAACTATATCTTTGGGGTTAATTCCTCTGGAGGCAAGTGAGGTCTTTGTTTTCTCTGCAGTACTAGTTAGCTCTTAGGCTGGTGCGTGGCGTCTAGAACCAACGTAGGCACGCTCCCTGGCTATCTCTAGTTGCGTTTGTCAGGCGTAGGGCAGCGGTCAGCCCAGGTTCCATCACCCTAGAGCTCGTCCGATATTTATTATACTTTGCTTATCCTGTGCTATCCCTAGCCATTGGGGATTCATGACAGATCAGTAACGTGAAATTAGCTGTCCTGCCGGTCTCTGGAGCAAGGCATAAAGGACTGTTGCTCCCTCAGTGTTCCGGCTACCGGGATCCTGCGCCTCAGAAGGAGGCAGCCTGTGTAGGGCAGAACTCCTCCTGGTATCCACTCCTTTGCTATGACTTCTTCACCCTCTCTACAATACAATTCTCTTTCAGTATCTTTTCTTAGGAACTGCCGTACTTAGGGCTGGCACAGCTCTGTGTCCTACTGGCTCGGCCTCTGACAGGCTCCCACCCCTGTCAGGGACCAACTACCTGAGCGAAGCTCAGCCAGCAACTGCCTAACTTCCTCTCCAGGCAACCAGTTTTACCTAAGTGTGAAGAGTGCCCTAATAAATAGGAGCATAGCTCCTCCTAATGGCCTGGAGTACGAAATGTGTTGCATGTTTGTGATACCTGGATTCAGTAGTCCTTCTTGACTCCAAACGTAACATCACTCCCCCCTAGAGGAGAACGACATCACTGCAACAACCAGGACCCTGGGGCGCTGCATATGAGTGCTATCCATAAAAACCATGGATGCCACAAATATGAGAAAATCCGACATGTGTACGAGCCCTTGTAGAGAATGGAGCTGAGAGCTGAGGCAGAAGTAGAAATAACAATAATAATTTTTATTTTTATAGCACCAACATATTCCACATCACTTTACAATTTTAGACGAGACTTGTTCAGACAATAAAGAAATTACAGAGTAAGCAGGACTCATATCAAAATGAATGAGGGCCCTGCTGGCAAGCTTACAATCTATGAGGAAATAGCTGAGACATGAAAGGTAAATTGTAAAATGTGCTCATAATGTACATTACAGCCATAGTATATTAAATTAGGTCTGCACACAACACTGCACAAACTGATCACCAGCCAGTATGTGTACAATACAACACAGAGGTATATTAAGTGCATTGAGGGTGTGAACACATGCTAAGGAGATCATGATCTTGAAGAAAATTTTGCATGGGCCAAGCGGGGATAGTTAGATAAGTGAGGTGGGGTGATAGGCCAGTCTAAAGAAATGCGTTTTAGGCCACACTTAAAACTGTGGGTATTGGGGATGAATTGATTTGTCCTGGGTGGTGCATTCCAAAGAATTGGCGCAGCACACAAAAAGTCTTGAAAATTGGAATGGGAGGTTCTGATTTTAGTTTTAAGCCATTAGCACAATGGAGGGCATAGGTAGGATGGTAGTTTGAGACGAGGGAGGAGATGTAGGGTTGTGCTGAACTGTGGAGTGCTTTGTGGGTGAGCGTGATAAGTTGATATTGAACTCTGCATCCGTTGGGTAACCAATGCAACGACTGGCACAGGGTAGAGGCTTCAGTGTAGCGGTTGGAAAGGAATATGATCCTGGCTGCTGTGTAAGGTTGCTTTCCCTGCTTCTTACCTCGAACCACTTAGTCAGACAGCTGGGTTGTTGGGGGGATGACTTTCTGCCCTGGACAGAAGAAACCATGTGACTGCTGGGGGCACAGAGGAAGAGAGAGGAGTGTGGTCAGAAAAGAGCGGGAGGGCAGAGTGCGCGGGACAGAGGGGACAGCGCGCCAGAGAGAAAGCAGGCTGCAGCGCCGCGCTCTCTAAAAGAGAGTGCTCCCCATGAGGGCACTGAGGCTGAGATACCAGCCGTAGTGAAGGCTGGATGTGAGAATGTGGACTTGGAAGCCTCCGTAATCAGAGAAGACGTATCCCCTTACAGTGACCTGAGCGCGCAGCCTCAGTGACCACACTGACAAGCCAGAACCCCTGAGTGTGACAAAGTAAACTGCTCAGTGTGTGTGTAGCATTGCTGGTGCAGAGAGAGACTGCCAGCCTAATATAGAGACTCACAGCAGAGTGGCTGTTTTACTTCCTGCTTCCAGCTTCACTGGGAGAAAAGACTGCAAAGACTTAACCCCGGAGTCTCCAGTTCCCAGGAGACAGAGGAGAGACTTCAGGATCTTCAAGCGCTGCTGGTGACTGTACCCACGTTAGAATAAGGACCCTCCAGTCAGGACAGCCCTGGACTGATAAGTTACAAGAACATTAGTTAACCGTTTCAATTCCGCTTAACTGTTTACTGTTTGCTTTATCTCTATTAACCCCCCGTTTACTCCCTGCGAAGAGAATCTTACTCCTGTTAATAAATTACCCTCAACAGTTGGTCTGTCTGTTCCATGGTGACATACTCAACCCTGCACTCTATTACACTTGCATACAGGGCAAATTACAGAGAGAAGAGTTTAGTAAGAGGGAGACCAATTAGTAAAGAGTTGCAATTGTCCAGACGAGAATGAATAAGAGCTATAGTAAGAGTTTTTGCCAAGTCAAAGGTAGGAAAAGGTATAATTCTAGAGATATTTTTGAAGTGACCTGAGTGGGCAAGTGATCAGATGTGGGGAGTGAAGGAAAGATCTGAATCAAAGATGACACTAAGACAGTGGACATGTTGCTGGGGAGTAATGGTGGAGCCACACACTGAAATGGCAATTTCAGGCAAAGGTAGGTTAGTGGACGGAGGAAACACGAGGAGTTCAGTTTTCGACAAATCCAGTTTTAGATAGAGAGAGAACATAATGTTATAGACAGCAGACAAACACTGATATTTTGTAGTAATGCAGGGTTAATGTCAGGAGATGAGGTATATAATTGGGTGTCATCAGCATAGAGATGGTACTGAAAATCGAATCTACTGATTGTTTGTCCAATAGCGGCAGTGTATAAAGAGAAAAGGAGGGGCCTAGGTCAGAACCTTGAGGAACCCAGACAGTAAGGGAAAGGGGAGAGGAAGAGGAGCCAGAAAAAGACACAGTGAATGAGCTGTCAGAAGGTTAGGAGGAGAGCCAGGAGAGAGTAGTGTCCTTGAGCCTGATAGAATAGAGCATAGTGAGGAGAAGCTGATGATCCACAGTGTTGAATGCTGCACACAGATCCAGGAGAATCAGCATGGAGTAGTGATCAATAGATTTAGCTGTTAGTAGATCATTATAGACTTTAGTGAGGGCAGTTTCAGTAAAGAGTGGAAACCAGATTGTAAAGGGTCAAGAAGAGAGTTATCTGTGAGATAGCGGATTAGAAGGGAGTGGACCAAGCGTTCCAGGAGTTTAGAGATGAAGGGAAGATTACAGACAGGTCTGTAGTTATCAGTGCAGTGATGGTCGTGGGATTTTTTTAAAGTAATGGATGTATGCTGGCATGTTTAAATGAGAAGGGAAAATTACCAAATGAGAGGGAGGGATTAAATATTTTAGTTAGGTGAGTGGCAACAGCAGGGGAAAGGGACTGGAGGATATGTGAGAGAATAGGGCAAAGGTGGGGAATGTTTAGCCAGCACATATGGGACACAGCCTGAGGTATACAGCACATGTGACACAGTCTGTGGTATACAGCTTGTAATGTATAATGATTAGATCTGTCTCTTTAAGAAAGTGAGGGCGGGAGTTTTAGTTTCAGTTTCAGTTCTGGCCTGAGGAGAAAATGTTATGCTGTGTGCTGTAGGAAAAGAGGAGACAAATAAACTACAGTTAAAGCTTACTCTCTTAAATTCCTTGCACCGGGTGCACATTACAACTGGCGACGAGGATGGGATTCAATCACCTGCTGCTGTGAGTACTGAGCCCTGCTTTACCGCTTCAAACGCCAGCACCACTGAGAGACTCCATCATGGCTGAATACTTGCACACGTTCCCACAGTTTGATATGACTGATGTCACTAATCTCTCTCATAACTGGAGAAAATGGCTAAACCGGTTTGAGTACTCCCTGGAAGCAATAGATATAAAAGAGGAGAAAAGAAAGAGACCTGTGTTCCTGCATTGCGCGTGCACAGGAGTCTGTGACATATACAGCACATTACCGGCAGCAGAGACGGACACATACAGCAACTGCTCCAAAGCTCTCACTGACTACTTCAACCCTAAACAAAACATCAGATATGAAAGATACAAGTTCAGGATTGCTAAGCAGCTTCCAGAAGAATCCATAGACACCTATGTCACCCGGCTAAAAGAACTAGCACATGGGTGTGCATTTACTGACGTAGATGATGAAATCCTAACTCAAGTAATTGTCACCTGCTTGTCTAATAACATAAGGCGTAAAGCTCTGCAGCAGGATCTCTCTCTGCATGATTTACTCAAGATGGCCCATGCTATAGAGATAGCAGATCATCAGGCAACTGCAATGGAGAATGGGGATAATTTACATGTGCATAATCTCAAACATAACAGTGCACAAGGCAAGCAAGCCCCGAAACAGAAGAAATGTTATAGATGTGGACAAGATTTCCCTCACCACATGAACAAATGTCCAGCTATAGGACAAACTTGCAGTAAATGTGGAAAAGGGAACCATTTTACAGTCGTCTGTAAATCGGCACCCAACAAGTCTCCTCTGCCAATGACAAAGCCTGCAAATATAAAAAATCAAGATATAGAAGAAATGTCTGTGGCTGAGAACTATGTGTTCACGACTTCTGTCACTGGCTCAGTGCAGTCTCCATGTATTACACTCACCATCTGCAACACGGATATCACCTTTACAATAGATACAGGAGCTTCGGTGGATATCATAGACAGCAATGCTTATGAACAATTGAAAACAAAGCCAGTCTTACAGCAAGTGCATACTAAAACCTTTCCATATGGATCTAAAACACCTCTAGTTACAATGGGACAATTTGATGCTGAATTTAGCTATAAAGAAAATAGGCAAAAAAACACTTTTCACACATTACAAGGATCGGGAGGCTGTCTTCTCAGCTATCACACTGCCTTGAAGCTAGGACACATCCAGATTATTCATACCATAACTGACCCTGCGGACCTGGATGTACAAGCCATGGTGAACAGTTTTCCCTCCCTATTTAGTGGATTGGGGAAATTAAAGGACTCTCAAGTGCATCTTCATGTGGATGACAGTGTTCGTCCAGTAGCCCAGGCTCAAAGGCGTATTCCATTTCACCTGAGAAAGAAGGTAGAAAAGGAACTCCAATTACTCATGGATGATGATGTCATTGAAACTGTATCTGGTCCCACTCCGTGGGTCTCTCCACTTGTGGTAGTTCCAAAACCAAAGACTCCAGAGCAGGTGAGACTGTGTTGACATGCACCTGCCCAACACTGCTATTCAGAGGGAAAGACATATTTCACCCACAATTGATGATATTATTAATTTATTAAATGGAGCAACCGTTTTTTCAAAGCTCGACCTCTATAAGGGCTATCATCAATTAGAATTGAGCCCAGAATCCAGATACTTAACAACATTTTCCACCCATGTGGGTCTCAGAAGATACAAAAGATTGACTTTTGGGGTCTGCTCAGCAGCAGAAATTTTTCAAGATACAATAAGGAGCGTCTTTCAACACATTCCAAATGCCTTTAATTACAGTGATGACATACTGGTTTTTGGGAAAACTCAAGCTGAACATAATCGTGCACTATATGCTATCTTTCAATGTCTGCTCTCTGCTGGACTCACTTTAAACAAAGAAAAATGCGAATTTGATAAAAATTCATTGGAGTTCTATGGTCACATTTTCTCGGCGGAAGGAGTGCCACCTGATCCCAAGAAGGTGGAATCCATCAGAGCAGCTTCAATTCCACAGAATGCCAGTGAAGTGCGCTCTTTTCTTGGAATGGCAAGTTACTGTGCTAGATACATTCCACATTTTCGACAATCAGCACTCCATTAAGGGAACTTACGAAACAAAATTGTGTTTTTCAATGGTCTCAAGACTGTCAGGCCTCTTTTGAAACAATTAAAAACATTTTCTGCTCAACAACAACCATGGCCTATTTTGATCCAGCTCTTCGAACCGAATTGATTGTGGACGCCAGTCCCATGGGACTGGGTGCTATTTTAGCACAATACAAGGATGACAATCAAAGTCCCCACATCATTTCTTATGCAAGTAAAAGCTTAACAAGCACTGAAAGAAAGTATTCGCAACATGAAAAAGAAAGCTTGGCAGTTGTCTGGGGATGTGAATATTTTCACTTATTTCTCTATGGAGCTCCCTTCACTATTGTCACAGATCATCAAGCCCTCCTTACAATTTTTGGAAATCCCAGAGCTAAAATGCCGGCACGGATTGAACTATGGGGTCTATGTCTACAGGACTATGATTACAAAATTGTTCACAAACCTGGAAAATACAGCAATCTGGCTGATTACCTCTCAAGACATCCTACGAATGATGATTTACCCGTGCATTCTTCCATTGAAGAATACATACACTTTGTTGCAGCTCACGCCATGCCAAAAGCACTTTCTGTGGATCAGTTTGTGAATACAACAACAAGTGACAAGACACTCTGTGCCTTAATACAAATTATTCAAAATAGAAGGTGGCATGAAATTCAAAAGAAAAAATTTCCTGATGATGGGATTGATCTGAAGGAGTTAAAACTATTTTCAAATGTACGTGAGGAATTATCAGTCACTGAAGACCAACTCATCCTTCGCGGTACCAAACTGGTTGTACTTAAGGCCTTGCGCAACCTAGTCATACAGATAGCACACGAAGGTCATCTAGGAATTGTTGGCACAAAAAAGTTACTCAGAGAAAAAGTGTGGTTCCCAAATATGGATAAATTGATGGAAGAGAAAATTAGACATTGCTCCATTTGTCAATTGATTACTCCATCATCAACTCTAGAGCCATTACAAATGTCTCCGTTACCCACTGCTGTATGGGAGGAAATGGCAGTCGACATATATGGACCATTACCAAATGGCCAATACATTCTAGTAACAATTGATGAATATTCTAGATACCCTGTCATTTCATTCATCTCTTCAAAGTCTGCTAATAGTGTCATACCAGAACTGGACAACATATTCTCAGCATATGGCATTCCGAGAGTGGTCAAAACAGACAATGGACCTCCCTTCAATGGACATGTGTTTGAAAAGTTTTCTGAATACTTGGGGATCAGCCACAGAAAAATCACACCTTGGTGGCCGCAAGCTAATGGAATCGCAGAACGTTTCATGTGCACCATGGGGAAACGAATCAAGGCAGCTAGTCTGGCGCACACCCCACTGAAACAGTCACTATACAAATTCATGCGCAATTACCGCAACACGCCACATTCCACCACTAATGCTGCTCCATCTCATCTAATGTTCAGCAGAACTCTTCATATATGGATCCCTGATGTGACCAGTCATCCCCTTGTGAATCTCCCCAAATTTTTGAATCTCCTTAACAATCCTTTCAGGGCTGCGGTCATCCCGGTTGCTTGTGCACCTTTCTCTACCACACTTTTAACTTCCACTCAACCTTCCATTAATATGCTTGATTACAGCATTCTGTGAACAGCCAGCTTCTTTTGCAATTACTTTTTGTGGCTTACGCTCCTTGTGGAGTGTGTCAATGACTGCCTTCTGGACATCTGTCAAGTCAGCTTGTGAAGCCTACTGAAACAGACTTAGGGACCTTTTTAAATGCTTAGGAAACCTTTGCAGGTGTTTTTTTTACTTATTCTAATTTACTGAGATAATGACTTTTGTGTTTTCATTGGCTGTAAGCCATAATCGTCTACATTAACAGAAATAAACGATTGAAATAGATCACTCTGTTTGTAATGACTCTATATAATAATGAGATTCACGTTTTGTATTGAAGAACTGAAATAAATTAACTTTTTGAAGATATTCTAAGTTAGTGAGAAGCACTTGTACAGTATATACAGTATATATAAACACAGTGTATATATATCGTACTTTCAGGTCATCATAGTTAAGGTTTCACAGGGTGACAGGGCTGTATTTTTACATCAGGATCCACTGAAATAGTGTAACTCGGCTAAAGATTTTGGGATCCATGTTATGGATGTAGCCAGGGCTGCCACTAGAAATTTCGGGGCCCTATACTGGTAAAACTTTTTGGGGCCCCCTTGAGACTCCACCCAGGCTCCACCCCAGCCCCGCCTCCACCCCTCGAACTGTCCACAGCCCCACCGCTCTCTCTTGGAAAAACTCCACTTCTCACCTATCACACATTAACAGTTCCCAACACCAGATTATACATATAGCCGACAGCTTTTGACTAGGCCAAAAAGATTTTTTTAAGCCACCACCATAACACGGTAGACACTTTTGGCCGGGCCCTACTCTGCTGTAACCTACTAAACTTTTGGCCGGGCCCTACTCTGCTGTAACCTACTAAATATTTGTTAAAATATGCAATACAATTTAGGTATATTTTTATTTATTTTTCAATTTTTAAAATTACCAATAATATCACATACAACAAACAAATACCACCACACCATGACCAGACCACATATTACCACCACACTGATCGAATAATATCACATACAAAGAACAAATACCGCTACACCATGATCAGACACCATATTACCACCACAGTGATTGAATAATATCAAATACAGGGAACAAATACCACAACACCATGACCAGACCACATATTACCACCACAAAGTGACTGAATACTACAATACTGATCAGTAATAAAAAACACAATACTATCACTATAAGTGCCATTATACACAGGAGATCTGTACTTAGTATGCAGTGTCTGTGTACAGGTAATACAGTGATCACCAGTGATATTATACACAGGAGCACTGTATATAATGTATAGGTAATACAGTGATCACTGGTGACATTATACACAGGAGCTCTGCATATAGTATACAGTGTATAGTGTCAGTGTATAGGTAAAACACTGACTCACCAGTGACGTCTCTAGGTGAAGTCCTTCATCTTTGTCTTTCATCTAGCACAGACTGCCATCACTTCTTCCAGCCAGGGTTCGTCTGTGCAGGAAATAACACAGTTATCTCGAGCTCCGCTTGCAGAATACATTATTTAATTTTTCCCAACTTCTACATTACACCACATGAAGAAAAAGGGGCGACATAGTGCCACTCTACACAGTAACAGGATCGCCCCCCCCATTTAAAACAGAATACTCAAAAAATAAAATAAATACATCACTGCAGTAATATCCCTTAATTAGCCACTATGGTAATAATATTCCCCATCCTGGCCCCCGTGTGTCTCATTCCTGGCTTCAGTTTTATGTTCTCCCATCTTGCCCTCATGAATATCCATTCTGCCCCATATGATCTCCCCATCCCGACCCATCTGTCTCCATCATATCCATCCAGCCCCATGATCCAATCCTGCCCCAATGTCTTTCATTCTGCCCCGTGTCTCCAATCATGCCGCCGAATCTCCATTCTTGCCCCACCTGTCTCCAGTCCTGCCCCCAGTGCTTCAGCATTCTGCCTCAGTGTGTCCAGCATTCTGCCCCCAGTGTCTCCAGCATTCTGCCTCCAGTGTGTCCAGTCCTGCCCCCAGTGTGTCCAGCATTCTGCCTCAGTGTGTCCAGAATTCTGCCCCCAGTGCTCCAGTATTCCACCCCATCTGTCTCCAGCATTCAGCGTCCAGTGTGTCCAACATTCTGCCCCCAGTGTGTCCAGCATTCTGCCCCCAGTGTGTTCAGCATTCTGCCCCAGTGTATCCAGCATTCTACTCCCAGTGTCTCCAGCATTCTGCCCCCAGTGTCTCCAGCATTCTGCCCCCAGTGTCTCCAGTCCTGCCCCCAGTGCTCCAGCATTCTGCCTCAGCGTGTCCAGCATTCTGCCCCCAGTGTCTCCAGCATTCTGCCCCCAGTGTCACCAGTCCTGCCCCCAGAGCTCCAGCATTCTGCCCCCAGTGTGTCCAGCATTCTACCCCCAGTGTCTCCAGCATTCTGCCCCAGTGTCTCCAGCATTCTGCCCCCAGTGTCTCCAGCATTCTGCCCCCAGTGCTCCAGCATTCTGCCTCAGTCTGTCCAGCATTCTGCCCCCAGTGTCTCCAGCATTCTGCCCCCAGTGTCTCCAACATTCTGCCACCCGTGTCCAGCAGTCTACCCCCAGTGCTCCAGCATTCTACCCACAGTGCTCCAGCATTCTGCCCCAGTGTGTCCAGCATTCTGCCCCCAATGCTCCAGCATTCTGTCCCAGTGTGTCCAGCATTCTGCCCCCAGTGTCTCCAGCATTCTGCCCTCAGTGTCTCCAGAATTCTGCCCCCAGTGCTTCAGCATTCTGCCTCAGTGTCTCCAGTCCTGCCCCAGTGCTCCAGCATTCTGCCTCAGTGTGTCCAGAATTCTTCCCCCAGTGTGTCCAGCATTCTGCCCCCAGTGTCTCCAGCATTCTGCCCCCAGTGTCTCCAGTCCTGCCCCCAGTGTCTCCAGTCCTGCCCGCAGTGTCTTCAGTCCTGCTCCCAGTGTCTCCAGTCCTGCCCCCAGTATGTCCAGCATTCAGCCTCAGTGTGTCCAGCATTCTGCGCCCAGTGTCTCCAGCCCTGCCCCCAGTGCTCCAGCATTTTGCCTCACTGTGTCCAGAATTCTGCCCCCAGTGTCTCCAGTCCTGCCCCCAGTGCTCCAGCATTCTGACTCAGTGTGTCCAGAATTCTGCCCCCAGTGTCTCCAGCATTCTGCCTCCAGTGTGTCCAGTCCTGCCCCCAGTGTGTCCAGCATTCTGCCTCAGTGTGTCCAGAATTCTGCCCCCAGTGCTCCAGTATTCCGCCCCATCTGTCTTGAGCATTCAGCCCCCAGTGTGTCCAACATTCTGCCCCCAGTGTGTCCAGCATTCTGCCCCCAGTGTGTTCAGCATTCTGCCCCCAGTGTCTCCAGCATTCTACTCCCAGTGTCTCCAGCATTCTGCCCCCAGTGTCTCCAGCATTCTGCCCCCAGTGTCTCCAGCATTCTGCCCCCCCCCCCAGTGCTCCAGCATTCTGCCTCAGCGTGTCCAGCATTCTGCCCCCAGTGTCTCCAGCATTCTGCCCCCAGTGTCACCAGTCCTGCCCCCAGTGCTCCAGCATTCTGCCCCCAGTGTGTCCAGCATTCTACCCCCAGTGTCTCCAGCATTCTGCCCCAGTGTCTCCAGCATTCTGCCCCCAATGTCTCCAGCATTCTGCCCCCAGTGTCTCCAGCATTCTGCCCCCAGTGTCTCCAGCATTCTGCCCCCAGTGTCCAGCATTCTACCCCCAGTGCTCCAGCATTCTACCCACAGTGTCTCCAGCATTCTGCCCCCAGTGCTTCAGCATTCTGCCCCAGTGCTCCAGCATTCTGCCTCAGTGTGTCCAGAATTCTGCCCCCAGTGTCTCCAGCTTTCTGCCCCAGTGTCTCCAGTCCTGCCCCCAGTGTCTCCAGTCCTGCCCCCAGTGTCTCCAGTCCTGCTCCCAGTGTCTCCAGCATTCTACCCCCAGTGCTCCAGCATTCTACCCCCAGTGTGTCCAGCATTCTGCCCCCAATGCTCCAGCATTCTGCCCTAGTGTGTCCAGCATTCTACCCCCAGTGCTCCAGCATTCTACCCCAGTGCTCCAGCATTCTGCACCAGTGTGTCCAGCATTCTGCCCCCAGTGCTCCAGCATTCTGCCCCCAGTGTGTCCAGCATTCTACCCCCAATGCTCCAGCATTCTACCCCCAGTGCTCCAGCATTCTGCCCCAGTGTGTCCAGCATTCTGCCCCCAGTGCTCCAGCATTCTACCCCCAGTGTGTCCAGCATTCTGCCCCCAGTGCTCCAGCATTCCACCCCCAGTGTGTCCAGCATTCTACCCCCAGTGCTCCCGTATTCTGCCCCAGTGTGTCCAGCATTCTGTCCCCAGTGTGTCCAGCATTCTGCCTCCAGTGCTCCAGCATTCTGCCTCAGTGTGTCCAGCATTCTGCCCCCAGTGTCTCCAGCATTCTGCCCCCAGTGCTCCAGCATTCTGCCCCAGTATGTCCAGCATTCTACCCCCAGTGCTCCAGCATTCTGCCGCAGTGTGTCAAGCATTCTACCCCCAGTGCTCCAGCATTCTGCCCCAGTGTGTCCAGCATTCTGACCCCAGTGCTCCAGCATTCTGCCCCAGTGTGTCCAGCATTCTGCCCCCAGTGTCTCCAGCATTCTGCCCCCAGTGCTCCAGCATTCTGCCCCCAGTGTCTCCAGTCCTGCCCCCAGTGTCTCCAGTCCTGCCCCCAGTGTCTCCAGTCCTGCTCCCAGTGTCTCCAGCATTCTACCCCCAGTGCTCCAGCATTTTACCCCCAGTGTGTCCAGCATTCTGCCCCCAATGACCCAGCATTCTGCCCTAGTGTGTCCAGCATTCTATCCTCAGTGCTACAGCATTCTGCCCCAGTGTGTCCAGCATTCTGCCCCCAGTGTGTCCAGCATTCTACCCCCAATGCTCCAGTATTCTACCCCCAGTGCTCCAGCATTCTTCCCAGTGTATCCAGCATTCTGCCCCCAGTGCTCCAGCATTCTGTCCCCAGTGTGTCCAGCATTCTGCCCCCCAGTGCTCCAGCATTCCACCCCCAGTGTGTCCAGCATTCTACCCCAGTGCTCCAGCATTCTACACCAGTGTGTCCGGCATTCTGTCCTCAGTGCCCCAGTGTGTCCAGCATTCTGCCCCCAGTGCTCCAGCATTCTGCCTCACTGTGTCCAGCATTCTGCCCCCAGTGTCTCCAGCATTCTGCCCCAAGTGCTCCAGCATTCTGCCCCAGTATGTCCAACATTCTACCCCCAGTGCTCCAGCATTCTACACCAGTGTGTCCGGCATTCTGTCCCCAGTGCCCCAGTGTGTCCAGCATTCTGCCCCCAGTGCTCCAGCATTCTGCCCCAGTGTGTCCAGCATTCTGCCCCCAGTGCTCCAGCATTCTGCCTCACTGTGTCCAGCATTCTGCCCCCAGTGTCTCCAGCATTCTGCCCCAAGTGCTCCAGCATTCTGCCCCAGTATGTCCAACATTCTACCCCCAGTGCTCCAGCATTCTGCCCCCAGTGCTCCAGCATTCTGCCCCAGTGTGTCCAGCATTCTGCCCCCAGTGTCTCCAGCATTCTGCCCCCAGTGCTCCAGCATTCTGCCCAAATTTGTCCAGCATTCTACCCCCAGTGCTCCAGCATTCTGCCCCAGTGTTTCCAGCATTCTGCCCCCAGTGCTCCAGCATTCTGCCCCAGTGTGTCCAGCATTCTGTCCCAGTGTGTCCAGCATTCTGCCCCAGTATGTCCAACATTCTACCCCCAGTGCTCCAGCATTCTACACCAGTGTGTCCGGCATTCTGTCCCCAGTGCCCCAGTGTGTCCAGCATTCTGCCCCCAGTGCTCCAGCATTCTGCCCCAGTGTGTCCAGCATTCTGCCCCCAGTGCTCCAGCATTCTGCCCCAGTGTATCCAGCATTCTGCCCCAGTATGTCCAACATTCTACCCCCAGTGCTCCAGCATTCTACACCAGTGTGTCCGGCATTCTGTCCCCAGTGCCCCAGTGTGTCCAGCATTCTGCCCCCAGTGCTCCAGCATTCTGCCTCACTGTGTCCAGCATTCTGCCCCCAGTGTCTCCAGCATTCTGCCCCAAGTGCTCCAGCATTCTGCCCCAGTATGTCCAATATTCTACCCCCAGTGCTCCAGCATTCTGCCCCCAGTGCTCCAGCATTCTGCCCCAGTGTGTCCAGCATTCTGCCCCCAGTGTCTCCAGCATTCTGCCCCCAGTGCTCCAGCATTCTGCCCCAGTTTGTCCAGCATTCTACCCCCAGTGCTCCAGCATTCTGCCCCAGTGTGTCCAGCATTCTGCCCCCAGTGCTCCAGCATTCTGCCCCCAGTGCTCCAGCATTCTGCCCCAGTGTCCAGCATTCTGCCCCCAATGCTCCAGCATTCTGCCCCAGTGTGTCCAGCATTCTACCCCCAGTGCTCCAGCATTCTGCCCCAGTGTGTCCAGCATTCTGCCCCAGTGTGTCCAGCATTCTGCCCCCAGTGCTCCAGCATTCTGCCTCCAGTGCTCCAGCATTCTACCCCCAGTGTGTCCAGCATTCTGCCCCGGGCCCCCCGGATCGCCGCTCTCAATAATAATAAAAAAAAGTTCTTCTTACCTGGCCGCGCTCCTGCGGCAAAGGCGAAGCTCCCCTCCACTCAGCTGAAGCGCGCACTTGCCGTCAACTGACACTGATGTCAGACACCGGCAACGTGCGCACTGCAGCTGACGTCAGCTGCCAGCCTCCGACTGGCTGGCGGCTGTTAACTATTGACGTGCGGGCCCGTGCATGGGCCCACACGTCAATAGTGTTGCCGCAGCGCCGCTAAGTGCCCGGTTTAGCCTGCCGGTAGGGGCCCGGTGAGCAGATGAGATGGGGCCCCACCGGGCCCCATAGTAATGGCCTGATGGCGGCCCTGGATGTAGCACATAGTGACTCAAGGCAGAATACATAACTTTACATTTTTATAAAAATACATTGAAATTTCAATTTCTAAAGGTGCCTTTCCTGATTCTTTGGCTTCTTGGGGGATTTGCATAATGACTTCAGTGATCACTATGCTTTTACTACACTCAAGTGATGAAGAAATAACAAACTGTAAGTAATTTTTACCAGAAAATGTAATCAAATATTACATAATATGGCACAAATGTAATTGCACGTTATTGTTTGTTCCATCACAATGACAAGAAGATTTCAACAAATATGTACAAAAACTGCTAATGGGAGGTAAAACATCTATAAATTATAATGCTCTGGTTTTACCTGCATTTTTATTCTATATTTCTGTTCCAATGTAAGAACAGAAAAATAAGATTCATTAGAAAAACGGATCTGTTGCAAAACAGATCCATACTAAGGCAGAATGGATTCCATCTAGTTCCATCTTTGCATCCACACAGAACAAAAAGTTCCACAGACTGTTCTTTTGTTCCATTCATTATAGTCAATATTCTGCTTCAGTTTTTTAATGGTTTTGTTTTCCACATAAAATAGAACTCTAAGCACAGGTGTGAACAGTGCCAAAGAGTCCTTTTATACCGGCAGATAAATTGCCTATAGCATACACCAATCACCAGTCAGGAAAGTCAGGAATCATTTCTGTCCTTCGGTGTACAGGTCCTTCTCAAAATATTAGCATATAGTGTTAAATTTCATTATTTACCATAATGTAATGATTACAATTAAACTTTCATATACTATAGATTCATTATCCACCAACTGAAATTTGTCAGGTCTTTTATTGTTTTAATACTGATGATTTTGGCATACAACTCCTGATAACCCAAAAAACCTGTCTCAATAAATTAGCATATTTCACCCGACCAATCAAATAAAAGTGTTTTTTAATACCAAACAAAAAAACCATCAAATAATAATGTTCAGTTATGCACTCAATACTTGGTCGGGAATCCTTTGGCAGAAATGACTGCTTCAATGCGGCGTGGCATGGAGGCAATCAGCCTGTGACACTGCTGAGATGTTATGGAGGCCCAGGATGCTTCAATAGCGGCCTTAAGCTCATCCAGAGTGTTGGGTCTTGCGTCTCTCAACTTTCTCTTCACAATATCCCACAGATTCTCTATGGGGTTCAGGTCAGGAGAGTTGGCAGGCCAATTGAGCACAGTAATACCATGGTCAGTAAACCATTTACCAGTGGTTTTGGCACTGTGAGCAGGTGCCAGGTCGTGCTGAAAAATGAAATCTTCATCTCCATAAAGCATTTCAGCAGATGGAAGCATGAAGTGCTCCAAAATCTCCTGATAGCTAGCTGCATTGACCCTGCCCTTGATGAAACACAGTGGACCAACACCAGCAGCTGACATGGCACCCCACACCATCACTGACTGTGGGTACTTGACACTGGACTTCAGGCATTTTGGCATTTCCTTCTCCCCAGTCTTCCTCCAGACTCTGGCACCTTGATTTCCGAATGACATGCAAAATTTGCTTTCATCAGAAAAAAGTACTTGGGACCACTTAGCAACAGTCCAGTGCTGCTTCTCTGTAGCCCAGGTCAGGCGCTTCTGCCGCTGTTTATGGTTCAAAAGTGGCTTTACCTGGGGAATGCGGCACCTGTAGCCCATTTCCTGCACACGCCTGTGCACGGTGGCTCTGGATGTTTCCACACCAGACTCAGTCCACTGCTTCCTCAGGTTCCGGTCACCTCTTCTCGTTGTACAGCGTTTTCTGCCACATTGTTTCCTTCCAACAGACTTACCATTGAGGTGCCTTGATACAGCACTCTGGGAACAGCCTATTTGTTGAGAAATTTCTTTCTGGGTCTTACCCTCTTGCTTGAGGGTGTCAATGATGGCCTTCTTGACATCTGTCAGGTCGCTAGTCTTACCCATGATGGGGGTTTTGAGTAATGAACCAGGCAGGGAGTTTTTAAAAGCCTCAGGTATCTTTTGCATGTGTTTAGAGTTAATTAGTTGATTCAGAAGATTAGGGTAATAGGTCGTTTAGAGAACCTTTTCTTGATATGCTAATTTATTGAGACAGGTTTTTTGGGTTATCAGGAGTTGTATGCCAAAATCATCAGTATTAAAACAATAAAAGACCTGACAAATTTCAGTTGGTGGATAATGAATCTATAGTATATGAAAGTTTAATTGTAATCATTACATTATGGTAAATAATGAAATTTAACACTATATGCTAATTTTTTGAGAAGGACCTGTATATGCACACCATGTTGTCTTTAGGTGGATTCCACATGGAAGCCAAATGAAAAACAACAGAACGAATATTTGCATGTAGCTGAAAAGTGAGCCCCTGGAGTCAATGTCACGGGTTGGCCCTGGCCACCCCAGTCTGACAGTGAAATGTAACGTGGCGCAGGGCAGTAGCTGTGAGCTGGGTACTCATCAGTCATGCCCCAACATGATGCATGAAAATAAAGGTCCTGGCTGTGTGTGTGTGCTCTTATTACCTCTGCAAACTGTATAGAGCAGGCGAGGACCAGATGTTAGAGAACGACTTGAGGGAGAGCAAAATAAACTTATTTTTTACTGAACATGAAGTTGATAAAAACTATGTACATCAGATAATAGGCACATTTCTTCACAAAGGTTTTTCTTTCATTAAGCATACGTGGGCACTTCTTGGTTACATGTAATGACATTTCATTTCTCTTTCACTTCACACTCTTGCATCTCATGACAAACCAGTAAAGATTATGGGAAGCTTCATCTTCCCCTGTGAGGGATGAACTTGTTGAGGTATAATGCTAATGCTGCTCACAGCTACTCTCAGTTCCCAACTTACTAATGAGGACCCCGCTGCTTGAGGTATGTAAGTACAAATTCTTACTACTCTGTAGAATTTAAATCCCAGTATGGTGACCATTGCTTCCTTCTCCAGTTGAGCCTTAGTTCTTCTGATACAATTCCTTCTCTGCTTTCAATATCCTTCTTCTTCCCCTGGAGTTAAGTGGAGGTGCTTCCCACTTTCCCTCTTAAAGATATGTGTTGTGATATAATGCATTGCACTGTATTAAATGTGATTTTGTCTGTTTAGTAATTTGCACACACATAGTTGGGAAATAGTTAACAGTTGGGACTAGCCCAGAATGGTAGGAGCTATGTATGAAGACAGAAGACAACTTTCTGATAGTGAGTGAGATAGAGTACAGTATCGAGCAGCCTCAGACCTAAGGTCTGATAGTTGACAGATCCGCATGTTAATGGGTATTCGTGCAGCAATAAGGAAACTAAAGACGCAGATTGTAAGATTCTGAGGAGAGAAAAGAAGCAAAGGGAAGTCGAATTGCAGACAGGAGGCCTAAAAGAAGTGAAAGAAAAGAAAGATGACTGAGGCCTGGAACAGGAAGTCCATCAGGATGGTATGGAGTTTTCACTGAGAGGTAACGGAAGGCAAAAGTAAAGGGAAGCAAGAGGAAGAGAATACACATAGCATTGTAGCTACTAAATGTCTATAGTAAAGGAAGTCAAGTAGTCGCTATAAAGTATTGGGACGCTTCTTCCTATGGAGAAAGATACGTAAAAACATCTAGGAAGTTTTGTACCAGCCACATGATGTACATAGTTCTTACTACGTTAATATTCAGTAAAAAGAATTATATTTTTGGACTGTGGTCTTCCTCAGTTAAATTCTTAACACCTGGTCCTGGCCCTGGCCAGCCGAATAAAGTGGCACCATGCGGTCTGCAGAGGCATATTGCCAAAGTGACACAAGTCCACACACGCAGCCAGGACCCCCATTTTCATGTAGCATGCCAGGGAAGTGGAAGACAAGTACCTCGTCCACAGCTGTTGCCCCACTGCACGTTACATTAGGACATATTATCTCATATACTGTGATCCTCCCTCTGCATATAACACACTGAAACATGTCAATCTGCCAACTGTTAGATGTTAGGTCTTTCTCCACTGAACACTAGGCTCTAACTAATTCACTATCAGGAAGTCATATTCTGTCTTCCCATGTAGTCCTTTTGATTCTGGGCTAGTCCCAACTATTAACTCTATCTGTACCCAGCTAAATGCATTCAAATTACTAAACAGACAAAATCACATTTAAAACATTTCAGTGCATTATGTAACAACATTATATCTTCAAGGGGGGTGTGGGCAGCACCTCCACTTCTTTACATTTCCCCCTTCTTTAATGATGGCCGTCCTTGTAGAGAAAGGTCCAACAGGTGCAACAACAAAAAAAACTGTTCAGCCAAAGGTTACTATATACTGGGGGGCTGTCTTCGGCCATCTAGAACACGTACAATCCAATTCAATTAATAAACAGGAAGCTTAGTCAGGCATAGGTTATGCAGTCCTCTCCTTTTTCTTCTTCAGAGTCCCAGATTATTGGACCATAGATCCGCTGGTTTTCTGCTACTTTGGAGCCTTGAACTACTCCAGGCATAAGTGGGCTGCAATGAGTACAAAATGAACTCTCCCAGCTTCCGGCTCACTTTTGATTTTGCTCAGGAATCTCTTTTTGGTCCTTTCTCCTCCTCTTCTACTGGAGGCATAGGGTATAGTCTTTGTTCCCTTTCTGGGTTCCAATGTCCCAGAGGGTCGTCCACAAGACATCTGGGCTCAGCTGTGTATGAAGCCCTTGATAAGCTACAGCCCAATACGTTACTTGAACTGCAACAGACCCCTGCAGAGTTTTGGACAGCTTCTGGCTTCCCCTTTGCATCACAAATTTTTTCTCTAACCATATAGATCCCATTTCAAAGAGCCCAAGTCCTCACAACTATCTGTATGTCCTGGTCTCTACTTTGTCGTTATTTCATGCCCTTCTTTCATGGGTGCTAGCTCTCTCCAGCTTCTTCTCTGATTTCCAATCTTTGGGTATGTGTCCACGTTCAGGATTGCTTCAGGATTTGGTCAGGTTTTTATGCAGGTAAAATCCTGACCAAATCTGCACCTGAGGTCACTGGCAGGTCACCTGCGTTGTCCTTGAGTTTTTTCTGCAATGTAAGGACATGCTGCATTCTTAAAAGACGCGCCGCATGTGAGTTTTCTCGGGTGTGCCGCATGCGTCTTTCACTGCATAGTGGAGACAGGATTTCATGAAATCCCCTCCACTATGCTGTAACATCTGGACGCTGCGTTTTTTATGCATGCTGCTCAACGCTGCGTCAAAAACTCAGCGTTTCCTGAACGTGGACACATACCCTTCCGGTTCAGCCGCTGCGCACTACCAAGTCATCCCAACAGAGTATCACGAGTGAAATCTAGATAGCTTCAAGACTGTCACCCGTTAGCAAGGAAAGATATCACATACCTACAACGTAAGTATTCCTTTAACATATGCCTGTTGACATACACCTCGTCACTGGTCCCATGCCCACGGATTAATCTATTCCCCCTCCTTCAATCAAAGCGGATTACCTCTCTATGAGAACACTGCTCCTTAAAGAATTTCGCCAGGGGACCGGCCAACCAAGCGAGCTCGAGTTTCAGATCTCCACCTTTCAGCAGGCGTCAGGTCCACTTCGTAAAGCTCGTCAAGGATCTGGTAAATACTTTTCTGTTCCCTTTCGGCCATCAGAAGAAATCGCAGTCCGTGACGCCTTGCAGCCACCGCTCCCAGCACGTCTGCTGAAACAGGGTTCTTCTTTCTGTGCTGTGCTATCGGCTGCCATGTTAGAGTCTGCACTCAGTGCCATCTTGATATGCACTTGCTCTGCAATATTCCATGTTTCTTGATTCTTCCCTGCTACTCTATATTCTTTTTTTTTAGCAAGACTCGATCCTGTCGACTACGCCAAGAGTAAAATTGTGTGGGGCGGCATCCGTGGGCAAGGTATTCATCTTCCACTACCTGGCACACTAAATAAAAATGGCAGTCCTGGTTATGTGTGCTCTTGTTGCCTGGGCAATTTGCCTCTGCAGACTACATAGTGCCGCTATATCGGGCAGGCCAACACCAGATGTTAGAGAACGAATTGTGGGAGACCAAAGTGCAAAAATAAAATTCTTTTTACTGAACATGAAGTTGATAAAAACTATGTATATCAGATAATGGGCACATTTGTTCACAAAGGTTTCTCTTGCATTTAGCAGACATGCTCACTTCAGGGTTACATGTAATGAGTCTGACTTTTTATTTCTCTTGCACGTCACACTCTTGTATGTCATGACAAACCAGAAAACGATTATGGGAGACTATATGTCCTCTGTGGGGTATGCACAGGTTGAGGCATAGCATTATGGTTGCGCACAGCTACTCTCAATTCCCAACTGACTAATGAGGACCCCACTGCTTGTGGTAAGTCGTTACAACTCCACAGTAGATCCTTGAAAGTCCACTGCTCTCCGTAGGAGAATTTAAGTTCCAATATGGTGACCATTGCTTTCATCCAATACACACAACTGAGTTCTCTTAGGCTACTTTCACACACAGCATATTTGCTGCGTATTTTTACGCGCGCGTATTTTGCTGCTGCTTTACCTGCGTTTTTTTACGCAGGCAAAAAACGCAGCTGCTTTCACACACAGCGTTTTTTGCTGCGTTTTTTGCAGCTGCGTTTTTTTCAGCATTGTGTACTGAAAATAAAGTTTGTTTGAAAAAAAAAAAAAGGGAAAAAAAAAAAAGTCATTGAGGTCATTTCCTGTCTTTATGACTCAGAATACAATACACACTGGAGTTAACATCATGTCGATTCTGCCAGCTGCAATGGCCTTGAGCCAAAGACGCCTCAGCAAGCGGAACAGACATCAGCTGGGGTTTACTAACCCCACTGTCACTAACCCCAGGTTACTAGGGCAGGCGTCAGTCAGACGCCCCCCCTCGTAACCCTGTACGGTAAGGGTATGTTCACACGATCCTGATTTCAATCCTTTTTTTTCAGGACAAAAACCGCAGCTCTTGGCAGAAAACGCAGGTGCGTTTTTGGTGCGTTTTTGATGCGGTTTTTAGTGCGGTTTTTTATGCAGTTTTCTCTGCAGATTGTCTGTGTTTGACACAAATAAAGCTTTAACTGCAGTGGGGGAAAAAAAAAAGAAATGATGTCATTTCCTTGTCCAACCCTTTTCTTCTTCCATCCTTCATTTTGGGACTAAACACCAAAATGAGTGGACGTGTTTTGAATGACAGCGCTCCGCAGAGTGCTGAGCGTAGGCCAGATCACAGCCCGCGGATCCAGCTCTATCCAGCTATTTAAGTCTACGTTCACATTTGCGGTCTGCGCCGCAGCGTCGGGCGCCGCATGCGTCATGCGCCCCTATATTTAACATGGGGGCGCATGGACATGCGTCGCACTTGCGTTTTGCGCCGCATGCGTCACTGCAGCGCACGCATCCGGCCGCAGAGGACGCAGCAAGTTGCATTTTTGCTGCGTCCAAAATCAATCAAAAAAAGGACGCATGCGGCGCACAACGCAAATGTGAACATAGCCTAAGTGCCACGTATTTAAGTGCCACGTATTTAAGTGCCACGTATTTAAGTGCCACGTATTTAAGTGCCACGTATTTAAGTGCCACGTATTTCAGTGCCATGTATTTCAGTGCCACGTATTTCAGTGCCACGTATTTCAGTGCCACGTGCCACGTATTTCAGTGCCACGTATTTCAGTGCCACGTGCCACGTATTTAAGTGTCACGTGCCACGTATTTCAGTGCCACGTATTTCAGTGCCACGTATTTCAGTGCCACGTATTTCAGTGCCACGTATTTCAGTGCCACGTATTTCAGTGCCACGTATTTCAGTGCCACGTGCCACGTATTTCAGTGCCACGTGCCACGTATTTCAGTGCCACGTGCCACGTATTTAAGTGCCACGTGCCACGTATTTAAGTGCCACGTGCCACGTGCCACGTATTTCAGTGCCACGTATTTCAGTGCCACGTATTTCAGTGCCACGTATTTCAGTGCCACGTGCCACGTATTTCAGTGCCACGTGCCACGTATTTAAGTGCCACGTGCCACGTATTTAAGTGCCACGTGCCACGTATTTAAGTGCCACGTATCACGTATTTCAGTGCCACGTATTTCAGTGCCACGTATCAAAGTGCCACGTGCCACGTATCAAAGTGCCACGTGCCACATATTTCAGTGCCACGTATCAAAGTGCCACGTGCCACGTATCAAAGTGCCACGTATCAAAGTGCCACGTATCAAAGTGCCACGTGCCACATATTTCAGTGCCACATATTTCAGTGCCACGTGCCACGTATCAAAGTGCCACGTATCAAAGTGACTGAGCGCCGGCCCTAAACTGAAAGTGAAAGCAGAGCGGTGACGTCACCGCTGTGCTGTTAAGGCCGGCGCTCAGTCAGTGTCAGGAAGCAGAGGCTGGGGGACGCGCAGGTGAGTATGTACTGTTTGTTTTTTTTACTTTTACGCTGGTAACCAGGGTAAACATCGGGTTACTAAGCGCGGCCCTGCGCTTAGCAACCCGATGTTTACCCTGGTTACCCGGGGGCCTCGGCATCGTTGGTCGCTGGAGAGCGGTCTGTGTGACAGCTCTCCAGCGATCAAACAGCGACGCTGCAGTGATCGGCATCGTTGTCTCTATCGCTGCAGCGTCGCTACACACGCTACACACACACACACACACACGCTACACACGCTACACACACACACACACACACACACACACACACACACTCCATGCTGCTTCACTGGGGGGCGGGGCTTCCCTCTTCCTGTCCGACGTCACGTCCGGTCCTGGGTGTCAACCCCTCCGTACAAAGACGCCGACACCCAGGACAAAGGCGCTGTGTGTGCACGTTAATATGGGGCCCTAGGGGGATACGCAGACACGCCGCTGCGTAAAGAATTGACATGTCAATTCTTTTTACGCCGGCGTGTTTGCAGACAAAAGCGCCGCGTTTTTTTGCGGTGTGTCTGAACGGCAAAGTGAATTTCTCATTCACTTTGCCGGCAGACGAAAATGACATTGCGCATTTTTGAAAAGCGCCCGCAAAATAGCGCTCAAAAATGCGCTATGTCTGAAAGTAGCCTTACACTGTTGATAACTGTTTACTAACGTCCTTCTGATAAAATTTCTTCTCTCTGCTTTCAATCCCCTTTAAAGTGATCCTGTCAGCAGGATGGTGCTCAGTAAACTACAGAGAGTGTCAGTGATCTGCCCGCTATTTTACATACTGCAACTGCATAGAATATATATGTAAAAAAAAAAAAAAAACATTCATCGCGTATCTCAAGAATTAGAAAGTTTTAGGCATCAATCACGGCAACCGTGTGTAAACTTCACCTAGTCCTCTTGAACTTCTTATGGGATCTCTTTTAGTCGGTGCAATTACATAGAGTAAATTCATGAAATAAAAAAAGATGCAAGGAATTGGAGAGTCCTTTGTTTTTTAATTTTTTCTATGACACGTGCTTTCCTTCAGTGTTTTAGTTGATATTCGCTACTGTATTACTATCTCCATGACTGCTCTCTCGGACTTTCTCATGTGCTCTATACCCCACTATTCCTGATCACCATTACCAGAACCGTGCCTCATCAAATCCAAAAAGTACCACATACCTGGGCCAGCCCTGTCTGATTTCCATTATTATAGCTTTGGTTTGGTCAATTATGGTCATGTTTTCCCCAGATACCTTATTCCTGGCTCTGTTAATTGGTCTGTTACCTGAGGTCTTTGGATTGACCAAATATGTTTACACCTATTTTCTGATCTCTGCATGCCTAATATTCTTGACCCTTGTTACTGACTGCACTACTGTCTCCCCAACGAATACCATGCAAATTTTTGTGACTATTAGTTTTGTCAGTCTATTGCAACAATACCTCCAATTATTTTCAATGATCTGATTCTATTCTTACTAGATATTTTCCAGTGACTTAATCACCATGTAATCTACAAGTAGCTTAAGTTCTGAAGCCAACTCACCGTATACAGGTCCTTCTCAAAAAATTAGCATATAGTGTTAAATTTCATTATTTACCATAATGTAATGATTACAATTAAACTTTCATATATTATAGATTCATTATCCACCAACTGAAATTTGTCAGGTCTTTTATTGTTTTAATACTGATGATTTTGGCCTACAACTCCTGATAACCCAAAAAACCTGTCTCAATAAATTAGCATATCAAGAAAAGGTTCTCTAAACGACCTATTACCCTAATCTTCTGAATCAACTAATTAACTCTAAACACATGCAAAAGATACCTGAGGCTTTTAAAAACTCCCTGCCTGGTTCATTACTCAAAACCCCCATCATGGGTAAGACTAGCGACCTGACAGATGTCAAGAAGGCCATCATTGACACCCTCAAGCAAGAGGGTAAGACCCAGAAAGAAATTTCTCAACAAATAGGCTGTTCCCAGAGTGCTGTATCAAGGCACCTCAATGGTAAGTCTGTTGGAAGGAAACAATGTGGCAGAAAACGCTGTACAACGAGAAGAGGTGACCGGACCCTGAGGAAGATTGTGGAGAAGGACCGATTCCAGACCTTGGGGAACCTGAGGAAGCAGTGGACTGAGTCTGGTGTGGAAACATCCAGAGCCACCGTGCACAGGCGTGTGCAGGAAATGGGCTACAGGTGCCGCATTCCCCAGGTAAAGCCACTTTTGAACCATAAACAGCGGCAGAAGCGCCTGACCTGGGCTACAGAGAAGCAGCACTGGACTGTTGCTAAGTGGTCCCAAGTACTTTTTTCTGATGAAAGCAAATTTTGCATGTCATTCGGAAATCAAGGTGCCAGAGTCTGGAGGAAGACTGGGGAGAAGGAAATGCCAAAATGCCTGAAGTCCAGTGTCAAGTACCCACAGTCAGTGATGGTGTGGGGTGCCATGTCAGCTGCTGGTGTTGGTCCACTGTGTTTCATCAAGGGCAGGGTCAATGCTTTATGGAGATGAAGATTTCATTTTTCAGCACGACCTGGCACCTGCTCACAGTGCCAAAACCACTGGTAAATGGTTTACTGACCATGGTATTACTGTGCTCAATTGGCCTGCCAACTCTCCTGACCTGAACCCCATAGAGAATCTGTGGGATATTGTGAAGAGAAAGTTGAGAGACGCAAGACCCAACACTCTGGATGAGCTTAAGGCCGCTATTGAAGCATCCTGGGCCTCCATAACATCTCAGCAGTGTCACAGGCTGATTGCCTCCATGCCACGCCGCATTGAAGCAGTCATTTCTGCCAAAGGATTCCCGACCAAGTATTGCGTGCATAACTGAACATTATTATTTGATGTTTTTTTTGTTTGTTATTAAAAAACACTTTTATTTGATTGGATGGGTGAAATATGCTAATTTATTGAGACAGGTTTTTTGGGTTATCAGGAGTTGTATGCCAAAATCATCAGTATTAAAACAATAAAAGACCTGACAAATTTCAGTTGGTGGATAATGAATCTATAATATATGAAAGTTTAATTGTAATCATTACATTATGGTAAATAATGAAATTTAACACTATATGCTAATTTTTTGAGAAGGACCTGTATACTTGAGTATAAGCTGACCCGAGTATAAGCCGACCCCCCTAATTTTGCAACAAAAAACTGGAAAAACTTAATGACTTGAGTATAAGCCTAGGGTGGAAAATGCAGCAGCTACTGGTAAATGTCAAAAATAAAAATAGATACCAATAAAAGTAAAATTAATTGATACATCAATTCAGTAGGTTAAGTGTTTTTGAACATCCATATTGAATCAGGAGCCCCATATAATGCTCCATATACAAATATGCCCCATATAATGCTCCATGCAGTTCTTTATGGCCCCATAGATGCCCAATATAATGCTCCATGCAGATCTTTATGGCCCCATATAATGCTCCATGCAGTTCTTTATGGCTCCGTAGAAGCCCCATATAATGCTCCATGCAGTTCATTATGGCCCCATAGATGCCCCATATAATGCTCCATGCAGTTCCTTATGGCCCCATAGATGCCCCATATAATGCGCCATGCAGTTCTTTATGGCTCCATAGACGCTCCATATAACATTGTGCCACATGTAATGCTGCTGCTGCACTAATTAAAAAAATGACATACTCACCTCTCGTCGCTGCTCTTCAGCGTCCCGTCTCTCCGCACTGACTGTTCAGGCAGAGGACGGCGCGCACACTAATACGTCATCGCGCCCTCCGACCTGAACAGTCAGTGCAGAGGACGCAGAAGACGGAGCGTCGGTGGAACGAGGGACAGGTGAATATGAAATACTCACCTGCTCCCGGCGTGGTCCCTGCATGTGCCACGGTCTCCGGGCGCGGCAGCTTCTTCCTGTAGTGAGCGGTCACATGGTACCGCTTATTACAGTAATGAATATGTGGCTCTACCCCTATGGTAGTGGAGTCCATATTCATTACTTTAATGAGCGGTACCAGTGACTGCTGAACAGGGGAAGAAGCTGCTGGTCCCGAAGACCATGGGACATGCAGGGACCACGTCAGGATCATCGGGAGCAGGTGAGTATTTGACAGTCGTCGCTCCCCCTCACCCGCCGACCATGACTCGAGTATAAGCCGAGAGGGGCACTTTCAGCCCATTTTTGGGGGGCTGAAAATCTCGGCTTATACTCGAGTATATATGGTAATTTCCTGACCCTAAATAGCAATTGTGAGAATGGTGGTGGCCTAGATAAAATAGTATTACCATAATCCACCATATGCCACTTTGATATTGGTTTCTTATGTTTCAAAGGACTTTACCTATGTAACATTCCAACCTAGGTACCCCAACAACTATTTTTCTGCCTGCAACATTTGCTAGTCTATAGTATATTCTACAGTTCATAAAAACTCTCTAGTTTCTTGAGTGCACTGCTTTTAGAGCATAGAGCATGTATATATCCAGATTCAGTATGTTGATATTATGCTTTGTGGACCAGTAGGTCTATGGGACGAGCAGAACTCCGAAACCAATGCTCATAAGTGGATTGACTGAAGCCACCTTGTATTGTTCTCAATATTTCCCTAAAAGCTATGAAGGCTTTTCATCTAGCATATGATATATGTACTAAGTAGTGATTTGTCATTCTCTTTGATACTAAAGGTTTTCTGAAGTTCACAAAGACGAGCCCCTCAACAAAGCCCAATGTTGTCAGAGTTGGTTTATGTCAATTCTGAAAAGATGAAAAACGGCAACGTGTTATTTGACAACGCAGAACAAATATGGCTTCATCCATGGGATGAAAAGATCAATAATGGAATACCTAGTATCAAATATGTAATTTGTAAAACTATCTGAACAGATAATATTTATCATGGAGTCCGCAAGGATCCCTGTGATACATGAGATTATGGTTTGCTTTTTTCTTAAAAGCATTTCCTGTCTTAACTATGAGCTGTGTTTCATGGATGTGGATGCCATACTGTAGTTTCTAAAGAAATAAATTTTAAATCTCATGCAATCTCTCAACTAAAAATTGCTATGCACATAATGTTCTGGTCACCAGAGGCTTTGGGCATAGTCTATCCATGTATTACGTAGCCAGCAATTTATTCCCTATGTCAGTGTTTCTCAACTCCAGCCCTCAAGACCCACCAACAGGTCATGTTTTCAGGCTTTCTTTAGTATTGCGTAGGTGATGGAATTAATGCTTGAGCAGGTGATGAAATTATCACCTGTGCAATACTAAGGATATCCTGAAAACTTGACCTGTTGGTGGGTCTCGAGGACTGGAGTTGAGAAACACTGCCCTATGTGATAATAGTCATTTATGAGGATTTACCCTCTACAATCAACTGTAACTATAATAAAGCAATATGTTTCTAATGATGTGCAGTAATGTAATATTATATAATGACACCTATCCAATTCTGCTAGTCCTACCAATAATGAGGCAGGGCAATAACTACTGGCTCTATTAACCCCTTAACCTCCGGAGCTTTTTTTGGTTTTGCGTTTTCGTTTTTCACTCCCCTCCTTCCCAGAGTCATAACTTTTTTATTTTTCTGTCAATATGGCCATGTGCGGGCTTATTTTTTGCCAGACGAGTTGTACTTTTGAACGACACCATTGGTTTTACTATGTCGTGTACTAGAAAACGGGTAAAAATTCCAAGTGCGGTGAAATTGCAAAAAAAGTGCAATCCCTCACTAAATGCTAAAACTGACTAGCCATTATGATTCTCCAGGTCATTACGAGTTCATAGACACCAAACATGTATAGGTTCTTTTTTATCTAAGTGGCGAAAAAAATTTCAAAACTTTGCTAAAAAAAAAAATTGCGCAATTTTACAATACCCATAGCATCTCCATTTTTCATGATCTGGGGTTGGGTGAGGGCTTATTTTTGTGTGCCGAGCTGATGTTTCTAATGATACCATTTTGGTGTAGATATGTTCTTTTGATCGCCCGTTATTGCATTTTAATGCAATGTTGCGGCGACCAAAAAAGTAATTCTGGCGTTTTTACTTTTATTATCACTACACCGTTTAGCGATCAGGTTAATCCTTTCTTATATTGATACCAAATATGTGTAGGTTTGATTTTTTTGTTGTTGTTTTTTTATTTTGAATGGGGCAAAAGGGGGGTGATTTGAACTTTTAAATTTTTTTTTCATATTTTTAAAAACATTTTTTTTTACTTCTGGCATGCTTTAATAGCCTCCATGGGGGCTAGAAGCTACCACAACTTGATCGGCTCTGATACATAGAGGCGATGCTATGAGCGCCGACCACAGGGTGGTGCTCACAGAAATCTGGCATCAAAAACCATAGAGATCTCAAGGAGACCTCTGGTTGTCATGCCAATGCACCAGTCACCCCCAATCATGTGATGGGGGTCACCGGTGTGCACATTTCCAGCCGTATGGCCGGGAACGCTTGTTAAATGCCGCTGTCAGAGTTTGACAGCTGCATTTAAAGGGACTCTATCACCTGAATTTGGAGGGAACAATTTTCAGTCATATGAGCGGGGTTTTCGCCTTGTGCAGGCATGTACTACGGAGGACAGAGAATGAACTTCAATCCAATATTGCAGCCAGCATGCAGCCAGCGGGTAAGGAAAGGGTGAATCAAACACCCGAAAACCCCGCTCATATGACTGAAAATTGTTCCCTCCAAATTCAGGCGACAGAGTCCCTTTAACTAGTTAATAGACGCAGGTGGATTGCGATTCCGCTAGCGCCTATTGCGGGCACATGTCATCTGTTCCAAACAGCTGACATGTCCCGGCTTTGATGCGGGCTCACATCAAAGCAGGGGATACTGCCATTGGACGTACTATTACGTCCGATGGCAGAAAGGGGTTAATAAGTTACAAACAAAAGAAATCTAGTTCTCATTTTGGGACATTTAGAACTCTGTTCTTTCCTCCGACATTAAGGCTGTGTGCACATGTAGCAGATTTTTTTCATTTTTTTCGCGGTTTTTCGCTATAAAAACGCTATAAAACCGCGAAAAAAACACTCACATTAAGCATCCTATTTAATAGAAAGCAATCCGCATTTTTTGTGCACATGCTGCATTTTTTTCCTGAGCGGAATCGCATTCCAGAAAAATATGCAGCATGTTCATTAAATTTGTGGAATCGCGGGGATTCCGCACACCTAGGAATGCATTGATCTGCTTACTTCCCGCAGGGGGCTATGCCCACCATGCGGGAAGTAAGCAGATCATGTGCGGCTGGTACCCAGGGTGGAGGAGAGGAGACTCTCCTCCATGGACTGGGCACCATATAATTGCTAAAAAAAAAAGAATTAAAATAAAAAATCATGATATACTCACCTTCGATGGCCCCGGAGTCCTCCCGCCTCTCAGCGGTGCACGTGGCCGCTTCCGTTCCTATAGATGGTGTGTGTGAAGGACCTGCGATGACGTCGCGGTTACATGACCGCGATGACGTCGCGATCACGTGACCGCAACGTCATCGAAGGTCCTGCACACACACCATCTATAGGAACGGAAGCCGCTGAGGATATCGGCTGTTTGCGGAAGGTGAGTATAACCATTTTTTTTATTTTTTTTATTATTTTTAGCATTCTATCTTTTACTATTGATGCGGTATAGGCTGCATCAATAGTAAAAAGTTGGTCACACTTGTCAAACACTATGTTTGACAAGTGTGACCAACCTGTCAATCAGTTTTCCAAGCGATGCTACAGATCGCTTGGAAAACGCTAGCATTCTGCAAGCTAATTATGCTTGCAAAACGCTAGTTTTCTGCGGGAATATGCATCCCAATTCCACATGCGATATACCCACGGCAGGAGTTGCAGAATTGCCGCGGAAATTTCCGCGGCAATTCTGCAACGTGTGCACTTGGCCTAAGAGATTTTATTAAGTTATATCACATTTAAAGACGTTGTCCACTACTCAGACAGCCCCTTCTCTATGTTTTCCCCTTGTAAAATAATAACATCTATACTCACATGTGGTGCCAGTGCTGTTCCAATGCCGTTCCAATGGTGTCGGCACTGGCTCTACAGCTCACACACTGGCCTACCAGCTTGCTGAAAAATACCCTAGTCATATTTAGATTGAAATTGGAAGTAAAACAGCAATGTTCTATCAGCCCCCAGCAGAAGTGATGGGTTACCACAGCAGCTGTGGTTTGGTGAAGGCCTTTTTACTGCCATCTTGATCCTCCTGTGGGACTCAGCTTATAGTCTGTGCTCTGTAAATGAACCGCAATTTAACTATATACAGTCCCTAAAAGGAAGAAATAAATATATTCTTCACAGATGTTCCCACTGAGCACGTGACAGAGTCTGGAGACGCCGTGGAGAGCGATCTGCTGCCTGCAACATCCTTCAGCATGACCGGTTTGGCAGTGGGTCAGTAATGGTGTGGGGTGGCATTTCTTTGGAGGGCTGCACAGCCCTCCATTTGCTTGCCAGTGGTAGACTGACTGCCATTAGGTGCCGAGATGAGATCCTCAGACCCCTTGTGAGACCATATGCTGGTGCGGTTGGCTCTGGGTTCCTCCTAATGCAGGACAATGCCAGACCTCATGTGGCTGGAGTGTTTCAGCAGTTCCTGCAAGATGAAGGCATTGAAGATATGGACTGGCCTGCCCGTTCCCCAGACCTGAATCCGATTGAACACATCTGGGACATCATGTCTCGCTCCATCCACCAACGTCACATTGCACCACAGACTGTCCAGGAATTGGCGGATGCTTTAGTCCAGGTCTGGGAGGAGATCCCTCAGGAGACCATCCACCGCCTCATCAGGAGCATGCCCAGGCATTGTAGGGAGGCCACACACACTACTGAGCATCATTTCCTTGTCTTGAGGCATTTCCACTGAAGTTGGATCAGCCTGTAACTTCATTTTCCACTTTGATTTTGAGCATCATTCTAACTCCAGACCTCCGTGGGATATTAGTTGTAATTTACTTTGATCATTTTTAGGTTTTATTGTTCTCAGCACATTCCACTATGTTATGAATACAGATTTACAACTGGAATATTTCATTCGGTGATATGTAGGATGTGGGATTTTAGTGTTCCCTTTATTTTTTTGAGCAGAGTGTATATATATATATATGTATATACAGTGCCTACAAGTAGTATTCAACCCCCTGCAGATTTAGCAGGTTTAATAAGATGCAAATAAGTTAGAGCCTTCAAACTTCAAACAAGAGCAGGATTTATTAACAGATGCATAAATCTTACAAACCAAAAAGTTTTGTTGCTCAGTTAAATTTTTATAAATTTTAAACATAAAAGTGTGGGTCAATTATTATTCAACCCCTAGGTTTAATATTTTGTGGAATAACCTTTGTTTGCAATTACAGCTAATAATCATCTTTTATAAGACCTGATCAGGCCGGCACAGGTCTCTGGAGTTATCTTGGCCCACTCCTCCATGCAGATCTTCTCCAAGTTATCTAGGTTCTTTGGGTGTCTCATGTGGACTTTAATCTTGAGCTCCTTCCACAAGTTTTCAATTGGGTTAAGGTCAGGAGACTGACTAGGCCACTGCAACACCTTGATTTTTTGCCTCTTGAACCAGGCCTTGGTTTTCTTGGCTGTGTGCTTTGGGTCGTTGTCTTGTTGGAAGATGAAATGACGACCCATCTTAAGATCCTTGATGGAGGAGCGGAGGTTCTTGGCCAAAATCTCCAGGTAGGCCGTGCTATCCATCTTCCCATGGATGCGGACCAGATGGCCAGGCCCCTTGGCTGAGAAACAGCCCCACAGCATGATGCTGCCACCACCATGCTTGACTGTAGGGATGGTATTCTTGGGGTCGTATGCAGTGCCATCCAGTCTCCAAACGTCACGTGTGTGGTTGGCACCAAAGATCTCGATCTTGGTCTCATCAGACCAGAGAACCTTGAACCAGTTAGTCTCAGAGTCCTCCAAGTGATCATGAGCAAACTGTAGATGAGCCTTGACATGACGCTTTGAAAGTAAAGGTACCTTACGGGCTCGTCTGGAACGGAGACCATTGCGGTGGAGTACGTTACTTATGGTATTGACTGAAACCAATGTCCCCACTGCCATGAGATCTTCCCGGAGCTCCTTCCTTGTTGTCCTTGGGTTAGCCTTGACTCTTCGGACAAGCCTGGCCTCGGCACGGGAGGAAACTTTCAAAGGCTGTCCAGGCCATGGAAGGCTAACAGTAGTTCCATAAGCCTTCCACTTCCGGATGATGCTCCCAACAGTGGAGACAGGTAGGCCCAACTCCTTGGAAAGGGTTTTGTACCCCTTGCCAGCCTTGTGACCCTCCACGATCTTGTCTCTGATGGCCTTGGAATGCTCCTTTGTCTTTCCCATGTTAACCATGTTTGAGTGCTGTTCACAAGTTTGGGGAGGGTCTTAAATAGTCAGAAAAGGCTGGAAAAAGAGATAATTAATCCAAACATATGAAGCTCATTGTTCTTTGTGCCTGAACTACTTCTTAATACTTTAGGGGAACCAAACAGAATTCTGGTGGGTTGAGGGGTTGAATAATAAATGACCCTCTGAAAAAACTTTTCCCAATTTAAAAAAAAATAAACAAAGAAATAACATTCTTTTTTGCTGCAGTGCATTTCACACTTCCATGCTGATCTACAGTCCAAATGTCACAATGCCAAGTTAATTCCAAATGTGTAAACCTGCTAAATCTGCAGGGGGTTGAATACTACTTGTAGGCACTGTATATATATATATATATATATATATACACACACATATATTTATATATATATATATATATATCTACTATATAATTGTCTAAGGGTCACTTCCGTCTGTCTGTCCTTCTGTGTGTCTGTCTGTCGCGGTTATTCGTTCGCTGATTGGTCTCGCCAGCTGCCTGTCATGGCTGCTGCGACCAATCAGCGACGTGCACAGTCCGGAAAAAAATGGCCACTCCTTACTCCCTGCACTCACTGCCCGGCGCCCGCATACTCCCCTCCGGTCACCGCTCACACAGGGTTAACGCTATTAACCCTGTGTGTCCCCAACTTTGTACTATTGATGCTGCCTATGCGGCATCAATAGTACAAAATGTAATGTTAAAAATAATAAATAAAAAAAAAAATCCTGCTATACTCACTCTTTGTAGTCCGCTGAGCCGCTCGCGCCGCCCGCCATCTTCCATTGCAGGTTGAGGTGGCAAAGATGGTATGGCAGAAGGACCTGCCATGACGTCACGGTCATGTGACCGCTACACGGTCATGTGACTGCGACATCATCACAGGTCCTGCGCTCAGACCAACCCTGGGACCGGAAGCTGCCGTGGACTACAAGGGGCCCTTGGAAAGGTGAGTATATGTTTATTTTTTATTTTTTAACCTGTGACAAACGTGGCTGGGCAATATACTACGTGACTGGCCAATATACTACGTGGCTCTGTGCTGTATACTACTTCACTGTGCAATATACTACGTGGCTCTGTGCTGTATACTACGTCACTGGGCAATATACTACGTAACTGGGCAATATACTACGTCGCTGGGCAATATACTACGTAATTGGGCAATATACTACGGCGCTGAGCAATATACTACGTCACTGGGCAATATACTACGTCGCTGGGCAATATACTACGTCGATGGGCAATATACTACGTCACTTGGCAATATACTACGTACCTGGACAATATACTACGTGGCTGGGCAATATACTACGCGGCTGGGCAATATACTACGTCGCTGTGCAATCTACTACGTCGCTGGGCAATACACTACGTCGATGGGCAATATACTACGTGACTTGGCAATATACTACGTGCCTGGACAATATACTACGTGGCTGGGCAATATACTACATGACTGGGCAATATACTACGTGACTGGGCAATATACTACGTCACTGGGCAATATACTACGTAACTGGGCAATATACTACGTCGCTGGGCAATATACTACGTAATTGGGCAATATACTACGTCGCTGGGCAATATACTACGTAATTGGGCAATATACTACGGCGCTGGGCAATATACTACGGCGCTGAGCAATATACTACGTCACTGGGCAATATACTACGTCGCTGGGCAATATACTACGTCGATGGGCAATATACTACGTCACTTGGCAATATACTACGTGCCTGGACAATATACTACGTGGCTGGGCAATATACTACGCGGCTGGGCAATATACTACGTCGCTGTGCAATCTACTACGTCGCTGGGCAATACACTACGTCGATGGGCAATATACTACGTGACTTGGCAATATACTACGTGCCTGGACAATATACTACGTGGCTGGGCAATATACTACATGACTGGGCAATATACTACGTGACTGGGCAATATACTACATGGACATGCATATTCTAGAATACCCGATGCGTTAGAATCGGGCCACCATCTAGTATATATATATATATATATATATATATATATATACATATTGTAGCGTTTCACCCGCTACGGGTCTTGGGGACACTCGCTTGGCAGCAGAATCATCATAGACAGGCACGGTTCCTCACACAAATCAGTCCATATGGTTTATTTGAACTCTGCATAAACCAGACAGGGTACAGTCCGTTTCATTACAGCCACGAAACATTACAGGACATCAGACAGTTCATGTAGCAGATAGGCTTCTCTGCTGTATATTATGATCCCCTTGTCCGGGGTTACCTCTCAGGAGTTTCCACTCCTCACACTGACTTCAGGTCAGTCCCAGGTCCTCAACACAGACCGACCAGGTCTACGGTCTCCAGGTGCTTCCAGGACGACTCCACTCCCAGGAGTCTCCAACACTGACAGTCCAGGTCTACGGTCTCCAGGTGCTTCCAGGACAACTCCACTCCCAGGAGTCTCCAACACTGACCGTCCAAGGTCTACGGTCTCCAGGTGCTTCCAGGACGACTCCACTCCCAGGAGTCTCCAACACTGACCGTCCAGGTCTACGGTCTCCAGGTGCTTCCAGGACGACTCCACTCCCAGGAGTCTCCAACACTGACCGTCCAGGTCTACGGTCTCCAGGTGCTTCCAGGACGACTCCACTCCCAGGAGTCTCCAACACTGACGGTCCAGGACCTTGCACTGGAACAAACGGCTCCATACACAGGAACCTCACAAGACCATGTGACCCACACCCTGGTCACATTATCTACCCTTAACCACACCCATGGGTGGGAGTGTGGTTGTGTGGCTAGTTTGTCCCGCCCATCTCACACAACTAGCCTAGTAAGTCCCCCATGATCATTATACAACATCACACAAACTCTTGTGCGACTACAGGTCCCAGAACAACCACGTTACATCAGACTTACCACGCAGACTCCCTCTGCGACACATATCGGCCATTCACCACACTACCAGTCACTGTTTCATCATAACCCTGCCTCCAAGTGCATCTTGAAGAGCACACACAGCGCCCCCTGGCTGTAACATTGGTCACTACACCACAATATATATATATATATATATATATACATATATATATACTGTATATATATATATATATATATATATATATATATATATATATAGAACAGACCAAAAGTTTGGACACACCTTATTTAAAGATTTTTCTGTATTTTCATGACTATGAAAATTGTACATTCACACTGAAGACATCAAAACAATGAATTAACACATGTTGAATTATATATTAAAGTAATGATGGCCACTTGTTTTTCTTTACTTAGCTGCTTTTTTCTTGCCATAATACAAATTCTAACAGTTTATTCAGTAGGACTATCAGCTGTGTATCCACCAGACTTCTGCACAACACAACTGATGGTCCCGACCCCATTTATAAGGCAAGAAATCCCACTTATTAAACCTGATAGGTCACACCTGTGAATTGAAAACCATTCCCGGTGACTACCTCTTGAAGCTCATCAAGAGAATGCCAAGAGTGTGCAAAGCAGTCATCAAAGCAAAAACGTGGCTACTTTGAAGAACCTGGAATATAAGACATAATTTCAGTTGTTTCACACTTTTTTGTTAAGTATATAATTCCACATGTGTTAATTCATAGTTTCGATGCCTTCAGTGTGAATGTACAATTTTCATAGTCATGAAAATACAGAAAAATCTTTAAATGAGAAGGTGTGTCCAAACTTTTGGTCTGTACAGTATATAAAAGCTCGAATCACCCTAATTTTCCCCATAAAGAAATAAAGAAATAAAAAAATTACAAAACTAAGTATATTTGTTATTGTCGTGTCCAAAAAATGTTAAACTATCAAATATAAAATTATTAAAACAGTACATTAAACTTCAAAAATAAAAAAATTGAAACACTTGTATAAAACAAAGCCTCAATCAACTCCATGGACAGAAATGTAATTTACGCGTCTCAGGAAATGACAACATAAAACCAGATTCTTTTATTTTTTAGAAATTTCAGATTTTTTTTCCCACCACTAAGATAACAGAGACACTGGATGAGTTTGGTATTGCCATAAATGTGTTAACCTAGGGAATCATGTAGCTAGTTCATTTTTGCCACAGAATGAACGCAATAAAAACAAAATCCCAATCACAATGACAAAATTGCAATTTTTAGCAATATCAACACACTCAAGCTTTTCTTTACATTTTTTCATAAATTATAAGTTAAATGAATGATTTCATTCCAATCTATTTTCAATTTCTTCCAAAAAAAAACAATCCTTCATATGACTATATAGAAAAAGAAAAAGGTTATGGTTCTTGGAACAATGGAAGGAAAAAAATGAAAGTGAAAAAATAAAAAAAATCTGGGGCCATTTAAGGAACTAAAAGAATGAACAAGCTATCTTTGTACACATTTAATTGCCAACACAAGTTATGTTACTCAGGAAAGAGTGCTGCAGGTCCTACTCTATGTTAGATATACAGTATATGCATACGTTAATTGTGGCACCTCTGCGGGTCCAGTCGCCACAGAGGTACTGCACCTCAGCCAGAGGTGTGATACTCTGCTCTCGGATAAGAAAGGGGCACTACCCAGGACCCACACACTAGCACCCAACACTAGACCTCTCCAGGCCAGGGAGGGACTAGGTAGAAGGTGTGGGTGGAAAGAGTGGCAGTTGTGAGGAGTTGGTCAGTCAGAGAGAGGAGTGAGAGGAAGTGTCTGAGAGAAGCTCCTGAAAGAATGAAGGAAGAGGTCCTAGGGGCACGGGTAGTGAGGAATCCACCGTTGGGCCCGAATCCACGCCAACCATAGTTGGGCGGGAGGACCAGGTTGCAGTGGGGGAACTGGCCCCCAGACTAGTGGAGAACTATAAGGCTCAGTTAGCAAGCCGGAGGCTGTGGTAACTGTACATGCCACAGCCACAGTCACACACATTCGCTGAAAAGGCAGCCACATAGGATCAAGGGGACCAGGAGGACGTCGCCCGATAAGATCCGAGGCTGCTGGCTTGGGACACTGTGTGTGAGGCGCAGGGCAGGAGGGAGAAGCCAGCGCAGAAAGACGGCCAGGGAAGAAACATAAGAAAGGGAGTCTCGGGAAAGTGAACCCCAAATTACCTGAGAGCTGGCTGGACCACAGACCCAAAGGACACAGCACCCGGCTGGGGGCTGCATATAAGAACTGAGAGTAAAACTGTGGAAACTGCACCCTGCTGTGTCCTCAGAATCATTTCCTGCATCACCTGTCCTGCATCACAACATTCACCATCATTAACTTTAACTCTTTATCTGCCCTGGGGCCTTGCTCTACCCGTGGAGAGCTGAAGCATCTCTGCTACGTCACTCTCTGCCCCAGTGGACCTGAACCGCAGCTTCGGCCATTTCCCTATTGCCGAGCACCACGGGTGGCATCACAAACTAATCCCTTATAAACTTTATTCCCCTTTCATTAATTTTATTGGATGTCCAGGGCCACGGACCTGTTAACTGCTGCCGTGACAACCCCCAGAAGAACCGTCATACCCCGCCCCAGTACCCCACGGCCCTAGCGAGCGATCCATAATTCTATGGGTTCATGTTTTATCTAGTTTTGTATAAAAAGTATAGTAAAATGCAATCCACTGTAATACAATCACATTAGTCAACATCAGTCAAAGACAGGACTTGGCACCGACCTTGGCCGTTTAACCCCTTAGATGCTGGTGTCAATAATGACTACTGCATCTAGATTGTTAACAGAGTGTGGGGGCTCCCTCTTTAACCCCATTGGCACTTTGAGATCATGATTGTGTGGTCCTGGTGGTTGCCATGGCAAAAAGTTTCCTGCTCTGGATTCAACCGAACACTTATGGAGAAGTTTGAAGAGACAAGTTGAGCATCACTCTCCATCCAGCATGCATGCTGTAAAAGAGGTCGTTCTTGAAGTTTAGAAAAATAAATATCTTTCTATATGTTGCCAGCTTGTGTATTCTGTGCCCAGAACACTTGGTACTGTTCTTAAAAATCATGGAGTTCATACAAAATACTAGATGTGGTAGTTTTTGATGTAGGTTGTATTCATTTTCACATCAACTAATTTGAGTAAAACAAAAACTTTGTAATGAAATTTATATTAATAACTATAATTTCATGTTATGAGTTAAAAAAAAGTTCTATGAAACTCAATCTTGCCAAAATTTTGGAAATTATTTTTGTATTCAGTGATTAAAATCATACTTTTCAAAGGAGGTGTACCCATTTATGCTAAGCACTGTATATATTCATAAAAGCAAGAAGTAAAGAAATGCATCTAAATATTAGTGTTGAGCATTCCGATACTGCAAATATCGGGTATCAGCCGATATTCGCTGTATCGGAATTCCGATACCGAGTTCCGATACTTTTGCGATATTGGATACCAGAATCGGAAGTTTCTATAGTGCAATTATGCAGTAAAATGGAGTGTGCGCCGAGTGTGGGCGGAGACTGCATGTGTGTGTGGGCAGAGTCTGTGCGTGACCGTGGGGCTCTGTGCGGGCTGGCGGGGGTTTGTGCGTGCCTGCCGGGGGTCTGTGCGGGCTGCGAGGGCTCTGTGCGGGCTGGCGGGGGTTTGTGCGTGCCTGCCGGGGGTCTGTGCGGGCTGCGGGGGCTCTGTGCGGGCTGCCGGGGGTCTGTGCGGGCTGTGGGGGCTCTGTGCGGGCTGCCGGGGGTCTGTGCGTGCCTGCCGGGGGTCTGTGCGTGCTGCCGGGGGTCTGTGCGGGCTGCCGGGGTTCTGTGCGGGCCTGCCGGGGCTCTGTGCGGGCTGCTGGGGGTCTGTGCGTGCCTGCCGGGGGTCTGTGCGGGCCTGCCGGGGGTCTTTGTGGGCCTGCCGGGGCTCTGTCTGGTCTGCCGGAAGTCTGTTCAGGCTTGCCGAGGCTCTCATCGTGAAGCATGGAGGAGGTTTGATGGTGTGGGGGTGCTTTACTGGTGACACTGTTGGGGATTTTTTCAAAATTGAAGTCACACTGTGTTACGGCTGGCGGAACGCAGTGAGTATATATATATGAGTTGTTATAGGTGCGTTCGCAGCCCGGGGTCCACCGTGCAGGAGAAGAACCTGCTGCTAGTAGTTGGCAGCAGTATATGGAGGTATAAGCGAACTCTGTTGCTTCACAGAGTTGCCGAGAAGGAAAACGCTGTGCACTGTTAACCTTACAGAGGATCACAGCTAACTAACTGAACGGGTAGCAGTCAGTGGTCATGCAGTCAGCATAGCACACAACTCCTCTCTGGTGGAGCCGAAATTCTAGTGGCTATACGCCAGCCCTGAATTCATACACAGAACTCCTCCCCGGAGGTGCCGGTATTCTAGGGGCTTATTTCAGCCAACCCTAACCACATGCAAGCATGACCACAATACAGCAAAGCTCAGAAATAGGTTGATACTAGCACATGGCCGTGCAGCCATGCAAACCTTTTATAGCTGCAGCAGACAAGGATCTTCCTAGTGGTCCAATAGGAGCTGCTACAGGACCTGAGCATGTGACCCCAGACCTCCAATGAGAGGTGTTCCCTTGAGCATGCTCAGAAGGAGAAAAGCAGGACTTAGTCCCAGAAGTGTCTGCTCGCCGCTGACCAGTATTGGCTACAATGGCTGAGCCTGGAAGGGCATCAGTAACCAAGCACATAGTCTCTGCCTGAGCCAGATGCTGGGACCGATGTCTCAGCTGAGCAGGCTCCACTGAGGCTGGAGAAGAATGGGAGACCGCAGCGGAGGTGGTTCGAGATTCCCCCTGTGCAGCGGCGGGAACTCGAGACCTAACATACTGAACCAGCATGGCTACCACAGCATCTTGCAGCGGCATGCTATTCCATCCGGTTTGCGTTTAGTTGGATCATTATTTATTTTTCAACAGGACAATGACCCCCAAACACACCTCCAGGCTGAGTAAGGGCTATCTGACCAAGAAGGAGGGTGATGGGGTGCTACGCCAGATGACCTGGCCTCTACAGTCACCAGACCTGAACCCAATCAAAATGGTTTGGGGTGAGCTGGACCGCAGAGTGAAGGCAAAAGTGCCAACAAGTGCTAAGCATCTCTGGGAACTCCTTCAAGATTGTTAGAAGACCATTCCCGGTGACTACCTCTTGAATCTCATCAAGAGAATGCCAAGAGTGTGCAAAGCAGTCATCAAAGCAAAAGGTGGCTACTTTGAAGAACCTAGAATATAACACATAATTTCAGTTGTTTCACACTTTTTTGTTAAGTATATAAATCCACATGTGTTAATACATAGTTTTGATGCCTTCAGTGTGAATGTACAATTTTCATAGTCAAGAAAATACAGAAAAATCTTTAAATGAGAAGGTGTGTCCAAACTTTTGGTCTGCATTGTATATATATATATATATATATATATATATATACATACATAAGTACATAGATAAAAGAAAAGCTGGCAATTCAGCAGCCGCATAGTATAAAATCAGTGCAGGAGATGTCAGGATAGAAGAGATGGATTAGATACAGTAAATACAAATAGAATAAGTAGATATACAGATCTCTGTGACAAATACAATTAGTACAGTGTGTGTGCAGCTTACTGTACATGTATTTAATTAATAAAAGATTATTTTTCTGAAAAAAATGGCATGGGCTCCCGCGTAATTTTTGTAACTTGTAGAGGGAAAGCGAACAGCTGGGGGAAGATGTTTATAATGTAACCTGGGAAGGTGGTAATACCCATAGAGCTTCCCAGGCTATTAAAATCAGCTCACAACTATATACTTAGCCTTTACTGGCTATTAAAATTGGGGACCCTAAAAAAAGTGACGTAGGGTCCCCCTATAATTAATAACCAGCAAAGGCTATGCAGACAGCTGTGGGCCGATGTTAATGGATATTAGCCCCCCCAGGCTAAAAACATCAGCTCTCAGCCACACCAGAGGAGGCGCATCTCTAAGATGCACCAATTCCGGCACTTAGCCTCGCTCTTTCCACTTGCCCTGTAGCGGCAAGTGGGGTGATAGTTGGGGGGGTTGATGTCACCTTTGTATTGTCAGGTGACATCAAGGCCGGAGGTTAGCAATGGAGAGGCATCAATAAGATGCCACATGACTAACCCCATAGTCACATTGTAAGAAAACACAGATACCCAGAAAAAGTCCTTTAATAGAAAGACACAGACTCCTTTAATAATCTTAATTAAACAATACTTTCGACCTCGCCCATTCCCCCTATGCCCTCATCATAGGGGGAATGGGCGTTAAAGACACTTCTACATTACTAATCCGTGGGCTTGATGTCACCTGACAATACAAAGGTGACATCAACTCCACAAATATGAACCCCACTTGCCACCGCTACAAGGCAAGTGGGAAGAGCTGGGCAAAGCACCAGAATTGGCGCACCTAATAGATGTGCCTTTCCTGGGCAGCTGTGTGTTAGGGGTCGAGTTCCCACCTTTGCACAGGGGGAATCTCGGTCCATCTCCGCTGCGGTCTCCCATTCTTCTCCTGCCGCAGTGGAGCCTGCTCAGCAGAGATGTCGGTCCCAGCGTCTCGCTCAGTCTGACTCTGTACAAAGAGTTACTGCTGCTTTCCCTGCTTCTGCCATTGAAGTCAGTGCTGGGCAGTGGCGAGCAGAAGCTTCTGAGACTAAGTCCTGCTTTTCTCATTCTGAGCATGCCCAGAGTAAGATCTCTCAGTGGAGATCGAGGGTCACATGATCAGATACTGCAGCTTAGGCCATTGGTCCTTCAGGAAGGTCCTGTAGGTGCTCACGCTCTGTGGCAGCCTCTCATTGGTCCTTCTAGGAAGGTCCTGTACGTGCTGCAACTATTTAAGGCTTGCATGGCCACACGGCCATGCGTTAGTATTGTTCTAAGTTATGTACTTTGTGCCAGTGTGGTCATGTATGATTGTGTTCAGGGACCCGGCTGAAATAAGCCCCTAGAATACTGGTACGTCCAGCGAGGAGTTTGTGTGTTTGTGTATTCAGGGACCTGGCTGAAATAAGCCCCTTTAACGCTGGCACCTCTGGCTAGGAGTTTTGTGTGCGTGCATGACCACTGACTGCTCTCGTTTGGGTAGTTAGCCTGTGCCACTGTGAAGTCTAACAGGGCGCAGTGCTTTGAGTTCACGGCTACTCTGTGAAGTAACAGAGTTAGCTCATACCACCATATAGTTCCACCGTTTGCTAGCAGCAGGTTCGCCTGCACGGAGGGCCCCGGGCTGCGAACGCATCTATTATAATAAAATCTCTATATTCATTCGGTGCGTTCCGCTAGCCCTAACACTGTGGGCTGCTATTTTTAGGATGGCGGGAGCCAATATCCATGGCCCTTTACCAGCCTGAGAATACCAGCCCCCAGCTGTCTGCTTTAGCAAGGCTGGTTGTCAAAAATGGGGGGACCTCACCACTTTTTTTTATAATTTATTAATTTATTTATTTAACTAATTAAAAATGCGGCGTGGGGACCCCTCTATTCTTGATAACCAACCTTGGCGAAGCTGACAGCTGAGGGTTGCGGCCCCCAGTTGTGAGTTTTGCCTGTCTGGTTATCAAAAATACAAGGGAACCCACGCAGGTTTTTCTTTAATTATTTATTTACAGCTCAGGAGCGGCTGATGAACACTCCCATCCACTGCTCCTGCTCTCACTGTTATTAGTGGCAGCAGATGTCAGCTGATGGGAGCTGTAGTCCCATTAGCTGCCACCAGTGACAGGAGGTAAACTTTATATCTTCGATCACAGCTGAGTGCTCATGCTGTCTTCTGACAGCGTAGGAACCACGGCTCTCTGACCGGCAGTGATTATTTCACCGCCGATCAGAAGCGCTACACCAGTGTTTCCCACGCTGTCACACAGAGTGGGAAACAGCGGATTTTGTGTTGTGTGTGTTTGTCTATAGTCAGCGATTTAAGTCCTTTAATTCAAAGAATGACTCCTTTAATATTCTTAGTTAAACCATACTTACGACCTCACCTATTCCCTCGATACCCTCGTCATCTGCAAAAGAGGTAAAAAAACAAACCACAATATTCCTCACCTTTCCACAGAGATGCATTTAATCCTTTTGTCTCATGATGGGTCTAGCTCTGCTACATCTAGATGGCAGGCTGCATGGATGCATGATGCGTCCATACAGCCTGTTACCCAGCTGACCATGAGCACTGTGTCAGGGTCAGCTGTGAAAGATGAAAAAAAAAAAAATATATATATATATATATATATATATATATATATATATATATATATATTGTTTTGTTGTTTTCCTAAAATACAAGGGAAATGTGTTCTTTTGAACTTTAGCCCTTTGAGAGATTATTTCATCTTTAACTTGCTTACCTGTTCACAATAATTCATTTTGACCATGGGTGCTCACATTTTTACATGCCACTGTATATTGGAGAGAGAGAGAGAGAGCAGACTGACAATACTGTGCTGCAACGAAAAAAACTGCAGGAGAAATAAGCGCGAAATAGGGTCTTATCCGGTGGGTGTTCAAGATATATATTTCAGATGTTGCTCACCTGGTGCTGCTTTCATTGAGGTATGAAAATTCAGATAGATTATCAGCTGTAGCAGATCAATGGGCCAGCAAGTGACTGAACACGGAACAATATAATTGGAAATTTGTGGATATAATCCACTCTGCTGAATCAATTAGGAATCCAGATGTTTAAAATATAGATGATGGTGGTTTATTCTCAACGCATTTCAAAGTCCATACAACTTCTTTCTCAGGAGACAACCACATGTGCATTGTTTGGGATGCAAAGAAAAACCCATAAATAACATCACCTGAAACACGGGACTCTCTGAAAACTAGCAGTGTGGCTGTTTCAAGATGCACAATAAGGAGGCACTTGAAGAAAAATGGGCTGCACGGTCGAGTCGCCAGAAGAAATCCATTACTGCGCAGAGGCCAAAAAGTATCTCGCCTACAATACACAAAACAGCACAGAGACAAGCCTCAAAACTTCTGGAACAAGGTAATTTGAAGTGATGAGACCAAAATTGAACTTTTTGGCCACAACCATAAACGTTACTGTTGTGAATTCTGCTCTTGGGCTCCCTCCGGTGGTTGTAAGTGGTAGCGCTGCTGTCTCTGAATCACAGCATTTATCAGGTGTTTTCACTTTTTGCAATTTGGACAGGGCTATTTAGTCTTGCTTCACCCTTTAGTCAGTGCCAGTTGTCCATTGTTCCTGGAGGATTCACATCCCTGCCTGGTCTCTTCTGCTTTGCAGTTCTTTTCAACAAAGATAAGTTCTGGCCTTGATTTTGCTGTCCACATGCTGTGGTCTTATTGTTCAGTTATTTTCCATGTTTTGTCTTGTCCAGCTTGGTCTGTATAAGGATTTGTTTAGCCAAGCTAGTATCTCTGGAGATGCAGATATACCCTCCATGTCTATAGTTAGCTGTGGAGTTTTTGTATTTTCTGTGGTGGATATTTTCTAGTGTTTTTAATACTGACCGCATAGTACTCTGTCCTGTCCTTTCTATTTAGCTAGAAGTGGCCTCCTTTGCTAAATTCTCATTTCAGTCTGTGTATGTTTTTTCCCTCTCCTCTCACAGTCAATATTTGTGGGGGGGCTGCCTGTTCTTTGGGGATTTTCTCTGAGGCAAGATAGTTTTCCCTTTTCTATCTCTAGGGGTAATTAGTCCTCCGGCTGTGTCGAGATGTCTAGGGAGCGCTAGATACATTCCACGGCTACTTCTAGTTGCGGTGTTAGGTTCAGGGTCTGCGGTCAGTACAGGTTCCACCTTCTCCAGAGTACGTCCATGCTGCTCTTAGGCCACCAGATCATAACACGTTACCTTTGGAGAGAGGTCAACAAGGCCTATGATGAAAGGAACACCATTCCTACTGTAAAGCACGGAAGTGGTGTGCTGATGTTTTGAGGAGGTGTGAGCTACAAAGGCACAGGAAACTTTGTCAAAGTTGAAGGAAAGATGAATGCAGCATGTTATCAGCAAATACTGGAGGCAAATTTGCACTCATCAGCCCAGAAGCTGCACATGGGACGTACTTGGACATTCAAACATGACAATGATCCAAAACACAAGGCCAAGTCGACCTGTCATTGGCTACAGCAGAACAAAGTGAAGGTTCTAGAGTGGCCTACTCAGTCTCCTAACCTCAATATCATTGAGCCACTCTGGGGAGATCTCAAGAGCGCAGCTAATGCTAGACAGCCCAGGAATTTACAGGAACTGGAGGCTTTTTGCAGTAGGCAGCTTTACCATCTGAGAAAATAAAGAACCTCATTCACAACCACCACAAAAGACTTCAAGCTGTCATTGATGTTAGATGGGGCAATACATGGTATTAAGAAATGGGATATGTGAACTTTTGATCAGGGTCATTTGGATGTTTGGGATTGTCATTATGATTTAAAAAGAGAAAACATAGTAGTTTGACAATAAATGGCTTCACCCAACCACTAACCATGAGTGGAGAAAAAGTTTTGGTGTTATCATTCATATTCTCTGAAAAAAGGCCAAGAGAGCAAAAATTTTGCCAGGGTATGTAAACTAGGGTATGCAAATAGTTAAAAATATGACTCCCTTTCGCCTTCTTCACACTCACTAATATCAGTAATGGTAAATGCCGCTCCAGAGATCACTGCGGCATCTGAACAGAGAAGATTCTACCTAGTGTGATGCAGTGACCCCTGTAACATGTAGGGGGCGCTGCATAGTCTCCCCAGTATGCGCACGGAGGCGTGTTGAGGCCGTGAGAATCCATGGCAGTTGTATGCATGGATGTGATAGTGAGACAGTGTCCGGCATTGTGGTTAATGGGAGGTATGTGTCGCAGAGGGGGAGATCTTCTGCGCTGTAAGTCTCCCTTTATATGGGGAGATGCTCCCTACAATGCAACCCGGAGTATTTGGTCTTTGGTGTACATGAGCACTAAGATGTTGTTTAGTGAATATGGGTCCGGGTTGCGAGTAGCTATGAGAGATGGGAGGGTCTGGCTACCCACATACCTCACCACTGGGTGAGGGTGCTCACTGTACCCCTTTTTCCTATTCGGCAGTGCGGGTGTTTTGAGGACCTGCAATGACGTCAGGATCACGTGACCAGCCCATGTGATCCATACCTCACCTGTGGAAGTGGTTACAGGTACATAATGTTACCAGGGTGTGGATCACATGTTCCTGTAGGTTCCTATGTGGTCTGAGTGTGTAGACCTGAATGGTACAGGTGCAAGGTCCTGAGAGAAACCTTGGTGTTGGGTGTGCTAGCCCTGAACAGCACGTGGTGGGACTTTGCTACTGTTGGCCTGGGTATTGGACGGTCCCAGCCGGGGATGAACGTCCTGAATAGTACCCGGACAGGCCACCTGTGTGACGCTGAGTAACCTGGGTGTTGGGAGGTCCTGGGAGGAGGACTGGATCCCTCAACAGCACGAGGTGAGGACAGGGATCTGCAGAGCCAGAAACAGGTCCCGTGTGGTACTGCCAGTGGAAAACCTGCAGCACTGACAAGCAGGTAATACCAGACTGTGTGTTGAGCTCCAAAGCGAGCCTGAGTATTGGGCTCAACCAAGAGTGTATGGTCACAGTCCTGATGGAACAGAGTCATGCTGTGAACATTGTTACTTTGTTTTTCCGTGCTATGAAGATTGTTGCTTTGTGTTTTCTGCCACTGGGGCAGGGCCGGCTCCAGGTTTTTGAGGGCCCCGGGCGAAAGAGTCTCAGTGGGCCCCCTCTTTAACACATACCATGATTCATGATGCACAGATACAGCACAGAAATATAGCACAGCTACGTAGCATATAACACAGCCATGTAGTATATTGCACAGGCCACATAGCATCTAACACATCCCACGTAGAATGTAACACAGCCACGTAGAATGTAACACAGCCACGTAGAATGTAACACAGCCACGTAGAATGTAACACAGCCACGTAGTATATTGCACAGCCACGTAGTATATTGCACAGCCACGTAGTATATTGCACAGCCAAGTAGTATATTGCACAGCCACGTAGTATATTGCACAGCCACGTAGTATATTGCACAGCCATGTAGTATATTGCACAGCCACGTAGTATATTGCACAGCCCATGCAGTATACAGCACAGCCCATATAGTATACAGCACAGCGCTTGTAGTATATATAGCACAGCCCATGCAGTATATAGCACAGCCCACTTAGTATACAGCACAGCACATGTAGTATAGCACAGCCCCGTGACGTAGTATATAACATTACACCGCCCACATAGTATAACACAGCCAGCCATTTAGAATATACAGTAGTCTATGACAAGTCCCAGCCAGCATAGCTAACATACCATATTGTAGCTGGCTGCACACAAGTCCCAGAGGACCCAAACAGTACTGTCTTGCAAGTAAGTTGCAGAGACCATCCACTCCTGCCGCCGCCTGTATGGTACGGGTCGTACTCGTACCTTGTCCTCAGGAGTCGGCTCCCAGGCAGCAGGCTGCATCCCCTCGCCCCCGTAATGCGTTGGGACCGAAGACTCACTCACCCAGTCATTGCTTCACGTGGCGCCGCTGCCCCCTTTGTGCATGCACCAACCATGCTCCTGACTGCAGCTGCTGCTCGTCTTCTGCTTGGCACTGCCGAGTGCCGCCGGACCTGTCCTGGACGGTGGACGTGGAATGGATGATCCTCTTTTGAGCTCTTGTTGCCTCTTAGGATGACAAGCTCTAGATATTCTCACCCGCCTGGAAGTGACAGGACAGATGACCGCCGGCCCGGAAGTGACTCTATGTATCCATGGTGACGGCGGAGCTGAGTATTGCGCAGTGCCAGCGAAACCCTCAGAGACTATGTGCCGCCTGCTGCCGGGGCTCCGGCGCGGCGGGGATGATTGATGTGCTGTCACCTAAGAGTCACACACAGCAGGGATGTAGTCCAGCTGCGGGGCCCCAGGAGCGCATGTGTGTGTACAGTACTTGGATGTTACTGCCATAAATGGGCCCCCCCGTCTCGCCAGGGCCCCAGCACTTGCCCGGGTACGCCGGGTGCTGACGCCGGCCCTGCACTGGGGTTTATGGAGTAATAAACCCAGTTGAACTTTTGGAAGAAAATACGGTCTTGTGTGTTAATACGCTGCCAAGCGAGTATTCCCCAAACCCGTAAGTAAGTGCAATCTTACACTAGGAAGAAATGGTCAATTCATCATTTGTGTTTTTAAGTAGGTTTTCTTTTTAATCCTGTATTCGCTGATATCTATGGTGCCAAATTAATAAAAATTCCACACACAGTTCATGAGTATTGAGCAAAGTAAGGAACATGGGATTTTTTTGTTTTTAAGTACTGTTTTTGAGACTTTTCAGTGCAAATAGTCATATTTTTTTCAAAATGTCACACAAAATGCTCAAAAATTTCACGCATATATAAAATCAAAATGAGGAAGGGCCTGGAGTACATTTGCAACAAATTTTGCAACTTTGCAAACATACAAGAAAAACGGAGTGCCAATCCACAAATAAAATTCAATCACTGTATTTATTAATAATAATTCCACAAAGATTTTACACAAACATAAATAAGCAAACAGTTTATGACAGAATACTGGTAAGAGACACTGGTGCAACACAAATGCAGCACCAATAATATGACAGCAGGGTATCAGGTATACTCATGCATATGCATAAAGTGCCTAGTGCAAAGGTAAGATAAAGAAAAAGTTGAAAATGATGCATCAGGCGTAAATATTTGGAAGCTTTAATCCACACTCAAAGTGGAGATTTGAAAAAAAAAAAGCTGAACACAAATAGAATACACTTCAAAAAAAGGCACAAATAGAAAGATGAATTTGATACAAACAAAAGAAGGTGCAAAGCAACAAAAACTAGACAGAAAAGGCATATATGCAATAATGAATCATGCATGTGTGGTGCCCCAGGGTCCTTGTCGTCACAGTAATGTCGCTTTCCTCATGTGGAGAGTGATGCTATGTTTGGAGGCAAGAAAGGATAACTGTATCCAGGTAAAACAAACATGCAACACATTCACACTCCAGGCCACCAGGGGGAGCTTTTGATCCTATTTACTAGGTGACTCCCTATATATATATATATATATATATATATATATATATATATATATAATTGCCTAGAATACTACTTCCTGCAATTTGTGCCAACTTCCGTGGCTTTGTCCGGAGCTAATGTCCGGAGCTAATGTCCGGAGATAATGTCCGGAGCTAATGTCCGGAGCTAATGTCCGGAGATAAGTGACGTCACCAGTGTCCTACACCCAGGCAGAGCACAGTGGCCCCAGGCAGAGCACAGGGGCCCCAGGCAGAACATGGGGCCCCAGGCAGAGCACAGGGGCCCCAGGCAGAGCACAGGGGCCCCAGGCAGCATATGGGGCCCCAGGCAGAGCACAGTGGCCCCAGGCAGAGCACACACCAAATCGGAGGCCGAAGAGCCCCGCCCACCAAATCGAAGGCCGAGCGGCCCCGCACACCAAAGCGGAGGCCGAGGGGCCCGGCCCCGCCCACCAAAACGGAGGCCGAGGGGCCCCGACCACCACATCGGAGGCCGAGGGGCCCCGCCCACCAAATCGGAGGCCGAGGGTCCCCGCCCACCAAATCGGAGGCCGAGGGTCCCCGCCCACCAAATCGGAGGCCGAGGGTCCCCGCCCACCAAATTGGAGGCTGAGGGTCCCCGCCCACCAAATCGGAGGCCGAGGGGCCCCGCCTACCAAATCGGAGGCCGATGGTCCCCGCCCACCAAATCGGAGGCTGAGGGGCCCCGCCCACCAAATCGGAGGCCGGGGGTCCCCGCCCTCCAAATCGGAGGCCGAGGGGCCCCGCCCACCACATCGGAGGCCGAGGGGCCCCGCCCACCAAATCGGAGGCCGAGGGTCCCCGCCCACCAAATCGGAGGCCGATGGGCCCCGCCCACCAAAGCGGAGGCCGAGGGGCCCCGCCCACCACATCGGAGGCCGAGGGTCCCCACCCACCAAATCGGAGACCGAGGGTCCCCGCCCACCAAATCGGAGGCCGAGGGTCCCCGCCCACCAAATCGGAGGCCGAGGGTCCCCGCCCACCAAATCGGAGGCCAAGGGGCCCCGCCCACCAAATCGGAGGCCGAGGGGCCCCGCCCACCAAATCGGAGGCCGAGGGGCCCCACCCACCAAATCGGAGGCCGAGGGTCCCTGCCCACCAAATCGGAGGCCGAGGGGCCCCGCCAACCAAATCAGAGGCCGAGGGGCCCCGCCCACCAAATCGGAGGCCAAGGGGCCCTGCCCACCAAATCGGAGGCCGAGGGGCCCAGCCCACCAAATCGGAGGCCGAGGGTCCCCGCCCACCAAATCGGAGGCCGAGGGGCCCCGACAACCAAATCGGAGGCCGAGGGGCCCCGCCCACCAAATCGGAGGCCGAGGGTCCCCGCCCACCAAATCGGAGGCCGAGGGTCCACACCAACCAAATCGGAGGCCGAGGGGCCCCGCCCACCAAATCGAAGGCCGAGGGGCCCCGCCCACCAAAGCGGAGGCCGAGGGTCCCCGCACACCAAATCGGAGGCAGAGGGACCCCGCCCACCAAATCGGAGGCCGAGGGTCCACACCAACCAAATCGGAGGCCGAGGGGCCCCGCCCACCAAATCGAAGGCCGAGGGGCCCCGCCCACCAAAGCGGAGGCCGAGGGTCCCCGCACACCAAATCGGAGGCAGAGGGACCCCGACCACCAAATCGGAGGCCGAGGGTCCCCGCCCACCAAATCGGAGGCCGAGGGTCCCCGCCCACCAAATCGGAGGCCGAGAGTCCCCGCCCACCAAATCGGAGGCCGAGGGGCCCCGCCCACCAAATCGGAGGCCGAGGGGCCCCGCCAACGAAATCGGAGGCCGAGGAGCCCCGCCCAGCAAATCGAAGGCCGAGCGGCCCCGCCCACCAAAGTGGAGGCCAAGGGGCCCGGCCCCGCCCACCAAAGCAGAGGCCGAGGGGCCCCGCCCACCACATCGGAGGCCGAGGGGCCCCGCCCACCAAATCGGAGGCCGAGGGTCCCCACCCACCAAATCGGAGGCCGAGGGTCCCCGCCCACCAAATCGGAGGCCGAGGGTCCCCGCCCACCAAATCGGAGGCCGAGGGTCCCCGCCCACCAAATCGGAGGCCGAGGGGCCCCACCAACCAAATCGGAGGCCGAGGGGCTCCGCCCACCAAATCGGAGTCCGAGGGTCCCTGCCCACCAAATCGGAGGCCGAGGGGCCCCGCCAACCAAATCGGAGGCCGAGGGGCCCCGCCCACCAAATCGGAGGCCGAGGGGCCCCGCCCACCAAATCGGAAGCCGAGGGTCCCCGCCCACCAAATCGGAGGCCGAGGGGCCCCGCCCACCAAATCGAAGGCCGAGGGGCCCCGCCCACCAAAGCAGAGGCCGAGGGGCCCCGCACACCAAATCGGAGGCAGAGGGACCCCGCCCACCAAATCGGAGGCCGAGGGGCCCCGCCCACCAAAGCGGAGGCCGAGGGTCCCCGACCACCAAATCGGAGGCCGAGGGTCCCTGCCCACCAAATCGGAGGCCGAGGGACCCCGCCCACCAAATCAGAAGCCAAGGGTCCCCGCCCACCAAATCGGAGGCCGAGAGTCCCCACCCACCAAATCGGAGGCCGAGGGGCACCGACAACCAATTTGGAGGCCGAGGGGCCCCGCCAACCAAATCGGAGGCCGAGGAGCCCCGCCCACCAAATCGAAGGCCGAGCGGCCCCGCCCACCAAAGCGGAGGCCAAGGGGCCCGGCCCCGCCCACCAAAGCGGAGGCAGAGGGGCCCCGCCCACCACATCGGAGGCCGAGGGGCCCCGCCCACCACATCGGAGGCCGAGGGTCCCCACCCACCAAATCGGAGGCCAAGGGTCCCCGCCCACCAAATCGGAGGCCGAGGGTCCCCGCCCACCAAATCGGAGGCCGAGGGTCCCCGCCCACCAAATCGGAGGCCGAGGGTCCCCGCCCACCAAATCGGAGACCGAGGGGCCCCACCAACCAAATCGGAGGCCGAGGGGCCCCGCCCACCAAATCGGAGGCCGAGGGTCCCTGCCCACCAAATCGGAGGCCGAGGGGCCCCACCAACTAAATCGGAGGCCGAGGGGCCCCGCCCACCAAATCGGAGGCCGAGGGGCCCCGCCCACCAAATCGGAGGCCGAGGGTCCCTGCCCACCAAATCGGAGGCCGAGGGGCCCCACCAACTAAATCGGAGGCCGAGGGGCCCCGCCCACCAAATCGGAGGCCGAGGGGCCCCACCAACCAAATCGGAGGCCGAGGAGCCCCGCCCACCAAATCGAAGGCCGAGGGTCCCCGCCCACCAAAGCGGAGGCAGAGGGACCCCGCCCACCAAATCGGAGGCCGTGGGTCCCCGCCCACCAAATCGGAGGCCGAGGGTCCCTGCCCACCAAATCGGAGGCCGAGGGGCCCCACCAACTAAATCGGAGGCCGAGGGGCCCCGCCCACCAAATCGGAGGCCGAGGGGCCCCGCCCACCAAATCAGAGGCCGAGGGTCCCTGCCCACCAAATCGGAGGCCGAGGGGCCCCACCAACTAAATCGGAGGCCGAGGGGCCCCACCCACCAAATCGGAGGCCGAGGGGCCCCACCAACCAAATCGGAGGCCGAGGAGCCCCGCCCACCAAATCGAAGGCCGAGCGGCCCTGCCCACCAAAGCGGAGGCAGAGGGACCCCGCCCACCAAATCGGAGGCCGTGGGGCCCCGCCAACCAAAGCGGAGGCCGAGGGTCCCCGCCCACCAAATCGGAGGCAGAGGGACCCCGCCCACCAAATCGGAGGCCGAGGGGCCCCGCCCACCAAAGCGGAGGCCGAGGGTCCCCGCCCACCAAATCGGAGGTCGAGGGTCCCCGCCCACCAAATCGGAGGCCGAGGGTCCCCGCCCACCAAATCGGAGGCCGAGGGTCCCCGCCCACCAAATCGGAGGCCGAGGGTCCCCGCCCACCAAATCGGAGGCCGGTCCCCGCCCACCAAATCGGAGGCCGAGGGTCCCCACCCACCAAATCGGAGGACGAGGGGCCCCACCAACCAAATCGGAGGCCGAGGAGCCCCGCCCACCAAAAGTAAGTGCGGCCCCAAAAGTAAGTGCGCCCCCGGGTGCAAAAGTAAGTGCGCCCCCGGGTGCAAAAGTAAGTGCGCCCCCGGGTGCAAAAGTAAGTGCGCCCCCGGGTGCAAAAGTAAGTGCACCCCCGGGTGCAAAAGTAAGTGCGCCCCCGGGTGCAAAAGTAAGTGCGCCTCCGGGTGCAAAAGTAAGTGCGCCCCCGGGTGCAAAAGTAAGCGCGCCCCCGGGTGCAAAAGTAAGTGCGCCTCCGGGTGCAAAAGTAAGTGCGCCCCCGGGTGCAAAAGTAAGCGCGCCCCCGGCCCCGGGTGCAAAAGTAAGCGCGCCCCCGAGTCCCGTGTGTGAAAAGTGCTGCTGTAAAGCTGGTAGCGCTGTTCAAGCACCATGTATTTCCTTCAGGAAATGCCCATCTAATATATAATTGCCTAGAATACTACTTCCTGCAATTTGTGCCAACTTCCGTGGCTTTGTCCGGAGCTAATGTCCGGAGCTAATGTCCGGAGCTAATGTCCGGAGCTAATGTCCGGAGATAAGTGACGTCACCAGTGTCCTACACCCAGGCAGAGCACAGGGGCCCCAGGCAGCATATGGGGCCCCAGGCAGAGCACAGTGGCCCCAGGCAGAGCACAGGGGCCCCAGGCAGCATATGGGGTCCCAGGCAGAGCACAGTGGTCCCAGGCAGAGCACAGGGGCCCCAGGCAGCCTATGGGGCCCCAGGCAGAGCACAGTGGCCCCAGGCAGAGCACAGGGGCCCCAGGCAGCATATGGGGCCCCAGGCAGAGCACAGGGGCCCCAGGCAGCATATGGGGCCCCAGGCAGAGCACAGTGGCCCCAGGCAGAGCACAGGGGCCCCAGGCAGAACATGGGGCCCCAGGCAGAGCACAGGGGCCCCAGGCAGAGCACAGGGGCCCCAGGCAGCATATGGGGCCCCAGGCAGAGCACAGTGGCCCCAGGCAGAGCACTGGGGCCCCAGGCAGAACATGGGGCCCCAGGCAGAGCACAGGGGCCCCAGGCAGAGCACAGGGGCCCCAGGCAGCATATGGGGCCCCAGGCAGCATATGGGGCCCCAGGCAGAGCACAGTGGCCCCAGGCAGCATATGGGGCCCCAGGCAGAGCACAGTGGCACCAGGCAGAGCACAGGGGCCCCAGGCAGCATATGGGGCCACAGGCAGAGCACAGTGGTCCCAGGCAGAGCACAGGGGCCCCAGGCAGCTTATGGGGCCCCAGGCAGAGCACAGTGGCCCCAGGCAGAACATGGGGCCCCAGGCAGAGCACAGTGGCCCCAGGCAGAGCACAGGGGCCCCAGGCAGAACATGGGGCCCCAGGCAGAGCACAGGGGCCCCAGGCAGAGCACAGGGGCCCCAGGCAGCATATGGGGCCCCAGGCAGAGCACAGGGGCCCCAGGCAGCATATGGGGCCCCAGGCAGAGCACAGGGGCCCCAGGCAGCATATGGGGCCCCAGGCAGAGCACAGTGGTCCCAGGCAGAGCACAGGGGCCCCAGGCAGCCTATGGGGCCCCAGGCAGAGCACAGTGGCCCCAGGTAGAGCACAGGGGCCCCAGGCAGCCTATGGGGCCCCAGGCAGAGCACAGGGGCCCCAGGCAGCATATGGGGCCCCAGGCAGAGCACAGGGGCCCCAGGCAGAGCACAGGGGCCCCAGGCAGAACATGGGGCCCCAGGCAGAGCACAGGGGCCCCAGGCAGAGCACAGGGGCCCCAGGCAGCATATGGGGCCCCAGGCAGAGCACAGCGATATTTTGGACCACTGTGCGGTGTTTCAGACCCCCTGTGTGATGTCTGGGGCCCTGTTCTTAAGTATATTAAAGATTAAAGTAACGTATTTTAAAGTATATTATAGATCAAATTTGACACGTTTATGAGCACCATTGAGTGATATACTCAAGAATGACATAATTTTTCAACATTTTATGGTTTCAAACTGTAAACACTCAGAGTTTTTTTTACTTCAACCAGAAAACCTTAACGGTTCATAAAAAACTTGACTGTTCAGGATATGATAAAAGTCATAGTATTCTGAATCATTAACTTATAAAGATACCTTTACATGGGGTGATTATTGATTCCAGAGAGGCTTTCGGCCGATAATCGTACACATGGCTGGTGACAGGACAATACAATATAAACGTTCAAAGGTAAACACTGATAACATTAAAATCTAATATATAATTGCCTAGAATACTACTTCCGGCAATTTGTGCCAACTTACGTGGCTTTGTCCGGAGATAATGTCCGGAGATAAGTGACGTCACCAGCGTCCTACACCCGCTCAGGGTGGACAAAGATATATGCCTTCGTGGTGCGCGGCACTTTTCTGATTGGTTGCCGCCTGCCGCGAGCGACCAATCAGAAATGTGCCGTACTGTCAAGAATTGTCAAGAGCTGGTGAGTGCAGCCATTTTTTGTTCTTTCTTACTATTATTTATTAATTGCATTATTCTTACATTTGAATAAATAAATATATATATATGGATTCTAGACTCCCGATTCTTTAGAATCGGGCTGCCATCTAGTATATATATATATATATCTGGTAGTCTGTTGGGAGAGGTAGAGAGTTCCAGACAGCAGTCTGAGGAGGACACAGGGTTTACGGAGCTGTGCATGCCACAGAGCTGCAGCTCCCAGAAAGAGACATTTAGAAGGCAGAATTGATTGCAGTGAGCGTGCAGGAGATGAAGCACAGGAGAGGATACCAGAAGGAGACCAGCCCCGAGCAGGCTGCCTCCTTCTGAGGCGCAGAACTCCGGTAGCCGGAACACCGAGGTTGTAAGGACCTCCATGCCTTACATCAGAGACCGGCAGGACAGCTAATTGCACGTTACCTGTCCGCACCCACACCCAGGAGGCACGGTGACACCCCACAGAGCTGGGTCATCTAAGAGACCCTATAAACAGGCTCAAGTCACCAGTCATACGGGTTATGTCCTATCCTATCCGGGGGACAGAGAGAAAGAGATAACATCTGTGAGGACCTTATGTGAAGCTTCTAGCAGTAAGGGACTACACCACTACAGCGGAAAGGAAGCTTCTATTTTCCACCTGGATAAGGGGACCCTGGACTTGCCTCCAAACCGACCGGACCCTACCTGCCCTGTGATCCAGTGCCCTGGCCAGTGGCTGCTGAAGTCTTCAGTAAACGAGGTAAAGAGACTGCAAACCTGTGTCATCGTTCCTTACTGCACCCCTCATCATTCCACCATCTACACACTGGGAAGCCCTGGGGACATATTTCACCTGTGGGAAGTTATACCATCTACCTGCCATAACATCACCCCAGAGGACCCCTTAAAGCAGCGTCGGTCCCCATTGACTGAATACCACAGGTGTCGTCACGAACATAAACTCTATTCGCTTAAAAGACCTTTCCCTTTTTACATGGGCGCCCAGGGCCACGGACCGGGTGGCAGCCACCGTGACATCCCCCTGTGAACACCGGACCCGGTACCGTGTACCCCACAGCCCTGGCGGGCAACTCACATGGTCATCTCTACTGCACTAATCACCTCTTATATTCTCCTATACAAGACTTCTCTCAAGCTTCCCCTCATACCATCTGACAATTTACAAACCTTCAAACTTCTGACAAGCATGTCTCCTGGCTTAAAGAATTCCCCAATCAGTATTCCAGTTAAGCCTCCTCCTGACATACCTATAATTGTTCAACCCTTCCATGAGATGTTTCTTCCTAATCTATCTTTTATATACTGTGTCACATACTCAACTAGATCCAGCGCCTGTCACCACGGTCAGGTGTCACCTCTCTGACTCAGCAACGTTGACAACGGAGGAGAAGATGACATAATCGCCTATTTGTTGGCTTACTTTGTCCCAGAAATGTGTATCACAAGATTGACACATACTGGAAAATATTAGGTTACATCCCTTTAAACAAAACAACACCCTTTTGAAAGACAATTTATGAAATGTGTCCAAAACACATAAAATATGGTGCAAGTCACGAAGACCATTTTTTTCACACAAATTATACCAGAACTCTGGCACATTTAGCTTCATAAATATGCCCCAATGCATACAATGTTTGGTATATGGAAGCACACTTCAGTGCATAAATCGGGTAATTTCCTTGATATTTGCACTGACTGTATCCCCATAACATGATATGAACAAAACCTAAAGCGTTACTAAAGTTAGTGACGCTATATAAATAAATATGAATAATTAGACCACACACTTGACATATTACTGTGAAATAAGGGGACAGCAGTTTGTGGACCATAGAGAAATAAACTGTTGTCTGAGCAAAAGTTGCTTTATGAATTTTGTCCTAGCAAATGCCACACACATCAGGCAGTAGTGTTAATTAGAAGGTTTCTGCTGGGAATTTAGTCAATTCAGTTCTGCACACATCAGCTAAGTAATTAAAAGTCAGTTAGAAACTAGAAATTAATTGCAAATAGTAATGTCAGTTATTATAACTAGGTTTTCTTAAGGTTGGAATCACATGCAGTTTTTATGGTACTTTTTGGTGTCTTTTTTGAGCTTATGAAAAGTGTGGTTTTCAAAACTAGTGGAAATGTTACTACTCCTTGCTGTAAGTTTCACTTATGGTTTTGGATCAAAAACAGTACGCCTATGTGTCATCTACTGGAGATAGCTATCCATTCAAACTCACTCACTGACAAACTCTTTAACAAGTCTTGCAACACGACTTGCAGACAATTGTTACAGTACCTGCCCCTCATCAATACTTCTTCTCTGGACTAGATTTCTTTGAAGCAGCGCATGGATGGAGTGTGTAAAGCATTACTCTGATACATTGCTTTTTATATTTTTTATTTATGCTGCTATGGGAAAATTGTGTTTTAATATTATAACATAACATCCATACTGTTGATATCTTTTGGTTAGTGTTAATAGGTACTGTACCTACAATTCTTAGAAAAACCAGGCAGGTGGTTGCTAACTGACTGTTCTGCACAGGGACAAGCTCAGCCAGTGATTCCCCTGCTTCATTCCACCTCAACTCAACAGAGCAGCTTCTTCTGTTTCGCTCTGCTCTGTTGACAATGTAACACTAATTGACAGCTAGCTCCCCGCAGTTAGGTAGCAGGAAGCTGGCTGTCAATCAGCATGATGCCGGCAGAGACGTCCCATCAACATATCAGAGAGGTATAGAAGAAAATGCTCTGTCAACATGATGTCAGCTAGGAAATCGCCAACAGAAGTGATCAGTAAAGGTACCGTCACATTTAGCGACGCTGCAGCGATCTAGACAACGATGCTGATCGCTGCAGCGTCGCTGTGTGGTCACTGGAGAGCTGTCACACAGACAGCTCTCCAGCGACCAACGATGCCGAAGTCCCCGGGTAACCAGGGTAAACATCGGGTTAGTAAGCGCAGGGCCGCGCTTAGTAACCCGATGTTTACCCTGGTTACCAGTGTAAATGTAAAAAAAAAAAACACTACATACTTACATTCCGGTGTCTGTCGGGTCCCCCGGCGTTCTGCTTCCCTGCACTGTAAGCGCCGGCTGTAAAGCAGAGCGATGACGTCACCGCTGTGCCCTGCTTTACGGCCAGCCGGCGCTGACACAGTGCAGGGAAGCAGAACGCCGGGGGACGCGACAGACATCGGAATGTAAGTATGTAGTGTTTGGGTTTTTTTACATTTACACTGGTAACCAGGGTAAATATCGGGTTACTAAGCGCGGCCCTGTTTACCCTGGTTACCAGTGAAGACATCGCTGGATCGGTGTCACACACACCGATCCAGCGATGTCAGCGGGTGATCCAGCGACGAAATAAGGTGCTGGCCTTCTAGCTCCGACCAACGATGTCACAGCAGGATCCTGATCGCTGCTGCGTGTCAAACACAGCGATATCGCTATCCAGGACGCTGCAACGTCACGGATCGCTAGCGATATCGTTGTTAAGTTGTTCAGTGTGAAGGTACCTTAACAGCTATGAGCCGACAGAAATGATCACCAGGTAGCACAGGTAGGCAATTAGTAACAGTGTTTTCTACCTATCCTATGTTATTTACATGTACTATTACTATTTACTTACGTACTTATTGCATGGTATATGCTCATTTTGTTTCTGTGTTAGGTTTTGTGTGTTAAATGGCCACAGTGTGAATATACTTCTATATGTTGCATGTATTCCCCTTCTTATGAGCTAGGAATTTCAATTATATAGCTTTCCCATGGGCAGTGTTGGGCTCAGGTCCTGGTCTTTCCCCTTCTACATGGAGATCCTCTGACACAAAGTGAGTTTTCAATATTAGAGGATTGGACCTCGCGGATTGAGGTACAGCGTCAGATGGCTTTTATGCTTTTTTTTTAATAAAAAAACATGTTTATTAAGTATCCTGTGTTATTTATAACCATTATAGCTTTTTACTTACTTACAGCAGGGTATATGCTCATTGTGTTTCAATCTTAGGTTTTGTCAGTAACTACCTTCCTGTTATTTCTTAGTTTAATATGCAAAATTATAAAAATCCCAAATAATCTCTTTAACCACTTCCCAACATTCACAGTATGTATACAGTGCCGTGGGAGCTGTGTTCCTGCAAACCACCATATATAAACAATGTGATGATCGCATGGGTTCACTATGAGCACTGCTGCGATCAAGTGCGGGTGTCAGCTCTGTATGAGAGCTGACACCCTACAGCAATGCCCACGATGGGTGCAAGCTCCTGCTTTGCTCCCATTGGCAGAACATGATTGCGAACGCATTTTGCCAATGGTCTCCATGGTGATCCCATGCCGAAAGATGGCCCCAGAATCACCCAGGGACGGTGACCTCCTCCCTGTGTGAGAGTCGCCGATCTAATGCCTTGCAATGCAGAAGCATTCCACAGTATTCGATAAGCGCTCTGTCAGTATAAAGTTGATGTCCCATCATGGGTCAATGTGAAAAAGTAAAAAAAAATATTAAAACTTGTAAAAATATTTTTTAAAATATTGACTAAATAAAGAACAAAAAATAAATAAAAAGAACATTAATCCAATAAATACCTTTATTTATGTAAAAACAAAAATAAACCAAAAAACTTACACATATTTTATATTGGAACAACCCAATCTATAAAACTGTCTCACCAGTTGATTCAGTGAACACAGTTAAAAAATCTAAGAAACAATGCTTTATCATCACACCACAGAACAAAAATTGGAATAAAACCAATCAAAAAGACAATTGTAAATAAAAAAGATATAGCTGAAAATATAATCTTGTCTTGCAAAAAGCAAGCTGCCATACAAATACATCAATGGAAAAATAAAAAAATTATAGCTCTCAGAATAAAGCAATGCAAAAATCTATTTTTTTCTATAAAATAGTTTTTATTGTGTAAAACCACAAAACCAAAAAAGGTATAAATGAGGTATTGCTGTAATTGTACTGACTGGAAGAGAACAGCTGCCTTATTAATTTTACTACGCGTGGACCAGAATTAAAAAAAACATTCCTGAATTGCTGGTTTTTGCTCATTCTGCCTCCCAAAATTCATGATCAAAAATGTCATGTGCCTTAAAACTGTGCCAATAAAATCATCCACTTGTCACACACAACACAAGCACTCACATGACTCTGTCAGACAAAATATGGAAAATATATAACCATCTAAATATAGGAATTCAAATGCTTAAAAACCCATATAAATCTGGTATTGCTGCAATTGCATTGACTGGAAGAATAAAGTTGCCTAATCACTTATACCGCCACAGGAATGGTGTAATAAATAAATGCAATAAATTCATCATCTGTTGTTGATTTGTTTATTCTGCCTCCCAAAGATTGCAGTAAGGCTCAACTCACATCAATCCTGTGCTCTGCGTTATGTGCTTACAAAGTGGTTCCATTGTAAATCCATCTTTTTAGGCGTGCTTAGAAGCACAGTCCGCCACAGTTTTGTGCACTTCTGAATAGAAGGATACAGCTGAACAGAGGCCAGACAGTCCAGAGTAACTCTGTAGCCTCATTATAGTGAATGGATCCATCAGGGGTTTCATCTGAATCACGGCACACGGAGATTTAGATGGAAATCCCAATAAAAGTACTCAGCGTAAAGCAAAGGACAAATGTGATCCCAAACATTATGCAAAATGTTCCCAACAAAAGAATCAACTGAATCCACAAAAAAAGCAAGTCCCCACTAAGGCCCATCATCTGTTAAGGGAAACATAATGGGCTTCCACATTACCCATTTCCCTGTGTGATATTTTGGTGGTAAAAATGTAAATATTTTTTCTTCACTGCCTAATGGTATAAAAGACTGTGACACTCAACGCAAACACATCTCGAACCCCATTATAAAGCATTCTCTTACAATCTGGGACACTCTAAAATATTCCTCACAACTGATCTCACCCTTTTTACCCCTAGCTCCCATTTGGGGTAATACCCTATTCCCCCCAGGCGTGGGATCTATCAAAAGTTTTTATAGATGGATCGAAGCCGGCATAACTAAGGTTCACCTCACCAACTGTTCAATATCGACGGGATAATCCCATTCCTGGCCTTACAGGAAAAATATCACTTCCCCCCCGGAGAAATCTTTCGTTACTTACAATTAAAGAATTTTGTCAACTCCTTATTAAAAAATTCTACCCCTCCTTACTCCATGACCCCATTTGAACAAAAGTGTCGCCAAAACCCACATGCCTCGGGGATTATTTCTCTCCTCTACTCATACATTAATGCCCCTTCCCATAGGCACAGTTTGAAATATACCGTTCGTTGGGAGTCGGACATCGGATCTACCCTGACTGATTCGGAATGGTCTCAAATTTGGTCCTCTTCTACTGGAGGAATGTTAAATACACTCATGCTGGAAACCAACTACAAAGTGCTAACCCGATGGTATCTGACCCCTGCTAGAATAGCTAAAGCTGTGGCTAACCACTCCCCAAGTTGCTTCAGGGGATGCAATTCTACAGGAGACATGTTCCACATATGGTGGCTTTGCCCGATTGTCAGAAGGTTCTGGATTAGGATATACCATTTGGTTTTTTCCATAGCGAACATCAACCTTAAAAAAAACCCATGGGAGGCGCTACTCAACAAACGCATCCCCAATATCCCTAATCATACCCGATCCCTTATCTCATTTATATTTTTGGCAGCAAAACAAATCATTGCTTTGGCATGGAAAAAACCAAACTTAGACTTTTCCGCGGTCAAAACACGCCCCACCTGGTACATGATCAACGAGAAATTGTCGGCTATTTTAATGGACAAAGTTGGCAAATTCGAGAAAATATGGCTCCCCTGGGCGGAATACACCAAGCATACCCCTTTTGCCACACCGGTACTATACCTAACTAACTACACCCAGTCAGATTCAGAATAATCTACCATACCCCTCAGACGCTATACACTCCTTCACTCGGGCTCCCCTCCCCTACTCCCCCTTCCCCTTACTTTGGTTAGGTTGTATGATTGCATGTCAGTTAACCACATGCATTATTGTTCAGATTGTATATAAAGACTTATTCTGATTTTTTTTTTTTGATTACCTTAATTATATCTTATATGTAAACTGAAAACTTTCAATAAAAATTTATTGTTTAAAAAAAAAAAAGACTGTGACACACTTGTGGTGTCAATATGATCAACGACCCGTACAAAGGCCCTGGAAAATCATATTGGATCCTTGCCCCCCAAAATAAATTCAGCAAATACTGCACCCCAAACCCAAATGCACCCTCTCTTCGGAGCCCCACAGTGTGCCTAAACCACATTTAGCGTTCACATGTTTAGTATTTCTGTAGCGATAACAGCCCACCTAATTTACGGGTATGTGTCTCCAGAAGCAAGAGATAGGCACCACAACTTACTGGACACTACAACATACTGGTGACTACAACTTATTGGAAACTACAATGACAGTTTGCAATTTTCACTCCGCAACATCCACTCCTGCTTGTTTCTGGAAAACACCCTTGGACTCAAAATCGTTATTATACCTGTAAATAAATTCCTAGTGGTAAAATTTCCAAAAAGGGGTCACTTGAGGGGGGATTCTGCTCTTCTAGCACTTAAAGGCTCTGTATATGGAGTCCGCAAACTATTCTGGGAAAATCTCACTCTAGGAGGCAAATAGCCCTTCATCTCTCCTGACTCTCCCCGTATTGCTAAGCAGTATTGAACAGCCACATATGGGTATTTATACATTCAGCAGAAACTGAGGGACAAATTTTGGTGCCATTTTTACCCATTTCTCAGTGTGAAAATGTAAAATCTGGGGATAAAACAAAATATTGGTGGTAAAAATGTAATTATTTTTTCTTCACTTCCCAATGAGAGGTGTAGTTTGTAAAATTGGGTCACTTATTGAGGGTTCTGCTGTTCATTTTTTCCTTCCACATTGTAAACATTCCTGCGAAGCAAATTAAGGGTGAATAAACTTCTTGAATGTGGTTTTAAGCACCTTGAGGGGTGCAGATTTTAGAAAGGTGTTAATTTGGTGTATTTTCTGTCCTATAGGCTCCTCAAAATCACTTCAAATGTGTTGTGGCTCCTAAAAAAACGATTTTGTAAATTTAGTTGTAAAAATTAGAAATCGCTGGTCAACTTTGAACCGTTATAACTTCCAAATGAAAAAAAAATTGTTTAAAAAATTATGCTGACATGTGGGAAATGTTATTTATTAGCTATTTTGCCTTACATAACTCTCTGATTTAAGGGCAAAAAAATTTTCAACATTTTCACCAAATTATTTTACAAATAAATTCAAGTCACATCGAACAATTTTACCACTATCATGAAGTACAATATCTCATGAGAAAACATTCTCAGAATCACCAGGAGCCGTTGAAGCGGTCCAGAGTTTATTACCTCATAAAGGGACACTGGTCAGAATTTAAAAAATTGGACCGTTCAGGGATATGGACTAATGAGAATGGTTACAATCTCACTACATCACATTGGAATATGTTGATGTTTTATAAGTAAAATGAAATAAATGATGTTCGTTATTACATTTCGTGGTGTATGTAATCCTGTTACACTTAATCAATAAGATATTTTCAACCACCTGTAACACATTTCTATTTTGTATCTTCTCTGCTGGGAAGCTCTTGTTCCGTCCACTACTCATAGTCCAACATCTCTTCACATTCATCACATTTATGCTGGTTTCAGTCTGCAGTGACAGGGATTTTATTTACAAATGATTGAACATTTAATTACTGGCTCCCGTAACAGACATCCCGCTGACAAATGCAGCAATGATTTATCAAAGACATTTATATCCTCTAGTATAATATTTTTTGCATTGATTTATTTCGGAAGTACTAGAGGAATGTGCCTACATGTATCTTTCCACAGGCGAGCAGATTATTCCTGAAAAGATTTGTACAAAACCAAGTAGAAGCTTTTTGCTTATAGTAATAAATTATGCATTGACACATAAGAAAAGGAAGATTTATTGGTTTAGAAACTGAACCTGGAGAATAAATGAATATATGTAAAATTCCTGTTGTGTTAGCTAAAATGGAAATACATAAAATACTGAAGATGTAGAAAAAATTGGCTATTATAAGATAAATAATACTATAAAAAGAACTATAATGATAATATATAGTTACAGTTATTCTACTATTGTGAATATTACACTTATGATCCGATATTTGATAGTATATGCAAGGTAGAATAAAATTGAGATTTTACTCTTGCCATTTTCTCACCTTTTTTACTTCATTTTCACTAAACTGATGCAGGTTGGAACAGTTTAGGAAAACTGCAAAGACCATGTTTGAATATACCCTTTAGCAGGGCCAGCACCCAACAAACCCTTTTCTGGGGACCCACTGAGCCTGCAGGCTTAACGTGGCCCAGTTTCCAGTTCAAAAACCAAAAGAAGAGGTGGCATTCACCGTCCCTTTTAAAGTCCTTTATCGGTTTTAAAACATGGCAGGCGACAGAATGAAGTGGACACTTGATGGACAATGGTCATTTTGCACCTCACATGCTTCAACGAGTCCTATGAAGCATGTCCAGGTCCAAGTCCAAACTTGGCCCAAGTTTCCATTGGTAACATCTTGCGTACATGTACAGCGAATCTTCACACTGCATGTATGGAGACAATTGAGTTAGCTCCAGTCACAGCAATTTATTCCGTTAGCTGCTGCTGTCAATTGGCATAGTGGAATTTAACATGTTAGAAGGGGAGGTTGCCACTATGCTCAGTAGCTCTGTTGGGGCTTACGTCTAAACTGCCACAAAGTGGGGATTCGGTCGTATGTTCTCACGGGACCATTGACTATAATTACACCAAGAGGGTCACAGTGAGTTCTGTTGTGTATCATTTTCAGCTGTACGTGCTTAGTTGAAGTTGGCAACAAATCGCCTCAACTAAAATGATGCAGGACTGAGCTCACTGTGACCCTATCTCCATTATAGTCACTGGACCTATTTGCGTATATGCCTGAATACCCATTTTGTGACGGTTCGGAAGGGCGTATTAGTCTGAGTCCATAAAAAAACACGTACAGCACACAGATCACAGATGGCATCCATATGCCATCCATGTGCTGTCCGTATTTATCATTGCAAAGTATAGGAGAAGCTTTGAAATGTATTTAGTTATTTAGCCATCCGTGAACAACACTGATGACACTGATGTTAAAGATGGACACACGGACCAAACACTAATGAAACACTGAGGGTAAATAGTTATGCACACTGAAGTTTTCAGTTATTCTGTCCTATTTATTGTTTGCTTCACAATAAAAAGAAAAGCAAATGTTCACAGTTGTAGGCATGTTCTTTACATGAACTGATGCAAACCCTCAAAAAAAAACAGTGAGATTCCAGGTTGTGAGGTATTATAAGTTAAGCAGGGTGGGACTAATAAGTTAAAATTTAACCTTTAATTGAAAATCCTTAAAAATGCGGATGATAGATTCCAACATAATAAGTACACTAAAGACATACAACAAAAAAAGTGAATACTTGTACCAACTAATATACAGAAGACACAACCACGAACGAGTGCATATATACACATAAATACAACAATAGAAAAGGAAATAATCCTCAATAATCAGCAAAGGTTATATGGCCATGCATTTGAGCCATGCATAAATCAAGCAGTCCTAATTTCAACTACTGATACAAAAAGGAACCATCTCACCTCATAATCCTTTGTTCATCATATCGAGGGAGAGTAACCCTTAAAAACTGGTGCCAACTATAGTGGAGTTTGGAGTGTGACTGTTTGAGGTTGTGGACAGGTGTCTTTTAGGCCGGGGTCACACTACAGCATAATACGAACGAGTGCTAACGATAAAAAATTGCATAGCACTCGGACCAATGTTAATCTATGGGGCAGCTCCCATCATCTGTTGTTTTCTCGTCTGTATTATACTTGCGAGTGAAATCGCAGCATGCTGCGAATGTCTGCATATGTCAGCCAAGAAACGCCAATGCAAATCTATGGGTGTGAGAAAAAATCGCACAGCACACGGACCATGCGTGTGACATGCGAGAAATTCTCAGGCATTGGGCAGGTGACAGGAAATTGGCTCAACCAATATTTGCTCATTTTGCAAGTGTGTGAGAAAATCTCACCATACGGATGACATATGGATGACACACGGATACTTTTTTGAGAAAAAAACGCATTCTGGCATTGCACACGGATGACATACGGGTCACCATACGGAGAACATTTGTGCGATTCAGACAAAATCGGACAGATTTTTTATACATTGTGTGTGACTCCAGCCTTATACTGATGACAAGTTCAAACAGGTGTCATTAATACAGGTAAAGAGTGGAGGACAAAGGAGCCTCTTAAAGAAGTTACAGGTCTGTGAGAGCCAGAAATCTTGCATGTTTTTAGGTGAACTAATACTTATTTTCCAATATAATTTGCCAAATAAACCTTGCCAAATCAGACAAGGTGATTTTCTGGATTTGTTTTCTCATTTTGACTCTCATAGCTGCGGTCTTCCTATGATATCAATTACAGGCCTCTCTCATCTTTTTAAGTGGGAGAACTTGCACAACTGGTCGCTGACTAAATAATTTTTTCCCCAGTGTAAGTTAAACTCATAAAAACCTTACAAAACTTACATCAAATTTTTGTCATTTCTTGCGTCCATCATAAATTACACTGAAATTTCCAATTTTTTTTTTAAAAATGCATCATACAGCTGCATTTCATCGCAGTACAGCCGAATCTACTATCAATCCATCGGAACCAATGCCTCAAGCCTGTGGTGAGTACCAGTATGCGAGTGCATGGGGTGAGATGGGAGACCCTAAGGGACTGATGGAAGCCTTAAAACTCCCCATCCCCGCTCTGATATTCATAAAGACGATTTTTATTGCGGCTTTACCCCCCTGGGTTCACATCTGGCACCTGATATTTTAAATAAAATTTGGGCAAATGACTATGTCTAAAAATCACAAAAATTGACAAATCTCCGGTCCCGGATGGGATACACTCCCGAGTACTGCAGGAATTAAGTACAGTCATTGATAGACCATTATTTTTAATCATTAAAGAGTCCATAATAACAGGGTCTGTACCACAGGACTGGCATATAGCAAATGTGGTGCCAATATTCAAAAAGGGGACAAAAACTGAACTCGGTAATTATAGGCCAGTAAGCTTAACCTCTACTGTGGGTAAAATCCTGGAGGGCATTCTAAGGGATGCTATACTGGAGTTTCTGAAGAGGAATACCCTCATGACCCAGTATCAGCACGGGTTTACTAGGGACCGATCATGTCAGACTAATTTGATCAGCTTCTATGAAGAGGTAAGTTCCGGACTGGACCAAGGGAACCCAGTAGGTGTAGTGTATATGGACTTTTCAAAAGCTTTTGATACGGTGCCACACAAAAGGTTGATACATAAAATGAGAATAATGGGGATAGGGGAAAATATGTGCAAGTGGGTTGAGAGCTGGCTCAGGGATAGGAAACAAAGGGTGGTTATTAATGGAGCACACTTGGACTGGGTCGCGGTTAGTAGTGGGGTACCGCAGGGGTCAGTATTGGGCCCTCTTCTTTTTAACATATTTATTAATGACCTTGTAGGGGGCATTCAGAGTAGAATTTCAATATTTGCAGATGACACTAAACTCTGCAGGGTAATCAATACAGAGGAGGACAATTTTATATTACAGGATGATTTATGTAAACTAGAAGCTTGGGCTGATAAATGGCAAATGAGCTTTAATGGGGATAAATGTAAGGTCATGCACTTGGGTAGAAGTAATAAGATGTATAACTATGTGCTTAATTCTAAAACTCTGGGCAAAACCGTCAATGAAAAAGACCTGGGTGTATGGGTGGATGACAAACTCATATTCAGTGGCCAGTGTCAGGCAGCTGCTACAAAGGCAAATAAAATAATGGGATGCATTAAAAGAGGCATAGATGCTCATGAGGAGAACATATATACAAGTCACTAGTTCGACCACACTTAGAATACTGTGCACAGTTCTGGTCTCCGGTGTATAAGAAAGACATAGCTGAACTGGAGCGGGTGCAGAGAAGAGCGACAAAGGTTATTAGAGGACTGGGGGGTCTGCAATACCAAGATAGGTTATTACACTTGGGGCTATTTAGTTTGGAAAAACGAAGGCTAAGGGGTGATCTTATGTTAATGTATAAATATATGAGGGGACAGTACAAAGACCTTTCTGATGATCTTTTTAATCATAGACCGGTGACAGGGACAAGGGGGCATCCTCTACGTCTGGAGGAAAAAAGGTTTAAGCATAATAACAGATGCGGATTCTTTACTGTAAGAGCAGTGAGACTATGGAACTCTCTGCCGTATGATGTTGTAATGAGTGACTCATTGCTTCAATTTAAGAGGGGACTGGATACCTTTCTGGAAAAGTATAATGTTACAGGTTATATATATTAGATTCCTTGATAAGGCGTTCATCCAGGGAACTAGTCTGATTGCCGTATGTGGGGTCGGGAAGGAATTTTTTTCCCCATGGTGGAGCTTACTCTTACCACATGGGTTTTTTTTGCCTTCCCCTGGATCAACATGTTAGGGCATGTTAGGCTATGGGTTGAACTAGATGGACTTAAAGTCTTCCTTCAACCTTAATAACTATGTAACTATGTCGATATTTGGACATTAGTCTCTACTGACCAGCATACCATTGAGAGAGAGTGTCGGTTGATGGATCGCCCCTATGAAAGGAAACCCAAAGTAGCAAAAACGATAAACAACTGGCTTCAAGCCTTCTTTGTCCTGGGTTGCATCATGGGACAAAAACACCCCGAACGTTGCTCTGAGAGGTTCATTTATAATTCTTAAAAAAAACCCACACCGGGAGCTCGTGGTGGTGTTACGATGAGGAATTTCATCGTCGTTTAGCTATGCAGCCCCAGTTAGGATGGGGCGTCAAAGCCACAGACTCGTGGCTCCGCTTGATGATGGCTCAAAAACAAAACCCCTTTCTGGACACGGCCTCTGGCCTCAATGCCAGCACAGGGTCAGTGGCCGTCCGCAGACCCGACATGTGCTGGCTCTTCAATGAAGGGCATTGTCATTTCTACGGATTATGTAAATACAAGCACGAGTGCTCTGCTTGTGGAGGCCCCCACGTGGCAGCAAAATGCTCCTGTATCCCAACCAAGCAATCAACAACAAAACCTCCCAGCCCGCTTGAGACCGAGGACCCCAGTGAGCATATCCGCAATGGTACCTTGGCTCGACAGGTATCCCAATAAGAATGCAGCTTCCCAAATAGGCCCATTTAGACAGGTAAGCATCTCTGCCTGTTTTTGGTGTGTTTTCCCAAATACGTTGTGGTTTTACTTTTGCTTTCTTTATCCCTTTCAATTTATCCCATATTCCTACTTTTTCTATGAACCTGAAGTCAACCCGTGATCTGCCCCACATTTTTTCGGCAAAAATTCAGAAAGAGGTGGATCAAGGGAGGCTTCGTTGTCCTTTCTCTTCACTCTCCTTTTACAACCTGCGGATTTCCCCGCTGGGTGTTGTCCCAAACAAAAAGATCATACAAACATATCGTTTAATACACCATCTCTCCCACCCAAAAGGTTCATCGGTAAATGACGGCATCCCAGAGGAGGACTCCTCCATCTCTTATGTTTCCTTCGACCGAGTGGTCGCGCTGGTTAGAGACGCTGGCCCTGGGGTTTTGATGGCAAAATCTGACATTACGGTATGTCAGCTTTTCGTCTTCTCCCGGTTCACCCCGATTGTCACCACCTTCTGGGCTGTTTCATAGATGGAGCGTTCTATTATGATACTTGTCTGCCAATGGTATGCTGTACCTCATGCCACTATTTTGAGTTGGTCAGCTCTTTCCTGGTGTGGGTCGTTAAAATGGAGTCTGGGTCGCATGCGGTTACACACTATCATGATGATTTTTTCTTCGTCGGACCCCACGGTTCCGATTCCTGTCAAGCCAATTTGGATACGTTTTGTCAGATGATGGAGACATTGGTGTTCCCCTATCTCCAGATAAAACAGTAGGACCAGTCACTACCCTGTCCTTCTTAGGCATTGAGATTGATTCGGTGTCCATGATCTTTCGGTTGCCATTAGACAAAATTGAAAAATTGTTAGGGCTAGTTAACGGTTTTTGTTTAGTAAGGAAAGACACCCTTTTACAAATGCAGTCCCATTTGGTCCTCCTCGCTTTCGCTTGCCGCGTTATGCCAATTGGCAGAATTTTGTCTAGGTGATTATCCTTAGCCATCAGAGGAGTCAGGCTGCTTCATCATAGGATCAGAATCACATCTGCTCTTCACGATGATCTCATGGTCTGGAAACACTTTCTGGTCAATTATAATGGCATGACCTGTTTCCATTCTCTTGAACAAACCAGCCATGATATTTCCCTGTATTCTGATGCCACCGGTTCCATTGGTTTTGGCATTATTTACAGTAACTCCTGGTGAGCTGAAAGATGGCCGAAATCTTGGTACCCTAGAGGTTGGGTAATAAATGTAATGCTGCTAGAGCTTTTTCCTATTGTTGTGGCCGCTGCTCTATGGGGACCCGTTCTGCATGGTAAAAGCATTGTCTTTTGGACTGACAACATGAGTGTTGTCTCATCCGTAAATAATTTGACTTCCTCATCACTTCAGGTCATCAGATTGATTCAAATCATAGTTCTAAAATGCCTAACTTCCAATATATGCTTTAGGGCCCGTCATGTTCCAGGTGTTCGTAATTTGGTAGCTGATGCTCTCTCGCTTCAATTTCCAGATGTTCCGGGAGTTGTGTCCCACCGTGGATCGGGAAGGCCAGTGTTGTCCAGACTACATGTGGGAAGTGGTGGAGAACAGCTCATGCCGCTGGTCAGAACTTCCCTAGCTCCATCTACGTGGGCTTCCTACGGTAAGGCTTGGAATGAGCTGTGTGCATTTACAAGGGGCAGGCCTGTCGAGTTATCCGACACCATTCGCTTAGAGGTGATGAGTTCTTACTTGTATAGCTTATTCAGTTCTGGCCTGTCCAGTGTGGTAGCTCAACATCGCCTCTCCGTGATTGCTTTCCATTTTATGCTCCGCGGATGGACTGATGTCACCAAATCCTTTATTATTCGCCAGGCCATTCGTGGATGGAGATGGGGGCACATTTGTTGTGAGAAGAGGAGGCCAATTTCTTTTTCTCTTTTAAGGCGCATTATTGATAATGATAATGCTTCCTCCATTTGCTCCTCTCCTTACGAGATGACCCTCCTCTCTGCCACTTTTGGTTTGTCATTTTTTGGTGCACTTCGTGTTAGCGAGTTAGTCCCCGTTTCTACTAAGAGACCTGGTCGTCTGCAGCATGATGATGTAGCAATATGTAATGGGTGCCTGCGGATCCGCATTCGGCGATCAAAAACTGACCCATTTAGTTTAGGCACCTGGCTTCCGATTTTTTCCATACAAGGACCAGTTTGACCTTTTCAATTGATCAGTCAATACATGTCGATTCATAGCTCCAGCATTTCTTTTTTCGCCCATGAGGATGGTTCCCCCCTCACAAGTTTTCAATTCCTTTCATTTCTGAGGAAGATTATTTGCTATTTGGGTTTACCCTCGGGGGACTATGGTATCCATTCGTTACAAATTGGGGCCTCCACTGGAGCCTATTGGGCTGGTTTGCCCGACTCTGAGATTCAGCGTATTGGCAGGTAGCATTCCTCTTGTTTTCACAGGTACATCAGGGCAGATTTGGTGCTTGATAAATGATTTATTCGATTACAGCTCACTAACATATTTTTCCTCGTAGGGGGTGGAAGACCCAACGTTTGGTTCTTGGGCCACTCCTGGTTTGTGGGCAGCACAGGGAGCAGAAAATCGCCCTGGCGGGAGAGATCTGGGCTTCTACAGCAAAGACATACATTGGAGAGGTATCCGTGGACTGACCTGGCCTCAGGTGTTGCCGGAAGTGGTTCTTGTTTCCCGTGCGGTGTCATCCCCGACAATCCTTGTCCTTCATGCAGGAGGCAATGATCTTTGTGCTTTGCATCTTGCTGAGCTACTTACAATCATGAGGTCGGACAAGGACAAGTTTAATAGCTTTTTTCCAAAACTGATTTTTGTGTGGTCGGAAGTTATCCCATGTGTAACATGACAAGGCGCCATTGAGGCATCGGCAATCGTTCGCTGTCGCCGCACTTTGAAAAATAGAATCTCCCGCTTTGTGAGATTCAAAGGAGGTGTGGTGGTTCGTTATCGGCAGCTTGAGGGGGATAACTCCCGGCTTATGTTGCCTGATGGAATTCACTTAACAGACATCGGTTTGGATATTTTTCTGACCGGCCTTCAGGATGGGTTAGAACAGGCATTGAATTTGCTTGGTTGTGGGGGTCGGAGCACGGTCTAGCGACCTGCTCCTTCTTGGAGGGTTGATCGTGCAAAGTATCCTTTCAAAGGCAATCTTGCCCCCTGGGGGACCGGGGGGCAAAGTGCTTCATGGCAAGTTTATAGGCCCCTAGGGCCATATGTTTAAAGCTGTGACTGACCCCTGCCAAAAAAGAAAACTAAGTTTTATTTACTGATTTTAAAAGAAAATTAAAGAGTTTCAAGTTGATGGCTGTTGTGTCATTCATTGCATGGGAGCTTCTGGTGGTTGGTTCAGGTCTCAGCGGTTTGTACGGCACTTTGACTATATCTGCCGATGCACCCCTGGCCGGCAGGCCCGTTCTGGTCATGCTGGGGTTAACTCATTGCAGTGACTTGTGTGTGCCTGGTGTGCTCCCTCTTCCCAGTAAGGGACCCTCCCCTTCCTTATAAAGCTGCAGTAACCTGGCTTCCTGTCTCTCTCTTCATCTGAGATCTGGAGCAGGTTCCCTCACCCTCCCACCCTAGGTGTTCGTTTGTTTGCATAAGTAAAAGTCCCGGTGGGTTGATGGTGCCAAGTATCCTTTCAAAGGCAATCTTGCCCCTAGGAGACCGGGGGGGGGGGGGCAAAGTGCTTCATGGCAAGTTTATAGGCCCCTAGGGCCGTATGTTTAAAGCTGTGACTGACCCCTGCCAAAAAAGAAAACTAAGTTTTGTTTACGGATGTTAAAAGAAGATTAAAGAATTTCAAGTTGATGATTGTTGTGTCAGTCATTGCATGGGAGCTTCTGGTGGTTGGGTCTGGTCTCGGCGGTTTGTAATGGTTGCAATATATTAAGAGGATAAAAACTTTGATGGGAGTGCTTTTTTAAAAGCTGTGGCCTTTATGAATGACTATGGGTAAGTAGCTATATGAAGGCTACATTCCATAAAAAGTTAGGCAAGCAAATAAATTAAATTTTTCTGTGTCCCAAGTGGAATGTATTAGAGTGAGGCCTCATTCATTGGTCATTTTTTTTAAGGGATAGCAAATGGACATGAGAATTATTCCTGCCAGGGCTGGCTCCAGGTTTTTGAGGGCCCCGGGCGAAAGAGTCTCAGTGACCCCCGCCCCTTAACACATCCCCCGATTTATGATGCACAGATACGCCAGAGAAATATAGGTATAGTACAATACCAGATTTCACTTCTTACATGAGTGACAGCTATTGTAAATTCTGCAGTGTATATATACAGGACAGGAGGAGCGGTACTGTGCAATGTATATATACAGGAGGAGAGGTGCTGTGCAGTGTATATATACAGGAGGAAAGGTGCTGTGCAGTGTATATATACAGGAGAGGTGCTGTGCAGTGTATATATACAGGACAGGTGCTGTGCAGTGTATATATACAGAAGGAAAGGTGCTGTGCAGTGTATATATACAGGAGAGGTGCTGTGCAGTGTATATATAGCGGAGGAAAGGTACTGTGCAGTGTATATATACAGGAGGAAAGGTGCTGTGCAGTGTATATATACAGGAGGAAAGGTGCTGTGCAGTGTATATATACAAGAGAGGTGCTGTGCAGTGTATATATACATGAGGAAAGGTGCTGTGCATTGTATATATACAGGAGGAGTGGTACTGTGCAGTGTATATATATACAGGAGGTGCTGTGCAGTGTATATATACAGGAGGAAAGGTTCTGTGCAGTGTATATATACAGGAGGAGAGGTGCTGTGCAGTGAATATATACAGGAGAGGTGCTGTGCAGTGTATATATAGGGGGAAAGGTGCTGTGCATTGTATATATACAGGAGGACTGGTACTGTGCAGTGTATATATACAGGAGAGGTGCTGTGCAGTGTATATATACAGGAGGAAAGGTGCTGTGCAGTGTATATATACAGGAGGAGAGGTGCTGTGCAGTGAATATATACAGGAGAGGTGCTGTGCAGTGTATATATACAGGAGGTGCTGTGCAGTATATATATACAGGAGGAAATGTGCTGTGCAGTGTATATATACAGGAGGAGAGGTGCTGTGCAGTGAATATATACAGGAGAGGTGCTGTGCAGTGTATATATACAGGGGGAGTGGTACTGTACAGCACAGGTGTCAAACTGCATTCCACGAATGCCGCCAACAGCTCATGTTTTCAGGATTTCCTTAGCATTCCACAAGGTGCTGGAATCATTCTGTGCAGGTGATTAAATTATCACCTGTGCAATACAAGGAAATCCTGAAAACATGACCTGTTGGCGGCCCTCGAGGAATGCAGTTTGACACCTCTGCTGTACAGTGTATATACTTCAGCATCTCAGCTGCAATCTGCAGCCGCCCAGCTCACCCAGAACCACAGAATACAGTCATACCATTGCACTCACTCAGGCGCCGGTAGGAGCTCCTCCGGAATCTGCCTGATAAGTTAGTTCAGCACTGCAGCCAGGGGCGGAGAGCAGAGAAGGAGAACGTGCTCTCTCCGCCCACAAACAGTCACACTGCCTGCACTGACTGAGTGAGAAGATGCTTGTGCCAGCTGTATCTATGACAGCGTGAGTGGGCCCCCCGTCTCCCCAGGGCCCCGGCTGACGCCAGCCCTGATTCCAGCTCACCATGGCCGTTAAAAAAAAAGAACAGTGAATGAGTCCTCAGTATAATACTTTCCACTTGGGACAAAGAAAAATGTCACAGTGAGAGTATGAGAGTATTGTGAGAACCTGGCCACGTTGACAAGGGGTGATGTAATTAAGGTCACCGCAGGTCAGAGACAGCAGTTCTCATGGTAACCTCTGTGTGAGCCAGCCAATGCTGAACTTTGTTAATCTTAATGACGTCTCCGCTAGTCAAAGCTGTCTGGTTCTCATGATACTCTCACAGTGTTCCAGTGGCCATAATGAGCAGGAACAGTTCTCATGTCTTGACTCAGAACAGCCTCTGGATGTAGCAGAGTTGGCGATGATTGTTGAACATGTGAAGAATTTACGGCTGACCACTTTGGATTTTTTTAAAGTAATAAATGGTAAAAGAGGGTTGGGGAGTGTTTTTTGTACAATTAAAGGACTTTTCTTTGTGTTTATTAATTTTGACTATGGGGTTAGACACCTCTCCATTACTAACCCTTGGGCTTAATGTCAGCAGACAATACACAGCTGACATCAACCTCAAAACCATTACTCCTCTTGCCAACATACCAGGTCAAGCGGGAAGAGCCAAGGCTAAGAGCCAGAATTTGCCATTTCTGGGGCAGCTGAGGGCTTGTGTTATTAGTCTGGGAGGTGGCCAATATCCATGGCCCCTTGCCAGCCTATTAATAACAGCAGCTGTCTGTTTAGCCTTTGCTGGATATTAAAAATAGGGGGGAACTCACGTCATTTCTATTTGGGTCCTCCATTTTAATAACCAGTAAAGGCTACTCAGACAGCTGGGAGGTATTATTAATAAGCTGAGAAGATCCATAGATAATGTCTCCATCCCAGAATAATAAATCCGCCTCTCAGCTGTCTGCTTTCCCTCAGCTGATTAGTAAAAATAAGGGGATCCCACAACATTTTTTCTAAAATAAAAAACAAAGATTAGTATGGATGTAAAACATTGCCAAAACATTGTAGACCCAACTACACATGAAGAGACAATAAAGGATCCCAAGTTCCTGGGCAAAATCTTCATTGCTTTAGCTCTACTTAGGTATTTTAAGTCCCTCGTTCTCTAAATCTTTCAACAATTTAAGCATCAAAAAGATTATTGTTAAATTCAGATATGCTTGACCATTATATTTAATTGCCTTTTTGTATAAGGTGGAAAAGAAAACAAGAATCAGGTTGAACAAAAGACTAGGGTTGAGCGAAACGGATCGGTCATTTTCAAAAGTCGCCGACTTTTGGCAAAGTCGGGTTTCGTGAAACCCGACCCGACCCCAGCGTGGGATCGGCCACACGGTCGGCGATTTTCGCGCCAAAGTCGCGTTTCGTATGACGCTTTCCCCGCCATTTTTTTCAGCCAATGAAGGAGTGTGTGCAGCGTGATGACATGGGTTCCGGCTCGCTTTGTGCGGCGTCACAAGGGGTAAAACCGCCATCTTAACGTTTGGGATATAGCGATTCCCACAGTGAAACACAAATTTTGCAGGGACGGAGAGAGAGAGAAAGAGAGAGAGAGAGAATTAAAAAAAACAAAAAAAACCAATCCCCATTGACTTGCATTGGGTTTCGTGTTTCGGTCGGCCCCCCGACTTTTCACAATAATCGGCCGATTTCACACGATCCGACTTTCGAGACAGTCGGGTTTCACGAAACCCGACTTGATCCTAAAAAAGCAAAAGTCGCTCAACCCTACAAAAGACACTTTTTATATAGTAAGTTAAAAAAAGAAAAATATACAAAAGCAAATTTATGTCACATGACAAAACGAGCAAAATTAAAACAAACATTAATCAAAGGAAAAAATTATAAAATGGAGACCAAACAAACAAAAATTACAAATTATAATAAGGTGTAGAACTGTAGTCAGGGCTAGGACTGGGTGTTGGAAAAGGTGTGGGAGCTGCAAGTGGAGTGCAGACAAAGGGGGTTAGTGAAGGAAGTGGACTAAAGGGTGGAAATACACAATGGTCCGGAGGGTTGGATAGGTATGGCTGGTCCAGACCAAAGAAAACACTCTCCTGCTGTGGTTCCATCAGACTCAGTGCCTGTGGTGGCATCTCAGATGCCAAATCATGAGTTCAAGATATTCATCTGGCCTCATCTTGTATCATTTGGCCATCGTGCCAAGAAGACAAGGGTGATTGGGACAAGTGAAATAGTAGTGAGAGTGGTGTTGACTGCTGTGTTTCTGGCACTGGAGCTGGCTGCCAAGATGGTGTCACTGGAGGTGGTGGTGGCTGACATGATGCTGGTGCTGAAGGTGTTGGTGGCTGCCGCGATGGTGGGGCAGCTAACTGGCCTTCTTCATGCTCCAAAGGCCATTTTTTGTTGGCCTCAGAAAGATGCCACCTTTCAAGGTATTCTAAAACTGCAATTGGGGAATTCAGTGGTGGCATTGGGGCAGCCAGCACAATTTAGAGGGCAGCACTGGTCCACAGGATCAAAGAAAAGGGAATATGCCTGAAACAGTGGGCCAGGCTGAGACAAAAATACTCCTCATTATCAGTCACAGGTATTCTATCGTCGCCTAGGTCAGTGATGGGGGGCCTTCTTCTTCAGTAGCTTCGCTGGGTTATTGGTGCGTAGGGGTATGTGTCAAAGGGCTGTGGTGTTCTAGTGCTCTCTGCAAGCTCCTCATCTTCCTGGCCCTCAGCTCTGGCCTTCACTTAAGATTACTGTCTGGCCTCCAGCACCTTGAGCTGGAGGTATTTACTCTTTTGGTCGATTCAGATCTTTGAGGTCAGATTTGATACATTAAAAAGCATTTTTAGTGTGCAAAATCATAATCCAAACATTGCAACAAATAATCTAAAAATGGTAGCAGCTTACGAACGAAGTAGGACTGGGGCCAAAAACTGGAGCCTGTATAGGCATGGCCTTTCTTTGAGACCCATTGTTATGGAGGATAATGGCTTAGCTTACTTAGCTTATGCTCCCATGCCATGACGACTTGGGGTGTGCGCCCCAGTTGATAATAGAATGTGGACCCACTGGACCACAGAGAGGGAACCCGGTCCTACCTGGACTAGGGAAGGGCAGCGACTGGTGTCTGTGGCAGCTGAGCATGTAGGCAAGGTGGTAACATGCAGGACTAGATGACACTGCACAACTTCAGGTATGAAGAAACATAAAGTTTACTACACAAAATCACTATACAGAAGACAAGACAAAATGATACTAGACCGCAAGTCAAGCAAGGGTGAACATCACAGATCAGCAGACGTCAAGCGATGGCAAGAGGTCATCACTAGTGTTGAGCATTCCGATACCGCAAGTATCGGGTATCGGCCGATACTTGCGGGTATCGGAATTCCGATACCGAGATCCGATACTTTTGTGGTATCGGGTATCGGTATCGAAACAACATTAATGTAAAAATGTGTAAAAGAGAGAATTAAAATAAAAAATATTGCTATACTCACCTCTCCGACGCAGCCTGCACCTTACCGAGGGAAGCGGCAGCATTCTTTGTTTAAAATTCGCGCTTTTCTTTCCTTTACGTGAAGTCCCGGCTTGTGATTGGTTGCGTCGCAGTCACATGGGCGACGCAACCAATCACAGCAAGCCGTGACGTAATTTCAGGTCCTTAAGGATTTTAAAATTACGTCCCGGCTTTGTGATTGGTTGCGTCGCAGTCACATGGGCGACGCAACCAATCACAGCAAGCCGTGACGTAATTTCAGGCCCTTAAGGATTTTAAAATTACGTCCCGGCTTTGTGATTGGTTGCGTCGCAGCCACATGGGCGACGCAACCAATCACAAGCCGTGACGTCACGGGAGGCTGGACACGCGCGCATTTTAAAATGCGCGCTTGTCCAGCCTCCCGTGACGTCCCGGCTTGTGATTGGTTGCATCGCGGTCAACCAATCACAAGCCGGGAGGATGGACACGCGCGCATTTTAAAATGCGCGCTTGTCCAGCCTCCCGTGACGTCCCAGGTTGTGATTGGTTGCATCGCGGTCAACCAATCACAAGCCGGGAGGCTGGACACGCGCGCATTTTAAAATGCGCGCTTGTCCAGCCTCCCGTGACGTCCCGGCTTGTGATTGGTTGCATCGCGGTCAACCAATCACAAGCCGGGAGGATGGACACGCGCGCATTTTAAAATGCGCGCTTGTCCAGCCTCCCGTGACGTCCCGGCTTGTGATTGGTTGCATCGCGGTCAACCAATCACAAGCCGGGAGGCTGGACAAGCGCGCATTTTAAAATGCGCGCGTGTCCAGCCTCCCGTGACGTCACGGCTTGTGATTGGTTGCGTCGCCCATGTGACTGCGACGCAACCAATCACAAAGCCGGGACGTAATTTTAAAATCCTTAAGGGCCTGAAATTACGTCACGGCTTGCTGTGATTGGTTGCGTCGCCCATGTGACTGCGACGCAACCAATCACAAAGCCGGGACGTAATTTTAAAATCCTTAAGGACCTGAAATTACGTCACGGCTTGCTGTGATTGGTTGCGTCGCCCATGTGACTGCGACGCAACCAATCACAAAGCCGGGACTTCACGTAAGGAAAGAAAAGCGCGAATTTTAAGCAAACAACGCTGCCGGTTCCCTCGGAGAGGTGAGTATAGCAATATTTTTTATTTTAATTCTTTCTTTTACACATTAATATGGTTCCCAGGGCCTGAAGGAGAGTTTCCTCTCCTTCAGACCCTGGGAACCATCAGGAATACCGTCCGATACTTGAGTCCCATTGACTTGTATTGGTATCGGGTATCGGTATCGGATTGGATCCGATACTTTGCCGGTATCGGCCGATACTTTCCGATACCGATACTTTCAAGTATCGGACGGTATCGCTCAACACTAGTCATCACAGGTTGATGCAGTCCAGGGTCATCTGGCACAGGCATATCAGGAGAACCTCTATCTCAGGCCTCAAGTGTAGCGCAGGCACAGCAGGAGAAAATATGACACCACCCTCGGACAGACGTCATCACAGGATGGACCCCAGGGAACAGGCCAGACATCAGGACACAGGTAAAACACGGACAGCGTGGATCCAGGAACAACAACATGGAAGCTCAAGACATCAGCTGGTCAGATCCAGGACTCACAGGCAGAGCCATCACGGAGAAACAAGACTGTAGCATCCCCAGAAACACAGAGGAGCCCATCCAGGAACACGAGCAGGACTGACTGAAACATGAGCTGGACCACCTGGACCACGGACTGGATATCAAGACACCGGCTGGACATAGTGACACAGGCAAGACATGGACAGCACTTGTCCAGGAACATTGACATGGCAGCTCAGGACATCGGCTGGTCAGATCCAGTACACACAGGCAGAGCTGTCATTAGGAAACAAGACTGGAGACTCCCCAGAAACATGGAGGGGGAGCCCGTCCGGGAACATGAGTGGGACTGACTCTGAAACACCGGCTGGACCACCAGGATCACGGACTGGATATCTGGACACAGGCTGGACATCTAGGACAAAGGCAGGACATCTGGACTCCAGACAACAGACACGTTCCAGGCAAAGAACATCAGGACACAAGCAGGACATCAGAGACACTGGCAGGATTTCAGAAACACTGGCAGGACATCGAGCAGCAGTCGTCAGGCTCCAGGCACCAGACAGCGGTCATCAGGCTTCAGGCACCAGACAGCGGCCGCCAGGTTCCGGACATCGGACCTGACCTAAAAAGGAACTTAAGCGATATGGTGCAAGTTCCGCAGGATCAGACTGGAGCTGGATGGAGCTAGCACCGCATAATAGGCTGAGCACAGCATAGTAGACGCTCAACAGGAACACCTGACTCCATCTCCAGAAGATGAACACAGGTTAATCTTCAAGAAACAGGTCTCCAGAAACTCACAGTCACTGGGTACAAGGTACAAGAAACAGAAGGACTTCAAGAATATCACACAGCAGGAATCCACATTCAAGGGCAAGCACTTTGGTACCAATACATAGACAGAATTGGTCTAGGGACAAAGACATCAGCTTTCCTAGAACTGATAGCAGGCAGAACAGGAGCTGAAGACAAGGCAGACCAGGACCAACATGGAGCACCAAACACACACAGCTAGGTTCAGCAACCTAATGAGAAGCCCTGGCAATGCCCATCAGGGAAGAGGAACTTTAAATAGGAGTTGCCCCTCAGCAATAGGATCGGGACAGCAATTCAAGCGCACACCCTGCCCTTAATAAAAGCGGGGAAGGTGTGGCCGCGTGCACCCTAAGCACAGACAGAAACCAGTACAGCATAGCCAGCACAGGAACTGAGGCCTAGGGCACCTGGCAGCGGCTGAAAGCCTGGACACATGTAATACAAAGCAGAACTATACTCAACAGGTCATGTGTCATAAATAGTCAGTTCATGATGCACAAAACTCTGCGTCTTGAACTCATTATTTATGACACCTGACCTGGTGAGTAGAGAACTGCCTTGTATAAACTCCATTTTTTCTGCAGTGTAAGTAAACTATTTCACACAAACCGAAGAGATGATGGAGGTCATACAAGGCATATCTATACTCACCTGAACATGTGTCAGAAATTGTGAATTCATGAGGCTGTTATTTGTGCATCATGAATTCATTATTTATGACACCTGACTTGATGAGTGTAGATCTGCTTTGTATTATACCTCCATCGTCTCTTCAGTCTGTGTCCAATAGACACTGCAGAACAGAATCAGGACGTAATGACATCAACTACCTTACCACTAACAACATAAGTAGTTTTTAGAGGAAATACATAGGAGACTCTGTCAAGATATCAAAACAAGTTTATTAACAAAAAATATTAGTAACATTTAAAATACAACTGGTACAGACCCAAACCCAACAGGACATTTTACATGATATTGTCTTGCCATGCCACACGTCCAATATCAGAATCAAAATAGGCAGCAAATTGGTCCCGCATGTGGCCAACTTCAACAGTTGACCGCAGCGGGTGATGCTGATAATCTGGCAATGGGTTTGCAACTGATTCATCCAGTTCAATGTTGGGTCACTCCTTAGCCAATTATGTAATTGTGGAGAACCACACAGGCTTTGACCACCTCATCAACTGTCTCCATTTTTAGATTAATGGCTGTCCCAAGAATGTGCCATTTTGAGACTAGAATCCCAAAGGTACACTCTACTGTTCTTCGGGCCCTGGTCAGTCTGTAGTTATAAATCCTTTTAGTGTGGTTCAAGTCCCGACTGGAATATGGCTTCTGTAGGTTTTCACACATCTGAAAGGCTTCATCCCCAACCATAACAAATGGCATTGGTGGGCCTTGAGTGTTGGGGAGAGGTCGTGGCAGTGGAAAATTAATATTTTTGCCATACACAAGTTGGCCCATATCCGAGTTCTTGAAAGTCTGTGAGTCATTGCCACGGCCAAAAGCTCCAATGTCCACAGTGATGAAGCAACAGTCCGCATCTGCTATTGCCATGAGCACAACAGAAAAGTAATTTTTGGAGTTGAAGTACTCTGATCCAGTTCTGGTGAGTTTGATAATGTGTATGTGCTTACCATCCACCGCTCCCAAACAGTTGGGGAAATCACACACACTCAAGGATTTTTCTGCAATTTCCATCCACATGTCCTCCGTGGGTAGGGGTATAAATTCATCCCGGAGAATGTTCCACCAAGCCCGGCAGGTGTCCGCAACTATTATAGACAGGGTGGAAATTCCAAGCCGGTACTGAAAGTGGAGGGATGATAAGATCTCTCCAGTTGCCAGAAATCTGAAAAAAAATAAAAAATTACAATCAATTCCATTTATGGTGGTGTTTAGCTAAAGACATAAAGGAAAATACAAATAATACATGGCAGACCAACAATAATTATGACTGGCATTTGTTTAGAATTATTACGTACCTTAATGTAACCAGGAGATGTTACTCTGCTGGAATCGCTCTACGGAGATGGGAGTACTGTCTCCGGATGGCTCCTTGGATATGACCAAGCAAATCCCGGAAAGAATCTTGAGACATCCTGGTATATTCCGGGAATTTGTCCAGATTGGCATTAAGCTCGCCATATAGCGTGTCATAGGCTCCACGGCTCTCCCAGAGTTCAATAATGGGGTGTCTCCAAAAACGTCTACGCCGTGTTCTTCTCTGTCGTTCTCTATTTCTTTGTTGCTCCCAAGCAAACGCACAGGCAAGAAACAGCTTGATGCTTAAATCCAGGTTGAAATAAAAGCTCTCCATGCAAAGATCCATCATGACACAGGATACAGTAGCAAACTGTTAAGATTTCAGCAGTTCAATGGTCTATATATAGATATCCTATAATACACGCCCACTGTAGTCCCATTGGCGGTGTCTGTTTATCTAGATTTTTCTCCTGTTAAATTTTCCACCATGTGCACAGAAAACGCAAACGCATGCAAAATGCATGAAAAAGTGTGTAAACGCCGCATTTTTTTAACCGCATGCGTTACCTTATGAGTCTAAAAAACGCTTCGTTTACACGCGTTTGCATGCGGTTTTTCGTGCGTTTGAAGTTGTGGATTAAACGCTGCAGATTGAAACGCAAATGTGAAACTAGCCTAAAACGATTTAAAAAACACTAACTAAACACTAAAAGAATGAACGTCTACTGAAGGTGTTCAAAGTGAAGCCAAGAGCAGACAGGTAGCAGTCGTCAGAGCGAGCCTGCAGCCACATTGTGTGCACCCACACTGACACTTGGAGCACGCTGCTGCACTCATCCAGTGGCGCTGGTTTCACACTTTCATCCTCCATATAATATAATGTGCCCCATAGTCCTCCATATAGTATAATAAACTCCCCATAGTCCTCCATATAGTATAATGCACTCCCCATAGTATAATACACTCCCTATGGTCCTCCATATATTAAAATACACTCCTCAATCCTCCATATAGTATTATACACTACCCATAGTCCTCCATATAGTATAATACACTCCTCATAGTCCTCATAAACTAAAATACACTCCTCATAGTCCTTCATATATTAAAAATACACTCTTCAGTCCTCCATATAGTATAAGGCACTCCTCAGTCCTCCACATAGTATAATACACTCCTCATAGTCCTCCATATATTAAAATACACTGCTCAGTCCTCCATATAGTATAATACACTCCTCTTAGTTCTCCATATAGTATAATGCACCACCATAGTGATCCATGTAGTACAATTCTCTTCCCATAGTATAATGCACCCCATAGTTCTTCATATAGTATAATGCATTCCCTATAGTCCTCGATACAGTATAATGCAGCCCACATATAGTATAATGCTGCCACCCCACAGAGTATAATGCAGCAACCCCACAGAATATAATGTAGCCCCCTGAGTATAATACAGCCCCACCATACAATATAATGTAACCCCCATAGAATATAATGCAGCCCCTCATATAGTATAATGCAGCCCCCCATAGAATATAATGAAGCCCCTCCATAGAATACAATGTAACCCTCCTCACATAGTATAATGCAGCCCCCAAAGAATATAATGTAGCCCCCTCATAGAGTATGATGCAATCACCCCTCATAGAACATAATAAATTTAATACATAGAATATAAAGTAGCCCCCCATAGAATATAGTACAGCCCACCTCCCTATAGAATATAATGTAGCCCCATAAAAGAGTATGCAATCCTCCCTCATAGACTATAAGACAGCCCCCCATAGAATATAATTCAGCCCCCAGAGAATATAATACAGCCCCCCATAGAATATAATGTAGTCCCCAGAGAATATAATACAGTCCCCCCATAGAATATAATGTAGCCCCCCAGAAAATATAATACAGCCCACCTCCCCATAGAATATAATGTAGCCCCCCCAGAGAATATAATGCAGTCCTGCCATAGAATATAATGTAGCCCCAGAGAATATAATACAGCCCCCATAGAATATAATGTAGCACCCAAAGAATTTAATACAGCCAACCTCCCCATAGAATATAATGTAGCCCCATCAAAGAGTATGATGCAATCCTCCCCCATAGAATATAATACAGCCCCCCACAGAATGTAATGCAGCCCCATAGAATAAAATACAGCACCCCATAGAATGTAATAGCCCCCCATAGAATATAATACAGCCCCCCCATAGAATATAATGCAGCACCCCATAGAATGTAATACAGCCCCCCATTGAATATAATACAGCCCCCCACAATAGAATGTAATACAGACCCCCAATAGAATGTAATACAGCACCCCATAGAATATAATACAGCCCCCAATAGAATGTAATACAGCCCCCATAGAATTTAATACAGCCCCATAGAATAAAATACAGCAACCCATAGAATGTAATAGCCCCCATAGAATATAATACAGCCCCCCATAGAATATAATACAGCCCCCCACAATAGAATGTAATACAGCCCCCCAATAGAATGTAATACAGCCCCCCATAGAATATAATACAGCACCCCATAGAATGTAATACAGCCCCCCATAGAATATAACACAGCCCCCAATAGAATGTAATACAAACCCCCAATAGAATGTAAAACAACACCCCATAGAATATAATACAGCCCCCCAATAGAATGTAATACAGCCCCCATAGAATATAATACAGCACCCCATAGAATGTAATATAGCTCCCCATATAATGTAATACAGCCCTCCATAGAATGTAATACAGCCCCCATAGAATGTAATACACCCCCCCATAGAATGTAATACAGTCCCCCATAGAATATAATACAGCCCCCTCCATATAATGTAATACAGCCCCCCTCCCCAAGAATGGCCCCACAGTCCAGCACTCATTAATAGATTAAAAAAACACAAACAATCCTCTCCTCGTGCCCCACGCTGCTCCTGGCTCGGATCCGGTCTCAGCAGCTGCAGTCTTCCTGACCACACAGCAGGTACGCGATGATGTGACATTATCGTGCACCCACAGTGTCAGAGGCGAGGGGAATGATGGGAGAGGGAGCGTCAGTTGACACTCCCTCCTCATCATTGCATTGAACTGTACCGGCATCATAGACGCTGGTGGGAGGGGCAGTCAGCGCTGTCGGGGGGAGTCGGCGCTGGTGGCAGGTGACTGGCTGGGGCCCCTGGTCTGCCTGCCACTAACGCTAACCCTGCCTCAGATGCAGGGACCTCTCTGACCCCGGAAGTTATGTCGCCACTACTTCCTGAATGAATATGGAGGGGTGCTCCTGATTCCAACTCTCCTCCCCCCTCTGAAAAGACAACAGATTTCCTGGATTGTCTAACGGAGGGGAGGTTGAAAAAAAAAAGTTCTTTGGTGCTTGGCGCCTCCCCCTTCAGCCCGGCGCCCTAGGCACAAGCCCTCCAGTTCCTAGTGGCAAATACGGCCCTGCAGTTCTACCCAGAACCAAAGAGTAATTTGAAAACCTTTTCCCAGAATGGCTTGATTCTACTGTGATCCCACCATACATGTATCGTATTACCTCTATCTCTTCCACATCACCAAAATGTTTCAGGAACAAACGGAAAAATAGCATGCAATTTTGAGAGATAATGATACCATCTTGTAATGATTTTATAGTTTTTTTCCTGGGCAGGACAAGCGATTGATAACTTATGAGTAAATAGAAATCCTTTATCCCACTCTGACTGAGATAAAGATTCCCCAAGTTCCCATTCCCATGCTAACTGATATCCCATCCCCCCCACATCCCTCTCTGATTAGGTAGTTGTATGTAACTGAAATCACATGCTTAGGCGGAGATTCCTGTAAAAATAATTTTTCAAAAAGGAAGGGTGTGAATTGGCATAAGCTGTCAATTGTAGATACTCAAACCAAGAATGGACCTTGGACGGGTACTGAGCCTGCAGAGAATTGAATGTGGGAAACTTACCATCAATAAGAACATGAGGTATATGGGTGTCCTCCACTGCCCTCCATGAAACAGAGTTTAAGCACAAACAATTTGGAGTAGATAATTGGGCCTCGAGGCTGCAACGCTATATTAGGCCTAACAATTTTTAAGTGGAAATCTGGCCTTCTGATTTGCCACTGAAACACAATTTTAGTTCAAATGGTTTGGAGTAGGAAATGGGGCTGCCGGAGACTGCCACACAGTATTTTCACAATCTACTTTGATGCTGGGAGATCGATTTCATACAGACACTGACAGGTTTTTTCAGCAGCAACAGCTCTAGCGCAGCAGGGTCGACCTCTCTACACTGTGACACTAAGCAAATGGCAATATGGCTTTTTATATGGCCAGGGACATGTGACTTCGGCAACCAATCACAGAAGGCTTTGTGTCATGACGTTGTGGATGGTTTCTGCACCCTGATTGGTTACTGGAATCAACACACATAAAGTTAAGAGAAAACAAAACAAAACCCGCACCGCTCCTGTAATCTCTTCAGATGTTCCTTTAACCCCTCCATACAACCTACCCTCATAAAACACATCCATCCCGCTCATCATACAGCACAGTACAGATTTATTCAACTGTGACCGACTTATGCCGACTATGAGTAGAATCCGAATGTGCTATGTTCATGCTGAATTTGAGATTGGTGAACGGTTTCCGAACACGTTCGCTCATCTCTTGTACTTCCTTATATCATCTTGAACCTGATGTGAAAAAGTAGGATATAGTTGGTCCCCACATCCATCATCCCAGCTGGCCCACAATTCTGGCTTTTACTGAGCCAGAACCAGCATCATTTCAACATTCGTGGCATGTTTTTTTCTATTTTTACAACATTTCTTGTACAAATTGATGAGTTTCCTGGGCTAATGAAGTTTCCCATTTTTTTTCTTTTTTACTTATGTGCATTTTATACGGACGCTATTTGGATGGAATACGCATGGTCTGTGTGCCGTGCAATTTTTTTTTCTCAACCGCATTGATTTCCAATGAGTCTTGTCTGATACATATGTGGCCACTTGCAGCATGCTGTTATTTTTTTCTCAGTCCAATTCGAGCTGAGAAAAAAAATTGCAGATTAGCAGGGAACCATAGAATAAGATTAGTCAGAGTCCAATTTTTTATGGGATTGCACTCATCCGATTTAAACACATATGCGTATGAGCCCTTAGTTGCGTATCTCTCCTATTTCTCAGTTTGCTGGTTGCATACAATTGTCAGTGATTATATTACATGACTGTGATTTTTTTTCTGTGGTATAATGGTTCCATTTCAATAGCTTTCTCTTTGTGAAATTCAATATGAGCTGTTCTGTTCCACTGGCTTGTTAAGTCGGTACGCTATGAATGTAACATTGTCATTTATTGAAAAGTTATTAGTTATGTTCTGCATATCACTGTATGTGTAATTGCTATTTGATTCAGCTGATTATAAGAGAAGGATGCCACGCTGAGAATCGTGCAAATTAAATGATTATAGTAATTCAAAGCAGAAGCGTGGTGTTGTATCATTGCTTGACATGTCTACTCTAAGGAGATGCAGAAGTTGGGGTCTGATGGGTTCAGCAGAACATTTAAAAAAAGTTTAACTCGGGTACCAGATGAATGGTTGTTTGCCACTCTGTCATCTGCATGACAAAGCAGAAAACACTGCCTCTGATCAGTGGTAAGGTTATTACAGTGGTCAGAGAGCTGCGGTTACCACGCAGTCAGATGCATGCGTGAGCCAGCAGCTGTGACCAGCGGTAAAAAGTTTACCGCTGATCTTATAGACACCTCTCCATTACTAACCTATGGGCTTGATGTCACCTGACAATACAAAGGTGACATCAACCCCACAAATATTAACCCGACTTGCCACCGCCACAGTGCAAGTGGGAAAAGCCAGGCAAAGCGCCAGAATTGGTGCATCTAATAGATGTGCCCTTTTTGGAGGCAGCCACAGGCTGTTATTTTTCTGACCAAGGTTACCAATATCCATGGCCCCTTTCTAGCCTTAAAATACCAGCCCGCAGCTGTTTGCTTTAGCTTGGCTGGTTGTCAAAAATTGGGAGGACACCATGCCATTTTTTTCCATTATTTATTTAAATAATTTACAAAAATGGTGTGGTGACCCAACTGTTCTTGATAACCAGCCATGATAAAGCTGTAAACTGAGGGTTGCAGCCCACAGTTGTCAATTTTGCAATGCTGGTTATCAAAAATAGAACAAACACCAAGTCTTTTTTTTGCACAGGCGCCAGCTGATGAGTATACCCAGCAGCGGCTCCTGCTCTCGCTGTTATGAGCTGCAGGCATAGGCTGGTGGGAGTAGTACTTACATCAGCCAGCGCCTCTGTGCCTCAAGGTAAACTTTTTACCACCGGTCACAGCTGCTGACGCTTTGACCGGTGGTAATAATCTTTCCGCCGATCAGAGCTGCCAGTGTTTCTCGTGCTGTCATGCACATGACAGCGTGAGAAAGACCCATTGTTAGAAGTGACAAACAAGAACAGTAACACAGACCTCCTGGAGAAGCCCATGTTCGGGGTCCGTACCGGAACAGAAGGGGTTCGATACGGACCCCAAAGGTTACTGTTCGGGGGTTCGTCCATCAGTAGCCAACAGTCTAATGTGTATGGAAGATAAACTTGACAAACTTTTCCCTGACATATAATGTTGGGGGAGATAAGGATCTGGATTGTCTGATTTGTTCTCTAAAAGATAAGTTGCCACCAGAGATGTTTTGCACTGGCTCACATTGAAACCACAGGAGCATTCGGCAGAATGCATGTGAGAGTTCTCATATATATTATGCATGGGAGAGTTGAGAGAGATAGCTGCCTGCCAAACAATCGGCTAAACCATTACTCAACCAACAGCTGTTTAAAGTCTATGGGGGATATAAAGACCACACTTTCAAGCTGAACTAATCACCAGGGCAGCATAAAGAAGTGTCATCATCTGAGAACTTTGTGGCATATCAAAAGTATATGTGATAAATGTATGAAAGGTACATGCTCCAGAAAGTATAAAATTGCATTTTAATAACGAACCCTTAGCCAAGTTTGATTAACAATACCTTTTTAAGGAAGGGAAACCCTTTAAAATAAAATGTAACTAAAGGTTTGTTTACGCAGACCAACCGGCTGCACAATACAACCACCAATCGGTAAACTTTACTGTTCGGCATGGTTTAAATGCCTGTTTACACTGGCAGATTAAAGTAAATCATGAGCACTGAGAGATCTATACTAGATCGCTCAGTGCACAAAGGTTGCAATGGTTCTGCCGACAACATTGATTGGTGATTGGCAGCTTGTTAACATTGCCAGATAATCATGAAACGAGCATTTCTAACAACACTTGTTCATGATTATCTTGCAGTGTAAATAAGGCTTAAGCAACTGCATATAAAATTGCAAGCATTGGCAGGAGCACTACAGGTTGGGCCGTTTATACCGATACACCTAAATAAAATGGGAATGGTTGGTGATATCAACTTCCTGTTGTGCACCGCCACATTATGGGCATCAGCTTCGAGCATTCCTACGTGAACAATTTCCTGGAAAGTGGATTGGTCGTCGTGGGCCAGTTGAATGGCCATCAAGGTATCCCGATCTGACCCCCTTAGACTTTTATCTTTGGGGTCATCTGAAGGCAATTGTCTGTGTTGTGAAGATAGGAGATGTGCAGCATCTGAAACAATGGATACTGGAAGCCTGTGCTAGCATTTCTACTGCGGTGTTGCTATCAGTATGTCAAGAGTGGGAGAAGAGGGTTGCATTGACAATCCAACACAATGGGCAGCACTTTCAGCACATTTCATAAGTGGTTATAAACTTGTAAATAACTCATGAAAGAATAAAGTTACATTAAAACCAAGCACACCATTGTTTTTCTTGTGAAATTCTTAACAATTTTGATGTGTCACATGACCCTCTTTCCATTGAAAAAAATAAAGTTGGATCCAAAATGGTTGACTTCAAAATGGCCGCCATGGTTACCACCCATCTTGAAAAGTTTACCCCCTCCCATATACTAATATGCCACAAACAAGAAGTTGATATCCCTAACCATTCCCATTTTAGGTGTATCCATATAAATGGCCCACCCTGCACATCAGCAATTCCTGCAGTACTAAGAGCCATCGTCAGTGTTGGCCTAAAGCAGTTTTTAACGTAATCTACCACCTTTCCTTTGGCTGTCTCCAAATGTTCAATCAGGTAAACACATGAGTTATTCTAAACTAGGACATGTGTTCTGTGAATAATTAATGAGTGCGTGGAGCTCTGAAAGCTGTTCGTGAGCTCAGTTACCTGTTAAAACTCTGCATTAAAGAGCCATTAAAAGATTTTACCTTGTATATAAAAATAAATCGTAATCACAGAAAAATGGAGAGTTTAGCAGCTTTCCCATATTTATATATTTTGATGTCAGTAAATGCTCACCTTTTTGTTTACTTCCAGAGGCTAAAAGTCACAGCGCAAGAGTGAATTCACATGGTCAATTTCCATAGTCCGTGTAATGCCAAGTGCACACGTTGAGTATTTGGTAAGTTTTTACCTCAGGAATTTTATCCCACTTAAATTTGCAGAATTGTTGCAATTCAGCCACATTGGAGGGTTTCCGGGCATGAACCATCTTTTTAAGGTCATACCACAGCATCTCAATCAGATTAAGGTCAGAACTTTGACTAGGCCACTCCAAAGCCTTAATTTTGTTTTTCTTAAACAATTCAGAGATGGACTTGCTGGTGTGTTTTGGATCATTGCCTTTCTGTATAACCCAAATGTGCATCAGTTTGAGGTTATGTACAGATGGCCAGACATCCTCTTTCAGGATTTTTTGGCAGACAGAAGAATTCATGGTTTCATTTACCAAAGCAAGTCTTCCAGGTCCTGAAGCATCAAAACAGCCCCAGACCATCACACTACCAGCTCCATATTTTACTGAAGCTATGATGTTCCTTTTCTGAAATGCTGTGTTTACTTCTATGACAGATGTAACGGGACATACTGTACACTTTTTAAAAAGTTAAACTTTTGTCTCATCAGTCCACAAAGTATTCTTCCAAAAGACTTAGAGAGCCTCAAGATGTTTTCTGGCAACACTGAGAGGCGTCTTTCTGCTCTTATTGCTGAAAAGTAGAGATAAGCGAACCTTTAAAGGTTTGGTTTGGTTCGGTAAATGTCCCGATGCTTGCCGAACATATTAGTTAAATGGTTCATCAAACGTGCCCGAACCCCATTGAATTTAATGGGAGGCAAAACAAACATATACATAACACCTTATAAAGCTCAAAGTAGGGCAGACACCAGGAAAAGTGGCATCAATTGACCCAGAGTACAAATAGTATAATTGTGCAGCATGGATGCATGGGATAGGGCCTGGATCAGCATTTCTACCTTAAACATTAATCAGTAAAAGGTGGATAAGTGACTGGTATAGGCCTGGTGCACTGAGAGTAGAACACATGACTTGATGCATAAAAATCAAGAAAAAGGTACTCAACAAAAAGGTATATTTTATTTACCGTAGAAATTTACCATAAAATACAATTACATGACAATCAAAATCCAAGTATCATGAACAGAGCTATTTGAATATACGGTACAGGTGCACCCATGAAAAAATGTGTTGCACCATAGAAACAGGGTATGGGCACAGAGGTAATACAGCAGAGGAAGATTTTTTCAATATAGTCAGCAGCATTGAAATACTAAAGTGACAGTGCATAATATCCAAAGTGGCTACAGTCCCCTTCTAACACATGGGTATGGGGAGACACAAATCCCTCAATTCAAAATCGGTCTCAGACCGCATAGTAAAAAACCCATCATATAAAAGAACAAGTGTTCCAATTTAAATATTCTTACCCATATCCTTTTCCATGAGTGCATACACGCACCCCGACGCGCGTTTCGCTTTCGGCTTTCTTGGGGGGCCAGTATGATCTAAATGTTGCCAATGTCTGGCTTTTATATCCCTCTAAATGAAACATTCCCATGTGGCGGCGCATGTAAATGACAAAATGGGTACCGCTGATCACATCATCTCTGGCGCCAACATGGCAGTGTGGGTGAAGAGGAATTCCCCAGTGACGTCAATAGCCCGTGTCTGCCACAGAAAAGGCACCCGGAGTGATGCCACGGTCAGTGCCTGTGTTAGGGACATGCGCACTGGTAATGTACACAACGGATGCATGGTCGCCATATGTAAAAAGGGCAGCACTGCCCACACAGTAGCCTATAAATATTAAAGCAGCACCAGTCAATTACCCTATACCCCTGACAGGTAAAACACCATTTTTACATTAAAGTGCCAATACAAATTTACAGATGAATAAACAATATGTATAATATGGTGTGAAACACTTATTAAATGTGTAATTACATCATAAAGTGATATAGCGCTAATGTATATCATAAATACAAATGAAGAGAAACAATACATACATAACGAGTGAAGCAATAAATCAAATAATAAACAATACATAGGTCAAGTATATTGTGATGATAGACGTGTATAAAAGTATATATTAATCCCACTTCAGGTGCGATATTTGTCACATAGTGCTGTTCAATGCAGGTTATGGGCCAGATGATAAATAGAGCCGTGAAAATAAAAAAAATCACATATTTCCCAGATAAATCTTTTTTAGCTCCAAATTTTGCATTTTCATAAGGGTATCAGGAGAAATTGCTCCCTAAAATTTGTTGTGCAATTTCTACGGAGTGCGCAGATACCCAATATGTGGAGGAAAACAACTGTTTGGGCTCACGGCAGGGCTTGGAAGGAAAGGAGTGCCACTTGACTTTTTGAATGTAAAATTTGCTGGAATGGGGATGCCAAGTCACATTTGGAGAGCCCCTGACGTGCACATTTTTCCCACAAAATTCTTGTTTTAGCTCCAAATTTTGTATTTTCACACGGCTAACAGGAGAAAATGGACCCCAAAATTTCTCCTGAGTTCACCGATACCCCATATGTCATCGAAAATACTTTTGAGGCACAGTGCAAAGCTCAGAAAGGAAGAAACACTATATTACAGTGCAAATTTTGCTGCACTTGTTTGAGGGTGCCATGTTACATTGGCAGAGCCCCAGAGGGGTGAAGTGATTATATTGACACCACAGATGTGTCACAGACTTTTTATACCATTGGGCAGTAAAGAAAAAATAATTTACATTTTTACCATACTGGGAAATGGGTAAAAATGGCAACAATTTTGTCCCACAATTTCTGCTGGATGTAGAAATTCCCCATATCTGGCTGTACAGTAGCTTAGTCATATGGAGAGACTCGGGAGGGACGAAGCGCTATTTGCCTCCTGGAACGCAGATCTTCCTAGAATAGTTTGCGGATTCCATATAAAGAACCCATAAGTGCTAGAAAAGCAGAATTTCCCCTGAAGTGACCACATTTGGAAATTCTAGCCATTTTTGAATTTATCTAGATGTATTGATGATTTTTACTCAAGGGGTGTTTTCTAGAAACAAGCAAGCAGCAGTGGATTTTGCTGAATGAAAATTGCAAACTGCTGTTGTAGTGACCAGTACATTATGCCCAGCTCATGCGTCTGGAGACACGCACCTGTAAATTAGGTGGGCTCTCATTACTACAGAAATGCCAAACATGCGGGCACTAAATGTGGTTTAGGCACAATGGGGCTCAGAAGGGAGGGGGCATTTGAATTTGGGAGCACAGAATTTGCTGAATTTCGTTTGGGCAGCGAGGAGCCATTTTGCTTTTCTAGAGTCTTTGTACTACCAGTAACGTGGAAGCCCCCTATATTTCCATTGACAGATGACGGACCTGAGTGAGGGCTTGCTTTTTGTGGAATTAGTTGAAGCTTTTATTGGGAACTTTTTACATAACATTTACATAACATTTATCACAGTTATCCAGCGCTCTACGCTGAGCACTTACATGGTGGTTTCCAACTAAATCTCCGAGTTACTTGACAGACGAAACCCCTGATGGATCCATTCACTATAATGAAGCAGAGATACTCTAGACTCTGTCTGGCCTCTGTTCAGTGATGTCCTTTTCCAAAGTGCACAAAACTGTGGCCGACGGCACTTTTATGCAATACTAAAAAGACGGACACCACCAGATCACAGGTCCTATGGCGTCCACAGCACCTCCATCTGCCTTCCGCCAGAGGTTCAATCTGAATCACGCATTTCAGAGATTTACACGGAAACCCCGGTGTAAGCTCTCAGCACAATGGGCAGGATAAATGTGCGCCGAGCCTTACTGTGATCTTTGGGAGGCAGAATGAAAAAATCAACAGCATGTGAAGAATTGGTTTTATTTATTTTTTACGCCATTCCATGTGTGGTATAAGTGATTAGGTGACTTTATTCTTCGGGTCTGTGCGATTACAGCGATACCAGATTTATATTGGGTTTTTGTGTTTGGCTGCTGACACACTAAAAAAACGCTTTTTATTGCGAAAACTAGTTTTTGAATCCCAGTATTTAGACAGCTATTTTTCCATATTTTGGCCGCCAGAGTCATGTGAGGGCTTGTTTTTTGTAGGATGAGCTGATGTTTTTATTGGTATCATATTTTTGTGCACATTATATTTTTGATTGCCTTCTATTCGGATTTTGGGGAGTCAGAATGAACAAAAACCAGCAATTCAGGAATTGCTTTTTGTTTGCTTTTTTCTACAGTTCTACGTGTGGTAAAATTGATGAGGCAGCTTTGTTCTTCAGGTCAGTACGTTTAAATGATACTCAATTTTTTTTTTTTTTATGTTTTGGCACTTTTACACAATAAAAACTATTTTATAGAAAAATAATTATTTTTGCATCGCTTTGTTCTGAGAGCTATGACTTTTTTCTTTTTCTGCTGATGGAGCTGTATGGTGGCTTGAGTTTTGCGGGATTAGATGATGTTTCCAGCAGTACTATTTTTATTTTATTGCACTTTTTGTTCGGCGGTATGATGATAAAGCATTGTTTTTTGCCTTGTTTTATTTTTTTTTATATACGGTGTTCACTGAAGGGGTTAACTAGTTGGACATTTTTATAGAGCGGGTCATTACAGACACGGCGATACCAAATATGTGTATTGTTTTTTTTCTTTACATAAATAAATGTTTTTATTGGAAAAACATTTGTTTGTTTTTTTTGTTCTTTATTTGAGGATTTTTAAAAAATATATTTTTACACTTTTTAATATATTTGTTTTCTTTTTTACATTGTCCCAGGATGGGACATCACTGTACAGTAATCAGAGCGATCTGATACTCTGCAGAGCATCGGAGCAGCGTCTCACAGGTTGGGAAGGAGGTGTCTCAGGTCCTACTCTCTTCAGGCACTGCGAAGCCACATTGAAGGACCCTGCGGCCATCTTGTGGCCAGATGTCTCCATGGAGACCATAAGGACAATGCGATCTCATTGTGTTATCCTGATGGAAGCGCGCAGGGAACCAATTCTCTGCGTGATTCTCCTCTATGTTGCTGTCAATACTGACAGCAGCATCAGAAAGGTTAAATGCCGGCGAGCGGTGCTAGTCTGAGGGAAGCAAGGGCCATAGACGTGGCTGACAGTATCTGTTTATATGCACCCTGGTCTCCCGCCACATGAAAACAACATCCCTTTGTCAGCATACATGTCTCTCCATTCTCCACACCATCAGGGTCACCCCTGGTCTGTTGCAGGCTCACTCCCGATGATTGCACACAAATAAAGACAGAGTCCAGTTCCAACTTTAAACGAGTAACTTTACTGATTTCCTTCCTCAGCATGTCCAAATCAATTACAGCATCGACATCGGGTTCCACACAGTTTACATCCTTCACTTTCCCTGTGCTCTCCCTCATGTCCTTCAGAGTGTACCTGGGTCGAACCATCTTGTCCGGTACCGCAGCGTCCTCCCTGTCCAGCTTCACTACTTTTAGGAGTTTCCCTGTCCGTTTCCCGCCAGACATAAGGGCATCTGCCCACGTAGTAAGCTGCCACATGATAGAGCCACCTGCTTTCCTGTGCTGCTGCAATTTCTGGCCTTCCAGCCTTGGACGACTGGGCTTCTAGCTTCAAATATTACGGGGCCCACTGTGATGCCCAGGCTCTAAGGCCCTACTAGACTGTCTGGGCTCCCTGGTCCTGCTGACTAAAAACCTGGAGGCTTACTATCTTATCCCACAGTTGGCCCCTCCTATGTTTAACTAGTTCCTATAACTCTAAAATGCCCCCCTTAGTGGACTTATTATATTACTATGCTTTCCCTGAACTATAACACACATATAGCAGCATAAGTTACATAGTTACATAGTTACATAGTTATTGAGGTTGAAGGAAGACTTTAAGTCCATCTAGTTCAACCCATAGCCTAACCTAACATGCCCTAACATGTTGATCCAGAGGAAGGCAAAAAAAACCCATGTGGCAAGGAGTAACTCCACCATGGGGAAAAAAATTCCTTCCCGACTCCACATACGGCAATCAGACTAGTTCCCTGGATCAACGCCTTATCAAGGAATCTAGTGTATATACCCTGTAATATTATACTTTTCCAGAAAGGTATCCAGTCCCCTCTTAAATTTAATTAATGAATCACTCATTACAACATCATACGGCAGAGAGTTCCATGGTCTCACTGCTCTTACAGTAAAGAATCCGCGTCTGTTATTATGCTTAAACCTTCTTTCCTCCAGACGTAGAGGATGCCCCCTTGTCCCTGTCTCAGGTCTATGATTAAAAAGATCATCAGAAAGGTCTTTGTACTGTCCCCTCATATATTTATACATTAAAATAAGATCACCCCTTAGTCTTCGTTTTTCCAAACTAAATAGCCCCAAGTGTAATAACCTATCTTGGTATTGCAGACCCCCCAGTCCTCTAATAACCTTGGTCGCTCTTCTCTGCACCCGCTCTAGTTCAGCTATGTCTTTCTTATACACCGGAGACCAGAACTGTGAGGTACAGGACATTATTTACAAAATAGGACATGTAGAACCAGGACGTGTTTGGGGCATTAAACAATTTCTGTGACCCCTTACACTAGCACCAATCATGAGCATTGCTGCAGGGTGTCAACTCTCACACAGATCTAACACCGGCACCCGTTCGCCGCGGCACTCAGCGTGAGGCCACGCGATTGTGGTGCTGTATATGTACTGCTGTTTGTGGGAACGCAGTTCCTGCAAAGCAGTATATGCACGGTGCATATCAGGAAGGGGTTAAGGGGGTGGGCATTCACTTTTTTACACAGGGCCCTGTAGGTTTGGATTTATTTTCCCCTTAATAATAAACATTTTATTAATAAAAAATAATAATTTCAAAACTGCATTTTGTGTTATTTTTGTCTTATATTTAAATTTGTTTTTTGATCTGAAAACTTTAAGTGTGACAAACATGCAAAAGATTAGGCAATCAGGAAGGGGGCAAACACTTTTTCACAAAACTGTATACCATAAAATACAGTCGCATAAATGCACCTTTGGACAATTTTCACACAAGCATATTGTCTGTCCATGTGCTGTCTGTACACAGATGGACGGACTGTATGTGAAAAAAAACTGCAGCTTGCCTGCTAGCCTCATCTAGTCTTTGAATTAAATTAAATTTCAATGAGTGTGCAAATAAATTGATGCCTCATCTGTCTTTCATCCATTTTAATAGATCCATTTAAAAGATAACATGTCAAATCTTTTATTATTTATTATAATTGTGGACATAAAGAATGGATGTCATTAAGATGTCCAAAACGGACACACAGATGACCAAGCAGATGATCTGCAGCATGGATATTAAGCCCCGGACTTTTACTTTATTTAAGAAACAGGTATATCTTGATAAAGGCTCACATCGAGCCGAAACGTTGAAATTAAAACGATACCTGGTACACTTACTTATCCTGTATTTCCTGTATGCGGATTACATATTTTTGGAAAATATTAAGAAGATAACTGAGAAGTGATCTAATAAACTTTATTCAGTTGGAACTTTTTGGTGTGCCGGAGTTCTTCTTTGATATTTATGCTATTTTTCTCCTGAGCACCTACAGTATATTATATAGTGAGCACCCCCTTCTTCCTTTTTCGCTCCATTGAGTAAGCTTAGAAACAGACAAATGACCACTGCAGCCAATCACTGGCAGTAATAGACACCACTGATCAAAATCATCACCAAGATAAGAATGGGATTTCTCTGACAGTAGAAGCATTGGTTACACCAATACACAATACTTCTCCTTTATATGCAGAGGTTATATGCAGACAACAACTAATCCTAAATATCAAAATAGCATAATGCAACATTCACGACTTTCTCAGTAATGCTTTCCTTTCAATATTTGACTTCTGATCAACTGAGAAAGGTCTGGTAGTGCAGAAGGACTTGTTCTCGACATAATGAGGCTTGGCAATAAAGCCTTCTGTAAGACTGTAGATCCTTAGTTGAATAGTCTTATAATGAAGCGTGACACACACAGAGGAGATGGATAAATTACAGATATCTTGGGGAGATGACAGGTGTGTGTGGGATTAAATGTACAGTTGATAATACTCTAAAATACTGCAGCCCGGCTGCCTCTCTGTCAGATGCATCAAGCAGACGTCAGCACAATATTTAAAATCAAGACTGTCCTGGTTCTGTGCTCACAGGCCAACCAGCCACAATCTCCACATAAGCACATATGGAGCTGCAGGAGGTCTCACCCTTCCATCATAGAGATTTTTCCAGTTTTACAAAGTCTCCCAGATCTAATTTTAGGTTGTCAAAAAGCATAGTTCACAGAATGACCCCTGAAATAGGATTATATACAGTGGGGAAAATAAGCATTTGATACACTGAAGATTTTGAAAGTTTTTCCACCTACAAAAAATGGAGAGGTCTGCAATTTTTATCGTGGGTACACTTCAACTATGAGAGACAGTCTTAAAAAAAAACAGAAAATCACATTGTATGCTTTTTACATAATTAATTTACATTTTATTGCATGAAATAAGTATTTGATCCAATAGAAAAACAGATCTTAATATTTGGAACAGAAACCTTTGTTTGTAATTACTGAGGTCAGACGTGTCCTGTAGCTCTTGGTCAAGTTTGCACAAACTTCAGCAGGGATGTTGGCCCATTCCTCCATACAGATCTTCTCCAGATCTATCAGGTTTCAGGGCATTCACTGGGCAACATTGAGTTTCAACTCCCTCGAAAGATTTTCTATTGGTTCAAGTCTGGACACTGGCTAGGTCACTCCAGGAACTTCAAATGATCTTACGGCGCCACTCCTTAGTTGCCCTGGCTGAGGGTTTCGGGTCATTGTCATGCTGGAAGACCCAGCCACAACCTATCTTCAATGATCTTACCGAGGTAAGAAGATTGTTGTCCAAAATATCGTGACACATGACCCTCTATTTGCCCGTCGGTGAACTTCAAATGGCCCTGGACATGTGATAGCATGAACTGGGGGACCTTGTATGCTCTGCTGGATTTTAATCCATGACGGCGTAGTGTGTCACTAACGGTAATGTTTGAGATTGTGGTCCCAACTTTCTTCAGGTCATTGACCAGATCCTTCCATGTAATTCTTGACTGATATCTGACCTTTCTCATAATCATCGTTACCCCATGAGGCGAGATCTTGCATTGAGACCCAGGCGGAGGAAGATTGTCAGTCATCTTGTGTTTCTTCCATTTTCTAATAATTGTGCAAACAGTTGTTGCCTTCACACCAAGCTGCTTGCCTATTGTCCTGTATCCCATCCCAGCCTTGTACAGCCTTGTGCCCCTAGTGTCCTTAGACAGCTCTTTGATCTTAGCCATGGTGTGTGATTGAGTGTGTGGACAGATGTCTTTTATACAGGTAACAAGTTCAAACAAGTGCAATTAACCCCTTTCTGTCATTGGACGTACTATTCCATCCATGTGGGGTGGGCCCTACTTCCCAAGGACGGAATAGTACGTCCAGCACGATCGGCCGCGCTCACGGGGGGAGCGCGGCCGATCGCGGCCGGGTGTCAGCTGACTATCGCAGCTGACATCCGGCACTATGTGCCAGGAGCGGTCACGGACCGCCTCCGGCACATTAACCCCCGGCACACCGCGATCAAACATGATCGCGGTGTACCGGCGGTATAGGGAAGCATTGCGCAGGGAGGGGGCTCCCTGCGTGCTTCCCTGAGACCCCCGGAGCAACGCGATGTGATCGCGTTGCTCCGAGGGTCTCCTACCTCCTTCCTCGCTGCAGGTCCCGGATCCAAGATGGCCGCGGCATCCGGGTCCTGCAGGGAAGGAGGTGGCTTACCGAGTGTCTGCTCAGTGCAGACACTTGGTAAGCCTGCAGCCCTGCACAGCAGATCGCAGATCTGGCAGAGTGCTGTGCACACTGCCAGATCAATGATCTGTGATGTCCCCCCCTGGGACAAAGTAAAAAAGTTAAAAAAAAATGTCCACATGTGTAAAAAAAAAATTAAAAAAATATTCCTAAATAAATAAAAAAAATTATTCCCATAAATACATTTCTCTATCTAAATAAAAAAAAATCAAACAATAAAAGTACACATATTTAGTATCGCCGCGTCCGTAACGACCCCACCTATAAAACTACATAACTAGTTAACCCCTTCAGTGAACACCGTAAAAAAAAAAAAAAACCAACGAGGCAAAAAACAACGCTTTATTCTCATACCGCCAATCAAAAAGTGGAATAACACGCGATCAAAAAGACAGATAAAAATAACCATGGTACCGCTGAAAACGTCATCTTGTCCCGCAAAAAACGAGGTGCCATACACCATCATCAGCGAAAAAATAAAAAAGTTATAGTCCTCAGAATAAAGCGATGCCAAAATAATTATTTTTTCTATAAAATAGCTTCTATTGTATAAAAGCGCCAAAACATAAAAAAATGATGTAAATGAGGTATCGCTGTAATCGTACTGACCCGAAGAATAAAACTGCTTTATCAATTTCACCAAACGCGGAACGGTATAAACGCCTCCCCCAAAAGAAATTAATGAATAGCTGGTTTTTGGTCATTCTGCCTCACAAAAATCGGAATAAAAAGCGATCAAAAAATCTCCCGTGCCCGAACATGTTAGCAATAAATACGTCAACTCGTCCCACAAAAAACAAGACCTCACATGACTCTGTGGACTCAAATATGGAAAAATTATAGCTCTCAAAATGTGGTAACGCAAAAAATATTTTTTGCAATAAAAAGCGTCTTTCAGTGTGTGATGGCTGCCAATCATAAAAATCCGCTAAATAACCCGCTATAAAAGTAAATCAAACCCCCTTCATCACCCGCTTAGGCTACGTTCACATTTGTGTTGTGCGCCGCAGCGTCGGCGACGCAACACACAACGCAGGAACACCGCATGCACAACGCATGCACAACGCTGCGTTTTGCGACGCATGCGTCCTTTTTTTGCTTGATTTTGTACGCACAAAAAATGCAACTTGCTGCGTCCTCTGCGCCATGACGCGTGCGCGGCAGTGACGCATGCGTCGCAAAACGCAAGTGCAACGCATGTCCATGCGCCCCCATGTTAAATATAGGGGCGCATGACGCATGCGGCGACGCTGCGGCGCAGAACGCTAATGTGAACGTAGCCTTAGTTAGGGAAAAATTAAAAAAATTTAAAAAATGTATTTATTTCCATTTTCCCATTAGGGTTAGGGCTAGGGTTAGGGCTAGGGTTAGGGTTAGAGTTAGGGCTAGGGTTAGGGCTAGGGTTAGGGCTAGGGCTACATTTAGGGTTGGGGCTAAAGTTAGGGTTAGGGTTGGGCTAAAGTTAGGGTTAGGGTTTGGATTACATTTACGGTTGGGAATAGGGTTGGGATTAGGGTTAGGGGTGTGTCTGGGTTAGAGGTGTGGTTAGGGTTACCGTTGGGATTAGGGTTAGGGGTGTGTGTGGATTAGGGGTTCAGTTATAATTGGGGGGTTTCCACTGTTTAGGCACATCAGGGGCTCTCCAAACGTGACATGGCGTCCCATTTCAATTCCAGCCAATTCTGCGTTGAAAAAGTAAAACAGTGCTCCTTCCCTTCCAAGCTCTCCCGTGCGCCCAAACAGCGGTTTACCCCAACATATGGGGTATCAGCGTATGGAGAACAACTTTTGGGGTCCAATTTCTCCTGTTACCCTTGGGAAAATACAAAACTGGGGCTAAAAAATAATTTTTGTGGAAAAAAAAAATATTTTTTTAAATAAAAAAATAATTTTGGGGGGAAATTTTTTATTTTTTTATTTTCACGGCTCTGCGTTATAAACTGTAGTGAAACACTTGGGGGTTCAAAGTTCTCACAACACAACTAGATAAGTTCCTTGGGGGGTCTAGTTTCCAATATTGGGTCACTTGTGGGGGGTTTCTACTGTTTAGGAACATTAGGGGCTCTGCAAACGCAATGTGACGCCTGCAGACCAATCCATCTAAGTCTGCATTGCAAATGATGCTCCTTCCCTTCCGAGCTCTGCCATGCGCTCAAACGGTGGTTCCCCCCCAGATATCAGGTATCAGCGTACTCAGGACAAATTGGACAACAATATATAGGGTCTAATTTCTCCTGTTACCCTTGGAAAAATACAAAACTGGGGGCTAAAAAATAATTTTTGTGGAAAAAAAAATATATTTTATTTGCACGGCTCTGCGTTATAAACTGTAGTGAAACACTTAGGGGTTCAAATCTCTCACAACACATCTAGATGAGTTCCTTAGGGGGTCTACTTTCCAAAATGGTGTCACTTGTGGGGTTTTTTTACTGTTTAGGTACATTAGGGGCTCTGCAAACGCAATGTGACGCCTGCAGACCATTCCATCTAAGTCTGCATTCCAAATGGCGCTCCATCCCTTCCGAGCCCTCCCATGCGCTTAAACGGTGGTTCCCCCCCACATATGGGGTATCAGCGTACTCAGGACAAATTGGACAACAACTTTTTGGGTCCAATTTCTCCTGTTACCCTCGGGAAAATACAAAACTGGGGGCTAAAATATAATTTTTGTGGGAAAAAATTTGTGTTTTATTTTTACGGCTCTGCATTATAAACTTCTGTGAAGCACTTGGTGGGTCAAAGTGCTCACCACACCTCTAGATAAGTTCCTTAGGGGGTCTACTTTCCAAAATGGTGTCACTTGTGGGGGGGTTTCAATGTTTAGGCACATCAGTGGCTCTCCAAACGCAACATGGCGTCCCATCTCAATTCCTGTCAATTTTGCAGTGAAAAGTCAAACGGCGCTCCTTCCCTTCCGAGCTCTCCCATGCGCCCAAACAGTGGTTTACCCCCACATATGGGGTATCAGAGTACTCAGGACAAATTGTACAACAACTTTTGGGGTCCAATTTCTTCTCTTACCCTTGGGAAAATAAAAAATTGGGGGCGAAAAGATCATTTTTGTGAAAAAATATGATTTTTTATTTTTACGGTTCTGCATTATAAACTTCTGTGAAGCACTTGGTGGGTCAAAGTGCTCACCACACCTCTAGATAAGTTCCTTAGGGGGTCTACTTTCCAAAATGGTGTCACTTGTGGGGGGTTTCAATGTTTAGGCACATCAGTGGCTCTCCAAACGCAACATGGCGTCCCATCTCAATTCCAGCCAATTTTGCATTGAAAAGTCAAATGGCGCTCCTTCGCTTCCGAGCTCTGTCATGCGCCCAAACAGTGGTTTACCCCCACATATGGGGTATCGGCGTACTCAGGACAAATTGTATAACATCTTTTGGGGTCCATTTTCTCCTGTTACCCTTGGTAAAATAAAACAAATTGGAGCTGAATTAAATTTTGTGTGAAAAAAAGTTAAATGTTCATTTTTATTTAAACATTCCAAAAATTCCTGTGAAACACCTGAAGGGTTAATAAACTTTTTGAATGTGGTTTTGAGCACCTTGAGGGGTGCAGTTTTTAGAATGGTGTCACACTTGGGTATTTTCTATCATATAGACCCCTCAAAATGACTTCAAATGAGATGTGGTCCCTAAAAAAAAATGGTGTTGTAAAAATGAGAAATTGCTGGTCAACTTTTAACCCTTATAACTCCCTAACAAAAAAAAATTTTGGTTCCAAAATGATGCTGATGTAAAGTAGACATGTGGGAAATGTTACTTATTAAGTATTTTGTGTGACATATCACTGTGATTTAATTGCATAAAAATTCAAATTTGGAAAATTGCAAAATTTTCAAAATTTTCACCAAATTTCCATTTTTTTCACAAATAAACGCAGGTAATATCAAAGAAATTTTACCACTATCATGAAGTACAATATGTCATGAGAAAACAATGTCAGAATCACCAGGATCCGTTGAAGCGTTCCAGAGTTATAACCTCATAAAGGGATAGTGGTCAGAATTGTAAAAATTGGCCCGGTCCATAACGTGCAAACCACCCTTGGGGGTGAAGGGGTTAATACAGGTAATGAGTGCAGAATAGGAGGGCTTCTTAAAGAAAAACTAACAGGTCTGTGAGAGCCAGAATTCTTGCTGGATGATAGGTGATCAAATTAATTCATGCAATAAAATGCAACTTAATTATTTAAAAATCATAGAATGTGTTTTACTGGATTTTTTTTAGATTCTGTATCTCACAGTTGACGTGTATCTACAATAAAAATTCCAGACCTTTTCATTCTTTGTAGGTGGGAAATCTTGCAAAATCGGCACTTTATCAAATACACTGTATAATAGAAACAATAATTACAAAACCAGAAGACTTCAGTAAGAAAACTGAAAAAAGCAAAGAAAGTAATGTCCCCCCCGTACACATTAATTTTGGATGAACCCGCCGATATCAATGGGTTTGGCCGACAGTCTAATGTGTTTGGGGATTCCAGACAATTGGGGAAGTTAAGAATCCGGCATGTTCAATTTTGGTTCAAATTGCTTTGCTGTTCCGGAGATAAGGTGCCACCATGTCTATTGGTGGTTCTTTCATAGAGAACACGGAAGTCCTCGACCAAACAAATGCTCCTGTGTATGGGAGAGCCAGCTAATATGTATGAGAGATCTTATGTCAACAATGGGGTCAGAGACCACATACTTATTATAGGTCCACTAAAAATTAGGATTTTATAGGATGAACAGTTAACTGATGTAAATGGATTACACAGACATGTAATCACTTCAGTGGGAGTATTGTGTGGACAGACTGCTACAGCTGGGAACAAGCAAATATTCACTGCTTCCTGTCAACTGCTGCCTATCATCCTGCAACAATACTTTTAATGGTACAATCTCTGCTTCCTGTCAACTGCTGCCTATCATCCTGCAACAATTCTTTTAATGGTACAATCTCTGCTTTCTGTCAACTGCTACCTATCATCCTGCAACAATTCTTTTAACGTGCCTGCTGAATGTTTGCTAAATTCATTTGTTTTATTGCATTAAATACTTACTGCTGTACATCCATGCTGGGGTCACAGGAGATATTATCTTGTGCAAGGTGTTAGAGCATATGGTTGCAGTCAGGCCCAGTGCCTTTGATCAAAAATATTTTTTTTTTTGATCTCCTCTCCAAATCGCACCTCACAACCTGTGCGCTGGACCCCATCCCATCCCACCTCCTCCCCTACCTCACCACCACTATTATCCCATCCCTAACCCACCTCTTCAACCTATCACTAACTTCTGGAACCTTCCCTTCTGCTTTCAAACATGCCACAATCACGTCTATCTTTAAAAAGCCAACCCTCAATCCAACAGCTATGTCCAGCTATCGCCCAATATCGTTGCTCCCATTCGCTTCCAAACTCCTGGAGCAGCACGTCCATGCTGAATTTTCCTCCCACATCTAACTTGCTGTTTGACAATCTACAATCTGGTTTCCGCCCTATCACTCAACTGAGGCAGCCCTGACCAAAATCTCTAACGACCTACTTACAGCCAATACTCTGTACTCCTCCTTATAGACCTGTCCTCTGCTTTTGACACAGTTGACCACTGCCTCCTACTACAGATCCTCTCCTCCTTTGGCATCAAAGACCTCGCCCTATCCTGGATCTCCTCATACCTTTCCAACCGCACATTCAGCGTCCCCCACACTACTTCCTCATCCCACCCTCTCTCTGTTGGAGTCCCCAAGGCTATGTTCTAGGACCCCTACTCTTCTCCATCTATACACTTGGCCTGGGACAATTCATAAAGTCTCATGGATTCCACTACCACCTTTATGCTGATGACACTCAGATCTACGTTTCTGGCCCAGACGTCACCTCCCTGCTGTCCAGAATCCCAGAGTGTCTATCAGCCATATCCTCCTACTTCTCCTCTCGCTTCCTCAAACTCAATGTGGACAAATCTGAACTCATCATCTTTCCTCCATCTCATAGATCTTCCTTACCTGACCTATCTATCGCATTAAAGGGCATCACGCTTTCCCCCGTACCGGAAGTCTGCTGCCTCGGAGTAACCCTCGACTCTGCCCTGTCCTTCAAACCGCACATCCAAGCTCTTTCCACCACCTCCTTTCGCCTCCAGCTCAAAAATGTCTCCAGAATCTGTCCTTTCCTCAATCATCAATCTACTAAAATTCTTGTGCATGCCCTCATCATCTCCCGCCTCGACAACTGCAACATCCTTTTCTGTGGCCTCCCTGCTAACACCCTTGCACCTCTCCAGTCCATCCTTAACTCTGCTGCCCGACTAAATCGTCTCTCTCCTCGCTACTCCTCCGCTTCCCCCTCTGCAAATCTCTTCACTGGCTCCCATTCCCTTAGCGTATCCAGTTCAAATAACTAATACTGACCTACAAAGCCATCCATAACCTGTCTCCTTCATATATCTCTGAACTAATCTTCCAATATTTTCCCTCACGTAATCTCCGGTCCTCCCAAGACCTCCTTCTCTCCTCCACACTTATTTGCTCCTCACCCAACCGCCTCCAAGACTTCTCCCGAATATCCCCCATCCTCTGGAATTCTTTGAACCAACATGTCCGACTATCAACCACATTCGGATCCTTCAGACGGAACCTGAAAACCCACCTCTTCAGGAAAGCCTAAAGCCTGCACTGACCCTGCTGCCTCCTCACCACTACCGAAGCTACCGCCTCACCAACACCGGAGCTCCTGCAACCCTCAACCATCCCCACCATCCCCTAGAATGTAAGCCCACAAGGGCAGAGTCCTCGCCCCTCTGTATCAGTCTGTAATTGTTAGTTTGCTTACTGTAAGCAATATCTGTAATTTGTATGTAACCCCTTCTCATGTACAGCACCATGGAATCAATGGTGCTATTTAAATAAATAATAATAATTCACTGCAGCAGACATTAATGCTTCTATAGCTGTACTACCCTGGACTACAATTCCCTGTGGCCTTTGCTCCTCTTTACATCCTGGAGGAAGAAGAGTAGCAGAGAAAGAGACTTATTCACTAAGCAAGCTGGAGAACAAGGAAGGAGCTAGCTGGGCACAGGGACCTGCGATATTACAATTAATAATGGTGAGAGCCTGACATTGGAGAGCAGAGAACAGAGGCGCAGAGTGAGTGCTGACAGCCATGCAGCTCAGTGAGGAGACAACCCAGGAGCTGTACCATGTCTGGAGACCAGTCAGGTTCCCAAGAGATGTTCACCTGCCATATCCCGGGAGATCCTGACCCCACTCCATGTGTTACCAGGCATCTGAACTTTGTAGTCACAAGCTGGATCACAGTGTGACCAGAGAGTTGATACATTAAGGAGTACTTCCTGCTTGGTCTCCTAGTTCCACTACTAAAGAATCCATACGAGAAATATTGCTGAGGGAATATTACAAGACCTTGTGGTTCAAGTGCTAAGTGGTTAATGAGAGAACTTTTACTGAAGGGATGTGGCTGGGAATGTCACATTAGAATGCACCAATAGTTTCTGTAAATGCACCAACATCCGCTTAAAGTGGGTTCTATCATTGGACTGTGTCAAGTGTATTGTACCAGCCATTTCAGATAATTTGGTATGTGCTATTAGATAGAAGAGTGTGCTTGCTGGCACTTGTGTTGTGATCCGGTGACCCTGGAGCCGCATGAGACTATCTCTGGAGTAGGTGGTACCTGTACTGACCGCAATCCTAAATACTGACACCGCAACTAGAAGTAGCTGTGGGATGTACCTAATCAGGCCTAGACACCTCAACACAGCCGGAGGACTAAATACCCCTAAAGATGGAAATGGGAAATCCTATCTTGCCTCAGAGCAGAGCCCCAAAGGATAGGCAGCCCCCCACAAATATTGACTGTGAGTTTAAGAGGAAATACGTACACAGGCAGAAAAAAACAGAGTTTAGCAAAAGAGGCCCTTCTAGCTAGATAGAAAGGATATGACAGAGTTCTAAGCGGTCAGTATTAAAACACTAGAAAATTCCACAGCAGAAAATACTATATACTACATCTAACTAAAGACATAGGATGTATATCTGCATCTCCAGAGAAACCAGCATGACAGAAAAATCCAAACAAGTCAAGCTGGACAAAAAACACAATAGATTGCACTGCACATAAAAGCACACTGCATGCGTGCTACAGAGAACCAAAACAAGGCACTTATCTTAGCTGAAATGACAGCAGGGCATTTGAGCCAGACAGAGATGCAATCCCACCAAGATACAATGGACAACTGGCAGGGATTGATGGATCCTACAAACCTAAATACCTAATAGAGCTGCAATAAGCAGAAACACCTGCCCTGGCCTATAATCCAGAGACCACTGCACTACCACTAACAACCACCGGAGGGAGCCCAAGAGCAGAATTCACAACAGTACCCCCCCCTTGAAGAGGGGTCACCGAACCCTCACCAGAGCCCCCAGGCCGATCAGGACGAGCCAGATGAAAGGCCCGAACCAAATCAGCAGCATGGACATCAGAGGCAAAAACCCAAGATTTATCCTCCTGGCCGTAACCTTTCCATTTGACAAGGTACTGAAGCTTCCGTCTCGAAAAACGAGAATCCAAAATCTTCTCAACCACATACTCCAACTCCCCATCAACCAACACAGGAGCCGGAGGATCAACAGAGGGAAGAACGGGCACCACATATTTCCGCAATAAAGATCTATGGAAAACATTATGGATAGCAAAAGATGCCGGAAGGGCCAAACGAAAAGACACCGGATTGATAATCTCAGAAATCCTATAAGGACCAATAAACCGAGGCTTAAACTTAGGGGAAGAAACCTTCATAGGAACATGACGGGAAGACAACCAGACCAAATCCCCAACCCGAAGCCGGGAACCAACACACTGACGATGATTAGCAAAACATTGCGCCTCCTCCTGAGACAACACCAAATTCTCCACCACATGAGCCCAAATTTGCTGCAACCTGTCCACCACAGAATCCACACCAGGACAATCAGAAGGCTCAACCTGCCCTGAAGAAAAACGAGGATGAAAACCAAAATTACAGAAAAAAGGCGAAACCAAGGTAGCCGAACTAGCCCGATTATTAAGGGCAAACTCGGCCAATGGCAAGAAAGCCACCCAATCATCCTGACCAGCAGACACGAAGCATCTCAAATCAGTTTCCAAAGTCTGGTTGGTTCGTTCGGTTTGGCCATTTGTCTGAGGATGAAATGCGGAAGAAAAAGACAAATCAATGCCCAGCCTAGCACAAAAGGCTCGCCAAAACCTAGAAACAAACTGTGAACCTCTGTCGGACACAATATTCTCCGGAATACCATGCAAACGAACCACGTGCTGAAAAAACAATGGAACCAAATCAGAAGAGGAAGGCAACTTAGGCAAAGGCACCAAATGAACCATCTTAGAAAACCGGTCACAAACCACCCAGATAACTGACATCCTCTGGGAAACCGGAAGGTCTGAAATAAAATCCATAGAAATATGCGTCCAAGGCCTCTCAGGGACCGGCAAAGGCAAAAGCAACCCACTAGCGCGGGAACAACAGGGCTTAGCCCGTGCACAAGTCCCACAGGACTGCACAAAAGAACGCACATCCCGCGACAAAGAAGGCCACCAAAAAGACCTACCAACCAAATCTCTGGTAATAAAAATACCAGGATGACCAGCCAACACAGAACAATGAACCTCCGAAATCACCCTACTAGTACATTTATCAGGAACGAACAGTTTCCCCACTGGACAGCGGTCAGGTTTGTCAGCCTGAAATTCCTGAAGGACCCGTCGTAGATCAGGGGAGATGGCAGAAAGAACCGCCCCTTCCTTTAGAATGCCGACCGGTTCAAGGACCTTCGAAGAATTAGGCAAAAAGCTCCTAGAGAGGGCATCAGCTTTAATATTCTTAGAACCCGGAAGATACGAGACCACGAAATCAAAATGGGAGAAAAACAAAGACCATAGAGCCTGTCTAGGATTCAGCCGCTTGGCAGACTCGAGGTAAATCAGATTTTTATGATCGGTCAAAACCACAATGCGATGCTTGGCTCCCTCAAGCCAATGTCGCCATTCCTCGAACGCCCACTTCATAGCCAACAATTCCCGATTGCCGACATCATAATTACGTTCAGCAGGCGAAAACTTTCGGGAAAAGAAGGCACATGGTTTCATCAAGGAACCATCAGAATTCCTCTGAGACAAAACGGCCCCTGCCCCAATCTCAGAAGCGTCAACCTCAACCTGATATGGAAGAGAAACATCTGGCTGACGCAACACCGGAGCAGAAGTAAATCGGCGTTTAAGCTCCTGAAAGGCAGAGACAGCCGTAGAGGACCAATTTGTCACATCAGCGCCCTTTTTCGTCAAATCGGTCAGGGGTTTAACCACACTGGAGAAGTTAGCAATGAAACGGCGATAAAAATTAGCAAAGCCCAAAAATTTCTGAAGACTCTTCATGGACGTGGGCTGAATCCAATCATGAATGGCCTGAACCTTAACCGGATCCATCTCTATAGATGAGGGAGAAAAAATAAAGCCCAAAAAAGAAACCTTCTGCACTCCAAAAAGACACTTAGACCCCTTCACAAACAAAGCATTGTCACGAAGGATCTGAAAAACCATCCTGACCTGTTTCACATGAGACTCCCAATCATCAGAAAAAATCAAAATGTCATCCAAATATACAATCATGAATTTATCAAGATAATTCCGGAAGATATCATGCATGAAGGACTGAAAAACAGATGGAGCATTAGAGATCCCGAAGGGCATCACAAGGTATTCAAAATGGCCCTCGGGCGTATTAAACGCAGTTTTCCATTCTCACCCTGCTTAATACGAATAAGATTATATGCCCCTCGAAGGTCAATCTTAGTAAACCAACTAGCTTCCTTAATCCTAGCAAACAAATCAGAAAGCAAAGGCAAAGGGTATTGAAATTTGACCGTGATCTTATTCAAGAGGCGATAATCAATACAAGGTCTCAAGGAGCCATCCTTCTTGGCAACAACAAAAAATCCCGCTCCCAATGGTGAAGAAGATGGCCGAATATGCCCTTTCTCCAAAGACTCCTTATTATAACTCTGCATAGCGGTATGTTCAGGCACCGACAGGTTGAAAAGTCGGCCCTTAGGAAACTTACAACCTGGAATCAAGTCAATAGCACAATCACAGTCCCTATGCGGTGGAAGGGAACTGGACTTGGGCTCATTGAACACATCCTGAAAATCAGACAAGAACTCTGGAATTTCAGAAGGGGGGGAAGAGGAGATTGACATCAAAGGAACGTCACCATGAACTCCCCGACAACCCCAACTAGTCACAGACATAGATTTCCAATCCAACACCGGATTATGTACCTGCAACCATGGAAAACCCAGCACAATAGCATCATGCAAATTATGCAACACCAAAAAGCGACAATCCTCCCGATGGGCTGGCGCCATGCACATGGTCACCTGTGTCCAAAACTGGGGTTTATTTTTAGCCAAAGGTGTAGCATCAATGCCCCTTAAAGGAATAGGGTTCTCCAAAGACTGCAAGGGGAAACCACAACGTCTAGCGAATTCAAAGTCCATTAAATTCAAAGCGGCGCCAGAATCTACAAACGCCATGACAGAAAATGACGATAATGAGCAGATCAATGTCACAGATAACAGAAATTTAGGTTGTACGGTACCAATGGTAACTGAACTAGCGATTCTCTTAATACGCTTAGGGCAGACCGAAATGACATGAGAAGCATCGCCACAGTAAAAACACAACCCATTCTGACGTCTGAATCCCCGTCGTTCAGCTCCAGACAGAATCCTGTCGCACTGCATAGGCTCAGGTATCTGCTCTGAGGACAACGCCACAGCGCGCACAACTCTGCGCTCACGCAGGCGCCGATCAATCTGAATGGCCAGAGACATAGAATCGCTCAGACCAATAGGCGTGGGAAACCCCACCATAACATGTTTAACAGATTCAGAAAGACCCTTTCTGAAAATTGCCGCCAAAGCATCCTCATTCCATTTAATCAGCACAGACCATTTTCTAAATTTCTGACAATACAATTCTGCCGCTTCTTGACCCTGAAACAGGGTCAACAAGGTCTTCTCAGCATGATTCACAGAATTTGGTTCATCATATAATAACCCTAGAGCCTGAAAGAAGGCTTCTACATTAAGCAAGGCAGGATTCCCAGATTCCAGGGAAAATGCCCAATCCTGAGGATCGCCACGCAGCAGGGAGATGACTATTTTAACCTGCTGAATGGGATCACCAGAAGAACGAGGTTTCAGTTTAAAAACAGTTTACAGTTATTTTTAAAACTCAAAAATTTAGACCTGTCCCCAAAAAATAACTCAGGAGTAGGAATCTTAGGCTCCAAAACCGGAGTCTGAACAATATAATCGGAAATACCCTGTACCCTAGCAGCCAGTTGGTCTACACGAGAAGCTAATCCCTGAACATCCATGCTAGCACACAGCTCCTCAGTCACCCAGAGGAAAAGAGGGAAGGAAAGACAAAACAGACTGCAGAAAAAAAATGGCTCAGGACTTTTCTTCCCTTCTTCTGAGATGCATTTAACTCATTGTTGGCCAGTTGTACTGTTGTGATCCGGTGACCCTGGAGCCGCATGAGACTATCTCTGGAGTAGGTGGTACCTGTACTGACCGCAATCCTAATACTGACACCGCAACTAGAAGTAGCCGTGGGATGTACCTAACCAGGCCTAGACACCTCGACACAGCCGGAGGACTAAATACCCCTAAAGATGGAAATGGGAAATCCTATCTTGCCTCAGAGCAGAGCCCCAAAGGATAGGCAGCCCCCCACAAATATTGACTGTGAGTTTAAGAGGAAATACGTACAGGCAGAAAAAACAGAGTTTAGCAAAAGAGGCCCTTCTAGCTAGATAGAAAGGATAGGACAGAGTTCTAAGTGGTCAGTATTAAAACACTAGAAAATTCCACAGCAGAAAATACTATATACTACATCTAACTAAAGACATAGGATGTATATCTGCATCTCCAGAGAAACCAGCATGACAGAAAAATCCAAACAAGTCAAGCTGGACAAAAAACACAATAGATTGCACTGCACATAAAAGCACACTGCATACGTGCTACAGAGAACCAAAACAAGGCACTTATCTTAGCTGAAATGATAGCAGGGCATTGGAGCCAGACAGAGATGCAATCCCTCCAAGATACAATGGACAACTGGCAGGGATTGATGGATCCTACAAACCTAAATACCTAATAGAGCTGCAATAAGCAGAAACACCTGCCCTGGCCTATAATCCAGAGACCACTGCACTACCACTAACAACCACCGGAGGGAGCCCAAGAGCAGAATTCACAACACACTTGTTTTGTATTACATGATTTGCTGTTCTTTCTTAATTTCCCTGCCTTTTACACCATTTGACCTCTGTACAATAAACCTGTTACATTGTTTTAATCTCATCTCTTGAGGAGCTTAGGGTACCGTTACACTAAACGATTTACCAATGATCACGACCAGCGATACGACCTGGCCGTGATCGTTGGTAAGTCGTTGTAAGGTCGCTGGAGAGCTGTCACACAGACAGCTCTCCAGCGACCAACGATGCCGAAGTCCCCGGGTAACCAGGGTAAACATCGGGTTACTAAGCGCAGGGCCGCGCTTAGTAACCCGATGTTTACCCTGGTTACCATTGTAAATGTAAAAAAACCAAAAACACTACATACTCACATTCCGGTGACTGTCACGTCCCTCGCCGTCAGCTTCCCGCACTGACTGTGTCAGTGCCGGCCGTAAAGCACAGCACAGCGGTGACATCACCGCTGTGCTCTGCTTTTACTTTACGGCCGGCGCTCACAGTCAGTGCGGGAAGCTGACGGCGAGGGACGTGACAGACATCAGAAGGTGAGTATGTAGTGGTTTTTTTTTTTTTTACATTTACAATGGTAACCAGGGTAAACATCAGGTTACTAAGTGCGGCCCTGCGCTTAGTAACCCGATGTTTACCCTGGTTACAAGTGAACACATCACACACACCGATCCAGCGATGACAGCGGGTGATCCAGCAACGAAATAAAGTTTCAAACGATCTGCTACGACGTACTATTCTCAGCGGGGTCCCTGATCGCAGTAGCGTGTCAGACACAGCGAGATCGTATGTATATCGCTGGAACGTCATGGATCGTGCCGTCGTAGCAACCAAAGTGCCACTGTGAGACGGTACCCTTACAAGGGTTTCCCAAGTTGATGTCTGGCAGAATAAAAAGATCCTCCTGCAATCTATAGACTTCCCAGTAAAATTTGGGTGGAGGCACAGTGCAATATTGAGGTGAGAACTACCGAACACCCTGACCATGCATGTAGCTTAAAGGGTTGTTATATATATTTTCTCTGATTTTCATAAACCATTACCGTATTTTCCGGCGTATTAGATGACTTTTTAACCCCTAAAAATCGGGGGTCGTCTTATACGCCGGGTACGGCGTGTGCGGAACTCTGAGGTCGCCGCATATGGTGCAGGGAGCGAGCGGTCCCGGATGGTTCCCAGGGTCTGGAGGAGAGGAGACTCTCCTTCAGGCCCTGGGATCCATATCCATGTTAAGAAAAAGAATAAAAAAAAAAATAGAGATACACTTACCTTCTGATGGCGCCCGGAGTTCTCCCGGCTCTCGGTGCACGCGGCGGCTTCCGTTCCCAGGGATGCATTGGGTGAAGGACCTGAGATGACCTCTTTTTTCACATGAATATGGATCCCAGGGACCACTCCCTGCACCATATGCAGCGACATCAGAGCTCCGCACACACCGCATAAGATGACCCCCGACTTATACGGCGAGTATATCCCAAACTCTATATTTTAAATGGAAAAGTAGGGGGTCGTCTCATACGCCCAGTTGTCTTATACGCCGGAAAATGCGGTAGTTTTTAATGAATGTATCTGAATACAGAAAGTTAATTTGAAATTCACACGAAGGGCTCTGCATTATAATTGAGGTGCTCCATCATCATTCACAACACATCCCTCTGCATCCATGCTTTTTGTACCACTGTGTCCTCTCCCCAGTGGGTAATAGTAATTTCTTCAATCTACCTCTCTGGATTCCTAGACAGTCCACTGATTCCATTTCTTCATTTCCTGGTGCAAGAGGATTTTTCTTTTTTTTTGTCCAAGAGGAAGCCTGATGAAGGGTACATCACCCGAAATGTTGCTATACTTCACTATGTGGTGTAATTTGGGGGGGATATGAGTGAAGAAAAATAAAAATCATTCAAAAATGCTCCTTTTGTGCCTATACTTGGTGTGCTATTTCTATTATAGACACAATTAATTTTCAGATCCTCTAACATGTCAATAGCATTTACCTCTCTTAAGCATGGAATTCCCATTAATGAACATCTGACATCAAGAGCCTGAAAACTTGAAAGGTAGAGAGGAAGGACAGATACTCATCTACAAGTCACTGATATGCATTGAGCTGAAGAAAAATTCAGATCTTAGATGGGTAAAGAAAAATAGAAAAAAGAAATATTGATCAGGTTGGAATTGGAGCAAAAGCATACTGTACCAGGAGGGGAAAAATTTCTAGTCATCTTACATTGTAAATATATGAAAATTTCATTTGACTTAAATTAAAAATAGTCACCAATTTAAATTTTGAATTGGTGACTATTTACCAGATGCCATTTATAATATTGGTGTCCTTCTACGAGCAGAGTAGTCTTCCGACCCCCTTAGGCATCAGGACAAGGGTGTGACTACAATCTCTGCACCGCCATAGCTACATACAGCCTCATGTCCTAGCACAAAAAGAAATCTTAATCACAGTCAGAGTTTCTTTAAAGGCTTAAAGCTAAAATATGATTAGCATTTGGAGATTTCTTATCCTGTAACCATCCCTTGAATTCCTAGAAAACCGGGAGTCAAGGATTTGACTTGAGAGGGTTTTAGATGGAATCTACAAATCTAATCCACTCTGTGGTACTTTTAAATAGCAAAACATTTTTATTAAGTAAAAAAATAGGTGCCTCTACACATTACAGCAAGGTTGGCCAAACTCAACAATTTGGGCGGGACCAGCAGATTGTCTAAAATGTATGATGGTCTCTCATATCTCCCCCAACAGATGATGATGGAGAATAAAAGGATGGAGCATGTACAAATCCAAAGCCAATATGTTGTTCAAGTCAGTGGCTTACTCCACTCATCATTCCAAAGACATGCAGTGGGCTGAATTGTATTGGGAGGTCAGGAGGAATAACTGGTGGCTGAAAGTTTGGTCAGCTATTGAAGATGCATGGATATCTTTAGTCAAAATCAACTAAACTCTATTGGAAATCTCAACGACGTTTCCCCACTTAAATGAGGTATGATTGAAGCCCCCTCACAATCTAAGTGGTGGTCCAGAGGAAGTGCGCTGTTTACACTACCTATAATAAAATGTTTATGGTTCTGTGGGGACTAATGAAATATGGTAAAGAAGCAAATAATGGAACAAAGAAAGATGAACGCAAATTCAACCTATTATGTTTTAATATATGGAATATCAGAAGCTGGAAATTAAAACTTCTGTTAGATGGAAATGTGGAGGCCTGAAAATCTGAGTCTTGGGATTATACAAAAATTATGAAAAGGGTCAAAAGCCCCACCTGTAGGACATCATTTCACTAACAGTCCATTAAAACGTAACATTTATTAATAACGTTTCATTATGATTATTCCCTTTTTTTAATCGTGCAGAGTTAAAAATATTTAAAGGGTATCTGTCACCACACCAGATTTTTGCTATGCCGTCTGATAGCAGCTTGATGGATGGGCAAAAAACCTGATTCCTGCAATGTATCACTTACTAGGCTGCTTGCTGCAGTTTTGATTCAAAACTGTTTTCTCTGTTGCAGATCTAGCAGTTCTCTGAATACTGAGCTCTGTATAACCCCGGCCACATAGACTGTGGATAAGCACAAAGTTGCCAGTCCATAGGAGAAGGTGCGTGGCTGGTCTACCTGGCAGGAGGCCAAGTAGTCCTCTAGTGAAAATATCCTATAGATAAAACCGTGATTTTATAAAAACTATAGCAAGCAGCCCAGTAAGTGATAGATTATGCTGTTCTCAGATTAGATAGCAAAAACTTGGTGATTCCCTCTAACATTAACAATTTTCAGAAATTTTAGCCTATTCTATAGCTTCAATGTATAAACTAATTTAGAAGACAGGAGATCACAATGCTTTCTTATTATTGATTTTGCCTAGCATGCTGACATATTTCACACCTTCCGTGTCTTCATCAGAGAATGAGACATTAGCGTGAATTAAATCAAATTCAATAACTTCCCCTGTTCTAATTTTATGTTTCTATGTGATTGCCCAGGTGCATGCCAAAATCCATATTACAAAATCACATCAGTTGGCCACACTAACACAGATTTAACCTGCTATTGGTTGCAAGATGGCATAGCAAATGTACCCTATTTTACATAACTTTTCCAGATATTCTTCCACCTGTTAAAAAAAGCTCATAATAACCTACAATAACCCTGCTGGCACAACATTGCTAACTGAGCAGCCTCTACACTCATCGTCTCATTCCACCACAAATATTTTATTCTGAAAAGCAAACTGGAATTAAGAGTTTTTGAAAGTTAATAATACTTAATCTCAGATTAAATTTCAAATACTCTAGACCAATCATTAATTATCTTACATACCAGATATCAACAGTTGTGATGATTACTAGACAGGTCCTCTACACTTTGGGCCTTTTAGGTTTGCTTTATTGGATATTGTTGCATTCCAACTTTGTACATGTTTGCCCCCAGTCTGTCTGTGCACATAGGAATAATACTGAAGCAAAGTATTGTACTGGGAATCACTGACATTGAGCTCTGAGTTTTATTAGACAAAAACCTTCTCTGTGCAATCAGTGGAAGTGTGAGATAGAAATTATTAATGGTATGAATACAGAGAAATGGAGGACTTAGTATGCATGGAGATTTTGTGACAGACGTTGCATGCATTATTCATGAGCTCTGCATTGTAAGTTCAGGACACAATAATATTTCAGAGCTGTTATTCCACATTTATATGAATAGGTACATCTCACCCCTGCTCTTAATTGACTGATCAGATTATGATGGCTATTGTGTGACTTTCCCATTCGGAGACAGAGAGTGCATTATGCAGGGTAATGTGCCAGTAGCCGATCTTCCTCTGATTACATTTACATCTCTATTAGTTTTACATTTGGGCCATCCATAATGAAAATGCTATTAGGCTAGAGTACAATAGCCCTTGAGAAACCCAGAATGTAAAAACTGATTAATGGATAATTGGCTGGAGGAAAAGTGAAAAATCGCACTTTCTGTAAAGTGGCACAAAAGAAAGTTGGTGACTGGATAAATGAGATTAGACTCAGAATAAACTCTCCTGGGGCCTACGGATAGAGTTTTAGAATGCAACTCCAACTTTGGTCCTTGAAGATCACCATGATAGCATAGCTATTGAAAAGACTGCTATTCCTTTAATTGCCACTTTCCACCAAACCCTCATTTTTAATACATAGTGCCCACTTTATTTTGCCATGTTCCCCTAATATGTGTAATTCTCAATGCAGGGCCATCTGACCACTCAAATGCACTCATACTGACATCCTCTACACAACAATGAATGAGGTGAAGGAAAGTGGATTAGAAGTTTACAGAACAGTATTTCCATCATGCATTAAATTACGGGTTAAACCTATATTTCTCCCATAGTTAGGATTCATACACACAAGCATGTTATAGCTCTATACAATCTCTTGGAATCCTACTGTATTACCATGTGCCACTGATTTAATTAACATTCTATAACAAAAACAAGAGAAGGCGGGCACCGCACACACTGTATAAAAGGGATCAGCCACGTGCATATAACAAGTACCAAAAAAAGCAAGATGAAAGATATGCACACTATGGGATCAACCATACGTAATACATTTTATTTAACAAATCACTACAAACAGAGGCAATAAAGGAGACAAACGGTTAAAAACATTTAAAAACTAGATGGACCAACCCGCATCCCCCAGGACATAATGATACAGAGACGGACCAATATAGCAATACATATAATATGCACAATGTTGTAAAGGGCATCAAACCAGACAGCAAATTCAAGCAATAACAATGAACAACTGAGACAGACTTCCGGACATGCGCCGACAAGAGTCGCCGATAAGCGCCCGCTACAATAGTAAAAGTGAACGCCGAACAGTCTACAATACATGAGAGTTTATGCGCTAGCGCCAAAGTCACCATGGAGAAGACGTTTAAGTAGTGCGCAGTGGATATCAAGCTCATGCGCAGTCACGTAGGTAGTCAGATATCACCATATGATGCGTTCATATCATAAACACCCGAAATATATACAGATGGCGCTTGCGCATAAACTCTCATGTATTGTAGACTGTTCGGCGTTCACTTTTACTATTGTAGCGCTTGCGCAGTGAAATACTACCGGCCGGCTTTAGCATATTTGTGCGCAGGCGCTTATCGGCGACTCTTGTCGGCGCATTTCCGGAAGTCTGTCTAGCGCCGCACACCAGAGATTTACTGAAACACCGCCACTTCCTCACAGGTGATGTCTACTTACCTTTATTATGGTTGATATTTAAGGGGCATGATTGGGATAACGTCCTCATAACCTTCCCCTGATGAAGACGCTCTAGTAGCGTCGATACGCGTGGGGCCTCCATCCCCCTTTGGATCTTTCCTGGGCAATCCCCCTACACACCTCAGTTGTGCTAACTGGCACACGCTTTTGTGTGTCTACCATTTAGGCACCCCTTCAGAGGGTATACCCGTATATTCTAACCATCAGGATATCAGCTCTCCAGTAGCTAGGATCTGACCTTTCATTTGGTGATGTATGGTATGGGGTGTTAGTACTAAGGAGGGATACAGACATGTTATACCATTCATCTGTGTTATTTATTAATTGACTTGTTACTGGTACTTTTTTCATGTCTGTTTGATTGTAAGGGATTGCCGGGTACATCTGGATCTGTGGCATAATGGGGGTTGGTCAGCTGGCAGCACGGGGCACTAGGTATCTTCATTGTTATTGTTTGAATTTGCTGTCTGGTTTGATGCCCTTTACAACATTGTGCATATTATATGTATTGCTATATTGGTCCGTCTCTGTATCATTATGTCCTGGGGGATGCGGGTTGGTCCATCTAGTTTTTAAATGTTTTTAACCATTTGTCTCCTTTATTGCCTCTGTTTGTAGTGATTTGTTAAATAAAATTTATTACGTATGGTTGATCCCATAGTGTGCATATCTTTCTTCTTGCTTTTTTTTTTTTTTTATTTAATTAACATTATGGCACACCCCTTCATGGTAGAGAGCTATTCAAACTGAACTACAACACCATACTCTATCATGTGCAGTGCCTATTGTTAATGGTATGGGGTCAAGTAGACTTTGTGTGCCAGCATTGAGCCTCCTACATATGGCTCTGTATTGTGCATAAGGTGTTAAAAAAAAAGTAGAAGTTTATTCAGGAAAAAAAAAATTATTATTCAGGAAAAAAAAAATTATTTTTCAGAATTTTACACTGCCAGTATTCCAAATTTTCATTGAACGGAACAGTATTGAAGGTGTTGTAAACAATCAGGAGGTGAGATTGCGGATGACAAGTGTCATTGCGGATTCTTGATGTAAATCCTTGAAATTTTCTGTGATGATATATCACGGAGTAGTGTATTTAACTGGAGTTTGGGTCTAGGTTACTTCCATACTCCATTCCACATCTTTTCCTCCTTACTAGAAGCCACAGGTGGAAGTGTGATTAATTAAAAGCTTCCAGATTAGTGTTCTCTTATCTGCTAAAATTATTATTATTTATTGTTATAACGCCATTTATTCCATGGCGCTTTACATGTGAGGAGGGGTATACATAATAAAAGCAAGTACAATAATCTTGAACAATACAAGTCACAACTGGAACAGGAGGAGAGAGGACCCTGCCTGCGAAGGCTCACAATCTACAAGGGATGGGTGAGGATACAGTAGGCGAGGATAGAGCTGGTCATGCAGCGGTTTGGTCGATCAGTGGCTACTGCAGGCTGTAGGCTTGTCGGAAGAGGTAGGTCTTCAGGCTCTTTTTGAAGGTTTCGATGGTAGGCGAGAGTCTGATGTGTTGTGGTAGAGGGTTCCAGAGTAGGGGTGATACGCAAGAGAAATCTTGTATGTGATTGTGGGAAGAGGAGATAAGAGGAGAGTAGAGAAGGAGATCTTGTGAGGATCGGAGGTTGCGTGTAGGTAAGTACCGGGAGACGAGGTCACAGATGTAAGGAGACAGGTTGTGGATGGCTAAAATGAGTGGAAGCTCTGCCTGCGATTAACCCCTTCACCCCCAAGGGTGGTTTGCACGTTAATGACCGGGCCAATTTTTACAATTCTGACCACTGTCCCTTTATGAGGCTATAACTCTGGAACGCTTTGACGGATCTTGGCGATTCTGACATTGTTTTCTCGTGACATATTGTACTTCATGTTAGTGGTAAAATTTATTCGATATAACTTGCATTTATTTGTGAAAAAAACGAATATTTGGCGAAAATTTTGAAAATTTCGCAATTTTCCAACTTTGAATTTTTATGCCCTTAAATCACAGACATATGTCACGCAAAATACTTAATAAGTAACATTTCCCACATGTCTACTTTACATCAGTACAATTTTGGAACCAAAATTTTTTTTTGTGACGGAGTTATAAGGGTTAAAAGTTGACCAGCAATTTCTCATTTTTACAACACCATTTTTTTTTAGGGACCACATCTCATTTGAAGTCATTTTGAGGGGTCTATATGATAGAAAATACTCAAGTGTGACACCATTCTAAAAACTGCACCCCTCAAGGTGCTCAAAACCACATTCAAGAAGTTTATTAACCCTTCAGGTGTTTCACAGGAATTTTTTGAATGTTTAAATAAAAATGAGCATTTAACTTTTTTTCACACACAATTTATTTCAGCTCCAATTTGTTTTATTTTACCAAGGGTAACAGGAGAAAATGGACCCCCAAAGTTGTTGTACAATTTGTCCTGAGTACGCTGATACCCCATATGTGAGGGTAAACCACTGTTTGGGCGTATGGCAGAGCTCGGAAGGAAAGGAGCGCCATTTGACTTTTCAATGCAAAATTGACTGGAATTGAGATGGGACGCCATGTTGCGTTTGGAGAGCCCCTGATGTGCCTAAACACTGAAACCCCCTACAAGTGACACCATTTTGGAAAGTAGACCCCCTAAGGAACTTATCTTGATGTGTGGTGAGCACTTTGACCCACCAAGTGCTTCACAGAAGTTTATAATGCAGAGCCGTAAAAATAAAAAATCATATTTTTTCACAAAAATGATCTTTTTGCCCCCAATTTTTTATTTTCCCAAGGGTAAGAGAAGAAATTGGACCCCAAAAAATGTTGTGCAATTTGTCCTGAGTACGCTGATACCCCATATGTGGGTGTAAACCATTGTTTGGGCGCATGGCAGAGCTTGGAAGGGAAGGAGCGCCATTTGACTTTTCAATGCAAAATTGACTGGAATTGAGATGGGACGCCATGTTGCGTTTGGAGAGCCCCTGATGTGCCTAAACACTGAAACCCCCTACAAGTGACACCATTTTGGAAAGTAGACCCCCTAAGGAACTTATCTTGATGTGTGGTGAGCACTTTGACCCACCAAGTGCTTCACAGAAGTTTATAATGCAGAGCCGTAAAAATAAAAAATCATATTTTTTCACAAAAATGATCTTTTCGCCCCCAATTTTTTATTTTCCCAAGGGTAAGAGAAGAAATTGGACCCCAAAAAATGTTGTGCAATTTGTCCTGAGTACGCTGATACCCCATATGTGGGTGTAAACCATTGTTTGGGCGCATGGCAGAGCTTGGAAGGGAAGGAGCGCCATTTGACTTTTCAATGCAAAATTTACTGGAATTGAGATGGGACGCCATGTTGCGTTTGGAGAGCCCCTGATGTGCCTAAACATTGAAACTCCCTACAAGTGACACCATTTTGGAAAGTAGACCCCCTAAGGAACTTATCTAGATGTGTGGTGAGCACTTTGACCCACCAAGTGCTTCACAGAAGTTTATAATGCAGAGCCGTAAAAATAAAAAATCATATTTTTTCACAAAAATGATCTTTTTGCCCCCAATTTTTTATTTTCCCAAGGGTAAGAGAAGAAATTGGACCCCAAAAAATGTTGTGCAATTTGTCCTGAGTACGCTGATACCCCATATGTGGGTGTAAACCATTGTTTGGGCGCATGGCAGAGCTTGGAAGGGAAGGAGCGCCATTTGACTTTTCAATGCAAAATTGACTGGAATTGAGATGGGACGCCATGTTGCGTTTGGAGAGCCCCTGATGTGCCTAAACACTGAAACCCCCTACAAGTGACACCATTTTGGAAAGTAGACCCCCTAAGGAACTTATCTTGATGTGTGGTGAGCACTTTGACCCACCAAGTGCTTCACAGAAGTTTATAATGCAGAGCCGTAAAAATAAAAAATCATATTTTTTCACAAAAATGATCTTTTCGCCCCCAATTTTTTATTTTCCCAAGGGTAAGAGAAGAAATTGGACCCCAAAAAATGTTGTGCAATTTGTCCTGAGTACGCTGATACCCCATATGTGGGTGTAAACCATTGTTTGGGCGCATGGCAAAGCTTGGAAGGGAAGGAGCGCCATTTGACTTTTCAATGCAAAATTTACTGGAATTGAGATGGGACGCCATGTTGCGTTTGGAGAGCCCCTGATGTGCCTAAACATTGAAACTCCCTACAAGTGACACCATTTTGGAAAGTAGACCCCCTAAGGAACTTATCTAGATGTGTTTTGAGAGCTTTGAACCCCCAAGTGTTTCACTACAGATTATAACGCAGAGCCGTGAAAATAATTTTTATTTTTTTTCTCAAAAATGATTTTTTAGCACCCAGCTTTGTATTTTTACAAGGGTAACAGAATAAATTGGACCCCAAAATTTGTTTTCCAATTTGTCCTGAGTACGCTGATACCCCATATGTGGGGGGGAACCACTGTTTGGGCGCATGACAGAGCTCGGAAGGGAAGGAGCGCCATTTGGAATGCAGACTTAAATGGATTGGTCAGCAGCCGTCACGTTGCATTTGCAGAGCCCCTGATGTACCCAAACAGTACAAACCCCCCACAAGTGACCCCATATTGGAAACTAGACCTCCCAAAGAACTTATCTAGATGTGTTTTGAGAACTTTGAACCCCCAAGTGTTTCACTAAAGTTTATAGCGCAAAGCCGTGAAAATAAAAATTCTTTTTTTTTTTCACAAAAATGATTTTTTAGCCCCCAGTTTTGTATTTTCACAAGGGTAACAGGATAAATTAGACCCCAAAAGTTGTTGTCCAATTTGTCCTGAGTACGCTGATACCCCATATGTGGGGGGGAACCACTGTTTGGGTGCATGACAGAGCTCGGAAGGGAAGGAGCGCCATTTGGAATGCAGCCTTAAATGGATTGGTCTGCAGGCGTCACGTTGCATTTGCAGAGCCCCTGATGTACCCAAACAGTACAAACCCCCCACAAGTGACCCCATATTGGAAACTAGACCTCCCAAGGAACTTATCTAGATGTGTTGTGAGAACTTTGAACCCCCAAGTGTTTCACTACAGTTTATAACGCAGAGCCGTGAAAATAAAACATCTTTTTTTTCCCACAAAAATGATTTTTAGCCCCCCAAATTTTTATTTTCCTAAGGATAACAAGAGAACTTGGACCCCAGAAGTTGTTGTTCAATTTGTCCCGAGTACGCTGATAACACATATGTTGGGGTAAACCCCTTTTTGGGCGCACGGGAGAGCTCGGAAGGGAAGGAGCACTGTTTTACTTTTTCAACGCAGAATTGGCTGGAATTGAGATTGGACGCCATGTCGCGCTTGTAGAGCCCCTGATGTGCCTGGACAGTGGAAACTCCCCAATTCTACCTGAAACCCTAACCCAAACACACCCCTAACCCTAATCCCAACGGTAACCCTAACCACACCCCTAGCCCTGACACACCCATAATTCTAATCCCAACCCTAATCCAAACGTAAATGTAATCCAAACCCTAACCCTAACTTTAGCCCCAACCCTAACTTTAGCCCCAACCCTAACTTTACCTCCAACCCTAGCCCTAACCCTAACCCTACCCCTAACCCTAACCCTAAACGTGACTGAAATACGTGGCACTGAAATACGTGGCACTGAAATACGTGGCACTGAAATACGTGGCACTGAAATACGTGGCACTGAAATACGTGATACGTGGCACTTAAATACGTGGCACTGAAACACGTGGCACTGAAATACGTGATACGTGGCACTGAAATACGTGGCACTGAAATACGTGGCACTGAAATACGTGGCACTGAAATACGTGGCACTGAAATACGTGGCACTGAAATATGTGATACGTGGCACTGATACGTGGCACTGAAATACGTGGCACTGAAATACGTGGCACTGAAATACGTGGCACTGAAATACGTGGCACTGAAATACGTGGCACTGAAATACGTGATACGTGGCACTGAAATACGTGGCACTGAAATACGTGGCACTGAAATACGTGATACGTGGCACTTAAATACGTGGCACTGAAACACGTGGCACTGAAATACGTGATACGTGGCACTGAAATACGTGGCACTGAAATACGTGGCACTGAAATACGTGGCACTGAAATACGTGGCACTGAAATACGTGGCACTGAAATACGTGATACGTGGCACTGAAATACGTGGCACTGAAATACGTGGCACTGAAATACGTGGCACTGAAATACGTGATACGTGGCACTTAAATACGTGGCACTGAAACACGTGGCACTGAAATACGTGATACGTGGCACTGAAATACGTGGCACTGAAATACGTGGCACTGAAATACGTGGCACTGAAATACGTGGCACTGAAATACGTGGTACTAAAATATGTGGCACTGAAATACGTGATACGTGGCACTGAAATACGTGATACGTGGCACTGAAATATGTGATACGTGGCACTGAAATACGTGGCACTGAAATACGTGGCACTGAAATACGTGGCACTGAAATACGTGGCACTGAAATACGTGGCACTGAAATACGTGGCACTATGACTGTCAGAAAATGTTCATTAAACGGTTAGGGGTGAGGTTAGGGGTAGAGTTAGGGTTAGGGTTTGGATCCCTTTATCACCTTGATGGTGGTGGGTGGCTTTTCAGTGTGTTTAAATGCATGCGTTTTTAACGCAAACAAACGCATGTGCTTAAAAACGCAAGAAAATACTGCAGGTTGTATTTCTGAAAATGAACGCATGCAGAAAAAAAACGCATGCGTTTGAAAACGCGACCAAACGCGTACAAAAAAACCGCATGCGTTTTCAATGTTAAATATAGGGAAAAAACGCATGCGTTTTTTTGTGCAAAAAACGCTGCAGACAAAAACGCAAGTGTGAAACCAGCGACACTTTTTATAGCAAAAAAGTTTTTGCGTCTCCACATTTTGAGACCTATAATTTTTCCACTTTTGCTCCACAGAGTCATGTGAGGTCTTGTTTTTTGCGGGACGAGTTGACGTTTTTATTGGTAACATTTTCGGACACGTGACCGTTTTTGATCGCTTTTTATTCCGATTTTTGTGAGGCAGAATGACCAAAAACCAGCTATTCATGAATTTCTTTTGGGGGAGGCGTTTATACCGTTCCGCGTTTGGTAAAATTGATAAAGCAGTTTTATTCTTCGGGTCAGTACGATTACAGCGATATCTCATTTATATCATTTTTTTATGTTTTGGCGCTTTTATACGATAAAAACTAAAATATAGAAAAAATAATTATTTTCGTATCGCTTTATTCTCAGGACTATAACTTTTTTATTTTTTTGCTGATAATGTTGTATGGCGGCTTGTTTTTTGCGGGACAAGATGACGTTTTCAGCGGTACCATGGATATTTATATCAGTCTTTTTGATCGCGTGTTATTCCACTTTTTGTTCGGTGGTATGGTAATAAAGCGTTGTTTTTTGCCTCGTTTTTTTTTTTTTTTTCTTACGGTGTTTACTGAAGGGGTTAACTAGTGGGGCAGTTTTATAGGTTGGGTCGTTACGGACGCGGCGATACTAAATATGTGTACTTTTATTGTTTTGTTTTTTTTATTTAGATAAAGAAATGTATTTATGGGAATAATATATATTTTTTTTTTATTATTTATTTAGGATTTTTTTTTTTTTTTTTTTTTACACATGTGGAAAAATTTTTTTTTAACTTTTTTACTTTGTCCCAGGGGGGGACATCACAGATCATTGATCTGGCAGTGTGCACAGCACTCTGCCAGATCGACGATCTGCTGTGCAGGGCTGCAGGCTTACCAAGTGTCTGCTCTGAGCAGACACTCGGTAAGCCACCTCCTTCCCTGCAGGACCCGGATGCCGCGGCCATCTTGGATCCGGGACCTGCAGCCAGGAAGGAGGTAGGAGACCCTCGCAGCAACGCGATCACATCGCGTTGCTCCGGGGGTCTCAGGGAAGCCCGCAGGGAGCCCCCTCCCTGCGCGATGCTTCCCTATACCGCCGGTACACTGCGATCATGTTTGATCGCGGTGTGCCGGGGGTTAATGTGCCGGGGGCGGTCCGTGACCGCTCCTGGCACATAGTGCCGGATGTCAGCTGCGATATGCAGCTGACACCCGGCCGCGATCGGCCGCGCTCCCCCCGTGAGCGCCGCTGATCGGTGATGACGTACTATCCCGTCGGCGGTCATACGGGCCCACCCCACCTCGACGGGATAGTACGTCAAATGTCGGGAAGGGGTTAAAGGGAACCTGTCGGCAGGTTTTTGCTATGTAATCTGACAACAGCATGATGGTATAGCATATCTCAGATTGCTGTGCCTTTTGTAACAATGCCCACATCACTGACTAGCAGCTTTCTGTGTACAATGTATATTGAAAGAAAGCTGCAAATCAGTGTTTGGGGGCATGCTTGGACTAGGAGGTACAATGGCAGATGGTCCTATAGTGATAATCTCCTGCTAATTCAACAGATTGTTTGGTGTTGTGAAAACCCCTTTTCTGGGAGAGCTAAATTGGGGTGAGATACAAGGGATTTGACAAGGTTGGTCCAAATAATAATGATGCATCAGAAACAAGAAAACACACAGCCAGAATCTGTCAGTGTAGGCCTGTCTGGTCTCAGATCCCAAGCCACAAGTATTTTATTATACCCACAGGAAGAAAAGGGAAATGGCTTAGTACTAGAGATGAGAGAATATTTCAATATTCGGTTCAGATTACAATCACCAAATTTGCAATATTCACCAATTTATTCGTCAAATATTCACCGAACCCATTCAAGGCAATGGGAGGCAAAAACAAACACATGCACAACCCAACACCTTCAATACACATCAAATGAGGGACAGACACCAGGAAAGTTGCTTCAATTCACTCTCAGTACAAATTGTAGCATGGCACAGCAGCAATCAGCCAGGCATGAGGTATCAGGGTCTGGACCAGCATTTACAGCTTTCAATTGAACATCAAAGACAAGGTGGGTGAGGGATCGGTGTAGGCCTGCTGTGCTGGGAGCCCTGATACCACATGCAACAACTCAACCTGCTTTCATGCTCAGCCACCCTCAGATGGCATAAACATCAAATTTTGTAGACTACTATTGCCAGAAATATGTAAGGATAGTAACACGGATAGTTGACTTCAAAAAGTGGAGGCCTGACAGTCTCAGAGGCCTACTGCTAGAGGCAACTCACATGAAGGAGAGTCAATCAGGAGTCTACACATTTTCAAAAATTAGTGGCAGACAGCAACAAAGTGGCATCAATTGCAATAGAGTAGAACTAGTATAGTGGGGACCGACACTTCTTCCACTACAGCCAACCAGATGTAGATTGTAACAGGCAAGGTGGTGGAACCAATGTGCCGTATACCTCGGAAAGCTTAGAAGGGCGTAACTAGGTGGCCTACCAAATCCCATCTTGGGTAAGTGGCAGCAGGCGAAAACTGTGACCCAAGGAGAGACTAGGAGGTGGCACCAGGTGCAACTCCAGGGCTGACCTAAAGAAGATGGCAACTGACCCCTTACAGCGTGTAGGCTGCTATGGCCAAAAGGAGGAATGAAGAATGCAAGCAGGCATTGTAGGGACACTGGAACCCCGGGTGCAGATGGGACCGGCTGAGGAACAGAAAAGCAATGTCAGGTGTGGGCTGGACCGGGTGTTAGACAGATGAGCCCTGGAAGGCACGATCTGGACTGGCTGATGGTCAGATGAGCACAAACAAGTACGAGCAGAAGGGTACAGGGTAGACAAGCAGACAGGCAGACCTGGGGAACCTGACAACTAGCAAGCATGCAAGGCAAACTAACAATGTAGATCAGGCACCTCCATATTGAGGAGAAATCTTAAATAGAAGGTGTCGCCCAGCTATAGGCTGGGAATACCTTAGGTTGATGTGGGCGGTCCCTTTAAGAGGTTGGGAGAGCACATGCGCCCTATACATAGTGCCCGGGCATACAACTGAACCTTGGGTGACACCGACACATAGGGGGCAAGATGAGGAGTTGGTGTGGGAGTGAGAGACACTGAATATCCTGTCTGTTAGATACGAGGAGATCCAAGAAAGGGCCAAGTCTGTAATGTCAACAGATCAGAAAGTCTGTAGTAAGGAATGGTCCACTGTGTCAAAGGAAGATGCCAGGTCCAGGAGAGGAAGAAAAGACAAACTTGTGGGGCTTTCACTTGGCGGTTAGTAGGTCGTTGGTGACTTTAGTGAGGGCAATTTCAGTGGAATATAGTTGCATAGTTACATATACATAGTTATTAAGGTTGAAGGAAGACTAAGTCCATCTAGTTCAACCCATAGCCTAACATGCCCTAACATGTTGATCCAGGGGAAGGCAAAAAAAACCAATGTCGTAAGAGTAAGCTCCACCATGGGGAAAAAAAATTCCTTCCCGACCCCACATACGGCAATCAGACTAGTTCCCTGGATCAACGCCTTATCAAGGAATCTAATATATATACCCTGTAACATTATACTTTTCCAGAAAGGTATCCAGTCCCCTCTTAAATTTAAGCAATGAATCACTCATTACAACATCATACGGCAGAGAGTTCCATAGTCTCACTGCTCTTACAGTAAAGAATCCGCGTCTGTTATTATGCTTAAACCTTTTTTCCTCCAGACGTAGAGGATGCCCCCATGTCCCGGTCACCGGTCTATGATTAAAAAGATCATCAGAAAGGTCTTTGTACTGTCCCCTCATATAGTTATACATTAACATAAGATCACCCCTTAGCCTTCGTTTTTCCAAACTAAATAGCCCCAAGTGTAATAACCTATCTTGGTATTGCAGACCCCCCAGTCCTCTAATAACCTTGGTCACTCTTCTCTGCACCCGCTCCAGTTCAGCTATGTCTTTCTTATACACCGGAGACCAGAACTGTGCACAGTATTCTAAGTGTGGTCGCACTAGTGACTTGTATAGAGGTAAAATTATGTTCTCATGAGCATCTATGCCTCTTTTAATGCATCCCATTATTTTATTTGCCTTTGTAGCAGCTGCCTGACACTGGCCACTGAATATGAGTTTGTCATCCACCCATACACCCAGGTCTTTTTCATTGACGGTTTTGCCCAGAGTTTTAGAATTAAGCACATAGTTATACATCTTATTACTTCTACCCAAGTGCATGACCTTACATTTATCCCCATTAAAGCTCATTTGCCATTTATCAGCCCAAGCTTCGAGTTTACATAAATCATCCTGTAATATAAAATTGTCCTCCTCTGTATTGATTACCCTGTCATCTGCAAATATTGAAATTCTACTCTGAATGCCCCCTACAAGGTCATTAATAAATATGTTAAAAAGAAGAGGGCCCAATACTGACCCCTGGGGTACCCCACTGCTAACCGTGACCCAGTCCGAGTGTGCACCATTAATAACCACCCTTTGTTTCCTATCCCTGAGCCAGCTCTCAACCCACTTGCACATATTTTCCCCTATCCCCATTATTCTCATTTTATGTATCAACCTTTTGTGTGGCACCGTATCAAAAGCTTTTGAAAAGTCCATATACACAACATCTACTGGGTTCCCTTGGTCCAGTCTGGAACTTACCTCTTCATAGAAGCTGATCAAATTAGTCTGACATGATCGGTCCCTAGTAAACCCGTGCTGATACTGGGTCATGAGGTTATTCCTCTTCAGATACTCCAGTATAGCATCCCTTAGAATGCCCTCCAGGATTTTACCCACAGTAGAGGTTAAGCTTACTGGCCTAATGGTGCGGTCTGAAGCCAGATTGTAAGCGGTCAAAGAGGGAGCAAGAGGATAGGTAGGAAAACAGTTCAAAATGGACATGTTGCTCCAGTAGTTTGGAGGCAAAGGAGAAAAATTATATGGGGCAATAACTAGACACAGAGGATGGATCAAGGTTGGACTTTTTGAGGATGGGTGTGATTGAGGTACATTTCAATCAGGAGGGAAGACACCAGTTGTTAGTAACAGGTTGAAGAGGTAGGTTAGGCTTGGGATGAAGACTGTTGTAAGGTTTGGAATGTGGTGTGATTTTATTGTGTCAAGTTCACAGGTGGTGAGGCAAAGTTTTCAGCTGAGATGAGAGGAGAGGGTAAAGGAACTGGTGGATGGAGGAGAGAATTGAAAGTACTGACTAGCTGTTTAGGGTTGTGAGATAGGTATGATATGAGGAATGAAAAGTCAGTTTGTTTTGCTGCAGTGAGCAATTGCAGCATTTTTATAACTTCTGTTACTGGATGGGCTACTCCACTCCCTCCTCCCTGGACATTACAATGGGGCAGCGGATGCGTTGAAAAACTGCATCCGCTGCCCCCGTTGTGCTACTTAACACACTGTCCGTCGGAACGTCGGTATGCGACGGCCCGTACCGACGGACTAGTGTGAAAGAAGCCTAAGTTTAATGTTCCTAGATGACAACCAAATCTTATCCCTAATTTTCAAAACAGGACCCACCGAATGCCTTCTATCGGCCTTCCCGTTTTGTCATTTTGATTTAATAAGAGAAAACACAGTAGTTTGACAATAAATTGCTTCACCCAACCACTAACCATGAGTGGAGAAAAAGTTTTAGTGTTATCATTCATATTCGCTGAAAAAAGGCAACAAAACTTTTGAGCACAACTGTATATAAATTAAATGTTGATCAAAGGAAGATATAAAATATTATCCATAACATTTTGAAACCACAAAATACAGCTTAGCAAGTGACACATGACTGGAATAAGGGTCTGTCCCTCTTCATCATGATGAAGTCAAATTACATAGCAAAAACCTGGTGACAGATTTCATTTACAAGGTCTTAAGAGATCACTATGAAAAGCGAAAGGAATATTGTTTGAATTGAACAAGGAAAATTTGGAGAAAAAAAAACTTGTTTGTGAGAACGCTGTAGTGTAGGTGATCGCTGGAGTTATTTTCGGCGATCATCTACTGGCTCTGCTACATCTAGATGTCAGGCATCCAGATGTAGCAGAGCTGAACTCGTCTACACTGTGTGCACATACAACACACAACAAACACCATACAACATGCGGCAACATGCAACGACATGTGACAACATGCAATGACATGCGACATGCAGCGACATGCAACAAGCGACGACATGCAACATGCGACAACATGCGACATGCTGCAACATGCGACAACATGCAACATGCGACAACATGCAATATGCAACAACATGCAACATGCGACAACATGTGACATGCAACAACATGCAACATGCGACAACATGTGACATGCTGCAACATGCGACGACATGCAACATGTGACAACATGCGACATGCAACAACATGCAACATGTGACATGCTACATGCTGCAACATACAACATGCGACATGCAACGACATGCAACATGCTGCAACATGCGACATGCACCATACAACATGCAACATACACCATACAACTCATACATACAGTACATACATACAACATACATACAGACATACAGTACATTAAACATAGAGTACATACTCACCATCACTTGTCACTTTGATCCCCGAAGCCAGTGTCACCTGTAAAAAATATTAAAATAATAAACAAACACTATACTCCCTGATCTGCAGAAATCCAATTAAAACGAGTGTCCCACGACGATCTCCCGCGGAGAGCAGGAGCATCAGCTGATGCGGTGGCCTCCGGGAAAATGGCCGCTGCTCAGATTCAGATCTCGTGTCCCGAGATCTCGGGACGAGATCTGAATCTGAGCATGCGCCGCCCCCAGCGGCCATTTTCCCGGAGGCCACCGCATCGCACCTATTGAGCTGCCTCCGGGAAAATGGCCGCTGCTCAGATTCAGATCTCGTCTCCTGAGATCTCGGGACGAGATCTGAATCTGAGCAGCGGCCATTTTCCCGGAGGCCACCGCATTGTACCGATGGAGCTGCCAGCGGGGCCTCCGGGCTTTCAGGAGATGCCGGAGGAGCCCCGACTGCATGAAGATACGCCGCCGCCGCCCCACAGCACCAGAGGCCCCACACTGCAGAAGAGGAGCCGCCGCCCCACAGCACAGCAGCCGCCGCTCCCAGCACAGAGACCCCACGCTGCAGCGCTACGATGAGGTAATGGGGGATACTCACTTTCCTGTGGCACATATTCACCGGCCCTATAAGACGACATAGGGTGTATAAGAAGACCCCCAACTTTTAAGAAGATTTTATATTTTAACTGGTAAAGTTGGGGGGTCGTCTTATACGCCCAGTCGTCTTATACGCCGGAAAATACGGTAATTTTCTTGCATTACAAAATTGAATGAGAATTTATATTGTAATAGTAACAACTAAAAACTGGGTCAATAATGCAAAATTTTTCAGTCCCCCCACCCCAAAGATAAAGTGCTAGTTATATCACTGGTATCCTCCTATTTGGTTGAGATGGCATTGCTTCACCAAGGCTAGAGATAACCTCTGAGCCCACTACTGTATTTAAAGTACCGGTAACCTACAGTCAGTGTCAGGTTGGCAATGTTAAAATGATACCTTAGGTGAAGAAATCCGTCTTGGGGTTCTTGTCTAATCAGTGTTAGAAGTTTGCAGTTAATGATATGATTGTGCTCCAGGGCGGGACTGTAGGCAGAGTCTTATCTTCCTACTTCTAAGCAAGAGAGAAACCAAGGAGAGACCTGCCTACAGCCGCCCCGAAGCACAAACATGTTCCTCATCATAGAAGACAGACTGTTTGTGCTTCGGGGCGGCCTGTGGGCAGGTCTGGCCTTGGTTTCTTTGGCTTAGAGCAGGATAGAGCAGGAAGATAAGACTCTGCCTACAGTCCCGCCCTGGAACACGGGTATATCATCAACTGAAAACTTCTAACACTGATTACACAAGAACCACAAGACAGATTACTTTACCCCATTTATAATTTTAATGAGTATAACAGCAGCAACCTAACAGTGTCTGTAATTTACTTAGCAAAATCCTGCTGACACGTTCACCTTAAGCCTCAAGATGTATTTGTGACTTGGTGCTGAAAATGGATCATTCCCCACATACCTGCTATAGTTATATTCAGAATAGCAGAATTAAAGAACAATATTGTAAATTTACTGATGTGATACCTAATAATTTTTTACATTATTAGCAAATAAAGATGTGTACTTGTGTAGCTTCCAGAATCTTGGTAGACGGCGCGTATGACATTTTAATGGAGGTGTTTTACTTACAGACAGATGAGTCAATGTGCATTTAGCAGCTGATATAGGCAATCCATCTGTTTAGAAAACATATCATACTAATTAGGGCATGCACGCACGGGGGAACACAAAATCTGCCCACTATGTTGAAGCCTAGCAGTGTGCATGCTAATGTCCTACCAATATACAAATGTCTTGTCTCAAGTTATTAGGACATTATGCAGTGATTGCATCGATGACCGTGTCCTATTCATTCTCTTGTGACACAGCCCCATGTTTGCAGTATACTGAACTTAATCCATTCTTTCGCACACAATACAATGGATTTAGCATAGTCTACACATGGAGCTGTCCTAGAATAGATGGATGTTTTAGAATAATATTACACACTTTTTACACTTCCGTCAACTATTTCAAAATCAGCCTAAAATGTATGTAGGAGCAAGGGAATACTCACTGTCATCTAAGCCTTACCATTACCACACAACACCTTAATACAGAATAACCCCTGCAATTTCACTAAACCCATGGTACATACAGTACAGACCAAAAGTTTGGACAAACCTCATTTAAAGATTTTTCTGTATTTTCTTGACTATGAAAATTGCACATTCACACTGAAGGCATCAAAACTATGAATTAACACATGTGGAATTATATACTTAACAAAAAAGTGTGAAACAACTGAAAATGTGTCTTATATTCTAGGTTCTTCAAAGTAGCCACCTTTTGCTTTGATGACTGCTTTGCACACTATTGGCATTTTCTTGATGAGCTTCAAGAGGTAGTCACCGGGAATGGTTTTCACTTCACAGGTGTGCCCTGTCAGGTTTAACCCCTTCATGACCCAGCCTATTTTGGCCTTAATGACCTTGCCGTTTTTTGCAATTCTGACCAGTGTCCCTTTATGAGGTAATAACTCAGGAACGCTTCCACGGATCCTAGCGATTCTGAGATTGTTTTTTCGTGACATATTGGGCTTCATGTTAGTGGTAAATTTAGGTCGATAATTTCTGAGTTTATTTGTGAAAAAAACGGAAATTTGGCGAAAATTTTGAAAATTTCGCAATTTTCACATTTTGAATTTTTATTCTGTTAAACCAGAGAGTTATGTGACACAAAATAGTTAATAAATAACGTTTCCCACATGTCTACTTTACATCAGCACAATTTTGGAAACAATTTTTTTTTTTGCTAGGAAGTTATAAGGGTTTAAATTTGACCAGTGATTTCTCATTTTTACAACAAAATTTGCAAAACCATTTTTTTTAGGGACCACCTCACATTTGAAGTCATTTTGAGGGTTCTATATGGCTGAAAATACCCAAAAGTGACACCATTCTAAAAACTGCACCCCTCAAGGTGCTCAAAACCACATTCAAGAAGTTTATTAACCCTTCAGGTGTTTCACAGCAGCAGAAGCAACATGGAAGTAAAAAATGAACATTTAACTTTTTAGTCACAAAAATGATCTTTTAGCAACAATTTTTTTATTTTCCCAAGGGTAAAAGGAGAAACTGGACCACGGACGTTGTTGTCCAATTTGTCCTGAGTATGCTGATACCTCATATGTGGGGGTAAACCACTGTTTAAGCGCACGGCAGGGCTCGGAAGGGAAGGAGCGCCATTTGACTTTTTGAATGAAAAATTGGCTCCAATCTTTAGCGGACACCATGTTGCGTTTAGAGAGCCCCCGTGTGCCTAAACATTGGAGCTCCCCCACAAGTGACCCCATTTTGGAAACTAGACCCCCCCAAGGAACTTATCTAGAAGCATAGTGAGCACTTTAAACCCCCATGTGCTTCACAAATTGATCCGTAAAAATGAAAAAGTACTTTTTTTTCACAAAAAAATTATTTTAGCCTCAATTTTTTCATTTTCACATGGGCAACAGGATAAAATGGATCCTAAATTTTGTTGGGCAATTTCTCCTGAGTACACCAATACCTCACATGTGGGGGTAAACCACTGTTTGGGCACATGGTAAGGCTCGGAAGGGAAGGAGCGCCATTTGACTTTTTGAATGAAAAATTATCTCCATCGTTAGCGGACACCATGTCGCGTTTGGAAAGCCCCTGTGTGCCTAAACATTGGAGCTCCTCCACAAGTGACCCCATTTTGGAAACTAGACCCCCCAAGGAACTCATCTAGAGGCATAGTGAGCACTTTAAACCCCCATGTGCTTCACAAATTGATCCGCAAAAATGAAAAAGTACTTTTTTTTCACACAAAATTTCTTTTAGCCTCAATTCTTTCATTTTCACATGGGCAACAGGATAAAATGGATCCTAAAATTTGTTGGGCAATTTCTCCTGAGTATGCCGATACCTCATATGTGGGGGTAAACCACTGTTTGGGTGCACGGCAAGGCTCGGAAGGGGAGGCGTGCCATTTGACTTTTTGAATGGAAAATTAGCTCCAATCGTTAGCGGACACTATGTCGCGTTTGGAGAGCCCCTGTGTGCCTAAACATTGGAGCTCCCCTACAAGTGACCCCATTTTGGAAACTAGACCCCCCAAGGAACTTATCTAGATGCATAGTGAGCACTTATAACCCCCAGGTGCTTCACAGAAGTTTATAACGCAGAGCCATGAAAATAAAAAATAATTTTTCTTTTCTCAAAAATGATTTTTTAGCCCACAATTTTTTATTTTCCCAAGGGTAACAGGAGAAATTGGACCCCAAAAGTTGTTGTCCAGTTTCTCCTGAGTATGCTGATACCCCATATGTGGGGGGTAAACCACTGTTTTGGCACACGTCGGGGTTCGGAAGGGAAGTAGTGACGTTTTGAAATGCAGACTTTGATTGAATGCTCTGCGGGCGTCAGGTTGCGTTTGCAGAGCCCCTGATGTGCCTAAACAGTAGGAACTCCCCACAAGTGACTCCATTTTGGAAACTAGACCCCCAAGGGAACTTATCTAGATGTGTAGTGAGCACTTTGAACCCCCAAGTGCTTCACAGAAGTTTATAACGCAGAGCCGTGAAAATAAAAAATGTGTTTCCTTTCCTCAAAAATATTTTTTTAGCCCAGAATTTTTTATTTTTGCAAGAGTAACAGGAGAAATTGGACCCCAAAAGTTGTTGTCCAGTTTCTCCTGAGTACGCTGATACCCCATATGTGGGGGTAAACCACTGTTTTGGCACACGTCGGGGTTCGGAAGGGAAGTAGTGACGTTTTGAAATGCAGACTTTGATGGAATGCTCTGCGGGCATCATGTTACGTTTGCAGAGCCCCTGATATGCCTAAACAGTAGAAACCCCCCACAAGTGACCCCATTTTGGAAACTAGACCCCCCAAGGAACTTATCTAGATGTGTGGTGAGCACGTTCAACCCCCAAGTGCTTCACAGAAGTTTACAACGCAGAGCCGTGAAAATAAAAAATCATTTTTCTTTCCTCAAAAAAGATGTTTTAGCAAGCAATTTTTTATTTTCACAAGGGTAACAGGAGAATTTGGACCCCAATATTTCTTGCCCAGTTTGTTGTGAGTACGCTGATACCCCATATGTGGGGGTAAACCACTGTTTGGGCACACGTCAGGGCTCGGAAGGGAAGTAGTGACATTTGAAATGCAGACTTTGATGGAATGGTCTGCGGGCGTCACATTGCATTTGCAGAGCCCCTGATGTGCCTAAACAGTAGAAACACCCCACAATTGACCCCATTTTGGAAACTAGACCCCCGAAGGAACTTATCTAGATGTGTGGTGAGCACTTTCAACCCCCAAGTGCTTCACAGAAGTTTATAACGCAGAGCCGTGAAAATAAAAAATGTGTTTCCTTTCCTCAAAAATATTTTTTTAGCCCAGAATTTTTTATTTTTGCAAGAGTAACAGGAGAAATTGGACCCCAACAGTTGTTGCCCAGTTTGTCCTGAGTACGCTGGTACCCCAAATGTGGGGGTAAACCACTGTTTGGGCGCACGTCGGGGCTTGGAAGGGTGGGAGCACCATTTGACTTTTTGAATGCAAGATTGGCTGGAATCAATGGTGGTGCCATGTTGCGTTTGGAGACCCCTGATGTGCCTAAACAGTGGAAACCCCTCAATTCTAACTTCAACACTAACCCCAACACACCCCTAATCCTAATCCCAACTGTAGCCATAACCCTAATCACAACCCTAACCCCAACACACCCCTAACCACAACCCTAACCGCAACACACCCGTAACCCTAATTCCAACCCTAACCCTAATCCCAACCGTAAACCTAATCCCAACCCTAACCACAACTGTAACCCCAACACACCCCTAACCCTATCCGTAACCCTAACCACAAGCCTAATCTTAACCCTATTTCAAACCCTAGCCCTAATTCCAACCCTAACCCTAGGGCTATGTGCCCACGTTGCGGATTCGTGTGAGATTTTTCCGCACGATTTTTGAAAAATCTGCAGGTAAAAGGCACTGCGTTTTACCTGCGGATTTACAGTAGATGTCCAGTGTTTTTTTGTGCGGATTTCACCTGCGGATTCCTATTGAGGAACAGGTGTAAAACGCTGCGGAATCCGCACAAAGAATTGACATGCTGCGGAAAATACAACGCAGCGTTTCTGCACGGAATTTTCCGCACCATGGGCACAGCGGATTTGGTTTTCCATAAGTGTACATGGTACTGTAAACCTGATGGAAAACGGCTTCGAATTCGCAGCGGCCAATCCGCTGCGGATCCGCGGCCAATCCGCTGCGGATCCGCGACCAATCCGCTGCGGATCCGCTGCCAATCCGCTGCGGATCCGCGAACAATCCGCTGCGGATCCGCGGCCTATCCGCTGCGGATCCGCGGCCGATCCGCTGCGGATCCGCGGCCGATCCGCTGCGGATCCGCAGCGTGCACATGCCATACCCCTAACCCTACCCGTAACCCTAACCCTACCCCTAACCCTACCCCTAGTTCTAACCCTAGTTCTAACCCTAACCCTAGTGGAAAAAGAAAAAAAAAATATTTTCTTTATTTTATTATTGTCCCTACCTATGGGGGTGATAAAGGGGGGGGTTTATTTATTATTTTTTTATTTTGATCGCTGCAATAGAACCTACCACAGCGATCAAAATGTACTTGTAATGAATCTGCCGGCTGGCAGATTCGGCGGGCGCACTGCGCATGCGCCCGCCATTTTCCAAGATGGCGGCGCCCATGGAGAAGACGGCCGGACACCGGGAGGGACATCGAAGCTAGGTAAGTATGGGGGGGTGGGATTGGAACACGGGGGGGGGGGGGGATCGGAGGACCGGACAAGAGGACCGGGGGAGCGGACAGGAGGGAGGAGGGGAGCGGACAGGAGATCGGGGCAGAAAGGACGACTGGGGGGGCGATCGGTGGGGTGGGGCAGATCGGGGTCTCCAGCCATGGCAGATGCTATTGCAGCATCGGCCATGGCTGGATTGTAATATTTCACCATTTTCATAGGTGAAATATTACAAATCGCTCTGATTGGCTGTTTCACTTTCAACAGCCAATTAGAGCGATCGTAGCCGCGGGGGGGTGAAGCCACCCCCCCTGGGCTGAAGTACCACTCCCCCTGTCTCTGCAGATCGGGTGAAAATGGAGTTAACCCTTTCACCCGATCTTCAGGGATGCGATCTTTCCATGACGCCACATAGGCGTCATGGGTCGGATTGGCACGGGTTTTCATGACGCCTACGTGGCGTCAAAGGTCGGGAAGGGGTTAATAAGTGGGATTTCTTGCCATATAAATGGGGTTGGGACCATCAGTTGTGTTGTGCAGAAGTCTGGTGGATACACAGATGATAGTCCTACTGAATAGACTGTTAGAATTTGTATTATGGCAAGAAAAAAGCAGCTAAGTAAAGAAAAACGAGTGGCCATCATTACTTTAAGAAATGAAGGTCAGTCAGTCCGAAAAATTGGGAAAACTTTGAAAGTGTCCCCAAGTGCAGTGGCAAAAACCATCAAGCGCTACAAAGAAACTGGCTCACATGAGGACCGCCCCAGGAAAGGAAGACCAAGAGTCACCTCTGCTTCTGAGGATAAGTTTATCCGAGTCCCCAGCCTCAGAAATGGCAGGTTAACAGCAGCTCAGAGACCAGGTCAATGCCACACAGAGTTCTAGCAGCAGACATATCTCTACAACTGACTTTGCAGCAGGCCTTCATGGTAAAATAGCTAGGAAACCACTGCTAAGGACAGGCAACAGGCAGAAGATACTTGTTTGGGCTAAAGAACACAAGGAATGGGCATTAGACCAGTGGAAATCTGTGCTTTGGTCTGATGAGTCCAAATTTGAGATCTTTGGTTCCAACCATCGTGTCTTTGTGCGACGCAGAAAAAGTAAACGGATGGACTCTACATGCCTGGTTTCCACTGTGAAGCATGGAGGAGGAGGTGTGATGGGGTGGGGGTGCTTTGCTGGTGACACTGTTGATTTATTCAAAATTGAAGGCATGGCTACCACAGAATCTTGCAGCGGCATGCTATTCCATCCGGCTTAGTTGGACCATCATTTCCAGGCTGTGTAAAGGCTATTTGACCAAGAAGGAGAGTGATGGGGTGCTACGCCAGATGACCTGGCCTCCACAGTCACCAGATCTGAACACAATCGAGATGGTTTGGGGTGAGCTGGACCGCAGAGTGAAGGCAAAAGGGCCAACAAGTGCTAAGCATCTCTGGGGACTCCTTCAAGATTGTTGGAAGACCATTTTCGGTGACTACCTCTTGAAGCTCATCAAGAGAATGCCAAGAGTGTGCAAAGCATTCATCAAAGCAAAAGGTGGCTACTTTGAAGAATCTAGAATATAAGACATAATTGCAGTTGTTTCACACTTTTTTGTTAAGTATATAATTCCACATGTGTTAATTCATAGTTTTGATGCCTTCTGTGTGAATGTACAATTTTCAGTCATGAAAATACAGAAAAATCTTTAAATGAGAAGGTGTGTCCAAACTTTTGGTCTGTACTGTATATGAATACTTCACCTCCATGGGTGATCCTTTTTAACAGAATATAAAAGTCAGGCATGTGTGTAAAGCTTTATGATTTAACACTCACTGGCTTATCAGATGACAATCTTCATTTATATATTGAGGATATTATACTGCCCTTTACAAAAAATGTTGCAATCATCTGCTATTTAAATACACTCTAAGGCAGCAACCTGAACTTTGCCGCATAGTATTTTTGGCCGACTCTAAACAGAAGTTTCATATGAATAACTCCAATTTCACTCTTTAGAGTGCAGATGGACGGCCATATTTCTCATTTGAGGATCACAATTCTCGGACTGACCGTCGGCTCTCCTAATCTGAGCGTGACAGCTGCATAGAAATATATCACGGTCATGTTCAGGTCAGAAGAGTTGACGGCCAGTGTGTGCACTGCGATGTGATCCTCGCAAAAGATATATGGCCATCTGTGCCCGTAAGAGGATTGTCTCATTCATATGTCTGCTTTTCTTGTATAATTGCTATCCGTGTTTTCCAAAGGCTCCTGTGAAAGTCTTTGGGGCCATTCACATGTTCGTGATTTATTGGGGACCAAGGGGAAAATCTTAGTAAAATCTCCGATTTAGATCTGAGCTTCAGATGAAAATTGGCAATGAAAGTCATTGGGTCGGTGAAAAAAAAAGTCGTACCGCACATGGATGACATCCGAGTGCGGTCTGATTTTCACGGATTGTCACATAGGAGAAGATAGAAATATGGTATCTTTTTTTATATGATTAGCCCACGTTTGTATAGTAATAAACCTACCTGATGTTGTCAGCACAATTCCTTCCCTATCTTTAGCAGATGCATGTCCTTAAAAGGGTTGTCCTATTTCTCAGCTTATTACGTACCCACAGGATATGCAATAAGTATAGGATAGGTAAGGGTTAGACTGCTGGAACCCCCCAAAAATGAACATATTTGTCCCGAGTCCCCCGTTTGAAAAGAGTGGCACTCTAGATTTGCAACTTCTGTTCATTTCAAATAGGACCTTGAGACTTCCCTTCTTGCGATCAGTGGAGGTCCCTGTGTTGGGATCTCAAGTGCTCAAACACTTATCACATAGACAGGTGAGAGGTTAATATTGTGAGAAAACCCTTTTAATCTTTTGGGATCATGTGCACGAACCAAAGTGCTGTATTTACACCAAATGCTTAGCATAAACTACTTTGAAAAGTTGCACATTTTGCACGAGAGATGGCATAAAAATGTAGCGACTTATCACATAGACAGGTGAGAGGTTAATATTGTGAGAAAACCCTTTTAATCTTTTGGGATCATGTGCACGAACCAAAGTGCTGTATTTACACCAAATGCTTAGCATAAACTACTTTGAAAAGTTGCACATTTTGCACGAGAGATGGCATAAAAATGTAGCGACTTTTGGTGTTTTCATTCTAGCGTCAGCCTGCTTCGCCAAAAGGGGCAAAGCTGTGGCAGGATGGGGTCTGTTGATGCCCACTTGTCTAATTCATGACGAGTTATGTAGTAACTCATGCCACAAATCTTACTCTGTGACTAGAGTAGGGTCTGTGCATTGAGTAGGATCTGAGATGTGCTTTGAGGCCCTCAACACTTTTAAAGATAACTTAACACCTGATATATTTTTCCCAATCCATGGACAGCATGGATGAGGGACGGACTGTATGAACTCTTCCATGTATGTTTGACTGTGAAACGTGCAGCGTTCCAGAGAAGAACATACTTTAAAAGCTGCCGGGGGCCGAGACCACTCTATAAAGTAGTTGGAAAGGTAGGTCCCGCGTGGCTTCTTCCCACCGTCTTAAATGGACAGGTCTCTGCCAACATGCGTGTAAGAGTTATTTACTGTATACATATATGTCTCATTCCATTTGTAAGAAACAATGAGGGCACTCACCAATCTTCACGACTTTAATCCTTTATTGCAAAAAAATCCAGATAAAATTCATGGCCGGGGGGAGAGGGAGCTGAAGCTCGTGTGAGCAGGGGAAGATGAAGACAACGACGGCCGTTTCGCGCTGTGCTTGCGCTTCTACGGGTCCCTCGGGTCGTGAAGATTGGTGAGTGCCCTCATTGTTTCTTACAAATGGAATGTGCTGTTTGATGCCTTTTTTCGGAGGTGCACCCCAAGTCTCGATTTACTGGCTACGCAGTTCGCAAGTCGGCGTTACACACCTTGATCTAAGTCTGGGAAGAACCTCAAAAGTTTAATAGGACTGTGCCGCTCTATCTTTTTGTCTGTTTTCCAATGTTGGTATACATATATGTCTATACAGTATTAATAAATGTGGCACCCGACTCCAGCAAGCCTCCTCAGATGTCCAGACTGATGCGAACAACACGACTCTTGATGCATTATGGCCTATGATAGCGTTTTTCATTCTGTCAGCCACATTGACAACTTTAATAAACACGTTATAAAGAAAGTACACCCACAATTTGTCTGCAGTAGTTATTTAATCACACAAAACACTTAGGTGGACATACACAGGCAGGTGTGAGATATTTCAATTTGCATATAAACCATTGTGTTCACCTTTACCTATATATGCTGAAAATCTGTAGGCACCCGATTTTGAAAATTAAACACAGTTTAAAAAAAGAACAAATCACGTTATAACCATCAAAATAGACAAATATAAAATGAATAGAATTATTAAAAAAGGTAAATAAGTCTATGCATCAAAACAATATGGATTGAAGCTACCAGGCCATCTGGCCACCTCATCATGTTCCAGGCGGTGAGTGGTTGATTATAGACTTGCATGGTGCAAACACTGTATTGAGGTAATATATTGTGCAAAACTACAATGACAGCCGTTTCTTACTGTGGGGTTTGACAAGTAACGGAGAAATAAGCAATGATAACTTTTTGCAACCAATCAAGTTTTAGCTTTTTAGTCAACGGCTGTCATACTAAGGAATGTCTGGGTACAATAAGGCGCAATACGTCTTGTTTTCTTGTGAAAAGACTTGTGCTGCTTTCAGGTTAGAGAGATCACACCCAATAAGGGTCCAATTAAAGGAGTTGCATGAGATGAAGAAAAATATTTCTTTCTTAAAAGAACAATGTCACTCTTGTCCATGGACTCTGTGTTACTTCACCTGAGCTCCATTAAAAATGACTCCATGTAGAGGCTCACGCAAATGGCCGTACTTTCGGTCCTAGTGTGACCCGACAAAACTTTGGATAGAACTGGGACTAATGCTATTTTATGGGGCAGTGCACATATCAGATTCTTTCCTTAGGCTGAGCCGGTCCGAGGAAAAAAAAATTGGTACATACTCGAGATTGGATATTTGGATCACATTTGGCCATACAAGTCAACGAGTCCATGGAAAACATTGGAGTGCACGTGGATGACATCTCAGTCCACAGACTGACAGAACGGAGAGGAAGAATATTTTTTTCTCCATCACCTCCTCATCTGAGAGAATCAGATCACACTATGATCATTCTCAGATAAAACTCTGATCAGGGTGTGATTTGCACAATCGTCCCAATTCTCTCGGATGAAGTCAACTGCACCTAGCCTAAAGGGTATGTCCACTAATCAGTGTCTTTTAAAGCAATTGTGATACATTGGACTGAACACAAAGTATCCCATTGCTGGGACTCCCAGAGATGAACTTGGCAGTAAGTGTTCACTTTTACTACAGGGTCACCATAGGGCAAAATGAAGCATTACATGGAACCTACTCAAGTCAATGAGTTGTATGTGTAATCCTGGTCAAAGCAGGTTCTCCGTAGTGAACAGCGCTCTTTCTAACCTTTCTTCACTGTCAACAGGATATGAGAATCCAGAAACTGTTATTTTAACAACTAAAGTAGACAAAATCACCACTGTTTAAAACAGGTATACTCCAAAACATAGCTATATACAAAAGAACACAAGGAGTACAAAAACACCCATAAAATATCTTAAATATTTTATTTTATTAATTGCTCACATAAAATACCAATTTCAAAATATTACTGCAAAAAATTATATGGACAACAATTATCACAGTGAAGGACACAATGAAAGATCTGACACTAATACACATGTTATACATTACAAAATCCGACCTATGAGGCACTACCTCAACACCTATAATCAATGAACAACATCCCTCATAAGGAAAGAGGAAAACTTAGAGGCAACAGCCAAAAGTTCAAATATATTATAAAATTTATTAATTTATTACATACAAAAAAATGATTAAAATTGACAAGGGAACATCACCAAAAGTTCCGAAGATAGTACAAAATTGATATAAATTTAGGAACCAAGGTACACACAGAATGTAGTAACGTAAATGCTCAATGCCTAAGTAGCCTAATATAAACTTGCCTATAAACCAGAAAAAAAGGCCTGCTGAATAGCAGGATCCTATATTTAAAGTGACTGTGCAGAAAAGGTATATAAGGCAAAAAATGGCTAGATATATATATATGTGCCAAATAACTCTCAATGGAAACTGCTCACTGTCAGAATCCTAGTTATATAATAGCCATGCTGATTATAGGAAATATCAACATGCGGCAACCTTATAACAAATCCATATGGTATGGCAAGTTACTTACAAGTGACCTTTAGATTTCATGCACTATCCCGGACACCCCGACAGCGCCGTTTCGCCATGTGGCTTCCTCAACAGGAACACACATGCCCCCTGTTGAGGAAGCCACATGGCGAAACGGCGCTGTCGGGGTGTCCGGGATAGTGCATGAAATCTAAAGGTCACTTGTAAGTAACTTGCCATACCATATGGATTTGTTATAAGGTTGCCGCATGTTGATATTTCCTATAATCAGCATGGCTATTATATAACTAGGATTCTGACAGTGAGCAGTTTCCATTGAGAGTTATTTGGCACATATATATATATCTAGCCATTTTTTGCCTTATATACCTTTTCTGCACAGTCACTTTAAATATAGGATCCTGCTATTCAGCAGGCCTTTTTTTCTGGTTTATAGGCAAGTTTATATTAGGCTACTTAGGCATTGAGCATTTACGTTACTACATTCTGTGTGTACCTTGGTTCCTAAATTTATATCAATTTTGTACTATCTTCGGAACTTTTGGTGATGTTCCCTTGTCAATTTTAATCATTTTTTTGTATGTAATAAATTAATAAATTTTATAATATATTTGAACTTTTGGCTGTTGCCTCTAAGTTTTCCTCTTTCCTTATGAGGGATGTTGTTCATTGACTAATACACATGTATAAGGAAAGGGAGTTCAGAGACCATAAAAATCCCCATAATGCAATATTATTATATAGATATATCAATATAGCAGCACTGTCACAGTACTAGAAAATCAATATAACGCTGTGGGTGTGACTAGGGTAAATTGAAACGTATTGCTACCATAGCGTTATATTGATTTTCTAGTACTGTAACAGTGCTGCTATATTGATATATCTATATAATAATATTGCCTTATAGGGATTTTTATGGTCTCTGAACTCCCAGTCCTTATACATGTGTATTAATGTCGGATCTTTCATTGTTTGTGTCCTCCACTGTGATAATTGTTGTCATAATTTTTTGTAGTAATATTTTGAATTTGGTATTTTATATGAGCATTTAATAAAATAAAATATTTAAGATATTTTATATGGGTGTTTTTGTACTCCTTATGTTCTTTTGTATAATGTATATACTGCGCAGTTTATCGTGTGCTCCTGATAATAGTTATAACAGATTTTAATGGCGTTGTATGATAATTAGAGAAATTAGTGTGTTATTTTTTCATTAAAAAAGATCACATCTCATTGGCTGAGGCTGGTTCTGCAACTCAGCTGTGGGGTTAAAACTAAATAAGGTTGAACTACAATACCAGACACAAACCATGAGCAAGAGTGTTTAAAAAGAGAAAAAACAATATGCATACTTTTATCCATTTTAATCTCATGCCACCCCTTTAGAAAAGTTTCAGGTGACTGATGTGAGAGCAGCTGCAATGATACTGGTGGGATGGAAGAGCATGGATGTCATGTTATCATATACAGTATTAGTCTAAGGTTCCACCATCCCTCACGATAAGTGGGACCTATTTCTATACTGTGCCACTGGAGAATGAGCCACACTATGAAATTTGAAAACTGACGAGCTACTGAATTCTGACATGTCATAGATGTGCATCAAAAGGTAATATACTCCATGAGCTCACGCTCTTCCTGATTTCCAGAGTAAAAGAGCTGGCATGAGCTATTCAAATAGATGGTCATGCAATGCATAGAGAGATGCTTGTTGCTCTCCATACGACATCTAGGACATTCAAAGTGTTGCAGTAAGATAGATAATCCCTTTAAAGTTATTATTTTGTTGTGACAACTTCTTTTAATTCTTTGGACCTGGGACTAGCAGCAGAAAAAAATTAATAACCAAGAGAGAACTAATAACAAGTGATGGGTCCAATCATTGGGTGGAGTGTTAGATTCTGGAAATCAAAGAATGGTTTTACCAATTACAAAATGGAAAAATGGAATCACCACACATAGAGACTGTTCTCCCAAGTACTCGATACTCGCTGATCGAGCATGCGACCCCATAAGTACTGTGTCAGTAGACTTTGTCTGGTATTTGATTCAAAAATTCGAAATTATGATTGGTTAATTTTCTCTCATCATTATTTAATGAGGTTGTTGTCCGCAAATTTAACATTGTTGAGCCTTCATCAGGATAGGTCATCAATGTCTGATCCAAGGGTACACGACACTCGGCACCCCCACCGATTAGCAGTTCTTGGTGCCAGTGGTGGACAAAAGTGCTCAGTTACAGAGCTGCACAGTCTACTGATAGTGGTGTGGTCGGGCACTACACATCCACCTCATATTGATTTCTGGTCTGAGTTGAGCGATGGGATTGTGGTCTGTGCTAGAGAGGGGAGTGTGGTCTGTGCTAGAGAGGGGAGCGTGGTCTATGCCAGAGAGGGGAGCGTGGTCTGTGCCAGAGAGGGAAGCGTGGTCTGTGCCAGAGACGGGAGCGCGGTCTGTGCCAGAGATGGGAGCGCGGTCTGTGCCAGAGACGGGAGCGTGGTCTGTGCCAGAGACGGGAGCGCGGTCTGTGCCAGAGAGGGGAGTGTGGTCTGTGCTAGAGAGGGGAGCGTGGTCTATGCCAGAGAGGGGAGCGTGGTCTGTGCCAGAGAGGGAAGCGTGGTCACAGACACAGAGAAGGGAAGATAATCATGAAGAGAAAACTGTGTTAAGGGATGGAGGAACCAGGTAGAGCAATCTGTGTGACCAAGAGCAAGTTGGACGTGTGAAACAATCTGATTAAAAGGCAGTGGGAACTGTGAGGAGCAGTCAATGTTAGAAGGGGAAACCATGTGGAGCAATATGTCTGAAAGAGGGGGATATTAGGGGCAGTCTGTATAAGAAATGGGAAGAAAACCATGAAGTGCAATCTGTGTAAGTGGAAGGATGAACCATCTGTGTGACAGAGATGGATTGGAACCATGGGGAGTAATCTGTGTAATAGGTGGCAAGCGACCATTGGTAGCAGCCTGAGGTATATCAGGGAACCAAGAGGTGCAGTTTGTGTGATTGGATGAAGGAACCATGTAGCACAGTGTGTGTGAGAGAGGGGTGAATCAGGGAACGGAGTCGGTGTGAGGGGACAAAATGCAGAAGATATAGAGGGTGACTCACAGGGAGCAGTAAATGTGAGTGGGCCATGTGGAGCAGACATAGGGGGTGATTCATAGGGAACAGTAAATGTGAGTGGGCCATGTGGAGCAGACATAGGGGGTGACTCATAGGGAGCAGTAAATGTGAGTGGGCCATGTGGAGCAGACATAGGGGGTGACTCATAGGGAGCAGTAAATGTGAGTGGGCCATGTGGAGCAGACATAGGGGGTGACTCATAGGGAGCAGTAAATGTGAGTGGGCCATGTGGAGCAGACATAGAGGGTGACTCATAGGGAGCAGTAAATGTGAGTGGGCCATGTGGAGCAGACAGGGGGTGATTCATAGGGAACAGTAAATGTGAGTGGGCCATGTGGAGCAGACATAGAGGGTGACTCATAGGGAGCAGTAAATGTGAGTGGGCCATGTGGAGCAGACATAGGGGGTGATTCATAGGGAACAGTAAATGTGAGTGGGCCATGTGGAGCAGACATAGGGGGTGACTCATAGGGAGAAGTAAATGTGAGTGGGCCATGTGGAGCAGACATAGGGGGTGACTCATAGGGAGCAGTAAATGTGAGTGGGCCATGTGGAGCAGACATAGGGGGTGACTCATAGGGAGCAGTAAATGTGAGTGGGCCATGTGGAGCAGACATAGGGGGTGACTCATAGGGAGCAGTAAATGTGAGTGGGCCATGTGGAGCAGACATAGGGGGTGATTCATAGGGAGCAGTAAATGTGAGTGGGCCATGTGGAGCAGACATAGGGGGTGACTCATAGGGAGCAGCAAATGTGAGTGGGCTATGTGGAGCAGACATAGGGGGTGACTCATAGGGAACAGTAAATGTGAGTGGGCCATGTGGAGCAGACATAGGGGGTGACTCATAGGGAGCAGTAAATGTGAGTGGGCCATGTGGAGCAGACGTAGGGGGTGATTCATAGGGAACAGTAAATGTGAGTGGGCCATGTGGAGCAGACATAGGGGGTGACTCATAGGGAGCAGTAAATGTGAGTGGGCCATGTGGAGCAGACGTAGGGGGTGATTCATAGGGAACAGTAAATGTGAGTGGGCCATGTGGAGCAGACATAGGGGGTGACTCATAGGGAGCAGTAAATGTGAGTGGGCCATGTGGAGCAGACATAGGGGGTGACTCATAAGGAACAGTAAATGTGAGTGGGCCATGTGGAGCAGACATAGGGGTGACTCATAGGGAGCAGTAAATGTGAGTGGGCCATGTGGAGCAGACATAGGGGGTGATTCATAGGGAACAGTAAATGTGAGTGGGCCATGTGGAGCAGACATAGGGGGTGACTCATAGGGAGCAGTAAATGTGAGTGGGCCATGTGGAGCAGACATAGGGGGTGACTCATAGGGAACAGTAAATGTGAGTGGGCCATGTGGAGCAGACATAGGGGGTGACTCATAGGGAGCAGTAAATGTGAGTGGGCCATGTGGAGCAGACATAGGGGGTGATTCATAGGGAACAGTAAATGTGAGTGGGCCATGTGGAGCAGACATAGGGGGTGACTCATAGGGAGCAGTAAATGTGAGTGGGCCATGTGGAGCAGACATAGGGGGTGACTCATAGGGAGCAGTAAATGTGAGTGGGCCATGTGGAGCAGACATAGAGGGTGACTCATAGGGAGCAGTAAATGTGATGGGCCATGTGGAGCAGACATAGGGGGTGACTCATAGGGAGCAGTAAATGTGAGTGGGCCATGTGGAGCAGACATAGAGGGTGACTCATAGGGAGCAGTAAATGTGATGGGCCATGTGGAGCAGACATAGGGGGTGACTCATAGGGAGCAGTAAATGTGAGCGGGCCATGTGGAGCAGACATAGGGGGTGATTCATAGGGAACAGTAAATGTGAGCGGGCCATGTGGAGCAGACATAGAGGGTGACTCATAGGGAACAGTAAATGTGAGCGGGCCATGTGGAGCAGACATAGAGGGTGACTCAGGGAGTAGTAAATGTGAGCGGGCCATGTGGAGCAGACATAGAGGGTGACTCATAGGGAGCAGTAAATGTGAGTGGGCCATGTGGAGCAGACATAGGGGGTGACTCATAGGGAGCAGTAAATGTGAGTGGGCCATGTGGAGCAGACATAGAGGGTGACTCAGGGAGCAGTAAATGTGAGCGGGCCATGTGGAGCAGACAGAGGGTGACTCATAGGGAGCAGTAAATGTGAGTGGGCCATGTGGAGCAGACAGAGGGTGACTCATAGGGAGCAGTAAATGTGAATGGGCCATGTGGAGCAGACAGAGGGTGACTCATAGGGAGCAGTAAATGTGAGTGGGCCATGTGGAGTAGACATAGGGGGTGACTCATAGGGAGCAGTAAATGTGAGTGGGCCATGTGGAGCAGACAGAGGGTGACTCATAGGGAGCAGTAAATGTGAGTGGGCCATGTGGAGCAGACATAGGGGGTGACTCATAGGGAGCAGTAAATGTGAGTGGGCCATGTGGAGCAGACATAGAGGGTGACTCATAGGGAGCAGTAAATGTGATGGGCCATGTGGAGCAGACATAGGGGGTGACTCATAGGGAGCAGTAAATGTGAGTGGGCCATGTGGAGCAGACATAGGGGGTGACTCATAGGGAGCAGTAAATGTGAGTGGGCCATGTGGAGCAGACATAGAGGGTGACTCAGGGAGCAGTAAATGTGAGTGGGCCATGTGGAGCAGACATAGGGGGTGACTCATAGGGAGCAGTAAATGTGAGTGGGCCATGTGGAGCAGACATAGAGGGTGACTCAGGGAGCAGTAAATGTGAGCGGGCCATGTGGAGCAGACAGAGGGTGACTCATAGGGAGCAGTAAATGTGAATGGGCCATGTGGAGCAGACAGAGGGTGACTCATAGGGAGCAGTAAATGTGAGTGGGCCATGTGGAGTAGACATAGGGGGTGACTCATAGGGAGCAGTAAATGTGAGTGGGCCATGTGGAGCAGACAGAGGGTGACTCATAGGGAGCAGTAAATGTGATGGGCCATGTGGAGCAGACATAGGGGGTGACTCATAGGGAGCAGTAAATGTGAGTGGGCCATGTGGAGCAGACAGAGGGTGACTCATAGGGAGCAGTAAATGTGAATGGGCCATGTGGAGCAGACAGAGGGTGACTCATAGGGAGCAGTAAATGTGAGTGGGCCATGTGGAGTAGACATAGGGGGTGACTCATAGGGAGCAGTAAATGTGAGTGGGCCATGTGGAGCAGACAGAGGGTGACTCATAGGGAGCAGTAAATGTGAGTGGGCCATGTGGAGCAGACATAGGGGGTGACTCATAGGGAGCAGTAAATGTGAGTGGGCCATGTGGAGCAGACATAGAGGGTGACTCATAGGGAGCAGTAAATGTGAGCGGGCCATGTGGAGCAGACATAGAGGGTGACTCAGGGAGCAGTAAATGTGAGCAGGCCATGTGGAGCAGACAGAGGGTGACTCATAGGGAGCAGTAAATGTGAGTGGGCCATGTGGAGCAGACAGAGGGTGACTCATAGGGAGCAGTAAATGTGAATGGGCCATGTGGAGCAGACAGAGGGTGACTCATAGGGAGCAGTAAATGTGAGTGGGCCATGCGGAGCAGACATAGAGGGTGACTCATAGGGAGCAGTAAATGTGAGTGGGCCATGTGGAGTAGACATAGGGGGTGACTCATAGGGAGCAGTAAATGTGAGTGGGCCATGTGGAGCAGACAGAGGGTGACTCATAGGAAGCAGTAAATGTGAATGGGCCATGTGGAGCAGACAGAGGGTGACTCATAGGGAGCAGTAAATGTGAGGGGGCCATGTGGAGCAGACATAGGGGGTGACTCATAGGGAGCAGTAAATGTGAGTGGGCCATGTGGAGTAGTCGGTGTGAGAGCAGGGAACAACTCCATTCTTTTCTCATCCTACAGTGCACACAGTGCCGCTGCCTGGTACACACTTGCCGGCCAATGACAGTAGTCTGCCTGTCAGTGTGATGTTGCAACAGAACCATCAGTGCTGAAGAGCAGACGACGGTGGACTCTTCTCAAGAACAAAAATAGTAAGTGAGTATTGGTCAATATCATAGTGAGAGAACAATTTTATATGAGGCTTTAGAGTGGTGTGGGGGCTATAATTTTTATTTTGTGCACTGTTTGGGGGGTGAGGGGGAAGCGGGCGTGTAGTTGGATGTGTGGGAGGAGGGGCACAAACATTTACACAAGGCAATAAAGAAAGCCAGGATTTTATTTAGGGAAGCTTAATCATGGGACATAACTTTACATAGGGCACTTTTCTGGGCATAATTTAATATAGGGCGCTAAATATATAGCTTACCTTCATATTAGGCACTAAGGTAAACACTACGCTACTTAGAATGTATTATAGTGCTATTTACTATGGAACACTTTGGGGGCATTGTATGGAACGTTTTACTATGAGGCACTTTTAGAGGGGCACTACGTGAATGTGCTCTATAATCTGAAAGACCCTATAATTTTTGGAAGCACTACTGGTTTGGAGGGTACTGTAGTTATAGCAGTATTAATTCTCTAGTATAGTATTTGTGGTACTGATGAGCACAGTAGACACTTTAATAGGTGTAGCATCTAGATGGCGAGATTAAAAGAGGTAGCAAAACGTCAAGCTTGTGACAAGGGTGAGGATGTGCTGGGAAACATGGAGCCAAAATGTCTGTATTACAAACTGTGCAGAGACAAGAAGCTGTCTTGATGGCTTCTGCCTAATGGAGAAAATGATTAAAGTGAATTACTGCAATCAGGTATTGGCTGTGAGTCACTGGATTTAATGCTTTGTTCTGTCTTAACTGTCTGATAAGTATCAGTATAAGACTACAAAACTATCACTGGTTTCAGTTTTTGTGTGGTTCTAGATTTAGTATTCCTGTAGTATTTTTTTTTTAATTCATCAACGTTATGGATATCCAGATATGGTATAGTGGTATTATTTACTTACAATATGACGGTGTTTTTTAGTTATGGCATTACCGTGTTATTTAGTTAAGGTATGGCAGTGTTATTTAGTTATGGTATGACTTATTTAATTATGGTATGGCAGTTTTAATTATGGCATGGCGGTGTTACTTAATAATGGTATAATGGTGCTATTTAGTTTTGATATAGCGGTGTTATTTAGTTGTGGTATGTGTTATTTAGTTATGACAGGGCAGTGTTAATTAGTTATGGTTTGGTGGTGTTATTAACTTAATGTATGATGACAATGTTATTATGCTATGGTGGTGTTATTTAGTTATGGAATGGTGGTGTTATTTAGTTATGGTATGGTGGTGTTACTCAATTACTGTGCGGTGACAGTATCCATTCACTGGTATAGCACAATGTGTTATATACTTCCCAAAAAGCTCCAATTCTTACAATTGCTCAAAAATTAGTGAATGATGATGATTATTGGGAAGTGTGAATGTTCCTTTCATGGGGTGTGTAATTTATTAATTGTATGGAGAAAGCTCTTAAAAACTAAAATAAAAAACTTTTGCACAGGATTTCACTGTATGTTTTAACATATAATATAGTATTTTATATTCAAAAAGTAAAATAAAGAGATAATACATGTACACCCATAAAACAAACACTGAAAACTATTTTAAGAAAATCATACCAGCGATAGAAGACTATTTTTTGTGATCACCCTGACATGTAGAGTTGTAATCTCCCTCCGTGTGCTATAGTAGCTGACGTAAAATATGGCCAAACAGTTAGAGCTTTGCTGTTTCTATGGCAAAAATGACTGCAAGTGACCTGTAGCTTTAAGCACTGATACACTGCATACATGTATTTTTTTACACGTTAAAGCAGCTTTAATATACATCTGAAACAGAACATTATAAACTGTTTTGATACATAGACCCAAAAACATCATAGCAAAACTTTACTAGAAAAACAGGAAAGGTTTAGCTTGATAAATGACAGTGAGCAAAATCAATAATGGAAGGCAATGAGCCATGCTGATCACAATGACACAGTGAGAAGATGGGTCACCCCTCAGGCATAGGGGTGGTTTGTATACATTTTCGGTTATAGCAAATATCACAATTTAAAAAATAAACCAAATTAAAATGGTTCCTTTAAACTCTAAAAAAGTAAAGCCAAAAATATTTGGCAACTCAACTACGTCAGGACAACACTGAACCATTGGGAGATCCCTTCCTGCTTTTTGAAGGGAACCCACCTCCTACGCTCAGTGAAGGCATCCATTTGATAACCCAAAAAAGTACCCAATTAGCGCACCAGACATTAGTAACACCATGAGCTGTGAGATGTACATGTGCCTCATGGCTCACAACAACGGTTTCCAAACTAACAGAAAAGTAACAGAAATGGCTGCCTACACATAGTTTAGAGGATGGTTCCATGTTGAAATCCCTGCTGTGGGAACACATTGTACTTGTAGCTATTTGCTATAATCAACACTTGATTTTGCCCTCCGACACCAGTTTTTCATTGAGCTGACAAAGCTGCTTCAGGAAACCATCGTTGGGGCCAATCTCCCTTTTTTGCCGCACTGTGGCAACTGCGGTTTTTACATCCATCTTGTGACGCAGCATGAGGTAAGCTATGACCAACGTAGGTGAACGGCTGTAACCCTCCCGGCAGTGGACAAACACCCGACCTGTAAGCAGAAGAGAACAAAGTGAGTCGTTTGGGCAAAGCAACTTTTGAATTAATCCTCTTATTTGGGAGGCTTATGACATATCGACAAGAAAGTGTCCATCCATTGCATGAGGACATACAGTCATGGCCAAAAGTATTCACACCCCTGCAATTCTGTCAGATAATACTCAGTTTCTTCCCGAAAATGATTGCAAACACAAATTCTTTGGTATTATTATCTTCATTTAATTTGTCTTAAATGAAAAAACACAAAAGAGATGAAGCAAAAAGCAAAACATTGATCATTTCACACAAAACTCCAAAAATGGGCCAGACAAAAGTATTGGCACCCTTAGCCTAATACTTGGTTGCACAACCTTTAGCCAAAATAACTGCGACCAATCGCTTCCGGTAACCATCAATGAGTTTCTTACAATGCTCTGCTGGAATTTTAGACCATTCTTCTTTGGCAAACTGCTCTAGGTCCCTGATATTTGAAGGGTGCCTTCTCCAAACTGCCATTTTTAGATCTCTCCACAGGTGTTCTATGGGATTCAGGTCTGGACTCATTGCTGGCCACCTTAGAAGTCTCCAGTGCTTTCTCTCAAACCATTTTCTAGTGCTTTTTGAAGTGTGCTTTGGGTCATTGTCCTGCTGGAAGACCCATGACCTCTGAAGGAGATCCAGCTTTCTCACACTGGGCCCTACATTATGCTGCAAAATTTGTTGGTAGTCTTCAGACTTCATAATGCCAAGCACACGGTCAAGCAGTCCAGTGCCGGAGGCAGCAAAGCAACCCCAAAACATCAGGGAACATCCGCCATGTTTGACTGTAGGGACCGTGTTCTTTTCTTTGAATGCCTTTTTTTTTCTCCTGTAAACTCTATGTTGTTGCCTTTGCCCTAAAAGCTCTACTTTTGTCTCATCTGACCAGAGAACATTCTTGCAAAATGTTTTAGGCTTTTTCAGGTAAGTTTTGGCAAACTCCAGCCTGGCTTTTTTTTGTCTCGGGGTAAGAAGTGGGGTCTTCCTGGGTTTCCTACCATACAGTCCCTTTTCATTCAGACGCCGACGGATAGTACGGGTTGACACTGTTGTACCCTCAGACTGCAGGGCAGCTTGAACTTGTTTGGATGTTAGTCGAGGTTCTTTATCCAACATCCGCACAATCTTGCGTTGAAATCTCTTGTCAATTTTTCTTTTCCGTCCACATCTGCGCACGGTAGACACAGGAACATTCAGGTCTTTGGAGATGGACTTGTAGCCTTGAGATTGCTCATGCTTCCTCACAATTTGGTTTCTCAAGTCCTCAGACAGTTCTTTGGTCTTCTTTCTTTTCTCCATGCTTAATGTGGTACACACAAGGACACAGGACAGAGGTTGAGTCAACATTAATCCATGTCAACTGGCTGCAAGTGTGATTTAGTTATTGCCAACACCTGTTAGGTGCCACAGGTAAGTTACAGGTGCTGTTAATTACACAAATTAGAGAAAAATATTTAGAATTGAGAGTCCTCAGTGGTTGATACCTTTTAATGGCTAACTGAAAAGATGGTAACAAATTGCAAGCTTTCGAGACTACATACGTCTCTTCATCAGGCAAAGACTAAAACAAATTCTGAAGAATCACATATTTATGCACAAATTAGAGAAGCATCACATGATTTTTCGAACAGTGCCAATACTTTTGTCCACCCCCTTTTTTATGTTTGGTGTGGAATTATATCCAATTTGGCTTTAGAACAATTCTTTTTGTGTTTTTTTCATTTAAGACAAATTAAATGAAGATAATAATACCAGAGAATTTGTGTTTGCAATCATTTTCAGGAAGAAACTGAGTATTATCTGACAGAATTGCAGGGGTGTGAATACTTTTGGCCATCACTGTACCCTGAGGGCCCATGTGCATGGCACGGCTGCCATAGATGTATATTGTGCTATGTTATGGAAAAGACACCCTGAAGCGGCGCTACTGAATAGCTGGATGAGAAGATTTATCAAAAAAAGGCTGCAAAGTAAAATATTTTTCACTTAGTTGGGGTTTCACTCACTGGTGGACCTCTGCCCTTTTAATTTTCCGATTAGGGAACCTACAATTGGAAACTGGGCAGCAATAATTGAAACCTCTCTCCTTCCTCCTATGTATTATACTTACAAGTATATCGCTTATGTAAGGTGAACAGGCCCTTGTTATCTTCAGTATAGTGAAGGCTCTTCAGAAGAAAAGTAAGAATATAGAAGTACACAGAGCCTCTAATGTGCCACCACGTATTTTCAGTTTTTCTGCAAAAGTTCATTCTGTCATACTTCATACAAATCCAACGAAAACTGGTGGCATACTCCATCTATAATAAGGCACATAACCCGTTTGTGACCCCATGCATGAGCCCTTACATGGTTTTTGTAAAAAAAAAAAAAAAAATTAAGCACCCAATTAACTTCAGTAGATCTAAACTAGACACTTGACTCCACAATAATCTGTTTTTTTAACCCTTTTTTTTATATCAATGAAGTAAATTGGTGATGTACATCAAATGTTATTGTTTCAATTGGTTTTGGTCAGTTGAAGGAAGAAAACATTACTACAGTGTAGCGCTGGTGTCCCTGCACGCTTCTTCCCTCCCCAGCAGGGATGACAGCTCACTTACAGCCGTGGGACCGTCTCACACTACCTCCTCCCCGGGCTGCTACCCGGGGTCTGCACTTGGCTCGCAGATTTCAGGAACTGTGACTAGGATGCGTGTGTGCGCACTTCCTCATTCTTAAAAGAGATAGCGCGCGACATCCTAAAGTTTCCCCAGCCAATGGATGGGACACACTTACTATTTAAGGCACCTCCACATGTTGGGAGGTGCCTGACCAACGTGTAAAGTTATTTGTCTGCACGCTTGGTAGTTGTCAGGTCCCCAGTACCCGCCAGTTCCCGTCTTGTACCTGTCTGCCTATACTTGCTTTGTGTCCCTGTATTCCAGCCATGCCTGCCAGCACCTGCCTGTATATCAGTCATGCCCGCCAGCACCTGCCTGCCAATATATCAGCTGTGCCTTCCAGCACCTGCTCTGCCAGTCTGTATACCAGCTGTACCTGCCATGCCAGTCTCTAAACCAGCCTGCTCCTGTCGTGGCCTGGCTGGCCTGTATATCAGCCGTACCTGCCTGCACTTGCTTGTGGCAGCACTCATATATGAAATCGCACCAGGATAACAAATCAAAATGAACAACGAGCGTTGCCAGGTAAGAGATGGTACTCCCTCTCCCATCCACTGGCTACTGATAACTGTAGGCCAATGGAATAGGATCGATTTGAACCAACTCTAATGACCACCTGTTCTACATTATTATTTTGACTCTTGAATTTAATGGACAGGCTGGAGATGTGTTTAGAATGGGGACTAAAGATCTTCCATAGCAGCAAAAGGACTTGTGACAATCGTTGAGTAATTGAACTTAGAATCATAGTGATTCCACTCAACGTTATGTTGCTATAACATCCAAAAAGATACCATTAGCCACACCAATGTTTAAACCCAAAACGAAAATACTACAGCATTCTTAGTCTTGGCATTTACTTTAACCTTTTGAAAAGTATGTATACTTATTCACTTTCTTTTAATGGATTAGATAAGATTTGATGTTTTTTGTATATTCTGGAAGCTGGAGTCTTTACCTTTCTTGGACATATCTACCCAAAAAGCCATGCAGTGCCATGCTTTCCCACTGACTGGTTTATTTTGGAAAGGGTGAGATGGATTATTTTGTTTAATTGAACAGAAAAGAAAACTGCAGCATTTCAAGTGAAGTCCAAATGCAAGGGGAAAATACTCCAAGAAATGTGGTCTATATCATTAGTTTAGTCCGTTTTATGGACCAGATTACTGCATGTAATAGAATGCAGCAACTATAACCATTAGCAATTTGAAAGAATACATGGTGCTGCAGGTCTGATTTTAACAATCTCCAACCTTAAAGCGGTTGTCCCATGAACAAAGTACATTATTTATGATTAGATGTTGGAATAATAACAAGTTCCACAATAGGATGTGTTATTTTTTTTCCCCCGTGCTGAGATAATCTTATAAATATGTCCCTACTATGTACTGTGTTATTTGCTGTGTTTGACCATGCAAAGTTGCTCCAATTCCTGGTTTGAACATACCACAGCACTAGACCAAAGGAGGAAGCATAAGACAGTACACAGATGACACAGCAAGGTGTTACATACAGTACAGACCAAAAGTTTGGACACACCTTCTCATTTGAAGATTTTTCTGTATTTTCATGACTATGATAATTGAACATTCACACTGAAGGCATCAAAACTATGAATTAACACATGTGGAATTATATACTTAGCAAAAAAGTGTGAAACAACTGAAAATATGTCTTATATTCTAGGTTCTTTAAAGTAGCCACCTTTTGCTTTGATGAATGCTTTGCACACTCTTCGCACTCTCTTGATGAGCTTCAAGAGGTAGTCACCGGGAATGGTCTTCCAACAATCTTGAAGGAGTTCCCAGAGATGCTTAGCACTTGTTGGCCCTTTTACCTTCACTCTGCGGTCCAGCTCACCCCAAACCATCTCGATTGGGTTCAGGTCTGGTGACTGTGGAGGCCAGGTCATCTGGCGTAGCACCCTATCACGCTACTTCTTGGTCAAATAGCCCTTACACAGCCTGGAGGTGTGTTTGGAGTCATTGTCCTGTTGTAAAATAAATGATGGTCCAACTAAACGCAAACCGGATGGAATAGCATGACGCTGCAAGATGCTTTGGTAGCCATGCTGGTTCAGTATGCCTTCAATTTTGAATAAATCCCCAACAGTGTCACCAGCAAAGCACCCTCACACCATCTCACCTCCTCCTCCATGCTTTACGGTGGGAACCAGACATGTAGAGTCCATCCGTTCACCTTTTCTGCGTCGCACAAAGACACGGTGTTTGGAACCAAAGATCTCAAATTTGGACTCATCAGACCAAAGCACAGATTTCTACTAGTCTAATGTCCATTCCTTGCGTTCATTAGCCCAAACAAGTCTCTTCTGCTTGTTGCCTGTCCTTAGAAGTGGTTTCCTAGCAGCTGTTTTACCATGAAGGCCTGCTGCACAAAGTCTCCTCTTAACAGTTATTGTAGAGATGTGTCTGCTGCTAGAACTCTGTGTGCCATTGACCTGGTCTCTAATCTGAGCTGCTGTTAACCTGCGATTTCTGAGGCTGGTGACTCGGATAAACTTATCCTCAGAAGCAGAGGTGACTCTTGGTCTTCCTTTCCTGGGGCGGTCCTCATGTGAGCCAGTTTCTTTGTAGCTCTTGATGGTTTTTGCAACTGCACTTGGGGACACTTTCAAAGTTTTCCCAATTTTTTGGACTGACTGACCTTCATTTCTTAAAGTAATGATGGCCACTCGTTTTTCTTTACTTAGCTGCTTTTTTCCTGCCATAATACAAATTCTAACAGTCTATTCAGTAGGACTATCAGCTGTGTATCCACCAGACTTCTGCTCAACACAACTGATGGTCCCAACCCCATTTATAAGGCAAGAAATCCCACTTATTAAACCTGACAGGTCTGTACTGTATGCTTCTTTTTGTGAGGAAACACATATCCCCTGCCTGTTTTATCACAGAAGCAGGTGTTTCTGCTATGTCTCCAGTCCTCTGAGCTCATCATAAATCAAGTGAGTAGGATCAGGATCTCTGGCAACACATATGAGCTTTGCAGTTGCCAGAGATCCTGATCCTACTCACTTGATTTATGATGAGCTCAGAGGACTGGAGACATAGCAGAAACACCTTAAATTATTACTATGTTTCAAGATCATTCAGGTGCCTGCTTTTCATGTACAGTTGTGGCCAAAAGTATTATATAGAGATAAGGCGCACAACCATAATTAATATGGTAGCAGGGAGGTGCAAAAGGGCCGGTAGTAAGAGACAATATGAGCAAAAAATGAAGAAGAAAGTACTACCGTATAGCCCGCACACTACACCATACAAATATAAGAAAAAATATAACAAACTTTATTTGGTACATCATCACAAAGATATAAAACATAATTAAAATACATGGGCACCCTACCCCAAAAAAACCTCAACATGTACAATATAAGGAAAATAGGATGTTGATGGAGATAAACGAGTTATATAAGTATATAAGCAATCATTGTAGTACACAGAAAAATATATATACAAAACAACCTCCAAATGCACCTAAGACGGAAAGATATATATCTAAAGCACAAGCAGTAAAGGGGTGAAATACCCTAGAGACCTCTGAGCAATAACACAGCAGGTATAATCCTGCAACCGAAGAATATCGCCAAGACAATGCCCCACAAGTCAGCACAGATATAATGAAATAACAACCATACCGTAAAGAATATATAGATGGCCAAATGGCCTTCAGAGACACTGGCACATTCTGACTACAGACCTTCAGACAACCAAAGTTGTCAGTGAATCACCACTACTCACGGCTAGTTGGGCTCCAAATTTTAGGGACCTTCTTACTAGGAGCCACTACAGTCGGCAGACTGTGAGGCTTCATCGTGGCATAATTTTGAAGGGCTCCTTTGCAGGTGGCAATTGTAGCATCTGCCCATATATGTGTACCAATAGGGATTTTTTTTATTAATCCTAGGGATGGAACGAGATACAGATTGAGGAACTATATCAATTGCAAGTCAAATTGTGTCATCTATGCCTTAATATGTCCCTGCCAACTGGTATATGTGGGGCAAACATCCCAAGAACTTTGACGGCGGATACAAAAGTATTTCTCGGCTATCAACTTGGCTTCAATGGACCAATCAAAGGGTAAACCACTTACTTTGGTAGCATCTCATTATCTCGCCCACCACTCAGGTAAAATCAATGATACACGGGTGGTGGGTTTGGAGAAAATTTCTCTATCTAACAGAGGGGGTTGCCCAAGGAAATTACTCCTATGGTCTGAATCCCGTTGGATTTTCAGTTTTAAGTTCCATCACTCCCATGGGCCTTAATGAGGAGTTACTATTCACTGGCTTTTTGGGTTAAGGCTGCCCTCTCGGTATCCCTATACAGATTGGCCGTATAGACTCATTCCTCTTTTTGTGTCTTTTGTACCTAGGATCTACACGTAATTCCAAATGGATTATCTTCTACTGTCTCCCATTGGATTTTTGGACTACTAGTGAAGTGGACCTTGGATTAACCATATGGCTCCTTGGAATTTTCCTCATACTGAGTCTTTGACATTTTATTCGGAAGTGTGTCTTACATTATTCCTCTAAGTGTGCTGCTTTTCCATACACTTGGATTGTGGCATGGACTTGTATGCTTTACATTTTTTGCACCTTATTTGGACTGTTATCACAATATGGTCTTTTGATGACTCCATCCTTGGATACAAAGTTCAATATTTAGGTCATGGTGTTTCCTTATGGATCCCGAATTCATTTAATTGGATTCATGTGACATTGGGACCGTTTGGCTGGCCTGTGCTTACTCTACTGACCATGACATGGCCATTAAATATATTTATTTCTTTATATTGTTATTGTGCTGGGCCCTCTACTGAACTTTTATGATTCTTTGTCGTTTTTGGTATTCTTTACCACCAATGCACCTTAGACCTTTTTGAGGCCCTTGTTACCTTTTCATTTTTTCTTATACCCCATTTATACATACGATCAATAGGGGGCTGTTGAGTATATTCTTGGTGTGCTTGTATGTACTTTTCCTATGTGAATAAACTTTATACTGGATTATGTGAACTGTCCTTACACTTGTACGTATTTCTATATAACCACATCAGAAGGAAGCGGGATTCACTATACGCGAAACGCGTGTTGGGGTAAATTTCCGGGACCAGAACTGGACGTGCTGCACTATTATGGGTAATTCCGTTTAACTTATTCACAATGCACATCGTAATCTGACCTGTCGCACTATTATGGCTAGATTTCGTCTAGCCTATTTACAATGCACATCGTAACCTGATTGTTATCAGGCTTGTGACAAATGCTGTGGGCATGAAATGCACTGATGCTGTTATTATTAGAGTGCCACAGCCCATGCACCTTTGGTCAGATCTGATGGTAATGATACAGCTGCACCTTATTATACGGATATCTTAGTATACCCAGCAGTGTCCTGTTCTATGTATCTCGGAGTTTGGATGCACTTATGATTTATCACATGAATTTATTTATGGTACATGATTTTATTGTTTTATGCAAAATACTTTTCAATAAAATTTTGACTATTATAATTTTTCTGGCATTTTGTGACTTATAGTTCTCCTTAGTTATTACATCTCTATACATATTGATTGATTATTAGGTGGAATTTGAATACATATATACTTTTTTCATTTTTTCTTTCTATGTTTTTCTTTTCAGTCTGATTGTTATGTTCATTTACATATATTGATTCTATTTACATGTTTTTGTTATGTCCCATTGGTCCATCCTTGTGTCTATATGTGTCATGTTGGTTGTTCCCAGCGTTGTACGGTTCTCTGTCTATGGTTTGTCTCTCATTGTTTCCTCCACGCACTTTTATTTTATTAGTCTCCCGGGAGCTGCACCTGCGCTACCATGTTCATTTGCCTTCCTCCATTTAGGAGGGCTGTGCATTTGCACTCCACTTCGCGCATGCGCTTCCCTTGTGCGGGTCATGCTGCCCATGCGCAATTTTGCGCTATGGACAGCAGACCGCTTTCGGGTCCACCCTTCTGCGCAGGCGCTGGTTCTCTTGGATTCATTGTGCAAATGCGCACTACGGCGCGTCACATTACAGCTCACTTCCGTATTCGCATGCCGCCTCTTCAGGCTCTCGTCCATCACACTGGTGTTATATATACCAATCACCCGCTCAGGTGTTATGGTGTGGTGATTAAGGAGCGACATGCGACTAGCTCTGAGCAGGTGGTAACTATACTGACCGCAGTTCCTAATCTTAACACAGACACTAGCAGTAGCCGTGGGATGTTCCTGTCACTCCCTAGACACCTTGTCACAGCCGGAGATCTAGCTACCCCTAAAGGTAGAAACAGGAAAGCTATCTTGCCTCAGAGAAAATCCCCAAAGGATAGGACAGCCCCCCACAAATAATGACTGTGAGAGAAGGAAATGACATACGTAGTATGAAACAAGATTTAGCAAAGGAGGCCACTACTAGCTAGAAAGAATTAGTACAGGACAGAACACTGTGCGGTCAGTAATAAAAACTAGAAAAAGTCCACCGCAGAGAAATGCAAAAGTCTCCACACCTGACTAAAGGTGTGGAGGGCAAACTCTGCTGCCCAGAGCTTCCAGCTTAGCTGACTAGATACCTACTGATAAGCTGGACAAATAAGCAAAACATAGAAAGTGCTAAACAACAAAGTCCACAACAAGTGAACTGCAAAAAGACAAGCAAGGACTTAGCTTTGCTGAAATGGTCAGAGTGACAGGGAAATCCTCAGGGAGCCATGACTCCAAGCTCAACAATTGACAACTGGCATTGAATTAGGGAAAAGGCCAGACTAATATAGCCGAGCCAAAAAGACGATCAGTGAAAACAGCTGCTGATGCTAAATCCAAGAAGCAGCCATACCACTCAAAACCACAGGAGGGAGCCCAAGAGCAGAACCCACAAAAATGCTACTTATAACCACCGGAGGGAGCCCAAAAGCGGAATTCACATCACTCAGGTATATATTGGCAATTTGGTAGCTCAGACACATGCTTCCCCTGACGAAGCCGTACGGGTTACGGCGATACGCGTTGGGTCGTTGTAGCGGCACCCTTCCCAGTATTCCATCTCTCTTCCCCCTTCGGGTGGTTCCACTGTACCTTGGCAAGTTGGTCCTAGCATTTCAGCATTGCCTGACCCTCTTCATTTATGGTATATGGCTTAGTTCATTACTTTTTCTATACATACTTAGGCCCATTCCTGTTTATTTTACACAGGTTGTGGCCCTTTGGCCATCTATATATTCTTTACGGTATGGCTGTTATTTCATTATATCTATGCTGACTTGTGGCGCATTGTCTTGGCGATATTCTTCGGTTGCAGGATTATACCTGCTGTGTTATTGCTCAGAGGTCTCTAGGGTATTTCACCCCTTTACTGCTAGTGCTTTAGATATATATCTTTCCGTCTTAGGTGCATTTGGAGGTTGTTTTGTATATATATTTTTCTGTGTACTAACAATGATTGCTTATATACTTATATAACTCGTAAATCTCCATCAACATCCTATTTACCTTATATTGTACATGTTGGGGTTTTTTGGGGGTAGGGTGCCCATGTATTTTAATTATGTTTTATATCTTTGTGATAATGTACCAAATAAAGTTTGTTATATTTTTTCTTATATTTGTGTGGTGTCGTGTGTGGCCAAAAGTATTGACACCCCTGCAATTCTGTCAGATAATACTCAGTTTCTTCCTGAAAATGATTGCAAACACAAATTCTTTGCTATTATTATCTTCATTTAATTTGTCTTAAAGGAAAAAATACATAAGATAATGAAGCAAAAAGCAAAACATTGATCATTTCTCACAAAACTCCAAAAATGGGCCAGACAAAAGTATTGGCACCCTTTAGCCTAAATAACTGCGACCAACCGCTTCCAGTAACCATCAATGAGTTTCTTACAATGCTCTGCTGGAATTTTAGACCATTCTTTTTTGGCAAACTGCTCCAGGTCCCTGATATTTGAAGGGTGCCTTCTCCAAACTGCCATTTTTAGATCTTTCCACAGGTGTCCTATGGGATTCAGGTCTGGACTCATTGCTGGCCACCTTAGAAGTCTCCAGTGCTTTCTCTCAAACCATTTTCTAGTGCTTTTTGAAGTGTGTTTTGGGTCATTGTCCTGCTGAAAGACCCATGACCTCTGAGGGAGACCCAGCTTTCTCACACTGGGCCCTACATTATGCTCCAAAATTTGTTGGTACTCTTCAGACTTCATAATGCCATGCACACAGTCAAGCAGTCCAGTGCCAGAGGCAGCAAAGCAACCCCAAAACATCAGGGAACCTCCGCCATCTTTGACTGTAGGGACCGTGTTCTTTTCTTTGAATGCCTCTTTTTTTCTCCTGTAAACTCTATGTTGATGCCTTTGCCCAAAAAGCTCTACTTTTGTCTCGTCTGACCAGAGAACATTCTTCCAAAACATTTTAGGCTTTTTCAGGTAAGTTTTGGCAAACTCCAGCCTGGCTTTTTTATGTCTCGGGGTAAGAAGTGGGGTCTTCCTGGGTCTCCTATCATACAGTCCCTTTTCATTCAGACGCCAACGGATAGTACGGGTTGACACTGTTGTACCCTCGGACTGCAGGGCAGCTTGAACTTGTTTGGATGTTAGTCGAGGTTCTTTATCCAACATCCACACAATCTTGCGTTGAAATCTCTTGTCAATTTTTCTTTTCCGTCCACATCTAGGGAGGTTAGCCACAGTGCCATGGGCTTTAAACTTCTTGATGACACTGCGTACGGTAGACACAGGAACATTCAGGTCTTTGGAGATGGACTTGTAGCCTTGAGATTGCTCATGCTTCCTCACAATTTGGTTTCTCAAGTCCTCAGACAGTTCTTTGGTCTTCTTTATTTTCTCCATGCTCAATGTGGTACACACAAGGACACAGGACAGAGGTTGAGTCAACATTAATCCATGTCAACTGGCTGCAAGTGTGATTTAGTTATTGCCAACACCTGTTAGGTGCCACAGGTAAGTTACAGGTGCTGTTAATTACACAAATTAGAGAAGCATCACAAGATTTTTCGAACAGTGCCAATACTTTTGTCCACCCCTTTTTATGTTTGGTGTGGAATTATATCCAATTTGGCTTTAGGACAATTCTTTGTGTTTTTTCATTTAAGACAAATTACATGAAGATAATACCAAAGAATTTGTGTTTGCAATCATTTTCAGGAAGAAACTGAGTATTATTTGACAGAATTGCAGGGGTGTCAATACTTTTGGCCACAACTGTATGTGTTCTGTCCTTGTTTTTCATAGCAAGAACATGTACCCATTATATTCTATGGTGTTGTTCACATATTCTTTCTATCAAAATCTGGGATCAAAATCATCTCTAAAAGTGTGTTCTGTCCTAGCAGTATAATTGCTGTCTAAAAGTCTTGTCATTTTTGTATCTCATACAAAATACATTGTATCTTCTGTGTATATTAATCCTTCCTATATTTTTATATTGTAAGGTAACAGCACCATCTGCTTGCGGTTTAATGTATACATTCTAGTTCAGTTTGTATTATGGGAAGTTCCTAGAGCATTGTGGGATTGTTCCTGTTGCATTGTGGTCTTACAGTGAATTTGATGTATTGAATAGGTAATCATCAACTTGTATATTACCTCATGTTACTGTGTATTGCAGACTATCAGTATTTTATGCACTGTACAGTTACATATTCTGAAATGCTCTTGTTACTGCATCTTACAGTTTCACCCTTTCCTGACACATCTACAATCAATAAAACAAGGTTACACGTATATCCATTGTTCAGGTGAGGTAGACCTTTTGATTCTGAGCACTCTGTTGCTAACGTAGACATAGAAGCGTCTCACTTCATTATGGATGTACTCTAGTACTATCTTGCCGTCAGTGTAGTTCTCAACATTAGTGATGAGCGAGTGTACTCATTGCTCGGGTGACCTCCGAGTATTTGTTATTGCTCGGAGATATAGTTTTCATCGCCTCAGTTGCATGATTTACGGCTTCCAGATACGCTGAAGACATGTGGGAATTCCCTAACAAACAGGCATTCCTCACATTTATTCAGCGTATCTGGAAGCCGTAAATCATGCAACTGAGGCAATGAAAACTATATCTCCGAGCAATAACAAATACTCGGAGGTCAGCCGAGCAACGAGTACACTCGCTCATCACTACTCAACATCTTTAATCTCTAGGTTCATTTCCATAGTGATGAGTTCTGCCAACTCGACTGCTAACACAGAAGCACAAAGTTCCAGGGGTGGTACGGTGTGTTCACAGAGCGGTGTTAGTTTCGCTCCGCTCATGACAAACCCTACATGGCATTGTCCACTGGTGTCTATCGTCTTCAAATAAGCTACCGCAGCAATCGCTTTGATTGAATCATCGGAGAACACACAAAGGGTTTGTGTCAACTTTACAGCCTTGTTCTCTTAAAGAAGACAGGGGGGTTTAGCTACATGTCCCATTACACATACTATGGCGCAATCAAAATCATGTACAGACCATGGATGGCATCAATGTGCAAATCTTGTATTTTAGAATTGCAAATTTAGGCTTTGCAATTTTTTTGCCATACAAGACAAGAAGATCACTGATCATAAAAAAGGACATGCTTTTCACATACAAAAAAAAAAAAGCGGATTTCTGAATAAGGGCTTAGGATGACTTTCTTCAAACACTACAATAAAGAATTACACATTAACTAACCCTGATACCCGTAAACGATTTGACCTTCAAAAAAATGTCTCAACTGCTGAACATGAAAGTGTTCACATCAAGTTGAAATTAGTGCCTTTCAACTTCAAATTATAATATATTGGGGAATTAAATTTAGTCTAAGAGCTCGGTCACATAATGTATTTGCACACTGACAGCATTCGGATCAATGTTATTTAACCCTGCTGTTCTGTTCGGGTCATAGTGACCCGAACAGACTTTTTGCGGCCCTGTAGATTTTTTTCTGTAAGTCTCTAAAACTTGAGACTCCTTGACTTTTCCTCATTTGGGGGGACCTACATATGAGTATATATATATATTTTTTTTTTCGTTTACTTTTTGCTACACGAAAAAAGTTACACTAGTTCTGTTCGGGTCATAGTGACCCGGCATCGTTTTTTACAGCTGTGAGGCCATATTTTCAGTGAAATAAAGGAGTTATAACCTCAGTTGGGTCTATTTATTGCATCTACTATTGTATATCAATTGATTTATTTCCTAAATTATTTCAATGGGGTCGTACACGCGCTTTACCGGGGGTATGCATTGAGATCTGCGCACCATAAAAATGGCTTTATATTGATTATTTTTGGTGCACAGTCTATTCTAAAATGTAGAGTGCATCTGGAGAGATCACTAGGTGTGCACTACACGTGTATATTATGCGCAGAACGGACTGCTCAGAACACGCTGTCTAACATGTTTTGTTTTGTAAAGCTGAGCTGTAAAGTGTTGCAAATATTTTTTTTTTGCTAAGTAAGTCTGTCTTCCTGGCTTATCTGCTTGTGTACAGAAGGGTGGGTTCTTATCTTCTCTGATTTTATTACATGTAATTAGTGTTATTACTGTGTGATACACTACTCTACACTTAGCATGATAGATTGCTGGACAAAGCGTCCGTCAACATGCCCAGGACAGTGAAGCCATGACCTCCACAAGCTCTTCTACCCCCATGGCCTCTTCTGGCATCAAAAGAAAAAGATGCAGCTATTGCCCTTCATCTTGTGACAACAAGACAAGTATAACATGTTATAGCTGTAAAGCATTTATATGCAAACAACATGTGTATTGTCTTGCATGCAAGAAATCGTAAATTTATCTGATCATATGTAAGTATATTCACATTGTAATGTTTCTTATCTTTAATTTTTTATCACAAAATGTTTGATTTGATTTTTTTTGTTTGTTTTTTTTTTACAAAATATGTGTAGTTTTCTATTTTCGTTTTTCTCATTGATCTGTTTTTTTCTGAATAAACCCCCCCCAAAAAAAATTCTGTTTCATTTTTCTTTTTTTTTCTACCAAACATGTTCACAAACAGTCTAGTAAGCAAAAAGTTATAAAAAAAAATGAGTTAGAGTGTCTAAAATCAAGGTTTAATAAGCCGGGTCATAGTGACCCGAACAGAACTAGTGTATAGTAAATGCGAACAGAACAGCAGGGTTAATGTGGCCAGAGCACGAGCTTTTTTTTTTCCAATGATCGAATCTGCGTGTGAAAAAAAAAAATGCATACCTGGTCTAGCCCCCTACCGTGTGACTTGATATTTGTATATAAGATTCTTTACTTCCTCCCTTGCCAATCATGGCATATTAATAAGTTCTGATGCAGTATGAGTGAAGTGCCCATTACCGCCACACAATCCTTCACTCACTTTTTTAGAAATAATGAATCTTCCTGCTTCTAAAGCCCTCTATAGAGAGGAGATAGCCATCAAATAAAATATGGTTCAGCCGACTTCTATCTCCCCCGACAGAGGAAAGCTTGTTTAGCCGAGCGCTCCCGCGTTCTCTATGAAAAAAAAGGCAGTTGCCAGACATCTCATTGGTGGTGGCGTATCTCTAGAGCACAAAAGGATCGTCAGTCCAAAATCAAACATGTCGGATCCTTAACTACTCAATAGTCAACTGTCAGCGGACCCCATACACATTAGACTTGTCAATATAGGTGGGTTCTTCCTATGGTAGTATAATGTATATGGGGGCCATAAATGCAAGAAGTCCAGGAGGATGTTCTTTGACAATAATTATGTAATAATAATCCTGTTCATATTTACATTTCTAGGGTTAGAGACAGACAAGCAGCTGACCATTTACTATAATCGATACATTGTTAGCTACATTTAATGCTCCTAGGTTTTCAAATACATGTGTGTTTTTTTTAATTCTATATTCATCGGATAGGAATTTCTCTTGATCTCCTAAGTCGCCCATTTTGGTTCATACTGTTGCCAATAAACACAAGAAATCTATACTGACCTTGCAGTAAAAATGATGCCTTCTACAATTCATCACCAGAATTTCAATAAACTGAACTGGCTCTGCAAGTTATAACTCATCTTGATATCAGAAAATGAATTTGCTCTCCCAAGTCAGCTCACAAACTGAAAACATAGCTGTTACGTGCCCGCTACTTGCAACAGCAGCAATAAACAGAGAGTAAAATTGACCTGTCAGACTTGGAATTTAATTATTGCTGATATTCACACGTTGCACAGGAAAGAATACAAGTATAGAATAAAAACATATCGGGACGTCAGTATTTCGGTAATGAAGATGACTGCGTGTGGCCGCCTCTGCGGCTGAATTGTGTGTTTGATGTAATGTTGTCATTTGGTTAATGTTTATTTAATGTGACAATTAAGTTTCCATTTCAGAGGCCCAGAACAACTCTCACAGTGACATTTGGCAAGTCCATAAACAATAACTGCACTAGTTGTTGCCATATAGAAAAAAAAACATGAAGATGGAATTAATTTACGACTGGAAAATGACTTGCTGGGATAATTTAGTTGATATTATACATGAATTTCTCTCTTAATTTGCTGTGGGAAAAAAGCAATAAAAAAGGACAGACAGGCTGAATCATAAAGGTGTATCATGCACCGCTGTAGATGTTCCAACCCTCCTTAGGACGCCTAGAGATTTCTGCATAGTAAAGAAAGATTTTGCTTGCTGATCCAATAGTTAAATATGGCCTATAAAGTTCCCTCATTGACAGACAGTCACATAAAAATTACTGCATTTTGTGATGGCTCAGGAGCCCGATTTTGATCTCATAGATATTGCACAATAAAGAGGACAGGAACATTTGGACTATTCTATAACAGCAGTGCTCTCGCAGGTTGTCAAGGTTGAGATTTCCAGCTTTGCATCAGCTGAAAAGCCGCAAGTTGAAGATCAGAACTTTGTAGTGTTCATAGTCAGGTGGTTTCAAAGACTTGAGGCTCTTCATAGACTGCCCAAAAACCAACAGAGATGCTATTCCATCTGGTAAAGTTGATCTGACCTTTCCTAAGTGAATTAGTGTAGATCGACATTTCCCAACCTCGAATTTATGGGACCCCGAAAAATGTTCAACATACCTGGATCAGATCCAGCTTGGCCTCAAGACAATATTCTGTCATCCTCCCTTTGCCTTCCTCTCTACTATCTCATTCAATGTTCCTAGCCTCTTCACATCTATATCAGGATAATGGATGCTGTCCCTTTGTATCACAATGTGTGTGTGTGTGTGTGTGTGTGTGTGTGTGTGTGTGTGTGTGTGTGTGTGTCTCTAGGCATCTTCTCAGGTACCCCATTATACAAAGTCTCTGGAATACCAAAACAGGCCATAGCAGGGGACCGCTGTGGAGGAAACAGCAGCAGCATATACACTGCTCAAAAAAATAAAGGGAACACTAAAATCCCACATCCTAGATATCACTGAATGAAATATTTCAGTTGTAAATCTTTATTCATTACATAGTGGAATGTGTTGAGAACAATAAAAAAATTATCAACGTAAATCACAACTAATATCCCACGGAGGTCTGGAGTTGGAATGATGCTCAAAGTCAAAGTGGAAAATTAAGTTACAGGCTGATCCAACTTCTGTGGAAATGCCTCGACAAGAAAATGATGCTCAATAGTTTGTATGACCTCCATGTGCCTGTATGACCTCCCTACAATGCCTGGGAATGCTCCTGATGAGGCAGCAGATGGTCTCCTGAGGGATCTCCTCACAGACCTGGACTATAGCATCCACCAACTCTTGGACAGTCTGTGGTGCAAAGTGACTTTGGTGGATGATGCAAGACATGATGTCCCAGATGTGTTCAATTGGATTCAGGTCTGGGGAATTGTCATGAATCCCAATGGCTAGGGATAGCACAGGACAAGCAAAGTACAAATATATTACGGACGAGCTCTAGGGTGATGGAACCTGGGCTGACCGCTGCCCTACGCCTGACAAACGCAACTAGAGATAGCCAGGGAGCGTGCCTACGTTGGTTCTAGACGCCACGCACCAGCCTAAGAGCTAACTAGCACTGCAGAGAAAATAAAGACCTCACTTGCCTCCAGCGGAATGAACCCCAAAAGATATAGTTGCCCCCCACATGTATTGACGGTGAAATGAGAGGAAGGCACACACATAGAGATGATATATATAGTTTTAGCAAATTGAGGCCCGCTGAAAACTAGAAAGCAGAACGATACAAAAGGGGACTGAGCGGTCAGCAAAAAACCCTAATCAAAAAAACCATCCTGAGATTACAAGAACCCATGTGCCAACTCATGGCACATGGGGAGAACCTCAGTCCACTAGAGCTACCAGCTAGCATAGAGACATAATAAGCAAGCTGGACAAAAAACCAAACAACTGAAAATCAGCACTTAGCTTATCCTGAAAGATCTGGGAGCAGGTAGGCAGGAACCAAACAGAGCACATCTGAATACATTGATAGCCGGCAAGGGAAATGACAGAAAGGCCAGGTAAAATAGGAAACACCCAGCCACTGATGGACAGGTGGAAACCAAAGGCCGCAACCCACCAAAGTCACCCAGTACCAGCAGTAACCACCAGAGGGAGCCCACAAACAGAATCCACAACAGGGAATGGGCAGGCCAGTCCATAGCTTCAGTGCCTTCATCTTGCAGGAACTGCTGACACACTCCAGCCACATGAGGTCTGGCATTGTCCTGCATTAGGAGGAACCCAGGGCCAACTGCACCAGCATGTGGTCTCACAAGGGGTGAGGATCTCATCTCGGTACCTAATGGCAGTCAGGCTACCTCTAGCGAGCACATGGAGGGCTGTGCAGCCCTCCAAAGAAAGGCCACCCCACACCATTACTGACCCACTGCCAAACCGGTCATGCTGAAGGATATTGCAGGCAGCAGATCGCTCTCCACAGCATCTCCAGACTCTGTCATGTCTGTCATATGTGCTCAGTGTGAGCCTGCTTTCATCTGTGAAGAGCACAGGGCATCAGTGGCAAATTTGCCAATCCTGGTGTTCTGTGGCAAATCCCAAGCGTCCTGCACGGTGTTGGGCTGTGAGCACAACCCCCATCTGTGGACGTCAGACCATCCTCATGGAGTCGGTTTCAAACCATTTGTGCAGACACATGCACATTTGTGGCCTGCTGGAGGTCATTTTGCAGGGCTCTGGCAGTGCTCCCCCTGTTCATCCTTGCACAAAGGCTGAGGTAGAGGTCCTGCTGCTGGGTTTTTGCCCTCCTACGGCTCCCTCCACGTCTCCTGGTGTACTGGCCTGTCTCCTGGTAGCGCCTCCAACCTCTGGACACTACGCTGACAGACACAGCAAACCATCGTGCCACACCTCGCATTGATGTGCCATCCTGGATGAGCTGCACTATCTGAGCCACTTGTGTAGGTTGTAGAGTCTGTCTCATGTTACCACGAGTGTGAAAGCACAACCAACATTCAAAAGTGACCAAAACATCAGCCAGAAAGCATTGGTACTGAGATGTGGTGTGTGGTCCCCACCTGCAGAACCACTCCTTTATTGAGTGTGTCTTGATAATTGACAATAATTCCCATCTGTTGTCTATTCCATTTGCACAACAGCTTGTGAAATTGATTGTCAAACAGAGTTGCTTCCTAAGTGGACAGTTTGATTTCACAGAAGTTTGATTTACTTGGAGTTAGATTCTGTTGTTTAAATGTTCCCTTTATTTTTTTGAGCAGTGTATATATGAGCTTTATAACACATCAAAGAAGAGGGGGTCAACAAATACCCAGTTATAAACAGTGCCTGAACCACATGAGGAATACTTTATGAAGATACGACCAACCATGACCAACGCTTTAGATTTAAACGTGTGAATTAATTTTGGGGTCTGATCTGGGGGTCAAAGTTAGCGACTTAAATCCTGGTCAAAACAAAGTGGTTAGAAGTGTCACTTATGTCCAGGTGCTGAAATTGATCATATACAGGCTTGTCTTACTAATTCTTGAATCTGCTTCTTTTTTGATTCTCTGTTACTAAACAAAATGGTCTTGGCTCCGCAAAGGCTAACCTTACTGCGGGCATTTATCTGCCTTTTCTAGATGAGAACCACTGTGTGAAGTGAAGTTGGTGGCTACTATCTTCCAGTTGACTCTTTTATGTGTCACTTTGAAGCAAAGTCGACTGTTCATTATTTTTGTAGAGCTTATATTTCACAGAAGATAATTCCCAAGCCAAACTATTACAGCTGTACTTTCTAGTGAGTACATCACAGAACGCTTCACTATCATTTATATGCAGCCAATGTTCTGCCGCACTGATAAAACTCAAAATTACTCCATTTAAAAAGAGGCTGCTCGCTATGAAATGGAGCCGGGCTACACTGGATATCAGCTGCAAACTGAAGACTCAACTGTATAATGGGATTCTAACAAGAGTCAAAGGCAGCGCGGCAGGAAGAAAGAGTGTGGAAAATGCAAATGCTCAGTCGTGGAAATGCTACTAAAGTACGCCTGTTCTGCAAATAATCCAGGATCCCGCTGAAATCTCCTCGGTGCCAATGCGACATAATGAGGCAGTTTTTTTCCTGAGAACCACATTTTTCTTCATGCACATTAGATTAGATTCATGTCGGCTCAGTTTTATCTCATTGTGCGGTGACAGACAAAAAGCCCTTCCAAAATGAAGACTAAAAGCACATGTCGCAATGTGGGCAAAATGTTGCTACTTTTTCATGCCATTTGCCAGTTAGATTACAACATTGTCAAAGTATAGGAGTGGTTAACAGGGAGTGGGTGCGACCAATAAGGCCTTATTCGGAAGTCCGATTTTTGCGTACAAGTGCGATTCGTGGTCTTCAAGGATTGCACTCGTACCTGTGATGGTCTATGGGGCCATTCACATGTCAGCGATTTTTTGCGGAGGCATGTCCCCTTTGGATCTGAGGGTCGGACAAACATTGTCAATGCAAGTCAATGGGTCCATCGAAAAAAATCAGAAACACTGGGGCGACATCTGATTTTCACAAACTGGTAGAAAGGAGAAGGTGGAGAAAGGTTTTCTTTTTTTTCTCCACATACGAGAAAATATGATGACACCCACACCACACTCTGATTAAAAAAAAGTAAAAAATCTGTCCATTTTCTTCATACGTGGAACAATCGGACATATTAGTGAATTCATTACTAGCTTTAAAGGCAGTAAATACTATTTTTTAATATATTGCCTAAAAGCAGGCATGGATTTTCTTTTCAAACTTTTAGACAAGTTTCAAAGCAACCCACTGTCACTAAATTGTGACTATACATTCTGCAAATATCATCAATTTCTCTGCTGAGTGACCATACGTCCTGCAAATATCATCACTTCCTCTGCTGAGTGACCATACATTCTGCAAATATCATCACTTTCTCTGCTGAGTGACCATACATCCTGCAAATATCATCACTTTCTCTGCTGAGTGACCATACATTCTGCATATCATCACTTTCTCTGCTGAGTGACTATACATTCTGCAAATATCATCACTTTCTCTGCTGAGTGACTATACATTCTGCATATCTCATCACTTTCTCTGCTGAGTGACCATACATCCTGCAAATATCATCACTTTCTCTGCTGAGTGACCATACATCCTGCAAATATCATCACTTTCTCTGCTGAGTGACTATACATTCTGCAAATATCATCACTTTCTCTGATGAGTGACTATACATCCTGCAAATATCATCACTTTCTCTGATGAGTGACCATACATTCTGCATATCTCATCACTTTCTCTGCTGAGTGACCATACATCCTGCAAATATCATCACTTTCTCTGCTGAGTGACCATACATTCTGCATATCATCACTTTCTCTGCTGAGTGACTATACATTCTGCAAATATCATCACTTTCTCTGCTGAGTGACCATACATCCTGCAAATATCATCACTTTCTCTGCTGAGTGACCATACATTCTGCATATCATCACTTTCTCTGCTGAGTGACTATACATTCTGCAAATATCATCACTTTCTCTGCTGAGTGACTATACATTCTGCATATCTCATCACTTTCTCTGCTGAGTGACCATACATCCTGCAAATATCATCACTTTCTCTGCTGAGTGACCATACATCCTGCAAATATCATCACTTTCTCTGCTGAGTGACTATACATTCTGCAAATATCATCACTTTCTCTGATGAGTGACTATACATCCTGCAAATATCATCACTTTCTCTGATGAGTGACCATACATTCTGCATATCTCATCACTTTCTCTGCTGAGTGACCATACATCCTGCAAATATCATCACTTTCTCTGCTGAGTGACCATACATTCTGCATATCATCACTTTCTCTGCTGAGTGACCATACATCCTGCAAATATCATCACTTTCTCTGCTGAGTGACTATACATTCTGCAAATATCATCACTATCTCTGCTGAGTGACCATACATTCTTCAAATACCATCACTTTCTCTGCTGAGTGACTATACATTCTGCATATCTCATCACTTTCTCTGTTGAGTGACTATACATTCTGCAAATATCATCACTTTCTCTGCTGAGTGACTATACATTCTGCAAATATCATCACTTTCTCTGCTGAGTGACTATACATTCTGCATATCTCATCACTTTCTCTGTTGAGTGACCATACATCCTGCAAATATCATCACTTTCTCTGCTGAGTGACTATACATTCTGCAAATATCATCACTATCTCTGCTGAGTAACTATACATTCTTCAAATACCATCACTTTCTCTGCTGAGTGACTATACATTCTGCATATCTCATCACTTTCTCTGTTGAGTGACCATACATCCTGCAAATATCATCACTTTCTCTGCTGAGTAACTATACATTCTTCAAATACCATCACTTTCTCTGCTGAGTGACTATACATTCTGCATATATCATCACTTTCTCTGTTGAGTGACTATACATTCTGCAAATATCATCACTTTCTCTGCTGAGTGACTATACATTCTGCATATCTCATCACTTTCTCTGCTAAGTGACCATACGTCCTGCAAATACCATCACTTTCTCTGCTGAGTGACCATACATTCTGCAAATATCATCACTTTCTCTGCTGAGTGACTATACATTCTGCATATATCATCACGTTCTCTGCTGAGTGACCATACATTCTGCAAATATCATCACTTTCTCTGCTGAGTGACTACATTCTGCATATATCATCACTTTCTCTGTTGAGTGACTATACATTCTGCAAATATCATCACTTTCTCTGCTGAGTGACTATACATTCTGCATATCTCATCACTTTCTCTGCTGAGTGACCATACGTCCTGCAAATACCATCACTTTCTCTGCTGAGTGACCATACATTCTGCAAATATCATCACTTTCTCTGCTGAGTGACTATACATTCTGCATATCTCATCACGTTCTCTGCTGAGTGACCATACATTCTGCAAATATCATCACTTTCTCTGAGTGACCATACATTCTGCATATATCATCACTTTCTCTGCTGAGTGACCATACATCCTGCAAATATTATCACTTTCTCTGCTGAGTGACCATACATTCTGCATATCTCATCACTTTCTCTGCTGAGTGACCATACATCCTGCAAATATCATCACTTTCTCTGCTGAGTGACTATACATTCTGCAAATATCATCACTATCTCTGCCGAGTAACTATACATTCTTCAAATATCATCACTATCTCTGCTGAGTGACTATACATTCTGCATATATCATCACTTTCTCTGCTGAGTGACTATACATTCTGCAAATATCATCACTATCTCTGCTGAGTGACTATACATTCTTCAAATATCATCACTTTCTCTGCTGAGTGACCATACATTCTGCATATCTCATCACGTTCTCTGCTGAGTGACCATACATTCTGAAAATATCATCACTTTCTCTGCTGAGTGACCATACATCCTGCAAATATCATCACTTTCTCTGCTGAGTGACCATACATCCTGCAAATATCATCACTTTCTCTGCTGAGTGACTATACATTCTGCAAATATCATCACTTTCTCTGCTGAGTGACTATACATTCTTCAAATATCATCACTTTGTATGCAGAATGTATAGTCACTCAGCAGAGAGTCATATGAAAAAGTTTGGGCACCCCTATTAATCTTAAGCTTAATGTTTTATAAAAATTGTTTTTTTTGCAACAGCTATTTCAGTTTCATATATCTAATAACTGTTGGACACAGTAATGTTTCTGCCTTGAAATGAGGTTTATTGTACTAACAGAAAATGTGCAATCTGCATTCAAACAAAATTTGACAGGTGCATAAGTATGGGCACCCTTATCATTTTCTTGTTTTAAATACTCCTACCTACTTTTTACTGACTTACTAAAGCACTTTTTTGGTTTTGTAACCTCATTGAGCTTTGAACTTCATAGCCAGGTGTATGCAATCATGAGAAAAGCTACTTAAAGTGGCCACTAGCAAGTTGTTCTCCTGTTTGAATCTCCTCCGAAGAGTGGCATCATGGGCTCCTCAAAACAACTGTCAAATGATCTGAAAACAAAGATTATTCAACATAGTTGTTCAGGGGAAGGATACAAAAAGCTGTCTCAGAGGTTTAACCTGTCAATTTCCACTGTGATGAACATAGTAAGGAAATGGAAGAACACAGGTACAGTTCTTGTTAAGGCCAGAAGTGGCAGGCCAAGAAAAACATCAGAAAGGCAGAGAAGAAGAATGGTGAGATCAGTCAAGAACAATCCTCAGACCACCTCCAGAGAGCTGCAGCATCAACTTGCTGCAGATGGTGTCACTGTGCATCGGTCAACTATACAACGCACTTTGCACAAGGAGAAGATGTATGGGAGAGTGATGCAAAAGAAGCTGTTTCTGCAAGCACGCCACAAACAGAGTCGGCTGAGGTATGCAAAAGCACATTTGGAGAAGCCAATTTCTTTTTGGAAGAAGGTCCTGTGGACTCATGAAACCAAGATTGAGTTGTTTGGTAATACAAAAAGGTGTTATGCATGGTGGCAAAAAAACAGTGCGTTGTATAGTTGACCGATGCACAGTGACACCATCTGCAGCAAGTTGATGCTGCAGCTCTCTGGAGGTGGTCTGAGGATTGTTCTTGACTGATCTCACCATTCTTCTTCTTTGCCTTGCTGATGTTTTTCTTGGCCTGCCACTTCTGGCCTTAACAAGAACTGTACCTGTGTTCTTCCATTTCCTTACTATGTTCCTCACAGTGGAAATTGACAGGTTAAATCTCTGAGACAGCTTTTTGTATCCTTCCCCTGAACCACTATTTAGTAAGTCAGTAAAAAGTAGGTAGGAGTATTTAAAACAAGAAAATGATAAGGGTGCCCATATTTATGCACCTGTCAAATTTTGTTTGAATGCAGATTGCACATTTTCTGTTAGTACAATAAACCTCATTTCAAGGCAGAAACATTACTGTGTCCAACAGTTATTAGATATATGAAACTGAAATAGCTGTTGCAAAAAAAACAATTTTTATAAAACATTAAGCTTAAGATTAATAGGGGTGCCCAAACTTTTTCATATGACTGTATCTCATCACTTTCTCTGCTGAGTGACCATACATTCTGCATATCTCTTCACTTTCTCTGCTGAGTGACCATACATCCTGCAAATATCATCACTTTCTCTGCTGAGTGACTATACATTCTGCAAATATCATCACTTTCTCTGCTGAGTGACTATACATTCTGCATATCTCATCACTTTCTCTGCTGAGTGACTATACATCCTGCAAATATCGTCACTTTCTCTGCTGAGTGACCATACATTCTGCATATATCACTTTCTCTGCTGAGTGACCATACATCCTGCAAATATCATCACTTTCTCTGCTGAGTGACCATACATCCTGCAAATATCATCACTTTTTCTGCTGAGTGACTATACGTTCTGCATATATCATCACTTTCTCTGCTGAGTGACTATACATTCTGCATATATCACTTTCTCTGCTGAGTGACTATACATTCTCCATATCTCATCACTTTCTCTGCTGAGTGACCATACATTCTGCATATCTCAACACTTTCTCTGCTGAGTGACCATACATCCTGCAAATATCATCACTTTCTCTGCTGAGTGACCATACATCCTGCAAATATCATCACTTTCTCTGCTGAGTGACCATACATCCTGCAAATATCATCACTTTCTCTGCTGAGTGACCATACATCCTGCATATCATCACTTTCTCTGCTGAGTGACCATACATTCTGCATATCATCACTTTCTCTGCTGAGTGACCATACATCCTGCAAATATCATCACTTTCTCTGCTGAGTGACCATACATTCTGCATATCATCACTTTCTCTGCTGAGTGACCATACATCCTGCAAATATCATCACTTTCTCTGCTGAGTGACCATACATTCTGCATAAATCATTACTTTCTCTGCTGAATGACTACACATTCTGCATATATCACTTTTTCTGCTGAGTGACCATACATTCTGCATATATCACTTTCTCTGCTGAGTGACCATACATTCGGCATATATCACTTTCTCTGCTGAGTGACCATACATTCTGCATATATCATCACTTTCTCTGCGGACGTCCGTCCTTCAGCTGCCTCCTCCTTTGCCCCCAGTCCCCTCCCATCTAACATAGCCATGAAGTCAAGTGGGAAGAACAGTGGTAAATCTAAAGCACCCCTCCCCAGTCTTCTGTCTGCTGAGGGATGGACAAAGCCCTGCCATTATGTTTGGCAGGCACGGTACTGATTAAGGAACCGTTCAGTGCTCAATTCCCCCCTCCCACTGCCCCCCAGGTAATGCACTAATAGGTACGCCCGACTAACCAATGGGAATAAAGGGGAAGGGGCATCCGGCAACACCCACATGGGTTAAATGCAGGAACCCGGGGTCAGCGACTTTCTCTTTCTCCCCCGGCTGACCTAGCCTCCCTCCCTTATATATTCATTGATGTTTTGTGCTGATAGGATAAATGTAAATAAATAAAAAAAAATTATATATATTAATAATAATAATCCTGTTGTTATTAAGTCACAGCGGAAGTGTAGAGAGGGGCAAAGGTTCGTAACCGCTCATTGGCCCGCAGTCGCAGACAGGGCCTTCGGCGATGAGCCAGTTATGAAATGTAATTGCCCTTCTCTGCGTATGTAATTAATAAACTGTGACCGACCTGTTAAACCCATCTAGGCCTGTCTGTGTTTTCATTATGGAATCGGTGGGAGGGGGGAAGGCACTGCTAATGACACACGGGTCTCCGCAGTCATGCTGGACTGACGAGGACAAGACCCCTGGGAGCCTAGAAGGAGGCAGTGGGGAAAGTGACTATACATCCAACATGCAATAGTCACTTTTTAGGGATAGCTTGGAGGGTCTCTTTAAATGTGCAAAATTTAATAAATGGAATGTCGTTTGATAAATTTTGTGCAAATGGCTCCAGCAAGCTTTTCTTTTTTTTTTTTTGACTGACGTGAAAAATAAATGTGATACATTATATGGTGCCTAATGAAAGCAACGGACTGTCCATATAATGCACGGATGTGGTGGATCCTCCAGAAAGAGAGAGGCGAACTTCATAACTTGATATTTGAAAACCTGTCTAGAGCATTTCAATCAAACATCTTAAATTCAACCAGAGCCAATTTTACAAGCATGAACTTGGTTGTTAAAAACAAACTACATGTGACGATGTCTTGATCCGTTCCAGGGTTTATTACTGTCTGCCCTTTTTTGGATGGATCATGTCAAGGGCTAACTTAGCTCTGCCTCATTCTGGGTTCAGGTTTGTTATTTAGCTCCCATGAATCTTGCTGGCAGTGTCAGCAATAGTCCTGCCTTCGGCGTGTGAACCTGACCGTGCTGGTAGCTCTTGATTTGTCCTGCTGTGAACCCTGACTTGTCTTTTGTCTGTTAACTCCCTCTGTCTGCCCTTTTCCCAGCGTTTCTCTGTTTGTCTGTTTATCTGCTTGATTCTCCGGTTCTGACCTCCTGGCTTGGCTATTGACTTCGTTATTGTTTGTCCCTATTGTACCGTATATTGCTCGTTCTGGTTTACTGATCTCCAGCTAAGTCCTGATTATCCGTCTGCCTAATCCTTTTATACTGTCATGCTATCTCGTGCTTTTGACTCTGCTTGTCTGACCACTCTCTTGCCACTTGGTGGTGTCTGTTCTGCTGCCCTGTGTGTGCAATCTCACTTTCCTCTCAAGCTCCCCCTGGTGGAAGTTGCGCTGTACTGCACTGCAGCAGCCTGACAGATGACATGCAAATCAGACTGGGCAATAGTCCTTTTATTAGAACTTAGATATCTAGATTTCCGAATATTCATCACCCCCTTCTTGGCCAGTCCTATGATTCATACATGCCCAGTTTCCTATGTGCTAAACATCTGGAGCTGATGGCACTCTCCGCAAACTACGCAATTCCTCAATGTCATCTTCTAGCAACCATCTGACCGGAAACGGCACTTAGCTGCCCATTCATTACAGCAATGTTATATATTGTGCTGGCACAATGATTCATTTAATTGCACATTACAAACATGTACAGATGGCCGGGCAGATGGAGGAGATAGAAGCCTTCATCCAGTGAAGTAGTAGCCAAAGGAAGTGATAAATGAAAGCTCACAGTTGACAAGGACAGGAATGGGGCTACAAATTACTAGAAATCTGTCGGACAAGTTGAGCCTTTCAGAGAAAAAGTAATAAGGATAAACTTTACATGGATATTGTAAAACTAGAAAGGTCTTTCGTGATAAGATGATGGAACACAATACTAAGACATCAGCCAATTCAACGAACGTCAAATCCTTAGGCAAGCCCGTAAATATGGATCGGGGGTCTAAAACCGTAATTTCCACTCAGAACCAGAACTAAGGTACTGAAACATCATAGGCCTGAGACAGCAACCATGAGGCTAAACTGGTTTGACTGGTAACGCAGTTCACAAGAACAGGCTGGGAACTCCGTGGTCCATGAGTGCACTTCAGTTTTAAATTAAGAAATTATTAATTCTTCAGACCTTTTTTAAACAAAAATTTGACATATTGTGATGTCATGAAACTTGTAAATGCAGTTCTTTGCCATATAAAAATCAGGTCCAGGTAAGGACCCCACCAAACAACAACTTAGATCTTTGCTTTCCGGAGCCTTGTAAGCGTGACACAGGAGATTGAGATATTCAAGAAATCTATGAATCCATATCAGCCACTGTAATGCTCTGATTTTATGCACGTTTCAAAATTGTTTCTTGGAGAGAATACCACGGTGTTTGGTGGCACCATAGAGATCACATATAGTACATACAGTTCATAATGTATCTTGTATCTCGTGGATAGGTGATAAACCCCAAATGTCAAAGTACGGTATTCTAAACAATAAGTTATTCAAACCATGAAAGAGGTCATCCAAAAAGGTATACCGTACATCCTCCATTTACACTGGTAAAATGTCTTACATAATAAAGACCACATCCAACATACTTTAAAGCAGTTATGGTCAAGGGTCATACTAAGAAGATCCCTACGTATTGCCCACTAACCGCCATGTATGACAAATATGATATTTAAGTACAGTATGTTCCATGGGTTTGGGGTGCCATGTAGGAAAGAAAATATTACTTCTATAAATAGAGGTTGTATGCCTTTTTGGAGGTCTTTTTCCTTAATTTTAAGTGTTCTATTATTGAGTTTATGGACTGCCTGTATTAGTGTTTACAGGTTTTTGCTACCTAATCTGACAGCAGCATGATGTAGTGGCTGAGACCCCGATTCCAGTGGTGTGTCACTTACTGGACTATGTGTTGTTGTTTCAATAAAATCACTGTTTTATCAGCATGGGATTATCACTACAGGACTAGGTATCTATGGCCGTGAAGTCCTGCTCTGTAAAATCCCACACCCACCACTGATTGGCAGCTTTCTGCTTCTGCACAGTGTACACAAAAAGCTGGCAATCAGTGGTGTGGGCAGGTGATAAAGATCTCAGCATTCAGAGAACTGGTAGGTCTACAGCAGAGAAGACAGGAATTTTATCAAAATAATAGCAAGCGGAACAAGTAAGTGAAACATCACTGGAATCAGGGTTTCAGACTAAATCATGCTGCTCTCAGATTACATTGCACATGGTGGCAGATTTCCTTTAATAGTAAGTTTGACAAATGATGCCCAGCTGTTTAAAGCCTTTCTGTCTCCAGATTTCACAATACAAACTGTATACAATAATAAATAGTTTTCCAACACCAGATGAGGCTGTTGTATTTACTATGAAAATCAGTAACCTAATAGCCGTGTAATCTTTTGTAAGTATTTTTTGCAAGACCATTTTACAAGTCCAGCTATAACTGGAAATTAGTTTTTCTAACCCATACAACCGTTGGAAGCTTTACATGCTCTGAAACACAGTAAGCATTAAATGTTTTTCGCTCTAAATACGCAATTTACCTGCTCAGGATTCTGCAGGGTTTGCAGTTCTGTACTCATATAACCCCTGTTAATTAACTATGAGCAGATGGAGGAACAGTAAAAAGTGACTGCTGTTTATTCATCTAAGTGTTTTATATATGTACATTTGTGCATTAGGTATTGGAGATCTTTGGACTAGGATCTAGTCACAACTACGGGCTCATACTCATCTGCGTATAAATCGAACGAGTGCAATCCAATCAAAAAACAACTGCAGTAAGCTTACTGACGTCACCGCTCGTCACAGCAGCTGGGTTCTTACACTAAGCAGCGTGAGACTTGGCAGCGGCTACTCCTTCAGTTCTCTCAATGGGGCTCCATAGGCTGGACGAAGAAGACAAAGACAAGGACAACGTGGGACCTCTTTTGGACTTCGGAGGAACCTGTGTATTGTTTTTTTATGGTAATAAATGGGTAAAAGATGGTATCTTTTTACAAAATAATGGAGTGTTTTTGTTTTGTTTTTTTACAAATATAGGACTTGTGTGTGTGTGTGTGTGTTTTCTTTTCACTATGGGGTTAGTATTGGAGGCGTCTGGTAGACACCTCTCCATTACTAACCCATTAGCTTGATGTCAGCGATATCACACAGCTGATATCAACCCCAAAACCATTACCCCTATTGAGAAGAGCCAAGGCTAAGCGCCAGAATTGGAGCATCTAATAAATGCGCCATTTCTGGGGCAGCTGAAGGCCGGTCCTATTTGGCTGGAAAGGGGCCAATATCCATGGCTCTTCCCAGCCTATCAATATAAGCCCACAGCTGTCTGCTTAATCTTTGCTGGTTATTAATATTGATGATCGAGTATACTCGTTGCTCGGGTTTTCCTGAGCACGCTCGGGTGATCTCCGAGTATTTGTTATTGCTCGGAGATATAGTTTTCATCGCTTCAGTTGCATGATTTATGGCTTCCAGATACGCTGAATACATGTGAGAATTCCCTAACAAACAGGCATTCCTCACATTTATTCAGCGTATCTGGCAGTCGTAAATCATGCAATTGAGGCGATGAAAACTATATCTCCGAGCAATAACAAATACTCGGAGGTCACCCGAGCAACGAGTACACTCGCTCATCACTAGTTATTAAAATTAGGGGGGACAAGTCAATTTTTTTAGGGTCCTTTTTAATAACCAGTAAAGGCTAAACAGACAACTGTGAGCTGATATTAAGGCTAGGAAGCTCCATGGTTATTGGCCTCTTCCCAGACTAATAAGACCAGCTCAGAGCGGTGTCCTATCTCTTAGCTGTTATCAAAAATATGGGGGACCTCACGCCATTTTATTTTTTATTTATTCCAAAAACGGTGCTGGATAAGATCCACAGAGCTATTAAATATCTGACGTCTCTCTCTCTCTCTATATATATATAATATTGCTTTATTATTTAGAAAACTAGCTTTAAATTACATAGAGATTACTGTATGTAAAAAATGATGTTAACGCATTGCATACGCATGTCATATGAATGCGAGTGAGAAAAACCGCATTGTACTCGCATGACATTCGTCGCTGCTAGGTATTGCACCTTCTGACATCTAGTGTATGTAATACTCTCTCTTCCTTGTTCTTAGGATTACCATGACTAAGGCATATAGCTGAAACGCATTAGTTTCTTCTATGTGCATCATCTGTACAGTGACCCACACTGGTTGCAAGAATTTTTAAATGATTTATTTAAAAGCTAATTTTTTTATTCATTTTTTTGGTGGAACTGAGCTTTTTTCATCACTGGAGACCACTCCTTTCTTTCCTGTTCTTAGGATTGGGACAAAAAGAAGGGAGGGAAATCTCCTGAGATCTATGGAAATGTGACACCACTTTTGGTAGGTAGGCTGGGTTGGTTTTAAGAATAACCCTATCTTTCAAGATTTGTGTGAAAGGAGGGCCCACAGATAATGCCTGGATGTCACTGATCCTATGAGCCGACATGAGAGCTACTAAAAGTGATGTTTTAAGGGACAGGATTCTCAGCAAAGCCTCTGCCAGAGGTTCAAAAAGAGGTTTGGTCAGGGCTGTAAGGACCAAGTTTAAATCCCAAGGAGCCGTACTCCGAGAGGGGATGGGTCTAGACCTGGACGATGCCTTGATGAATCTGGATATCCACTGTTTCCTAGCCAGGTCGTGATTGTATGGGGCCCCTAAAGCTGCGACTTGAACCTTTAGAGTGCTTGTAGCAAGGCATTGTTCCAACCTCTTCTGAAGAAACTCTAAAATGGCTGTTAGTGGAACCCCTCCTAACTTGAAATCTGAAGCTGAAAGGAACTTTCTCCACGTTTTCCCATAGGGTTTGGTGGATACGGATTTTACTACTTTGTAGCAACGTGGAGATTAAGTTCAAGGAAAATCCCTTATTACTTAGTAGAGCCCTCTCAAATTCCTGTAATGTGTAAGTCTGTTACCTGAGGATGACGAACCGGTCCCTGAGAAAGAAGGTTCGGAAGCTCCGGAAGTACCCAAGGGTCGGAGATGGACATCATCCTCAACCGAGAAAATCACATCCTCTTTGGCAAGAAGGGGGCTATGTAGATCACTTTTGCCCTGTCTTCCCGGATATTCCTCAGAACCGCCAGAATAAAGGCAATCGGAGGAAAAGCATAGGCTAGATGGTGGTCCCATGGAATCATGAAGGTATCTAACGCTATGGGGCTCCCTTTGGGGTCTATTCAGCAGAATATGTCTACCTTCCTGTTCTGACTGTTGGCGAATAGATCTATGGAAGGATGTCCCCACCTTTCTGCGATTTGATCGAACACTGACTGATTCGGTTCCCACTCGCCCAGTCTTAACTGGGTCCGACTTAGGATGTCCGCTCTGCAATTTTCTGTCTCTCTTATGTGGAGTGCAGGTAGAGACCCCAAGTTGTCCTCGGCTAACTGAAAAATGGACCATGTCACTTCCATGAGAGGGTGGACCGGGATCCTCCATGGTGATTTAAGTATGCTACCACTACCCGGTTGTCTGAGAATACTCTTACGTGGTGTTCCTGGAGAGTGTTCAAGAATTCTAAAAGGGCAAACTTTATTGCCAATAGTTCCTTCATGTTTGAGGATACTGATCTTAGGTCCTCTGTCCAGACCTCTTGAGCTATCTGGTTGTTCAGGTGAGCACCCCAACCCCTGCGGCTTGCATCTGTGATCAGAACCTGAGAGGTTGAAATCACCCACGGAATGCCCGACGCTAAGTTGTTTATCCTCATCCACCATTCTAAAGAAAGTACAGGTACTGATAAGATTAATTGTCCTTCTAAATGCCCTTTTAGAGATTTTTCAGCTGACAAAATTTCCCACTGCAAATCCCAGGTGTGTGTCTGAGCCCATTAAATGGCTAGGATACAGGCATTTATGGAACCTAGGAAGGACATCACTTTCCACAAGGTCGTAGAGGGGAGGTCCCTTATCCGAGATATCAGGGCTATGATTTTCTGAACGTTCTCCGCTGGGAGGCGACACTCCTGTTTCTTTGAATCTAATATGATACCCAGATATTCCTGCACTTGGTTCAGCACGGTTTTGGATTTCCCTAGATTCAAAAACCAGCCTAAGTTCGGCAAGGAATCCATGAGTTTCTCTAGTTGGTCCTTGCAATGTTGTTGGGAGTTGCCTATTACCAGAAAATCGTCTAGGTATGGAACACTTAGGATATCTTGTTCCCTCAAGTGCACCATTACCTCTGCCACTATCTTGGTGAACACCTGTGAAGCTATGGCAAGACCGAATGGGAGTGCTGTGAACTGATAGTACTTTACTACTCCATTTATCGCCATTGCTACTCTGAGGAATTTCTGATAGGGTCTGTGGATAGGGACGTGATAGTATGCGTCCTTTAGGTCCAGAACAGTCATGAAGCAGGCCGGAAACAGCATTTTTTCTGATGTTTTAATTGTTTCCAATTTGAAGGTATGAACCTTCAATAACTTGTTCGGTTTCTTTAGATTTATGATTGTCCTGAATGTTCCATCTGGCTTTTTCCTCAAGAACAGGAGGGAAGTAGAATCCTTCGCCTTTTTCCTCGTAAGGGACCCCTTGAAGGACTGCTTTTCCCATCAGACCCAGAACCTCCTGTTCTAAGGCTAGTTGCTCTTCGCTTGAAGATCTCTGGGTTGTTACTATGAAATTTTGACGGGGAGGTGAGTGGAACTGAAGTTTTAAACCCGATTTTATTAGTCCAAGATCCAAGAGCTGTTGGATATTCTTTCCCAGGCCGGGAGAAAGAGAGATAACCTTACCCCCACCTGGGGAAAACCCTCATTGGGAGGTCTTCTTGTTGTTATTGGGGGGCCTGTTGAACAAGAACCCCTTGGTTTTCCCCCTTTTATCGTCCCACTGATCCTGGTTCCTGGGGGGCTTCCTCCGGATAAATTTCCTACTCCAAAATGATTTCCTATAAGCGGTATTGGAGAGGATAGGGAAGTGTTTTTTTTAATTATCCCTGCTTTATCCAAAATAGCATCAAGCATAGGCCGGAACAAGAATTTGCCCTCACAAGGAATGGAGCATAGTCTCCACTTTGTCTGGAGATCTCCTGGCCAACATTTAAGCAAGAGGGCTCACGGGGCTGCATTAGAGAAGATTGGCGATCTGGCTGCCAGCCTGACTGAGTCGCTGATGCGTCAGCCAAGAAAGCAGCAGCTCCTTTCATTACTGGGATGGAGTCTAGTATAGTATCCCTAGAGGTTTTCTCTCTTAGCTGTGTTTCCAGCTGGTCTAGCCAGACCATCAGTGACCTGGCCGTACAAGAGGCAGCTACCGCAGGTTTTTTATTAGGGATTGGATTTTCTCGTTTAGGGGAAAAGATCTCTTTTTGTATTCTGTCTTAAACTGATCATTTTGGAAGAGGGTCTACCAGCCCCATGGTGGCCCTGACTGCTTTGATGAGGCTGTTTCCTCTAGGGTAAAACAGATAAGACCGCCCATGCCCCGGATGAAGATGATGATGATGAATCGGACGTATCCGAGTCCCCCTCTTCATCCTCTGAACTTTTAGACCCAGATTCCGGGGACCTGTCTCTGGACTTTTGCCATTTTTTTCTCCTTATTCTAAAGGTATTTTCTACCTGTGACTTTATTAGGGACCTAAGATCGGACACAAACTTCGGGGTCTTTTCACAGATTGACTGTTCTATACAATAGCTGCATAGTCTTTTTACCCACATAGTGGGTAATTCCTTCGTGCAAAGTGCACAGGTCCTGTGTTTGGTCTTGCCTGCAATTTTTGATTCCCTGAAGAAGAGAAACAGGGGGGACCCTAATTATAAGGTGGACTTTCACGTAGATCACGTATTATTCTGAAAGAAGAAGGGGTACCGGGGTAGGAGGAGGAACCATTCTTGTAGATGGGTTCTCTGTTGAATTCAACTCCACACTGGAGTCCTAGCTACGCTGGGACGATCTGCCAGAAAGCCCACTCCCACTGTTACAATGCTCGTGATGATGGGAAGAGTCCTATTGATGTTCCGCTCGTGTTTTCTTCTGCTGTCGCTGTTGTGACTGCGACAGCTGCTGCTGCTGTCGCCGCCACTGCTGCTGCCAGAGGGGTGACTAGACATGCAGAATCTGCATCTCCTGGTGCACCTGTTCGCTCATGACTGGGGGGGAAGACTGTCAGAGCTCTATCAAAAACACTGACATTAGTGCTTTCTGGATTTAAATAAGCCCTGGCACTTTCTCTGCACCTGGCACACCTGCTGTTTCGGCGTGTCATCCTAGATGCCCATTCACCCTCCATAGGGCCGCCCTCAGGGAGGGGTGGGGGTGTGGCGCACGGACAGCCAGTATTGGGCACATACACCGCCGGCGAGGACGCGCATGCGCCGACTGGATTTCCAAAGTCATGCTTTGCGGCTCCACATCATAAAGGCATACCTGCATCTCTGCGCGTGTGCATTAGACATCGGAAGTACCGGAGCACACGTCTTTTCCTGCACGCCAGCCCGGGCTGCCTGCAGAGCAGGTGACAAGGATTCTAGGAGAGGTAGCATACCCAGTGATGCCTCTTCTCTGCTTCCTCTCCCCGCACACTCTTGCTGCCTCAAGACACCGCGCCAGCCGAGACAGGGAACCGCCGCTGCCTAGATCGGTCTGGCATCCCACGACGATCTCTTCTCCTTTGCAGGTATGTTGACTGTAGGTCCCCTGTCAAGGACTGGAAACCAACTGATGTGGGAAAGAGGTACTGCCTTTTTATCTGTAGGTTTTCTGTCCTTGAAGGGCGGATCCCCTCTCTCTGTGGTGCCGTCAAGGGGGAAGGAGAAAAGGTCATGTGCACTTGGAGTCTTTTTGCTGAGTTTTTGGTGAGACAACTACAAGTTTTTGATGAGGGCTTGAAGAGTTTCCACGCAATTTCTGCTCCAAAATCTACTCAGAAAATGTTCTGTGTATTGTTAGAATAGGATTTTGTTCACTTTAGCACAGAATATGTATTGTACATGCAAATACTGCCACTATATACCTTATCTACAAATAATAGTGGGGAAAATAAGTATTTGATGCACTGCCGATTTAGCAAGTTTTCCCACCTACAAAGAATGGAGAAGTCTTTAATTTTTATCATCGGTACACTTCCACTGTGAGAGACAGAATCTAAAAATAAAAAACAGAAAATCACATTGTATGATTTTTAAATAATTAAATTGCATTTTATTGCATGAAATAAGTATTTGATCACCTACCAACCAGCAAGAATTCTGGCTCTCACAGATCTGTTGTGCACGGTGCCGTTCTTCCCCAGCACAGAACGGTCACAGACTGCTCTTGCCAGGGTTTCAGGAGCCTCCGCTGACGTCACATCTACAGAGCGGAAGCTTCTTTTCTGCTCTGCTCTGTCAATGGAGCGGAACTTCAAACGTCATTCTGATTGACAGCCGGGTCCCCGCTGCCTAACTGGGGTAGCCATCTCTCAGTTAGAATATCGGAAGTCACATCCTGTCGCTTCAGCAGAGGCAGCTGAATCCCCGGCAGGAGCAGTTTGTGACCGCACTATGCTGGTAAAGAACCGAGCCATGCACAACAGGCAGGCAACTTGCAATTACCTTCCTGTTAGTGCTTAGGCAAATGTTTTTCTTTTTATAAAAGTCCTGGATATACCCTTTAGAAGCCATCCTACTCTGAACTCATTACGTGAGTTAACTGCAGCTATTTGAACTCGTTATCTGTATAAAAGACACCTGACTACACACTCAATTATTCACACTCCAACATGGCCAAGACCAAAGAGCAGTCTAAGGAAACCAGCGACAAAACTGTAGACCTGCACAAAGCTGAGATGGGCTACAGGACAATAGACAAGCAGCTTGGCGAGAAGGCAACAACCGTTGGCACAATTATTAGAAAATGGAAGAAACACAAGATGACTGTCAATCTTCCTCTGTCTGGGGCTCCACGAAAGGTCTCGCCTTGTGGGGTAAGGATGATTCTGTGGAATCAGCCCAGACCTGGTTAATTACCTGAAGAGAGCTGGAACCCCAGTCTCAAACATTACCGTTAGTAACACAGTCATGAATTAAAATCCTGCAGTGCATGCAAGGTCCTCCTGCTCAAGGCGGCACATGTCCAGACGCATTTGAAGTTCGCCAGTGACCATCTGGATCATGCAGAGAGGGAGTGGGAGAAGGTCATATGGTCAGACGAGACCAAAATAGAACTTTTTCGTATCAAATCCACTCGCCGTGTTTGGAGGAAGAAAGATGAGTAGAATCCGAAAAACACCATCCCAACCGTGAAGAATGTTGGGGGAAACTTCATACTTTGGGGAAGCTTTTCTGCAAAGGGGTCAGTGCGACTGCTCCATATTGAAGGGAGTATGGATCAGGTCATGTATTGCGAGATTTTTTCCAACAACCTCCTACCCTCAGTAACAGCATTGAAGATCTTTCCATTCTTTGTAGGTGGGAAAACTTGCAAAAATCAGCAGTTTATCAAGTACTTATTTTCCCCCACTGTACATATAAACATCATTATATACTTTACACAGAATACCACTACATACTTGTAGGGAATCAACTCTTTGGCAGTCAGCTGCGTTCACACAGGCAAGCTGTTTCTTGGCTCAAAAAGGAAAGTGTATTAAACTTCATACACTTTCAGCCCAAAATGAAAAACATGAAGGCAAAAAGAAGAAAATAGCCATTTCATGTAATAGCAATATGAGTTCACCCACTTAACAGTACAGTTTGGTCTCAATCTCTCAGGTCCTGTCAGAGAGAACACCACCAAAAGGTCTAACCACCTCTCACTCACAGATAACTCCCAAAGGTGTTTTCCCCTCTGCATCCAGACACTTGTGAGCAGTTCAACTGCTATTTTAAATCAGCCTCACCTGTTAGATTGGATTGACTGTTCAACTTCAAACCCATTTCTACCAGACATTTATGAAACCTGGACCCATGTTGCCCCATTACACAAACCTCTAAGCACTATCTGTGCTGGAGCCTGCTTTCCAGGTCTCAGATTACCAAGGCCAAGCACATTGGTGATACATGCACTCCATTCAGGACTTGTCCAGATGCAACCTTACAATATACAGTGCCTACAAGTAGTATTCAAACCCTGCAGATTTAGCAGGTTTACACATTTGGAATTAACTTGGCATTGTGACATTTGGACTGTAGATCAGCCTGGAAGTGTGAAATGCACTGCAGCAAAAAAGAATGTTATTTCTTTGTTTATTTTTTTTTTAAATTGTGAAAAGTTTTTTCAGAGGGTCATTTATTATTCAACCCCTCAACCCCCCAGAATTCTGTTTGGTTCCCCTAAAGTATTAAGAAGTAGTTCAGGCACAAAGAACAATGAGCTTCACATGTTTGGATTAATTATCTCTTTTTCCAGCCTTTTCTGACTATTTAAGACCCTCCCCAAACTTGTGAACAGCACTCATACATGGTCAACATGGGAAAGACAAAGGAGCATTCCAAGGCCATCAGAGACAAGATCGTGGAGGGTCACAAGGCTGGCAAGGGGTACAAAACCCTTTCCAAGGAGTTGGGCCTACCTGTCTCCACTGTTGGGAGCATCATCCGGAAGTGGAAGGCTTATGGAACTACTGTTAGCCTTCCATGGCCTGGACAGCCTTTGAAAGTTTCCTCCCGTGCCTAGGCCAGGCTTGTCCGAAGAGTCAAGGCTAACCCAATGACAACAAGGAAGGAGCTCCGGGAAGATCTCATGGCAGTGGGGACATTGGTTTCAGTCAATACCATAAGCAACGTACTCCAAAGCAATGGTCTTCGTTCCAGACGAGCCCGTAAGGTACCTTTACTTTCAAAGCGTCATGTCAAGGCTCGTCTACAGTTTGCTCATGATCACTTGGAGGACTCTGAGACTGACTGGTTCAAGGTTCTCTGGTCTGATGAGACCAAGATCGAGATCTTTGGTGCCAACCACACACGTGACGTTTGGAGACTGGATGGCACTGCATACGACCCCAAGAATACCATCCCTACAGTCAAGCATGGTGGTGGCAGCATCATGCTGTGGGGCTGTTTCTCAGCCAAGGGGCCTGGCCATCTGGTCCGCATCCATGGGAAGATGGATAGCACGGCCTACCTGGAGATTTTGGCCAAGAACCTCCGCTCCTCCATCAAGGATCTTAAGATGGGTCGTCATTTCATCTTCCAACAAGACAACGACCCAAAGCACACAGCCAAGAAAACCAAGGCCTGGTTCAAGAGGCAAAAAATCAAGGTGTTGCAGTGGCCTAGTCAGTCTCCTGACCTTAACCCAATTGAAAACTTGTGGAAGGAGCTCAAGATTAAAGTCCACATGAGACACCCAAAGAACCTAGATAACTTGGAGAAGATCTGCATGGAGGAGTGGGCCAAGATAACTCCAGAGACCTGTGCCGGCCTGATCAGGTCTTATAAAAGACAATTATTAGCTGTAATTGCAAACAAAGGTTATTCCACAAAATATTAAACCTAGGGGTTGAAGAATAATTGACCCACACTTTTATGTTTAAAATTTATAAAAATTTAACTGAGCAACAAAACTTTTTGGTTTGTAAGATTTATGCATCTGTTAATAAATCCTGCTCTTGTTTGAAGTTTGAAGGCTCTAACTTATTTGCATCTTATTAAACCTGCTAAATCTGCAGGGGGTTGAATACTACTTTTAGGCACTGTATACAATGACATACTAAGATTCAAGTGTCATGCACAGTGTAGGAAAGGTTAAGTGCAACACAAAGGGATAAGGGAAAGGGAACCAAACACTAGGGATGGGAGACCCCTAGGCAGATCTAATGTCACCCTGTCTGCCCTATCATCCCTATATAGGTTCTGCACCTATCGCTGAGCAGGATACCTAATCCCTGCCTGTCCATGGTGATAAGCACTGCATAGGGGAGAACAAAATGAGCTCTAGTTAATCTCCACTACCACTAAAGACAGGTGGGATACACAAACAAGGGGAACACTTAGCTTGAGTAGGTTCAGAGAGAAACACAGACGTCCTCCAGCAACACCAAGAAGGAAGAGAGCCGACTGCTATGGCTCCAAGCCTCAACAGGGAAATGGAAATAGAAATATCAACTGCAACTTCCAGCAGCAAGTTGGGAGTTAGAAACCCCCCAAGTTCAGGTGTGTCAACTAGAGCCGGGGGAGGATGCCACTGGGTCCTAAAGTCAGAAGGACTAGGAAGAAGTCTGCAAAGCCAACCCGAGATTTTCTGCAGCTAGATGCAGTGCAACTGTCTGCAGCCTCTGACACACCCGTGACATCATGAGCACAAATTATGGGCAGAACAGTGGCTCAGTGGTTAGTACTGTAGCCTTGCGGTGCTGGGGTCCTCTAGGTATGGCAGTTTAAACTCACATTCCAAAGATACACCGATAGGGAATTTAGATTGTGAGCCCCAATGAAGAAAGTGATGATTAGGTCTTTAAAACACTGTAGAATTAATGATGCTATAAAGGTGAGTAAAATAAATAAATATACCAGTTCAAACTTGAATGTGCAGAGAAACAAAGAAGCTATAACATGGCAAACAATACAAAATCTTTAACCCCTTCATGACCCAGCCTATTTTGGCCTTAATGACCTTGCCATTTTTTGCAATTCTGACCAGTGTCCCTTTATGAGGTAATAACTCAGAAACGCTTCAACGGATCCTTGCGGTTCTGAGATTGTTTTTTCGTGACATATTGGGCTTCATGTTAGTGGTAAATTTAGGTCGATAATTTCTGAGTTTATTTGTGAAAAAAACGGAAATTTGGCGAAAGATTTGAAAATTTTGCAATTTTCACATTTTGAATTTTTATTCTGTTAAACCAGAGAGTTATGTGACACAAAATAGTTAATAAATAACATTTCCCACATGTCTACTTTACATCAGCACAATTTTGGAAACAAATTTTTTTTTTGCTCGGAAGTTATAAGGGTTAAAATTTGACCAGTGATTTCTCATTTTTACAACAAAATTTACAAAACCATTTTTTTTAGGGACCACCTCACATTTGAAGTCAGTTTGAGGGTTCTATATGGCTGAAAATACCCAAAAGTGACACCATTCTAAAAACTGCAGCCCTCAAGGTGCTCAAAACCACATTCAAGAAGTTTATTAACCCTTCAGGTGTTTCACAGCAGCAGAAGCAACATGGAGGGGAAAAATTTACATTTACCTTTTTAGTCACAAAAATGATCTTTTCGCAACAATTTTTTTATTTTCCCAAGGGTAAAAGGAGAAACTGGACCACGAATGTTGTTGTCCAATTTGTCCTGAGTACGCTGATACCTCATATGTGGGGGTAAACCACTGTTTGGGCGCACGGCAGGGCTCGGAAGGGAAGGAGCGCCATTTGACTTTTTGAATGAAAAATTGGCTCCAATCTTTAGCGGACACCATGTCGCGTTTGGAGAGCCCCCCGTGTGCCTAAACATTGGAGCTCCCCCACAAGTGACCCCATTTTGGAAACTAGACCCCCCAAGGAACTTATCTAGAAGCATAGTGAGCACTTTAAACCCCCAGGTGCTTCACAAATTAATCCGTAAAAATGAAAAAGTACTTTTTTTTCCACACAAAATTTCTTTTAGCCTTAATTTTTTCATTTTCACATGGGCAACAGGATAAAATGGATCCTAAAATTGGTTGGGCAATTTCTCCTGAGTACGCCAATACCTCATATGTGGGGGTAAACTACTGTTTGGGCACATGGTAAGGCTCGGAAGGGAAGGAGCGCCATTTGACTTTTTGAATGAAAAATTATCTCCATAGTTAGCGGACACCATGTCAGGTTTGGAGAGGCCCTGTGTGCCTAAACATTGGAGCTCCCCCACAAGTGACCCCATTTTGGAAACTAGACCCCCCAAGGAACTTATCTAGATGCATAGTGAGCACTTTAAACCCTCAGGTGCTTCACAAATTGAGCCGTAAAAATGAAACACCGGATTACGTACCGGTAATGCTCTTTTATAGAGCCACGACAGCACCCACTTGAGAGAGGGGATCCGCCCCTTAGGAACAGGAAACCCTATGGAGAGAATAAAAGGGGCGGTCCCCCTCGCTCCCACAGTTGGGTTACAGAGAATGAGAGGAACCGCCCACCAGTATTAGTAGGCAATCCAATATCATCGTTTATCTTTAGTTAACATAAGTATAGCTAACTACAAGAACCATTCACCCTTATCAGTGCTCATATATAAAATTTACTTATTAGGGTGGGAAGTAAAGGGGTGCTGTCGTGGCTCTATAAAAGAGCATTACCGGTACGTAATCCGGTGTTTTCTCTTCGCCACGACAGCACCCACTTGAGAGACTTACAGAGATAGTCATTTGGGAGGGATCACCGTGTTAAGAACAGATCTACCGAAAGACAAGTCAGATGAGGAAGACAAGTCCAATCTATAGTGAGTATAGAAGGTAGTAGGAGAAGACCAGGTTGCGGCCTTACATATCAGTTCTATTGGAACCTCCGCTCTCTCAGCCCAGGATGAAGACATCGCACGGGTAGAGTGTTCTTTTACAGTCTCGGGCGGATTCTCCCCTTTGCTGAATAGGCCAGACAAATTGCGTCCGAAATCCATCGAGACAACGTGTTCTTCGTGACACCAGAACCTTTCTTGTGGCCCTGGAAGGAAACAAAGAGAGCCCTGCTCTTCCTCCAGGGGCTAGTTCTGTCTAGGTAAGCTATTACTGCTCTTTTAACATCTAAAGTATGGTACCTTTCCTCTTCCTGATTTGTGGGATTACTATAGAAGGAAGGAAGATCTCTTGGGATCTGTGAAACTTGGTCCGTACTTTAGGTACGTAAGAAGGGTCTGTTTTTAAGACAATCCTATCCTGGAAAATTGACAGAAAGGAAGGATCTATCGATAACGTCTGAATATCGCCTACTCTTCTGGCTGATACTAAAGCAACAAGGAAAGCTGTTTTAAGAGTAACATACTTTATATGGGCTGAGTGTATAGGCTCGAATGGTCCCCCTGTTAGGGCCTCTAGAACTAGATTAAGATCCCATGGTGGTATGTGGGGAATCTGGATTGGTTCTGCCCGTTGGCATGCTGAGATGAACCGTGCTACCCATCTGTCTCCTGCAATATTGTGACTATACAGAGCTCCTAGAGCAGAAACCTGCACTTTTAGTGTACTGACCGATAAGCCTAAGTCACGTCCTTTCTGAAGAAATTCTAAAATTGCAGAAATAGGAATTTCTTCTGATAGAGCTGCAGGGTAGAAAGTTAGAAATTTTTTCCCCATATTCTCACATATATGGTTGTTGTAGACCTCTCTCTACTAAGTAGAAGGGTATCAATCAATCAATCTCTCTGAAAACCCCCTTAGTTTTAATAGTTGCCTTTCAAACACCAGGCTGTCAACCGTAGGCCCTTCACATGATGGTGGTTGAAGGGACCCTGAGAGAGAAGGTCCTGAGTCTCTGGAAGGATCCATGGATCTGCAAGCGACATGGCCCTGAGGCACGAAAAACATGGCCTCTTGGGCCAGAATGGTGCTATTAGGATTATGCTCGCTTTGTCTTCCCTTATCTTCCTGATTACGGTCGGAAGGAGTATTAATGGAGGGAAGGCATAAGCTTGTCGGAATGTCCATGGAACTTGGAGAGCATTTAGGATATCTGGGTTGTCGGACAGGAACAATGAAGCGAACTTTTTGACCTGTCTGTTGCCTCTTGTTTCAAACAGGTCTATGTCGGGGGTGCCCCCCCTCTTGGCTATCATCTTGAAGATATGCCGACTGAGTTCCCACTCTCCTTGGTGGAGAGTGACGGCTGAGGAAATCTGCCTTCGAATTTTCCACTCCTCTGACATGCAATGTCAACCAAGACCGGAGATGTATCTCGGCCATAGATAGGATCTTGTCTGTTTTAGACATGAGAGTTCCCGATTGGGTTCCTCCTTGATGGTTTATATATGCAACGGATATCATGTTGTCTGACAGTATCCTTGTGTGAGTTCCGTGTAACTGTGGAAGGAATTTACATATGGCATGATAAACTGCTTTCAGCTCTCTTTCATTAAAGGAATCCTTCGACTCACTAAGAGACCATTGGCTCTGAACTATCTGGTCTTCCAAATGTGCTCCCCAACCAGTAGGACTGGCGTCAGAAAAAAATTATTCTTGAAGGTTTAATCACCCAGGGGACTCCACCGATCAGATGGTCTGGTTCTAACCACCAGTGGAGAGACTAACACATTTAATGGGAGGCAGAGGCGACTACTCAAATGGCCTTGCAATTTTTCATCTTCCCGTAAAATGGTGTATTGTAACCGCCTAGCGTGAAACTGAGCCCATGCAACTGCCGGAATATATGATGTAAAGGAACCCAAAAGAGACATACCTTCTCTAAGGGAAATTACCGGGTTATTAATAACTGATTGTACTTTCTTTTTTATTTTTAACTGTTTGGATTCTGGGAGGAAGCATCGCTGACATTCAGAGTCTAGGATAAGACCCAGAAATGTCTGACGGGTTGTTGGAGATAATCTGGATTTTTCCCAGTTAATTAACCATCCCATTTCCTGTAGAGATGAGATCGTATCAGATAGGGGCTGTTCACATTGTGAGGGGGAGTTTCTTACCACCAGAAGGTCATCTAAATATGGAACTATGAGGGTATCTTTTAATCTTAAAAACGACATTACTTCCGACATTAGAAAAGACTCCGGGAACTATTGACAGTCCGAAGGGCATTGCTGTGTATTGAAAATGACGTATTTGCCCCTTGATCATGATTGCTACACGCAGATATTGCTGATGTTCAATATAAATTGGTAGATGGTAATATGCATCTTTTAGGTCGAGGACTGCCATAAAGCACCCAGGGAATAGAAGTTTTACTGTGGACCTAATTGATTCCGTCTTGGAGGTTTGATTTACTAGAAAGAGATTCAATTTTTTTTTTTTTTTTTTTTAAGATTTATTATAGCCCTATATGATCCGTCAGGCTTTGGGATCAAAAATAAAGGGGAGTAAAAACCTTTTCCCCTCTGATGGAACGGAACTTCCACTAATACTCTCTTGGATAGGAGATGAATTATTTCCTGTTCCAAAAATTGTTGTTGGGCTTCAGACTTTAAAGAAGTCAATAGGAATGAGTCCGGAGGGACTCGGGCAAACTTTAATTTTAAGTCTAAAGTTATGAGGCTAGTTGCCCAGGAGTTATATGTAACTGCACACCATTGTGTGGTGAAAAAGGACAATCTGCCACCTACTGGCAAATCTGCACTAACGCGGTTTGTCTTCCATTTTAAATGGACGTTTCCCGAAAAAGGTGCCTCTTTGTTTGTTATCTCTATTGGCCCAGCGGTCTTGGTTTTTAAAATCCCTTTTATTAAGGATGGGTCTTCGGAATGCTCTCCTATAAGATGGAAAAAGCTATTAGGGAATCCCTTTTCTCTTTCACCCGCCTTAGTTAGAATCTCATCTAACTTTGTACCAAAAAGGTACTCACCCTGGCATGGAAGGCCACATAATTTGATTTTTGTTTGGGCGTCTCCCTTCCAACCTTTTTAGCCACAGGGCGCGACGGGCCGCGTTAGTGAGGCCTGCTGACTTGGCAGCCAACCTGATAGAGTCTGCAGATGAGTCCGCTAAAAATGCTGTAGCGCCTCTGATTAGGGTTAAAGAGATCAGTTTTTCTCTAGACAGGCCCCCTTTTTAGACCTTCCTCCAGGTCTTTAAGCCAGACTAACATGGACTTTGCCGTACATGTAGCTGATATAGCCGGTTTGAATGCCCCAGTACATGATTCCCATGCCCGTTTTAACAAAGAGTCAGCTTTGCGATCTAGGGGGTCTTGTAAGGAACCAGAATCTTCCACAGGCAGCAAGGATTCTTTGGACATAGATGCCACCGCTGCGTCTACCTTCGGGGCTTTAACCCACACAGACATGTCCTCATCCTTAAAGGGATAACGCCTCTTTGATGACGATGGTAATCCTCCCTGCCCCTGACTCTCCCATTCTTTCTTAACCAGATCTTTGATTGGTGTTATTACGGGAAAGGTAGGCCTTTTCTTTTCTGACAATCCTGCGATCATTATATCTTGCGGTGTCCTAAGGTCTTTACTTTCTTTTATACCCACGGTGTTAAATACAGACCTGACAAGATTATCTATACTGTCTGTAGGAAAGCACATATCTTGCTCCCCTTTCGAGGAATTATATTCCAGGGACACATCCGTATCTTCCTTATCAGAAGAATGATCTGATCTTGGAGAATTATACTTCCTGCTCTTAGTTTCAGGAATACTTTCTGAACTACGGAACGCTCGTAACTCGTCCCTGATCACTCTCAATACAGACATAACACATTTTCTTTGTGTAATTATCCGGGAGGGGCTGGGTACATAAGGCACATTGTCTGTGCTTCGATTTCGATCTTTTTGTCTAGGGTATATAAATAAGAGGGGCCATGATTAGCTTAATAGGGAGGGTACACACTCACCCCAGTGAAGCAGATGGTCAAGGTACCGGCCGTAGAGGAGGAGATGCAAGCACAGGCTGAGATGAAGATCGGTCAAATCTCTTCTCTTTTGTGCTCTTTGAGGAGGAATTTCGTCCGCTGCATGCGCTGCTGCGAGGGAAGTTAGCTGTGACCTCTGAAAGCACCGCTGAGTCCTGAGGTGGCGTCGCCATGCTTGGACGCCGAGGAATCAGAGCCGGCGTCATTCAATGCTGGGCGCAGCCATCTTCTTCCTGTTGAACCCGGAAGTCCTCACCACTTCCGGGTCGCGGCCATCTTGGATCTTGTGTGCACTGCCCGGCGTCATCTCTCCTCTGCTCTCGCCCTGGACGCTTCCATATCACCTCCAGGGGAGCCAAATGGCAGCTACACACTCGCGCATATCGCTAGCAGCAGCGTCGCGCATCGGAGCATGAATATCTGCCGCAGGCCCGCTGATGCGTCCTCCTGCCCGTGATCCATGTGACCTCCTGCCCTGGCCTCACGGAGCCTGCCAGCAGAGGGGGGAAAACTGACACCAGGACCCCCGACGCTGCTTCCAGCACTGGAGCCCCTGCCGTCCTCACAGGTAAACCGCACAGGCGGCATCCAGGCTAGGTATCCTCTTCTCCATGGGTTCCCTTAGGAACAGGAAACCAACTGTGGGAGCGAGGGGGACCGCCCCTTTTATTCTCTCCATAGGGTTTCCTGTTCCTAAGGGGCGGATCCCCTCTCTCAAGTGGGTGCTGTCGTGGCGAAGAGAAAAAAGTACTTTTTTTTCACACAAAATTTCGTTTAGCCTCAATTTTTTCATTTTCACATGGGCAACAGGATAAAATGGATCCTAAAATTTGTTGGGCAATTTCTCCTGAGTACGCCGATGCCTCATATGTGGGGGTAAACCACTGTTTGGGTGCACGGCAAGGCTCGGAAGGGAAGGCGCGCCATTTGACTTTTTGAATGGAAAATTAGCTCCAATCGTTAGTGGACACCATGTCGCGTTTGGAGAGCCCCTGTGTGCCTAAACATTGGAGCTCCCCTACAATTGACCCCATTTTGGAAACTAGACCCCCCAAGAAACTAATCTAGACGCATAGTGAGCACTTAAAACCCCCAGGTGCTTCACAGAAGTTTATAACGCAGAGCCATGAAAATAAAAAAATTATTTTTCTTTCCTCAAAAATGATTTTTAGCCCGGAGTTTTTTATTTTCCCAAGGATAATAGGAGAAATTGGACCCCAAATGTTGTTGTCCAGTTTGTCCTGAGTACGATGATACCCCATATGTGGGGGTAAACCACTGTTTGGGCGCACGGCAGGGCTCGGAAGGGAAGGCACGCCATTTGGCTTTTTGAATGGAAAATTAGCTTCAATCATTAGCGGACACCATGTCGCGTTTGGAGAGCCCCTGTGTGCCTAAACATTGGAGCTCCCGCACAAGTGACCCCATTTTGGAAACTAGACCTCCCAAGGAACTAATCTAGATGTGTGGTGAGCACTTTGAACCCCCAAGTGCTTCACAGAAGTTTATAACGCAGAGCCATGAAAATAAAAAATTATTTTTCTTTCCTCAAAAATGATTTTTTAACCCACAATTTTTTATTTTCCCAAGGGTAACAGGAGAAATTGGACCCCAAAAGTTGTTGTGCAGTTTCTCCTGAGTACGCTGATACCCCATATGTGGGGGTAAACCACTGTTTGGGCACATGCCGGGGCTCGGAAGGGAAGTAGTGACGATTTGGAATGCAGACTTTGATGGAATGGTCTGCGGGAATCATGTTACGTTTGCAGAGCCCCTGATGTGCCTAAACAGTAGAAACCCCCCACAAGTGACCCCATTTTGGAAACTAGACCCCCCAAGGAACTTATCTAGATGTGTGGTGAGCACGTTCAACCCCCAAGTGCTTCACAGAAGTTTACAACGCAGAGCCGTGAAAATAAAAAATCATTTTTCTTTCCTCAAAAAAGATGTTTTAGCAAGCAATTGTTTATTTTCACAAGGGTAACAGGAGAAATTGGACCACAATATTTGTTGCCCAGTTTGCTGTGAGTACGCTGATACCTCATATGTGGGGGTAAACCACTGTTTGGGCGCACGTCAGGGCTCGGAAGGGAAGTAGTGACATTTGAAATGCAGACTTTGATGGAATGGTCTGCGGGCATCACGTTGCATTTGCAGAGCCCCTGATGTGCCTAAACAGTAGAAACCCCCCCTAAGTGACCCCATATTGGAAACTAGACCCCCCAAAGAACTTATCTAGATGTGTGGTGAGCACGTTCAACCCCCAAGTGCTTCACAGAAGTTTACAACGCAGAGCCGTGAAAATTAAAAATCATTTTTCTGTCCTCAAAAAAGATGTTTTAGCAAGCAATTTTTTTTTCACAAGGGTAGCAGGAGAAATTGGACCCCAATATTTGTTGCCCAGTTTGTTGTGAGTATGCTGGTACCCCATATGTGGGGGTAAACCACTGTTTGGGCGCACGTCAGGGTTTGGAAGGGAAGTAGTGACATTTGAAATGCAGACTTTGATGGAATGGTCTGCGGGCGTCACGTTGCATTTGCAGAGCCCCTGATGTGCCTAAACAGTAGAAACACCCCATAAGTGACCCCATTTTGGAATCTAGACCCCAAAAGGATCTTATCTAGATGTGTGGTGAGCACTTTCAACCCCCAAGTGCTTCACATAAGTTTATAACGTAGAGCCATGAAAATAAAAAATAATTGTTCTTTCCTCAAAAATTATGTTCTAGCAAGTAATTTTTTATTTTTGCAAGGGTAACAGGAGAAATTGGACCCCAATAGTTGTTGCCCAGTTTGTCCTGAGTACGCTGGTATCCCATATGTGGGGGTAAACCACTGTTTGGGCGCACGTCGGGGCTTGGAAGGGAGGGCGCACCATTTGACTTTTTGAACGCAAGATTGGCTGGAATCAATGGTGGCGCCATGTTGCGTTTGGAGACCCCTGATGTGCCTAAACAGTGGAAACCCCTCAATTCTAACTTCAACACTAACCCCAACACACCCCTAACCCTAATCCCAACTGTAGCCATAACCCTAATCACAACCCTAACCCCAACACACCCCTAACCACAACCCTAACCCCAACACACCCGTAACCCTAAATCCAACCCTAACCCTAATCCTAACCCTAATCCCAACCCTACCCACAACTGTAACCCCAACACAACCCTAACCCTATCCTTAACCCTAACCACAAGCCTAATCTTAACCCTATTTCCAACCCTAGCCCTAATTCCAACCCTAAGGGTATCGTCTCACATAACGATTTACCAACGATCACGACCAGCGATACGACCTGGCCGTGATCGTTGGAAAGTCGTTGTGTGGTCGCTGGGGAGCTGTCACACAGACCGCTCTCCAGCGACCAACGATGCCAAGGTCCCGGGTAACCAGGAGAAACATCGGGTTACTAAGCGCAGGGCCGCGCTTAGTAACCCAATGTTTACCGTGGTTACCAGCGTAAAAGTAAAAAAAAAACAAACCGTACATACTCACATTTCGGTGTCCTTCAGGTCCCTTGCCGTCTGCTTCCCGCTCTGACTGAGTGCCGCCGTACAGTGAGAGCAGAGCGCAGCGGTGACGTCACTGCTGTGCTGTGCTCTCACTTTCCGGCCGGCAGACAGTCAGAGCGGGAAGCAGACGGCAAGGGACCTGAAGGACACCGAAATGTGAGTATGTACGTTTTTTTTTTTTTTTTACTTTTACGCTGGTAACCACGGTAAACATCGGGTTACTAAGCGCGGCCCTGCGCTTAGTAACCCGATGTTTACCCTGGTTACAAGCGAACGCATCGCTGGATCGCTGTCACAACGATCCAGCGATGACAGCAGGAGATCCAGCGACGAAAGAAAGTTCCAAACGATCTGCTACGACGTACGATTCTCAGCAGGGTCCCTGATCGCTGCTGCGTGTCAGACACAGCGATATCGTATGGATATCGCTGGAACGTCACGGATCGTACCGTCGTAGCGATCAAAGTGCCACTGTGAGACGGTACCCTAACTCTAATTCCAACCCTAACCCTAAGGCTATGTGCCCACGTTGTGGATTCGTGTGAGATTTTTCCGCACGATTTTTGAAAAATCTGCAGGTAAAAGGCACTGCGTTTTACCTGCAGATTTACAGCAGATTTCCAGTGTTTTTTTGTGCGGATTTCACCTGCGGATTCCTATTAAGGAACAGGTGTAAAACGCTGCGGAATCCGCACAAAAAATTGACATGCTGCAGAAAATACAACGCAGCGTTTCTGCACGGAATTTTCCGCACCATGGGCACAGTGGATTTGGTTTTCCATAGGTGTACATGGTACTGTAAACCTGATGGAAAACTGCAACGAATTCGCAGCGGCCAATCCCCTGCGGATCCGCAGCCAAATCCGCTGCGGATCCGCGGCCAAATCTGCACATGCCATAACCCTAACCCTACCCGTAACCCTAACCCTACCCCTAACCCTAGTTCTAACCCTAACCCTAGTGGAAAACGAAAAAAAAAAAAAATATATAGATAGAACCTACCACAGCGATCAAAATGTACTTGTAAGGAATCTGCCGACTGGCAGATTCGGCGGGCGCACTGAGCATGCGCCCGCCATTTTCCAAGATAGCGGCGCCCAGCGAGGAGACGTACGGACACCGGGAGGATCGGTAAGTATGAAGGGGTGGTGGGGGGGTGGATTGGAGCACAGGGGGGGTGATCGGACCACAGGGGGGGTTTATTCAAACAAGGAGGGAGCGGGCAGGAGGACGGGGGAGCCGGCAGGCGGACGGAGGGGACCGGACCCCATAACGGAGCACTGGGGGGGCGATCGGTGGGTGTGGGGGGGGACATATTAGGTTTTCCAGCCATGGCCGATGTTATTGCAGCATCGGCCATGGCTGGATTGTAATATTTCACCAGTTTTTTAGGTGAAATATTACAAATCGCTCTGATTGGCAGTTTCACTTTCAACAGCCAATCAGAGCGACCGTAGCCACGGGGGGGTGAAGCCACCCCCCCTGGGCTGAAGCACCACTCCCCCTGTCTCTGCAGATCGGGTAAAATGGGAGTTAACCCCTTCACCCGATCTGCAGGGACGCGATCCCTCCATGACGCATACGCTGCGTCATAGGTCGGGAAGGCACAGACTTTCATGACGCAGCGTATGCGTCAAAGGTCGGGAAGGGGTTAAATGTCAGGTCACTGCTTTACATTTCAGAAGAACAACTAAACAGCGCAGCAAGAAAAAAAAAAAATCTAAATGCCAGAATTACATTTTTTTGGTTGCTGCAATATTGCAATAAAGTGCAATAACGGGCGATCAAAAGAACGTATCTACACCAAAATGGTATCAATAAAAACGTCAGATCGGAGCGCCAAAAAATAAGCCCTCAACCAACACCAGATCCCGAAAAATGGAGACACTACGAGTATCGGAAAATGGCAACTTTTTTTTTTTTCTCTTTTTTACAAACTTTGGAATTTTTTTTCATTACTTAAATAAAAAAAGAACCTAGATATGTTTCGTGTCTGTTAACTCGAAATGACCTGGAGAATCATAATGGCAGGTCAGTTTAGCATTTAGTGAACATGGTAAAAAAAAAATCCAAAAAACAACTGTGGAATTGCACTTCTTTTGCAATTTCACCGCATTTTGATTTTTTTCCCTGTTTTCCAGTACATGATATGGTAAAATCAATGGTGCCATTCAAAAGTATAACTCGTCCCGCAAAATATCAAGAACTCACATGACCATATTGACAGAAAAAAAAAAAAAAAAGTTATGGCTGTGGGTAGAAGGGGAGCAAAAAAGGGAAACGCAAAAGGGGTTAAGGTGAATTTTCTGGTATTTACAGGTGTTACATATATATATCTGTCCTGGGTGTAGATTATTTTTAAATTACCTTTTTTTATCTACTCACCATCTTTTTGTGACAATGCTTTATCAATAAAGTCGGAGGCTTCCTCAAAGTAAGAGCTCAGGTCAAAATTTGGTCTGTCGTTGGCTTTAATGCCATGGTAGGTAATCCCTGTGCCGTTGTAGAAGGCAGTGTTTGTGTTCACGTGCATGAAGGAATTCCCCTCGGCAGCATTGAGGATGTGTGTTATCCCGAGGCGCTGCAGTCTCATGATGTTCTGTGCAATGAAGCTGAAAAACAAAAGAGAAAAAAGGATTATTGAAGTATATGAAAAGCTTCTCAGAAATATTGGATCGGCTCTAGTACATGTGCAAAACAAATGACAGTGGAATCCCATTAGAAATCCAAACCAGAATGACATCAGCATTTGCAGAAACCTATAAGGCCCAAGCAGACCCCTCACAATCTGGCGTAGACTTGTAACATATGGTCTCAAAAGAAGAATAATGAACTCAAAGCAATTCCTCAAAATTGCAAGAGGGAAAAAAATCAGGCTACGGATACTGTACGACATGGAGGGCTCTAGCGTAAAGACAAATGGAGACCGAGAGGATTACATGACAGCCTCTATTGCTGACAGTGAAGCATGGCAGAAGCGCCTATGGATACACTGATTAGGTATACTGATAGCGACATGCTAATGTACAAGGAGATTCTACAAGTTGTTAGTCATCGGTGCTTTCTAATCATGCAGGAGGTAACACTAGGAGGTTAGGGCTGTATCATTACTGTATATCTCAAGCACTGAAAATACAGCTTTAAGCTATGGTGGGGATGTGTTCTTTTCTGTTGTGTTGCTGCCTGCTTTTGATTGATCAGCAGCATACAGGGAAAAAAAGTACACACCCCAGTGAAAGCTGTCTGACAACTCCCACTGATTGAGGTCACAAATGTTAACTCATTAAGTGCCAAATACTTTGCTAATATCTGTACTACGGATAGCCAAAATACACAAAAAAAAAAAAGAGCTGTTCCCAGGAAAAAAGACAATTTTCTCCTTACTGCCACACTTTCAGTACAGTGGCTGGGTCCACCCATAACGCTACTAACCTGCAGATTACCTTTATATATCCAGATCAATAGAATTATAGGTCGGTCCTGAAAGGTTACCTGTAAGCTCAGCGCAAGTCCTATTCTGGCTAGATTTAGAGGATCAGACGCGGCTATAAAGTCCATGGGAATCCACTAAAACAGAAGCCATCCATTTTCCATTAGATTTAACTAATCCATTACTAAGTGACAATGAAAAAACTTCAATCAGTTTACCTCCTTCAGACTTTAAAAACGGATAAGAAAAGATCAAAACGCATTAAAAATCGGCCCCAAATGAATTCAAAGGAGTGTCACAATAGATAAAATCTAGCCATGTTTGACAGACAAAAATGGAAAAGAGTACATGAATGTGCCTAACGACTAACACTGGACAAATATGACGATTTCTGAAGGCGTGACTGACTTATATGCATGGCATTGCTCACCTGATGCCCATTCAGCATATATCAGGGTGAAAGTGGACTAGACAGGTTGAATTTAAAGAGCCCTTTAATCTCAAAGTTGATAAGTCGATGCCAGAGGTATTCGGCAGCAGCTTATTTCCCTCTTCTCACTGGGATCCAAGAAGTATCGTTTCTCCTTGTGGAGAGTGACATGATCAGCATGTCGAGATGAGGAGACTTAAAGCCGCAATGCTCCTCTAGTGGTGGCACTAGAGTTCTAGTCCTCTTCCTCTCTGAAGAGACAATTTGCTCCTCTTCTCACTGAAAACACATTATACATGGCTGAACCGAGACTGCTTGTGTACGGGGAGATTGTTTAGCCAACAGCTATTGAAAGTGCATGGCCACCATAACACGGCTGTGAAGATGCTTTATTTATCTGGCGTGAATTCTTTTGCTGCTTAGAAATAAATGTTTCCCCGATAAGCAAAACTGCATACAAATATGACTTAGAAGCGTGCGCGGTGTGGCAGCTGAAAGGAAAGCATCAGAAAGAAATATTAATGAAGCAGATGGAGCAGGGAGACATTATTACCCGCTGAGCAGGAAGTTATACCGCAGGTAAGCATGCATAAAACAATGCCAGAAAAGACAAAAGCTGATAATCATGTTGTACAGAATGTCTGCTTGAGACGTCATAATGCATCATGTACTAATTCCCTAGTGTGGCATTATTTACCAGAAATGCTTCCTTTAAGGAATGATGAAAATATTCACTTGGAGAAACTTCTGCCGTCTCAGTGTAGATGTTTGAGTAGATACAGCTTCAAGAATCCATCGACAGACTACAGGCCGCCTTAAACAGCTACCTGCTGACGGATTTGCAAGGGACCCATAATAAGAAAAATCGATAAGGATTTGTTATTAGATTAGAGAATTGCAATTTAAATTTTACTACAAAGAGTCTGGGGCCTACAACATTTAGGGCTCACTCAGCTGTGAGAACAGAGTGTCTGCAGCTTTATGCTACAGGGCAAAAATGTTCTTTAATATAGCACATTCAGATTAAACAATATGTTTATGTTGGATTTACAATGGAATAAAACAGAAAAAACTACGTGCTTCTGTTCGAAATTATGGCGATTTGCATACATGTGGTCACATGCCAACTAGATTTACGCAGCCTCGCTCATTACAAGTGAATTGAGAGAGGTCACGTCTAGTTGGTATGTGGCCGCAAGTATACAAATCACATATTTGCCAGAGAATCATGACGGCACCGGATTATCAGGACTTGTGAGGATTCATAAGTCTGCAGTCACAGAGTGACTTTAGACTTGAGGTCCGAGCCTGGACAACGCTTTTAAAGTGGCTCCAAAAGTGGACCTTCAGGTCAAGTATATGTATATTTTAATACACAATGACTTACTCATTGTTCATCAGTCACTGAAATCTTCAGACATGAAACAATACTGTACAGTTCACGCTTTTCTTCACGTCATTTGTGCCGTTAACATACTACATTGTATTTCTATTAAATCAGATTGTGCAGCCATGTAACTTATCACCCAGCATTATGGCGTCATTTTCACTGCAGCGGCCAGCATATTTAGCAGCACACTATAACATACATGCAGGCCAGTTTCACGCTTCAGAAAATTAATGATTTCAATGCAGACCACAGGTCTCCTGACCTGAGCACAGCAGCCTCAAATATTTCCAGAAGAACACCTGCAGCATAAATATTATTTATCACAGCTTATAAACTCACTCTAATAATAATTCCCATTGATACCATCTATGACGGAGTATCACAATAAGGCCGGGGTCAGACGACAGTGGATTCTCTCATGTGACAGGATCGAGCCGACTATGCTAATGACTCTGGGCTCAAACTCTGTCATCTTAGGCTACTTTCACACTTGCGGTTTTTTTAATCCATAACAATCCGTCGTTTTTTGTGAATGCAGGATCCTGCATTTTCCCATAGACTTGTATTAGCGACGGATTGCCATTAGTTTCATCCGTCGTGCACTGGATCCGTCGTAAAATAGCAGTCCATCGTGCAGAGAAAACGTTCAGAGGACACACAGGAGTCCAGAGACGGATCCAGTTTTTCCCTTCTGAGCATGCCCGGAAGGATTTTTGAAGCACGGGAGTCTCGCTCTCTCTCGTCCCAGACATTTTAATTCCCAGAAATTTGTGCACGACGCATCCGTCATTACACTGGATGCCTCCCACACGGTTTTCCCTATTTTCAGGACGTCCGTCAATACCTCATTTTGATGTACCACGACGGACAGCAGAAAACACAAGTGTGAAAGTAGTCTTAGGCCTCTTTCACACTTCTGTCATCTGGTGGCCGTCACAATCCGTCGGTGCAACGTATCGACGGATGCGTCAAAAATAGTGTAAAACTGATGCAACTAATCCAGTTTTTCAACGGATCAGCTAGACGGTTCCGTTGGTAAACTGAATCCGTTACATCCATCTTATCCGTTTTTTTCATCCGTTTCATCCGTTTTTTTGACGGATCCGTTTTCCATACCTCCAAATGGGAGGCTCCCAAATGTGATTGGCTACTGGAAAATAGTGGAAACCTATATATTGAGTGTTTTAACACCCCATCTTTGTGAGGGTTTAGAGCAAGTGGCAGAAATGGAAGGAATTCTAGCAAATATTGTGACCATCTATGCATCTATCCGTCAGTCAGGTTGCTGGCAGGCTTCTTGCTGGCACATTGAAGAATGAAGCCACATGGCAGGTTTACATAGATTTGGGGCTGTCTGGCCAATTGGCTACTAAATACTGATTTGGAGCATGCTCAGTGTAAAAAAACGGAATCCAGAGCTGGATACAGTCATGTCACATACCACGACGGATCCTGCGCCCATAGGCTTCCATTCTAGCCAACGACGTATGCCGCTGGATCAGTCGTGGCACGTTTTTCCGACGCAGACAAAAAACATTTCTTTGTAAGTTTTTTTCAGACGACGTGTCGACAAATTCAGACAGATCCAGTGCATGACGGACAAAACGTGTGGCCATGCGTCGCGATCCGTCGCTAATACAAGTCCATGAGAAAAAAAACGCATCCTGAGGGCAAATTCGCAGGATCCGTTTTTTTTCACAAAACGACGCATTATGACGGAAAATGAAAGATGAAAGTGTGAAAGAGGCCTTAGTGATATTCAATTCTCTCACATGAGAAAAATCACAGCATGGGTGCAGAAGACAGAGAACTTAATTTCTCTATCTTCTCCATCGCCTCTGTGCACATACAGTACAGACCAAAAGTTTGGACACACCTTCTCATTTAAAGATTTTCTGTATTTTCATGACTATGAAAATTGTACATTCACACTGAAGGCATCAAAACTATGAATTAACACATGTGGAATTATATACTTAACAAAAAAGTGTGAAACAACTGCAATTATGTCTTATATTCTAGGTTCTTCAAAGTAGCCACCTTTTGCTTTGATGACTGCTTTGCCCACTCTTGGCATTCTCTTGATGAGCTTGAAGAGGTAGTTACCGGAAATGATTTTCACTTCACAGGTGTGCCCTGTCAGGCTTAATAAGTGGGATTTCTTGCCTTATAAATTGGGTTGGGACCATCAGTTGTGTTGTGCAGAAGTCTGGTGGATACACAGCTGATAGTCCTACTGAATAGACTGTTAGAATTTGTATTATGGCAAGAAAAAAGCAGCTAAGTAAAGAAAAACGGGATGTTTGACCAAGAAGGAGAGTGATGGGGTGCTACGCCAGATGACCTGGCCTCCACAGTCACCAGACCTGAACCCAATCGAGATGGTTTGGGTTTGGGGTGAGCTGGACCGCAGAGTGAAGGCAAAAGGGCCAACAAGTGCTAAGCATCTCTGGGAACTCCTTCAAGATTGTTGGAAGACCATTCCCGGTGACTACCTCTTGAAGCTCATCAAGAGAATGCCAAGAGTGTGCAAAGCAGTCATCAAAGCAAAAGGTGGCTACTTTGAAGAACCTAGAATATAACACATAATTTCTGTTGTTTCACACTTTTTTGTTAAGTATATAATTCCACATGTGTTAATTCATAGTTTTGATGTCTTCGGTGTGAATGTACACGTTTGGTCTGTATTGTACATTAGACTGCACTAGGATGACTTGTATGGGTTGTAAGATAGCAGCAGGACGCTTCCTTGAGGGGAGATATATATCATCGAGCTTGGTAAGTTCAGTGATGTAATCCCCACCACGGGGGCATCGCATGGCAAATAAAATGGAGATGGGCTGAATTAAAGCTCATGCTAAGTAAATTGCAATTTAAAGGGAACATACCATCTACAAATTACCTACTGTTTAGATATGGTTTTTCTGTTAAAAGTATTTTTTGTGGAAATTTTTTCAATTTTCAATATCACTGTCTACATTAAAAAAAAAAAAAAAAACATTTTAAATACTGCAATCTTACACTGGTCACTGCACCTTTTACTAGATTGACACTTCCTGTTGTGTACAGATGACTTTTCAGCAGTCTCATTATCATTACTGATCCAAATTATTTGGTTGGTACTAGTAACTTTCAGTGGAAGTACTTACTGATATACTACAGAACTCGAGAAAATTTATTTTTAATAAAAGGGGGCGTTACCAGTGTGAGACATGATATGACTGACAGTCTTCTCTTCTAATCTACTTGTCTCACACTGGTAATGCCCCCGTTTATTTAACATAAGCTATCAATGCATATTCTCAGGAAGATCTATGTCCAGCCCATAGCCTTGAAGAGCTCATTTACATAGAAGAAAAATATATATTTCTCTGCAATAAGACAACAAATCGCAGATATCAAGGTATTACTTTATTCAACTTTCTATGACCTACAAGCCTATATAAATGGCTTTGGTAGATTGATCCTACTGACAGATTTCCTTTAATAAAATAAAAGAGGGGGCGACCCTACATTGATATAGAAAATATAGGTTAGTATCAAAAGAGTTCCCAGTGTCTCCCTGAACGAGACCATCATTTTAATAAAATTGGACCTGAACATCTTGGTTGTGGGATTTTGGAATCAAGAGCGGGATCCCACAACCCTTTGTGGCTTCTCTCACTGTGAAAAAGAGAGATCTTGCGCTTTCCACTAACTTAGCGCTCCTGCATTAGTGGCTAATCAGGGGAACAAGCTTTTTCTGCTAAATCCATGTCTCATTTGATGAGCATTGTTAAGAGAACACGTCTAGCAAAACTTACATCATAACCTCAGAACCAATCTAACTTCCTAATTACATTTCTCTGCCCGCTCTTGGTGTTGTGTGAGGACAAAGCAAGTGGACATGAGTTTGACTTGGCGTAAAGTCATCGGAGACCCTCCATGTTGGAATCGAATTTCTATTCTTCATTCTGCTTTGAATTTTTCCGACTTTGAGCTTCCAGATGGCAAGTGCTAAGAGAGGTCTGTGACGAGCAGGTTTCGCCGTCTGCAAGAAGGGTGAATCAGCTGTTTTGGGCATCTTGAAAACATTCTGCATTGTGAGAGTACAGTAGATTGCTTGAAGAAATAGCACAAAATATTGTTCTACTGCCATGTACTGGTATGTATCTTCGTATAATAAAGAATACTTTCATTTTGAAGATACGGATAGTCTAAACCTAAGAAAAACTTTTCAGATCTTAAGCGCTCAAATTCGAAGGTAGAAGAAAGTTTCAATAGCATTGTACTTTTGGATAGAAAGCTGAAAATGAGGATACTGATCGAACCTGAAGGCAAACCAGTCATCAAGTCCACTACTATTATTTTCATGTTCCATGGAAAGCAAACAAAACACACAAAACTAATGATAACTAATTTACATCAAATCTGACAAATGTTCTCGTCTTCCAAGCCAAGATGCGGGAATACCTTGTACTCGCACCTTCCTAGGCTTTCATGTCATGTCAGAACTGTATGAAGGGGCAGCAGTCATATTCTTTACTGATTACTCAACTTAGACAAATCAAAAAGCAAAGAATCAACATAACAGATAGTAAAAGGCAATGACCATCTTTGATATAATTACATGTTGAAGGGAATCTGTCACCAGGTTTTTGCCACCTAATCGGAGCGCAGCATAATGTAATGAAAATTCCATGGCAGACAGTATGATCAGTGATAAAAAAAAATTCCCTATTATATGTCTCCTGCTTATCCCAGCAGGAAGTACATCGGTGACTAAAAATCACTAAAATTGACAAATCTCTGGGCCTGGATGGGATACACCCCTGAGTACTGCAGGAATTAAGTACAGTCATTGATAGACCATTATTTTTAATCTTTAAAGGGAACCTGTCACCCCGTTTTTTAAAGATGAGATAAAAATAGCGTTAAATAGGGGCAGAGCTGGGCGTTACATTAGTGTCTTTTTTGTGCCTTTATTCCCCAGCTATGCTGCCGAAATACCTTTGTAAAGTCGCCGTTTTGGGCTGTCACTCACGCTGGTCTGGTCAAATGGGCGTGGTGACATCGCTGTTTCTTCCCCCAGATCTTGCTTATCTGTCCGTTGGTGGCGTAGTGGTTTGCGCATGTCCAACTGGCGAATCCACTGCGCAGCTGAGGGAAAAGAGCGCGATCTGCGCTCTTTCCCTGGTGATCGGTGGGGGCGGCCATCTTCCTGAGGACGCGTGTGCGCAGATGGAGTGCTCTGCTGCACGGGGCTTCAGGAAAATGGCCGCCGCGATCTCCATCTGCGCACGCGCAGCATCCCGCGTCCTATAGTCCAAAAAATACGGTACATCAAAATCACAGCAACCTGCACAGCAACTGACACTTCTTTGAAATCAGGGTCTCTGCCCATACAATATGACGCTCTCAGATGGGGTAGCAAAAACTTAGTGACGGATTCCCTTTAAGTGGTTATCTTTAATTAAAAATAGCACTATCATTAACTTTTTTCATCTTAAACCTTAGTATATATGCATGCAGTGAAGTGTTTGTTAATATACTCACCCACCGCCATTTTCTCCGGGATCCAGCGCCGTTCTGCTCCTTTTCTGATTGACATCACCGCGCTTCATACTGCTCTGGGTCAAGCAGAGCGCAGCGTGAAAGGAGGTGACTTTTAGGCTACTTTCACACTAGCGTCGTGCACTGCACATCGCTATGCGACGTTGCGGCGCACCGACGCTAGCTGTGAAAGCGCCGCACAACGGGGCCGCGGATGCAGTTTTCCAATGCATCTGCTGCCCCATTGTGAGGTGCGGGGAGGCGGGGGCGGAGTTCCGGCTGCGCATGCGCGGTCGGAAATGCTGCAGACGACGCACCAAAAGACGTTACAAGCAACGTTTTTTGGTGGCGACAGTCCGACGCAACCGTCGCACGACGGATGCAACGTGTCGCACTGCGTCGCTAATAAAAGTCTATGGAGAAAAAACACATCCTGCAAGCACTTTTGCAGGATGCGTTTTTTCTGCAAAACGACGCATAGCGACGTGCAGTGCACGACGCTAGTGTGAAAGAGGCCTTACAATGTAATCCTATGGAGCGTCAGAACAAAACTTCTGGCTCACGTATAGAGTGCTCTAGGCAGTCTGAAGTGCGGAGACATCAATCAAAAGAGTAGCAGAATCTCTGGATCCCAGAGAAGATGAAAGGGGAGTATATTATCAAATTCACATTACACTACATACACATATCCACAGGATTAGGGGGAAAACAAAGCTCATGTGAGTGCCTCTTTAATAAGAAAAAGGTTCACTCTGAAATTTTCATTCCTTCACATAAATTGTCATCCTTAGCCCTACTCCCTAATACGGAGTTTGCAACCACTTCCTACTTTAAGACTTTTCTATGGTTGATTTGCTCCTGCCAGTATTATATGTTGGATTTCAGGGGCTGCTGTCTTTACTAGCTCTTATGTGTCAGCACAGCTTCTATTCTGGAGTTCTTTCCTCTTCAACAGCTCAGAAAAATAATGTGCTGTTCTACTTATCTATATCCTGAGTGAGCCGACATCCTTAGTAACTTAAATGTCTGCACTCCTGTGTATAACCCCTCATACTCTTTGCTGCTACCACTAAGGCGACGTTCACATGTTCAGATTTTACCTCAGCATTTGTAAGCTAAAACCAGGAGTGGGTGAAAAATACAGAGGTGGTGACATGTTTTTATTATACTTTTTGTCAGGACTCTGAACATTTTTTATCACCTTTTTGCGCATTACTGCCCTTTTCCAAGATGGCGTCTTTGGTCTTATGTGTCTTCCAGCTATAAAACTCCACTCCAGCCTTCAGTCTGTGCTAGAGTATTCTGCCTTGCATCCAGCTCCTGACCTCTGGTGACTCCCTGGCTATATACCTGCTCCTGTGAACCTGTGGGGTTATCCTGCTACTCTGCTCTGAGTTCCTGCTGCATACACCAGTTTCCAGTAATCCTCCTTCATCTGCTGCTCGTGTTTGCTTCCACCTGCATTCGCTGGACATGTAAGCTGTTTCTGCTCTGCAAGAACCTGAGACTATTACCCAGACCTCCCTGGTTGAGCTAAGATATTATTTGAACTGCCTTATAAGCATATCTATCTGTGTTGTGGACTAAGCAAGGACTTATTCATGTCAAGTATCCTCAAGAATAATTGTGCTTCATAGACTTTCTGCGTGATTGCATTTTCCTCTGAAGTTTCCTATAGACTGCTGAGCTGCATTTGATATTTGCACCAAGTGTTGTAGACTTGAGTTTCTCTCTGCACCTGTTTGAATCACCATGTGATAATATAGACTTTACCACTGTGTCCTGTAGTTGTCTTGTTCCACGCAAAGAGTCTCCTGAGTTATCCCCTATAATTATTACAGGATACTCTAGCCTTTTTTAAAAAAAAGGAGACTGCTGGAACAATGACTGCAGAAAGCAGACTAGAGCAGGTGTTTTCCATAATTAGATCACTGCAGAAAGATGTGGAAGGTCTGCAAAAGAAGTTTGGAAGCTTTGAACTAAATCAACAAGTGTTTGGACAGACTTTGCAGGACTTGCACCCGCATGGCAGCCCAGGAAAACAAACTTGCTGGCATAGAGTCCCAGTATGGACGGGCTTTTCAGGACATAAGCATGCAAATAGCTGCACAAGCGACTTTTCCCTCTGGGCAACCGCCACCAGCTAGCCCACCTAAGTTGCCCCCATTCAGATTTAATGGTGATCGCGACAAATATCGTGGCTTTGTGAATCAATGTATGCTATATTTTGATGTGCATGCTGACCGTTTTCCTAATGATAGATCCAAAGTATTGTGTGTAATAATGCTGCTGACCGCACGAGCGTTCGCTTGGGCGAATCCAATGATTGAGTCTTGTGACCCACGGTTAAATAACTTGGATGATTTCTTGGCCGCTATGGCATTAATGTTTGATGATCCTAATCGCCGTGCAACCACTGAATCTGCTTTATTGTCTTTACTCCAGGCAAAACGTTCTCCTGAATTCAGTAGCATACTCAATAACAGATTAGCGGTAGATACCAATTGGGACAGTTATGCTCAATTGCCTATTTTTAAAAGGGGTCTGTCTAGTACTGTAAAAGATGAACTAGCTTGCTCTGAGTCACCACAAGAGCTAGAGCATGTAGAGTAGCTGCAGAGACACCATCACGTGTTTCTCAACGCAAGCAGTGAATAGCCAGGCCTTTGCCCAGGAAGGAACAACCACGGGAAGGGCAGCATCCGATAAAGGAAAACATCCAAAAAAAAGGAAAACCACCTATGCCAAGCATGGTATCCATCCACAGACAGCTGTCTCGGGGTTTTTTGCCCCTCATCAGTGTGGAGTAGGAAACTGGCTATTAGGAGCAGTGCCTAGTAAAAAGGCTATGAAGGTACAGATGATTGACCTCGTGGAGACCTAAACATCCAACACCGCGGAGACACCATCACGTGTTTCTCAATGCAGTGATCCAGAACACTGCCACAATATGCAAATGCATGTAGAGTAGCTGCGGAGACACCATCACGTGTTTCTCAACGCAAGCAGTGAATAGCCAGGCCTTTCCCCGGGAAGGAACAACCGCGGGAAGGGCAGCATCCGATAAGGGAAAACATCCAATAAAGGAAAACCACCTATGCCAAGCACGGTATCCATCCACATTCCCGTGGTTGTTCCTTCCCGGGGAAAGGCCTGACTATTCACTGCTTGCGTTGAGAAACACGGGATGGTGTCTCCGCAGCTACTCTACATGCATTTGCATATTGGGGCAGTGTTCTGGATCACTGCGTTGAGAAACACGTGATGGTGTCTCCGCGGTGTTGGATGTTTTGGTCTCCACGAGGTCAATCATCTGTACCTTCACAAGAGCTAGAGACATTTATACAGCATTGTGTGCGCATTGACATTCGCCTTACTGAGCGTAGGCAGGAGACGTTTGCTGCATATAACCGTATTTCTAACTTTTCCCTTCCTTCCAAAGAGCCTGCAGGTAAAACATCTCGGGAGGTGGAGGAGGTGCCCATGCAAATTGATTCCGTTCAGAGGCGCGAGATCAATGAGTGCCGGGAGCATTGCCTTCGTGAAAGTCTATGTTTCTACTGCGGCCAGTCTGACCACTTCTTGATCAATTGTCCTAAGTGTCCTAGACGGCCTAACAAGGTGCTAGCAGCAGTAGGGGAGTATGACAACTGTGATGATGAATCTGACATCTCTGAATGTAGCCTGCCTTTAAACGCTGTATTCCATTCACTTTCTATGACTTCACCCCCCAAGGAGCTGAAGGAGAAGAACTCTCACTGGTCTCTCCCTATTAAGATCCTGTGTTCAGGACAGTGGATTTCCAGTGCAGCTATGATTGACTCTGGTGCAGGTGGCAATTTCATGGTTATCGCATTTGCCAAGGAACATGGTATTGAAATTTTGTTGGAGCCTAATCATCAGGAGCAACTTTCTTTCTTGCTAATTTCTTCTCATTTTCCTGTGATTTTAGGCATTCCTTGGTTGCATTCTCAGAACCCAATTATCAACTGGGAGACCAAGGAGATTATCTTTCCAACAAGGAGCAACTCAGCGTTAACAGAAGCTGTCCCTGAGTCCACGGCTGCGGAACCACATGTACAGGTATTTTCTTTACCTCCAGCATATAAAGAGTTCTCTGACATCTGTGACAAGAAGAATGCAGATCAGCTTCCTCCACACAGGCATTATGACTGTCCCATTGAGTTGCTTCCTGGGGCAGCTATTCCTTTTGGTAACGTATACCCTTTGGCGGCACCTGAGCTTCAAGCCTTAAAGGAGTATATTGATGAAAATCTGGCCAAAGGCTTTATACATCCTTCTTCCTCACCAGCAGGGGCACCTATCTTTTTTGTAAAGAAGAAGGATGGGACCCTGAGACCCTGTGTTGACTATCGGGAACTCAATAAGGTAACCGTACGAAACCGTTACTCTTTGTCTCTGATTCCCGAATTACTGGAAAGAGTCCGCCATGCTAAGGTGTTCTCTAAACTGGATCTTCGTGGGGCTTAAAATTTGGTGCGTATTCGTCCAGGGGATGAGTGGAAGACAGCATTCAGATGCCCGTATGGACACTTTGAATCTCTTGTGATGCCCTTCGGGCTTTGTAACACCCCTGCAACGTTTCAACACCTTGCTAATGACATTTTCAGAGATTTGTTGGACCAGTTTGTAGTGATCTATTTGGACGATATACTAATCTTTTCTGACTCTCTACAGGAACATGAAGAACATGTCAAAACTGTTTTAAGATGTCTGAAAGAGAACCATCTGTATATTATACCGGAGAAATGCGAGTTCCATCGTTCTGAGATACAGTTCTTAGGTTATATAATCTCTCCCCAGAGGCTGAACATGGAATCTGGTAAGATTCAGGCTATCCTTGACTGGCCGGTACCCAAGAACGTTAAGGAAGTCCAACGTTTTATTGGTTTTGCAAATTTCTACAGACGCTTCATTCTAAATTTTTCTGATATTGTCCGTCCCATTACTTTCTTGACAAAGAAGGAAAAGCCCTTTAAGTGGTCACCACAGGCTCAAGAAGCTTTTGATCAGCTTAAGATCTGTTTCACATCAGCACCGCTGTTGATACACACAGATCCAACACTTTCTTTCATTGTGGAGGTGGACGCTTCTGATAATGCTTTGGAGGCTATTCTCTCCCAAAGAACTGCTTTCTTTTCCCATAGACTAACCTCAGCAGAAAAGAATTACGACGTGGGAGACAAGGAATTGCTGGTTATTATTGCGGCTTTCAAAGAATGCAGGCATCATCTGCAAGGAGCTGCACAACAGATCATAGTGCTAACGGACCATCGCAATTTAGAGTTCCTTAGATCCGCTAGATGTCTTTCTCCTCGTCAGGCTCGTTGGAACTTATTACTAAATCAATTTAACTTTGTTACCTCGTACCGTCCAGGTTCTCGTAATGGGAAGGCTGATGCTTTATCCCGAATCCATGCTGCGGCTTCCGTACCTGGAGCCCCGTCCAAGACCATTCTATCTGATGCCAATTTCATCGGAGTTATCCACGATCAGGACTTGTGGAAGGCGTGCAGGGAGGCCTATGACGGTGATGTATTTCTGGCCAAACCACCTGTGGATATTAATCTTGTCTTTAAGGGTGGCATGTGGTTCAGAGATCGACGTATCTATGTCCCTGAGGTCGCCCGTATGCAGATCCTCAAGTTGGTATATGACTCCAAGTTGGCTGGTCACAGGGGGGTACAGAAGACACAAGAGTTCCTGAGCCGATTCTTCTGGTGGCCAACTTGCCTGAAGGATACCAAGGACTATGTTCTCTCTTGCGAGGTATGTGCTCGTTACAAGACTCATGTGGCACCTACGGGTCTTCTACAACCATTACCTGTTCCGTCCCGACCTTGGGGGTCTATATCAATGGACTTTATTGTGGAGCTGCCTACCTTGGGGGGCATGAATACAATCATTGTGGTAGTTGATCGCCTGACTAAAGCTGCTCATTTTGTTCCATGCACCGGCCTCCCCTCAGCTAAAGATACAGTGAACTTGGTTATACAGAATGTCTTTCGGTTGCATGGGGTTCCGGATGAGATCATCTCTGACCGTGGAGTGCAGTTCATTTCAAGATTCTGGAAGGGGTTTTGCTCTGCACTCAATATTAATGTCTGTCTCTCTTCCGCTTACCATCCCCAGACAAATGGTCAGACTGAGCGTACCAACCAGACGCTGGAACAATATCTAAGATGCTATGTCAGCCATCTCCAAGATGATTGGTTGGAGTTGCTGCCGTTAGCCGAATTTTCATATAACATTTCTCAGAGCGCCTCCACTAAATTTACACCTTTCTTTGCTAATCTGGGTTATCATCCGTGTATCTTAGGTGTCCAATTAATTCTCCGATTCCGGCAGTGGAGGAAAGGCTGACTGCGATGAGGCAAAATCTGGAGGTTCTGAAGGAATCCCTGACCACAGCTCAAGAACGTTATAAGAGATCGGCTGATAGATTCCGTAAACCTGCACCCATGTTCAAGGTAGGAGATTCCGTGAGGTTAGCAACTAAGAATCTGAAGTTAAACGTTCCTTCACAAAAACTTGGGACAGAAATTCATTGGCCCTTTCAAGATCAACGGTATTGTGAGCTCTGTGGCCTGCCGGCTGAAGCTGCCTAGGACTATGAAGGTACACCCAGTTTTTCATGTATCTTTACTAAAGCCTGTATCTCCTAATACCTTCCAGGGACGTGATGTGCCACCTACGCAGCCTGTGGCGATTGATGGGCAAGAACAATTTGTGGTGGAGGAAATTGTTTTTTCCAGGATTTGGCTCCAATATCTGATAAGATGGCAGGGATATCCCCCTGATGAAGACTCTTGGGAACCTGTGGAAAACATCAATGCCCAACAGAAGATTTCTCGTTTTCATCAGAGATTCCCTGAGAAACCAGGTCCAGGATCGTCCTGAGGCCGCTTCTACGGAGGGAGTAATGTCAGGACTCTGAACATTTTTTTATTACCTTTTTGTGCATTACTGACATTTTCCAAGATGGTGTCTTTGGTCTCATGTGCACTGTGTCTTCCTGCTATAAAACTCCACCCCAGCCTTCAGTCTGTGCTAGAGTATTCTGCCTTGCATCCAGCTCCTGACCTCTGGTCACTCCCTGGCTATATTCCTGCTCCTGTGAACCTGTAGGGTTATCCTGCTACTCTGTTGAGTTCCTGCTGCATACACCAGTTCCAGTAATCCTCCATCTGCTGCTCGTGTTTGCTTCCATCTGCATTCGCTGGACATGTAAGCTGTTTCTGCTCTGCAAGAACCTGAGACTATTACCCAGACCTCCCTGGTTGAGCTAAGATATTATTTGAACTGCCTTATAAGCATATCTATTTGTGTTGTGGACTAAGCAAGGACTTATTCGTGTCAAGTATCCTCAAGAATAATTGTGCTTCATAGACTTTCTGCGTGATTGCATTTTCCTCTGAAGTGTCCTATAGACTGCTGAGCTGCATTTGATATTTGCACCAAGTGTTATGGACTTGAGTTTCTCTCTGCACCTGTTTGAATCACCGTGTGATAATATAGACTTCACCACTTATAAAACTGTGTCCTATAGTTATCTTGTTCCACGTAAAGAGTCTCCTGAGTTATCCCCTATAATTATTACACTTTTCCTCTGACTGTCCCCCTCTCGGTTTTCAGCATACAAATACTGACCAAACACAGAATCCGTCTGATTGTCCGACTCTAGCAGGTGTGTACACCAGAAAATGATGCATGGCAGAGTGCACCTTTCAACCTGCCGACACCATTATAGTCCATGGCCCCATCAGGATTCCATTTTGTGCGGGGGAAGGGTGAGTTTGGATGCAAGCCCCAACAGGACCCACAAACGTGCAGAAAAGCGCACCATGAAATCACCTTAAGAATAATAACTTAAATAATAAAGATTGTGATCTGAGAAAAAAAAAGATTGCCAAAAATGTTTTCAAAATAAAGTTAACACAAAAACTTGATTTAAACCATAGGTCATTAAACTGACTGATGTGAAGTAGGGGTGTCAGTTATTGGTAGAAGTGTTTGGAGTGTTGATCTGTGACTGTTGCTTGGTGTTTCGGCTGTGTGAAAAATACTCTTCCTCTCATATTTGTTTATCCTTCATTTTATTTCCGGTGTTCCTCTCTGTTGTCTGTGAGTGCATATTTGAACGTTTAGCATTTTAATTTATCCCTGTACGTCTTCCCTTGTTAGTCTAGTTTGTCTATATGCATACACTATTACTACCCACTTCTCTAAGGGAACAGATATAGGGTTGAATCAGGAGTTCAGTAAGGTATGTGGCCCCACTGTCTTCACCATTAGAAGCTATCCGGGGAGCAGGGATAGATAGGGCACCCCTAGCTTTAGGGACAGGGAAGGATCCACTGGCTCCGGGTATTCCGACAACAGACTTGTGACATTAGGTCTGATTCTGCCGTCAATGATTTTTCTTGTACATAAAAAAAAAATAAGGCTTTTCATCAGTGTTGTGAATTGGGTTTTTATCAGTATTTGGTAAGCGGGTCAGATTTTACAATCAGTGCTTCATCAGGTTTTTTTTATATGTGCTTTGTGCACATGGAGTCTTTTTGTTCAGTTTTATTTTACAGAAAACGGAGCAGAACCTCCAAGTTTGCTTTTTGCATTTTTGAGGAAGATTTTGTAAAGTTTCCTCTCAGTTTCTGCTCCTAAAGCTCCTCGAAAAACTGTGTGCACCTAGCCAATGAGAAGGTTCTCCACTGGACAGCACTTGGATGCAGCTAGTATTTCATCAAAAATGGGCAAATCTGTTTCTTTTTGCAGACCATTTGGCCCACAAGATATCTCAGATATGTGAACATCCACACAGATTAAGGCCACGTTTCCACGTGCAAAATTTGGTTAGCACTTTCCATCAGTATTTGGAAGCCAAAATCAGGACTGGTAAGGGGAGGATGTTTCTCCTTGTGGAGAACACCAAGCTGGTGTATGGAGACTTATGGCCAATGCAATGGTTCTCTGGCAATTTAAATATGCAAATATCATCTTCAGAAAGAAAGAGGACTTTAAAGGGACTCTCACCTGAATTTGGAGGGAACAATTTTCAGCCATAGGGGCTGGGGTTTTCGGGTGTTTGATTCACCCTTTCCTTACCCGCTGGCTGCATGCTGGCTGCAATATTGGATTGAAGTTCATTCTCTGTCCTCCGTAGTACATGCCTGAACAAGGCAATCTTGCCTTACGCAGGCGTGTACTATGGAGGACAGAGAATGAACTTCAATCCAATATTGCAGCCAGCATGCAGCCAGCGGGTAAGGAAAGGGTGAATCAAACACCCGAAAACCCCGCCCCTATGGCTGAAAATTGTTCCCTCCAAATTCAGGTGACAGAGTCCCTTTAACTCTGGCGCCACCTATTGAATCCTGTAGCACTCCAAAAAGTCCATATCAACCATTTAACGAGCCTTGCCACATGACTTAGGATAAATAGCCAAACCAGAAACTCAATTTACGGACATGTGCTTCGGGTGCTTGCCCCTCTTCAGTGCAAAGCAGAAGATCTAATTTGACTGTATGAGAGGTCTTTGAGTAAGGATCTAAGGGTGAATATTTTTCCTTTTAGAACTTGTATGTGAAACTGAAACATCTAAATAAGCTCTGTTTATTAGCCCCTTCCCGACCTCCGCCGTACTATTACTGGTCGGGTCCCCTGCTTTGACGTGGACTCCGGCGCTGAGGCCACTTCAAAGCCGGGACATGTCAGCTGTTTTGAACAGCTGACATGTGCCCGCAATAGCAGCGGGTGAAATCGCGATTCAAATGCTGACAGCGGCTTTTATCCGGCGCTTCCGGCCTCGCGGCCGGAAATGATCGCATCGCCGACCCCCGTCACATGATCGGGGGTCAGCGATGCGTCAGGATAGTAACCATAGAGGTCCTTGAGACCTCTATGGTTACTGATGCCTGCCTGCTGTGAGCGCCACCCTGTGGTCGGCGCTCATAGCAAGCCTGCAATTCAGCTACATAGCAGCGATCTGATGATCGCTGCTATGTAGCTGAGTCTATCGAGTTGTGCCAGCTTCTAGCCTCCCATGGAGGCTACTGAAGCATGGCAAAAGTTAAAAAAAGTTTTAAAAAATATGAAAAAAATAAAAAAATATAAAAGTTTAAATCACCCCCCTTTCGCCCCATTCAAATTAATACAATCAAAAACAAAAATCAAACCTACACATATTTGGTATCGCCGCGTTCAGAATCGCCCGATCTATCAATAAAAGTACAGGATTAACCTGATTGCTAAATAGCCTAGCGAGAAAAAAAATGAAACGCCAGAATTACGTTTTTTTGGTCGCCGCCACATTGTATTAAAATGCAATAACAGGCGATCAAAAGATCGTATCTGAACCAAAATCATATCATTAAAAATGCCAGCTCGGGACACACAAAATAAGCCCTCTACTGACCCCAGATCACGAAAAATGGAGACGCTATGGGTATCGGAAAATGGCGCAATATTTTTTTTTTTTTAGCAAAGTTTGGAATTTTCTTTTACCACTTAGATAAAACGTAACCTAGACATGTTTGGTGTCTGTGAACTCGTAATGACCTGGATAATCAAATTGGCAGGTCAGTTTTAGCATTTAGTGAACCTAGCAAAAAAGCCAAACAAAAAACAAGTGTGGGATTGCACTTTTTTTTTGCAATTTCACCGCACTTGGATTTTTTTCCCGTTTTTTAGTACATGACATGCTAAAACCAATGATGTCGTTGAAAAGTGCAACTTGTCCCGCAAAAAACAAGCCCTCACATGGCCATATTGACGGAAAAATAAAAAAGTTATGGCTCTGGGAAGGAGGGGAGCGAAAAAAGAGAACGCAAAAACGGAAAAGGGCAAGGTCGTGAAGGGTTTTAATTTCCCTAACCAGTTAATGAAAATTGTATTTGTTATTATTTACTGCTCTTTGCCTAGGTTATCGGGCACCAGTGATGTTCAGTAGCGGTAGATGACATGCACAGTGCTTAAAGGCTATTTATTGTTGAGTGTGTAAGCACTGCAATGAACTGTCTGAAATTGTTGGAGTGCAATAATAACACTAGATCCAAGGCAATTTCAGTACTGCACACCATCATGATTCTTAATGTCAGTATGATTACAGAGATACCAAACTTGTAAAGGTTTGTTTTTATATTGTGGTAAAAAAAAATACTCAAGAACGGAGAGGCACAGGAAAAAAACGCCAGATTAAAGAGATCTTCGGCATTTACATCAGGCAAATTTTTTTTTACATATTTATGGCAAGTTCTCTCTACAGTTTTGTATGGATGAGAATGAAAAAAAGAGCACTGAATGCTCGCACTGCTACTGAACATGTGAAATCAGTAAATTAGGAAGCATAATATAGCAAAATCTAGTAACGGTCAGCCAGATATGGTGGTGCTCAGCCTACAAGTAAAGTCTCATAAATGCAGGTTTCAAGGTAGAAAATATCCAGGAAAAGAGTGGCACTCACCAATGATGTGTGAATAACTGCCACTTTATTGAGATCTGGAGCGACAGCTGTTTTGCGTATTCTACGCTTCTGACCTCAATAAAGTGCTGTTTATTCATATACCAGTGGTGAGGGTGGCTCTTTTCCTGGATATTTTCTTCCTTGATAATCTGCACGGATGAGAATGAGACTGATCTGTGCTATATGACACAACAGAGAGACAAGAGTAGCACAGTTGTTGGGAAAAAGACTCCCTTTCCCTTTACTAATCAATGAACCTCTTCAGCTAAAGGGATTATACAGGGCTTTTTCCTTCCCCTATGGGGCTAGTTGCTAATTATCTGCCTGCGCTCCAATGACTTCTCCAGGCTCAGAGAGGTCACTACTGTTCCTGCCTTGCAACTCTACTGCTTCCTGTAACGTTGAGTTGATAGAGCAGAGGAGAAGGAACTGCTCTGTCAATGGGGCTTCACTGCCGACGTCACATTGATTGACAGCTCATCCACACAGAGGGAAGCTGGCTATCAATCAACATGAAATAGGAGGAGGTGCCCTGTTGACCCAGCAGAGTATAAGAACAGGAGCTGCTCTGTTGACCTTTCTGAGCCAGAAGAGACAGTTGCAGGACAGAAAAGGCAGGTAGGTACAGTATTTTTCCGACCACAAGACGCACTTTTGTTCCTCCAAATTTGGGAGGAAAGTGTGGGTGCGTCTTATGGTACGGATGTAGCATGTGGGGAGGGGGACAGCACTGTTATCCCACTTCAGGATGTCCCCGCTGCCCGGAATCAGCGCTGGGAAAACCATGTGGTCCCGATGATTAAGTGCAGTGAATATTCATTAGCGGCTCCCCGCCCACCGATCAGCTGAGCGGGAGCAGCAAATGAATACTGCACTTAAGCAGGGACACATATGGCTTCCTCAGCGCTGATTCCTGCAGCAGCTGGGGAGATTTCTGTGTCCTGGGGAAAAGGCAGCACCAGCAGCAGGGGCCAGAGCGGAGAGGAGATCGCTGTATACCTGCCTGCCATGTCTGGATGCTGAGTGCTGTGCACAAACAGGACCTGTGTGATGTCAGGAGTGGGCGGGCTGGAGCATCACATGGCAGCTCAGAGCCCTCCCTCTTCTTGACATCATCACAGGTCCTTCAGGCTCTCCACTAGAATCTGCAGCTTCCTCATAACCTGTGCTGTGGAAAGGCAACAAGAGGCAGGGCTCTGTGTGTGCAGCCATGGGATGCTTTTACCTCACCACAGTGTGGCTGGCTGCCACAATTAAGAGGTTAGTCTTTACAATACACAATAAAGCACTCTGCCACTCCTGTGGTGAACTATAACTCCCAGCATGTCATAGGATCTGCAGGACATGCTGGGAGTTATAGTTCTCCCATGGGATTTTAAAGCAGCACTCCAGTGTTATTTTGCAGTGCTGGAGTGGTGCTTTCAATATAAGCCCTGTGCCCCCATTCTTATACTCACCCTCCAGCATCTTCATATAGTACTTCACAGACACCACACTGGTCCCGCAGCTTCCAACATAATAACATACTATTATATGTAATAACACCACATATAATAGTATGTTATTTATGTTATTAAATATTTTACCACATTTTTTTGCTGCAAATATTTTTTTTCCCTATTTTCCACCTCTAAAACCTGGGTGCGCCTTATAATCCGGTGCATCTTATAGTCCGAAAAATACGGTAAATAGCAACTACCTGCTGATAAGAGCTTAGCCCCATCAGTAAAATAAAGAATAAGTCCTGGATAGCTTTAAAAAAACAAACATTCAAGTGGTCCTTATATTCTATATTATTTGGAAATAAAACATTTTTCATTTTTGTGAACAAACCTTTTCATATACACAATCTTATTTTTGAGAACTGTAACATCTAATCCTGACGAGCAAGAAAAAAGCGGAAAAAAGAAACCTTCTACAAACAACCTTCAATGCAAAGAATGCCTCATTATACAGTAAAACTGCAGTCTACACCAGTGATTTGCCAGACATTTGCCTTAGCAAGCTCTTCCCAACACCGCAAGGTTATACATCAAATCACCATCCCTGTACCTAACCTCGAGCCTTCCATGAAAATCCACGTGCGATCTCACCTGAATAAGATCTCCTACACAACCGATAAATCATAGTGAAATAATCCATAGAAAAGCAATACACTTCCTGAGGGTTTATGTGTGAGGAATGATCCCAACAGATTAATTAAAAACACATTATCAGGGCTACTAAAGAAAAAAAAAAAAATCACTTAACCTCTACGTCTGGCATATTAACATCCGCCACTGCCAGAACAGAAAATCAATGTCATACTGTTGCGGGTATTCGGTCATTATCATTAGGAATGTGAGAATCGATAGGGGCTAAATTATTCATTTTTGAAGATAAATGCTACTCTGTAATTCCTCATTGTAATCACCGATGCTTTGTGTGAAAGTAAAAAATAAAACTGTCAGCCATTTTGTTCTTTTAGCCATTACTGGCTAGGTGATAAATATGACACTACAGGGCGCCATAAATCAGTTAAGTATCTTCATTTATTTAGCGGTGTTGCTACCGTCAACTGATGATTTTACTTTATTATAGGATTTACTACACTATGTGGTGAGCTAATCTAAAATTACAATTATTTCGCTTTTTCAATATAAAAGATTGGAAACCCTCTAGAAAAGGAAGTTACCCCAACAGTCCGCTGACGAGTGAAGATTAGAAAGTGCTGGCGATTAGATGAGATCAAGGTGTGGAAAGTTCTGGGTCACAAAATGAAATGTATTAAATGGAATTAAAGAGCTTTTCCTACCAAAGAAAATGTTAGCAAGTTGGCAAGGTAGTAATTATAACCCACCGTCATAGGAACCAACTACTGGACTGACTCTGACCAACAAAATGAGGAGTCCCAATGCTAAGATAGGATGCCCCCTCATCAGTAAGTTATAACATATCCTAATATTGTATGTGTTACAGGGATACCGCGACAGAGCGGGCTCCGAAGATCGCGGTCTGTGGCTACACATGCACCTGCACTGGATGGATCTGCTTTGCTGTGCAGATTTCCCTTGTTCTGGTGTTGCAAGGGTTAACAGTTTGCTATACCTTGACGTTGGTTTGGGAGCTGTGATTCGTGGCAATAAAAGTCGTTTAGGACTCGTTTTTGGAAATTGCGGTTTGGAAGTTAGTCTGGTGTTTTCCTTCTCCTTATCTCCGTTTTTGGTTTGTCTCACCCTTCCTCTACCACTATATTCCATTCCTTAGTCTGGGTGCTCTGTTTTCTTTATCCTTGTCTGTCTCCCTTTGTGTCTGTACTATAGAGCAGGACTAACGTTCCTGCTGCCCCACAAACTCGCCACGACAAGACAGGGATAGGAACATGATCGCCTCATGGGGTGACAGAACCAGTCTATGTACGGCAGGGAGCTCAGGGTTGCACAGGGTAAGATTCAGGGGTGCCCCTTTAATATTTTCCTAGTTTAGGTGCTTTCCTTCCCATCCATCTTGTCCTTAGTGGAGCATGACAATACCATAACAGTCAATGATGTGAATAGCCTTATGACATTAATGGGAACCCATGTAGTATTAGGACACACAAGCCATTATAGAGCTCTAAAAAATAGCAGTTTTTGACTCTTACCAAAGAGTGAAGGAGCACCCTATAATGCTCACCTCCTTTTAATAAGAACAGTTTCACACAATTTTTACAATCCTTGCTGAATCTGTTTTTCAAGTATGAAAAAATTCTTAGCTTCTCTTTATAATTATTTCTGGGCAGCCCAAAGACTATAAACATCCGAGCAGTTCACACATTACTCCGCATATGTGTTCTAAAATGTCACTGAATAGTGTGCAGCTTGCAGGAGATTGTGCAGCTTTGGAGGAGGGGAGCTGGCTATCAGACACAGCCAGACTCCCCACAAAGAAGGCAGATATGATTTAGCATGATGTCTGACTTCTTAATCATTGTATACACAAGCTAAACTAGGGTTCGTGTAAACAGATAAGAAAGCACTGACTGTGGCTCCTTCTACGGACCAAGCGGTCATGTGATACTGGGCATAGGGAGGGAGCAGGAGATGGAGGTCCTAGGACACCCAGCCAGCTCTCCTATTCAGGTAGGAAACTGAATTTCCACTGTAACTTTGGAAAATATACCACCCTCAATTACAGAGGAAATCAGCAATAAAAATAATGTGTTATGTTCAAATGCCCACAAAGGCTTGTTTAAAGGGAACCTGTCACCCCCCTCAGGCGTTTGTAACTAAAAGAGCCACCTTGTGCAGCACTAATGAAATCTCCAGGGGGGCAGGTCTTTTCCCCCTAATCAGATGCAGCACAGCCGTCACTCCGGGCCTGTGCGCGCCAGGCGCTGCCTCCTCTTGCTTCATTAGCGTCCCTGGCGGAACTGCGCATGCCCGAAAAAAAAATTACAGCGCAGGCGCCAGGGACACTAATGAAGGAAGAGGAGGCGGCGGCCGGCGCGCAGAGGCCATGAGTGACAGCTGTGGTGAGTCTGTGTTAGGGGGGAAAGACCCGCCCCCGTGACGATTTCACGTTATGAGGGGGCACATTTTATAAGCGTTTATTTCAGCGTGTGCAGGGAGCATAATTAAAAGAGCCACCTTGTCAGAATGCAGCATTAGTGCTGCACAAGGTGGCTCTTTTCGTTACAAACGCCTGAGGGGGGTGACAGGTTCCTTTTAAGGACTTTATAGAAGGCATAGTAAGGCTACGTTCACATTTGCGGTGTGCGCCGCAGCGTCGCCGCCGCAACGCACAGCGCAAATGTGAACACATGCACAACGCAGCTTTTTGCGCCGCATGCGTCCTTTTTTTCATTGATTTTGGACGCAGCAAAAATGCAACTTGCTGCGTCCTCCGCGACCCGACGCGGGCGCCGCAGGGACGCATGCGGCGCAAAAAGCAAGTGCACCGCATGTCCATGCGCCCCCATGTTAAATATAGGGGCGCATGATGCATGCGGCGCCGCTGCGGCGCCCGCCGCTGCGGCGGGCGCCGCTAATGTGAACGTAGCCTAAGCAAGATAAATGAAAAAAAAAATTAAAAAAACAAGAAGAAAAATAGAGACAAAACTACTAAAAAGAGACATGGCAAGTCAGAATTCCTGTTTATAGCTTTGCCCCAGTCAAAGAAAAAAAAATATTCTGTGTGCTCAATACAGAACAATTTCTATGGAAAGTGGATCGCAATTTATTTTTATTAGTGGAAAATGGCCTGTTATGCCTCACAGCTATGGTCTAGTATTGGAGGAATAGAGTTTTAATGTTTTATGTTAATGATTTCTTCCAGGCTCTGGGGAGTGTGGTGCCTAGAAGAAAGCTCTGCCTCCTGCCTTCATTATAGCACCCCCCTCCCATGCACGTCACACTGACCCCTATGTCGTGCAGTTGTGGTGCCGTAATCCTGCACCTGTGCCCAGCACTCATGCTGTTCCTTATCTGCCCTTCTAAGGGTACCGTCACACAGTGCAATTTTGATCGCTACAACGGCACGATTCGTGACGTTCCAGCGATGCATTTACGATATCGTTGTGTCTGACACGCTACTGCGATCCGGATCCCCACTGAGAATCGTACGTCGTAGCAGATCGTTTGAAACTTTCTTTCGTCGTCTAGTGTCCCGCTGTGGCGGCATGATTGCATTGTGTGACACAGGTTGTATACGATGTGCGCACAGTAACCAACGGCTTCTACATCGCAAATACGTCATGAAATTATCGCTCCAGCGCCGTGTATTGCAACGTGTGACCGCAGTATACGACGCTGGAGCGATACTTATACGACGCTGCAACGTCCCGAATCGTGCCGTCGTAGCGATGAAAATGGAACTGTGTGACGGTACCCTAAGGGAAGTGTCTTCATCCTGCTTCTGCGCAGGTGAGTCCCTTTAATGAATAACAGTGAAGTACTCTGGAAAAAGTCAATAAAAATTAGCATATTGGGCACACTAAATAAAAAAGACTCTCTCTGGAACCATATGCGGATAAAAAAAAATGAAAACAAAAGTATAATCAGGGGATAAGTAAGAATACAATATAATCAAAAACTGTCTCTTTTTGAGCTAATAACAGGTCCTATTTAAAAATCACTCTGCCAACAAGCAGTAAAGCAGCATAAGGGTACCGTCACACATTGAAATTTCCATCGCTACGACGTTACGATTCGTGACGTTCTAGCGATATCGTTACGATATCGCAGTGTCTGACACGCAGCAGCGATCAGGGATCCTGCTGAGAATCGTACGTCGTAGCAGATCGTATGGAACTTTCTTTCGTCGCTTGATCACCCGCTGATATCGCTGGATCGTTGTGTGTGACAGCGATCCAGCGATGTCTTCGCTTGTAACCAGGGTAAACATCGGGTAACTAAGCGCAGGGCCGCGCTTAGTAACCCGATGTTTACCCTGGTTACAAGCGTAAACGTAAAAAAACAAACCGTACATACTCACCCGTCGGTGTCCTTCAGGTCCCTTGCCGTCTGCTTCCTGCTCTGAGTGCCGGCCGGAAAGTGAGAGCAGATCACAGCGGTGCTGCGATCTGCTCTCACTGTACTGCTGCACTCAGAGCAGGAAGCAGACGGCAAGGGACCTGAAGGACACCGACGGGTGAGTATGTACGGTTTGTTTTTTTACGTTTACGCTGGTAACCAGGGTAAACATCGGGTTACTAAGCGCGGCCCTGCGCTTAGTTACCCGATGTTTACCCTGGTTACCCGGGGACTTCGGCATCGCTCCAGCGCCGTGATTGCAACGTGTGACCGCAGTCTACGACGCTGGAGCGATATTCATACGATCGCTGCGACGTCACGGATCGTGCCGTCGCAGCGATGAAAATTTCAATGTGTGACGGTACCCTAAGTCTGCGGTGCCTCTCCTACTTGGCTTATTAGATGGATCCCCAGCAGGATATATACGGAATACTGTAGATATCCTACCAAGAAACAAAATGAGTCAATATAGCTCCAAAAAGTTGATAAAAAAAACACATGGATACAATTGTGCTAAGTGTATTACTTGTATGCGGCATATCCATGTGCTGCCATATAGAGTCAATAGATGGGGCATTGGGGTCTACCCCATGGGGCATGGGTAAGATACGATTCTTTTAACTATAGGTCCAGTCTGCGTTTGCCTTTTCATGTCATTATCCATGTGTACTTGCTGTTTTCTGTGATAGGCATAGTTAAACTAATCTCACTATAGCTTTCATGACTGTATAAAGTGCAGTTAGTGTTGTTTTATCTGTATATGCATATATACAGCTCTGGAAAAAATGAAGAGACCACTGCAAAAGTTTCAGTTTGTCTGTTTTTTGTCTTTCTAGGTATATTTTTGAGTAAAATTTAAATTGTTATTTTATTCTATAAACTTCTGACATCATGTCGCTGAAATTCCAAGCAATACATTTTGTATTTATTTTCTGAAAAGGAGAAATGGTCAAAATTACAAACAAAACCCAGTGCTTTCAGACCTCAAATAACGCAAAGAAAACAAGTTCATAGTAATTTAGAAACAACAATATTAATGTTTTAACTCAGGAAGAGTTCAGAAATCAATATTTTGTGGAATAACCATGATTTTTAATCACAGCTTTCATGCGTCTTGGCATGCTTTCCACCAGTCTTTCACACTGCTTCTGGCACAGAAATGTAAGTAGTTCTTCTTTGATGGCTTGTGACAATCCATCATCCTCGTGATTACATTCCAGAGGTTTTTAATGGGGTTCAGGTCTGAAGATTGGGCTGCCCATGACAGGGTTTTGATGTGGTGGCCTCTTCATTTTTTGCCAGAGCTGTATACTTTTTTTTGGCTCCATGACCGTACTATCTACCCTATTTTTTGGACTACAAGACGCACTTTTTCCCCCCCAAAAAAGGGGGGAAAATGGGGGGTGCGTCTAATAGTCGCAATGCAGGCTTACCGTGGCGGCAGAGGTGCGGTGGCAGAGGTGCGGTGGCAGAGGTGCGGGGATGAGGAGGCGCAGTGAGCGGGGTCCCTTTCCCCGGTGAGGTGATGCAGCAGCCCGGTAATGCAGCAGAGCCGGGTGAATCCTGTTGTTATCGGTGGTGGCGGCCATCTTCCTGAGGCCGCGCGTGCCCAGATGGAGCGCTCTGCTGCCCGGGGCTACAGGAAAATGGCCGCGGGATGCCGCGCATGCGCAGATGGGGATCGCGGCGGCCATTTTCCTGAAGCCGAGATGCGAACTCGGCTTCAGGAAAATGGCCGCCGCGATCCCCATCTGCGCACGCGCGGCATCCCGCGGCCATTTTCCTGAAGCCCCGGGCAGCAGAGAACTTCATCTGCGCACGCGCGGCCTCAGGAAGATGGCCGCCACCACCGATAACAACAGGATTCACCCGGCTCTGCTGCATTACCGGGCTGCTGCATCACCTCACCGGGGAAAGGGACCCCTCTCACGCCATACCTCTCACTGCGCCTCCTCATCCCAGCACCTCTGCCGGTAACCACTGCTGCAACCCTCCCATGGACACCAGGCCGTGGCGTCGCCCACCTAAGCAGGAAGGGACCCTGCTCAGGTGCACGCCGTACCGCATCACCCCACCTCTGCCGACACCATGCCTCCTGTGACCCTGCTCTGCCACCGCCAGCCCTCAGGTAAGATACTGTAAATTCGGACAATAAGACGGACCCCCATCTTATAAAAAATCTTTTTTTCTGCAATTTTCACCCCAAATTTGGGGTGAGCCTTATGGTCCGGTGCGTCTTATAGTCCGAAAAATACGGTAGTTACTAGTTTTATTATATTCCATGTACCCATTGAGTGTCGGCACCTTTTCTTTTTTTTTTTTTTAGCTCATTCAGCTAACCTCAATTGATTCAATCAAATTCTAAGATTTTTTATCAACTTTTTGCCAACATATTGACTCATTTTGCTTCTTGATAGGATATTTATTTTACTGAGTCTTCTTTGCTGTTACGACAAATTTAGTCCCGAAATCCCATTGTTCTAAAATATATACTTTAGTAGCTGGAGAACTCACAGGAGCCAAGTGGGAAATATGCCAAAAGTACCGTATTTTGAGCAATTCTGTTTAAATCCTCCAGAGAATTTCTGTTGCTGAGCCACTTTAGTGACTTCATAAGTAGTCTACATGGCTTTTACAATTTACTTTATTTTGTCCAATCCCAACAGTGGCACCATAATATAATGAATATTATAATAATATGAATATTTATATTATGTTTTGATGATAAAATTCGTATGTCCATATTATATCCATAATATGAATTTATTAGTTTGTCTCACAGGCTCCAGTAATCATCTTATAGATGGATATAGATTATAGAATTTTCATGAAAAGTTGAGATTTTCAGTAACTTTATCCACACATAATATATTGGTTAAAGGGTGAATATATACATATAACTTACTGTGTGTGTGTGTGTGTGTGTGTGTGTGTGTGTGTGTGTGTGTGTGTGTGTGTGTGTGTGTGTGTGTGTGTGTGTATGTATGTATGTATGTATGTATATATATATATATATATATATATATATATATATATATATATATATATATACACACTCACCGGCCACTTTATTAGGTACACCATGCTAGTAACGGGTTGGACCCCCTTTTGCCTTCAGAACTGCCTCAATTCTTCGTGGCATAGATTCAACAAGGTGCTGGAAGCATTCCTCAGAGATTTTGGTCCATATTGACATGATGGCATCACACAGTTGCCGCAGATTTGTCGGCTGCACATCCCAAAGATGCTCCATACAAGGCAGGATGGATCCATGCTTTCATGTTGTTTACGCCAAATTCTGACCCTACCATCCGAATGTCGCAGCAGAAATCGAGACTCATCAGACCAAGCAACGTTTTTCCAATCTTCTACTGTCCAATTTCGATGAGCTTGTACAAATTGTAGCCTCAGTTTCCTGTTCTTAGCTGAAAGGAGTGGTACCCGGTGTGGTCTTCTGCTGCTGTAGCCCATCTGCCCCAAAGTTCGACGCACTGTGCGTTCAGAGATGCTCTTAGGCCTACCTTGGTTGTAACGGGTGGCGATTTGAGTCACTGTTGCCTTTCTATCAGCTCGAACCAGTCTGCCCATTCTCCTCTGACCTCTGGCATCAACAAGGCATTTCCACCCACAGAACTGCCGCTCACTGGATTTTTTTTCTTTTTCGGACCATTCTCTGTAAACCCTAGAGATGGTTGTGCGTGAAAATCCCAGTAGATCAGCAGTTTCTGAAATACTCAGACCAGCCCTTCTGGCACCAACAACCATGCCACGTTCAAAGGCACTCAAATCACCTTTCTTCCCCATACTGATGCTCGGTTTGAACTGCAGGAGATTGTCTTGACCATGTCTACATGCCTAAATGCACTGAGTTGCCGCCATGTGATTGGCTGATTAGAAATTAAGTGTTAACAAGAAGTTGGACAGGTGTACCTAATAAAGTGGCCGGTGAGTGTGTGTATATATATATATATATATATATATATATATATATATATATATATATATATATATATATATATATATATATATATATATACACACTGTAGAGCGCGCATACTAGAGAGGCAAGTTGACAAGTAATTAGAATCGCTGCCATGTACTAATCAGCATAGATGGAGGCTGTGTTTTTGCTGTTAATGGAATAAGAAATAACTTCATCCTATGTTAGACTTTTAAAAGTAACAGCGGCATCTGGATTTTGCTTATTTCCTTATGCCAGCCTAATACTACATCTTCATGCCTCATTAGGATATTTTTAGAGTCTTTATGAGTAAGTCAAAAAGTATCCTGCAAGTTACGCAACTACTGGAAAATCTATTTTTATGATGGTAAGGTCTGATATGAATCTACAGAAGTCTTATAATTTAGAAAATAAGATTTGCTGCTTGTCTTCCAGATTTAGCCATTTTATTCTCCATGTAAAAAGTTTGAAGATAATTCGGTGCTATGTCTCATTGTTGGGCTTCTGGCTATCTTCTACCCTTGTTAGTGCAATTACGTCTAAGAACGTTTGATATTTTCCTATTAAGGAACCATAACCCCTTACATGCTTAGTTAGTTATTACTGGCTACGATACAATAAAAGTGTGCCTAAATTAGGATGTTTTTATATTAACATGTTAAAGGGACACAAAGTCATTTCTGTCTTGTGCTTGTGTTGTAAATATTGACTTAAAAAAAAAGTTTGCATGTTCCATGTATAAAGGGATATTTTATTTAAGTGTTGCCTTCTTTGGGCGCTATAGAGTTAAGTCCTCTTTTTCTCAGAAGAGGCAATTTGCAACCAGGCAACCCCCACATGTACTTATGCTGGCTGACAGATGTAAAACATTCAGCTGCTACGCTAAAAACATACTCAGAGCACTAAAAAATACTTGCACCTGGAAGCCACGTTAAGGCGTTTCTCATTTCCAAGACCTAGTAATGCCTTTCCTCTCCTAGAATAAAGTCTTTATCTGTATGGGAATATGAATCCTCTCTTAGACTACAATCTATCTCTTTGTGGAGGGGTTGTGGTCCTGCTGGGATTAAAAACACATGTGGCCTTTTAGCAGGATTCAGGAATGGTAAGTATATAAGGATTATTGCGGTAATTAACGTCAAGTATTTTATTTTCAAAACTATTCATTTTCCATACTAACTAACCGGTTAAATTAATTCTTCAAGTTATTACGGTATGGTTGATACTTAATATGCACAGGGTTTTTTTTTTATTTATGTAAACTATGTGCAATTAGATATATAGATCTTTCTAAATAATCACATTTTTGTATTATCTTTCTTTTAATGAGGAATTCGATTTCATACATATTTATATTCGTTTTATATTGTGTCACCGAAGAGGTCACAAAAGCTAAACAATAAGAAAAACATTGCTTTAGAGAAACAAGTCGCTGGCAGAGCGGATATGGGTCTGCTCAGATCCAGCAGCTATGTTTTACTGGGCAGACATTTGGCTATCATGTGTTATAGTCCAACAGAAACACTGGCATTGCCAATGCTTCTATTAACTACATAGCGCTATCAAGGTGGCAAAAGAGGACAGAAGCAGCAATAAATTTCATAGACTAAAAAATAAAATAAAAAAAATATATGTTTTCCATTTAAAGTACCTAAAATGGCTAACAGCATAGTGCACTGTGCATTTGTTGGGTGATGTAGGCTTTTTGTTTTTTCAAGAGAACAGTTTGGTAGCATGACTTTGAAAACCGTTGGTCGCATTGGTGACCATTTTGGTCACTGTCGAGCACTCATATAGTTGACAATTTTTTTACTCTTCCACCGACCCCCAAAAGAAAGCAATGTTCTGGGCATGCTCTATTATCTGTGCAAAGCTAACTGTACATAGAAGGTCCTGTGTTATCTGTCATTGTAATCCTCCTTGTGATGATCTTCGGATGACAACTGAAAAGTGATCTGTACAGAACATGCAATGTCAGTGTAATATGAAATGTAGCAGCTAGAATGAAAACTGCGAAGATTCAGGATTCTTTTTTTATATGATTGTCTTACAACTCAAATGGGAAAATAGGTAAAACACTAGAAACTGCAACTGACCCAGCCGGTTCCTATACAGACTAGCTAGTCGGACCACGCAGTCAATATTGGATCCCAAGTGGGCTGGAACAGCCCTAACAACAGAATAAGCTATGGTAGCTAGGGCCAATGCTGCCTGAAAGGTCGCTTCACATCCCTCCTAAGAAACCGGAGGGCAGAGCAGAGTGCAATTTACAGAAGGGAAGGTGTGCGGAGATAGAAAGAGATCCCAAAATGCGTTAAAATGAGTTAAAACAAACCATGAAATGCAAAATGAGAAGATCAGGTACTTACTGCTAGCTCTCCTAAACAAGAAACATAAGATAGGTACAAGGTGAAAAGCATAGTCAACAAAGAGACCATAGCTGGTCTTTCACTGACTGGCATAAACAACAGCAGTATGGCTCCAAATGAGAACATCACCAGCAGAAAATACCAACAAGGGGAAAGTACTGTATATATAGCAGCACCCGAAAGGTGATAGAGCAGACAAATTAATAAAAAACACCTGTTAGCCTAAAAAGACTGAAACAAGGATAACAGAAAATAAACACCAGTAGAAAGCTGTAACTGCTGTAGCTCAGCAGATAGAGATGCTGGCAACAAAGTACACGATCAAGGGTTCAAACCCAGACGCATGACAATTTTAATCTACACTTCCCAATACTGAAATTGAATTAGTAAGAAGGAAAAGGAGTGGCGTTATCGAAATCATAGAAAAGACAAACCTGCTAATGCTGCACAAATTCACAATTTTTCAATACATCTCGATTTTTATTCAGTATACACTGTTACGCGCAATGGCATGATATTAATGAGGTTATTATCCTTTTATCAATCAGCTCTGTATTACAGGAGACACCTTGTGAGGTGTGTGATGTGACAGCTGTGGTGCAGTTAAAGGGAACCTGTCACCCCCCCCCCCCCAGTCGTTTCAAACTAAAAGAGCCACCTTGTGCAGCAGTAGTGCTGCATTCTGACAAGGTGGCTCTTTTAGTTCTGGGTGCTGTAGCTGCCGAAATAATCAGTTTTATAATTTGTCCTAAATACCTTGTCTTCAGTCAAGGAGGCAGGCCTTTCCCCCCCTGCTGCAGACGCCACACAGCCGTCACTCAAATCTTCTTGGCGGCTCCAGGCGCCGCCTCCTCACCGCTGTTTTGAAAATAGCTGGCGCCTGCGCTCTTTTCTCCTGCCTTGGGCAGGCGCAGTGAGCGCTGCCCGTCTGTCCTCATATGCAGTCTAGCTGACTGTGCCTGTGCGGCCACCCTGCCTGTGAATCCCAGCCCCACAATGTGAATAAATCAGAAACCTCCCCCATTTGAACCTTAACTCTATTGAAACTATATGACCAAGCCAAGGTACATTCCTGAATCTCCATAATGTTAAAATAGATACCAATAAAAGTAAAATTAATTGAGACATCAGTAGGTTAAGTGTTTTTGAATGTCCATATTGAATCAGGAGCCCCATATAATGCTGCATAAAGGTTAATAATGGCCTCATAAGATGCTCCATAGACACATTTGCCCCATATAATGCTGCAGAAACGTTGATTATGGCCCCATAAGATGCTCCATACAGACACTTGCCCCATATAGTGCTGCACAAATGTTATGGCCCCATATAGTGCTGCACAAACATTATGGCCCCATATAGTGCTGCACAAACATTGTGGCCCCCATATAGTGCTGCACAAACATTATGGCCCCCATATAGTGCTGCACAAACGTTATGGCCCCCATATAGTGCTGCACAAACGTTATGGCCCCCATATAGTGCTGCACAAACATTATGGCCCCCATATAGTGCTGCACAAACGTTATGGCCCCCATATAGTGCTGCACAAACATTATGGCCCCCATATAGTGCTGCACAAACATTATGGCCCCCATATAGTGCTGCACAAACGTTATGGCCCCCATATAGTGCTGCACAAACATTATGGCCCCCATATAGTGCTGCACAAACATTATGGCCCCCATATAGTGCTGCACAAACGTTATGGCCCCCATATAGTGCACAAACATTATGGCCCCCATATAATGCTGCACAAACGTTATGGCCACCATATAGTGCTGCACAAACATTATGACCCCCATATAGTGCTGCACAAACATTATGGCCCCCATATAGTGCTGCACAAACATTATGGCCCCCATATAATGCTGCACAAACGTTATGGCCACCATATAGTGCTGCACAAACATTATGGCCCCCATATAGTGCTGCACAAACATTATGGCCCCCATATAGTGCTGCTCAAATGTTATGGCCCCATAAGATGCTCCATGCAGACACTTGCCCCATTTGCTGTTGCTGCGATAAAAAAAAAAAAAAAAAAATCACATACTCAGCTCTCCGTCGCTCAGGCCCCCGGCACTTTCAATATTCACCGCTCCTCGTTCCATTCGCCGCTCCATCTTCCGCCTACTCTGCACTGACGGTCAGGCAGAGGGCGCGCACTAACTACGTCATTGCGCCCTCTGACCTCAGCGTCACTGCAGAAGACGGAGCGACGGCTGGAACGAGGAGAGGCGACTATCGCGCAGCGCTCCCCTCCCCGTTATACTCACCTGCTCCTGGCGTGGTGCAGTCCCTGCTTCCCGGCGCTGCTGCTTCTTCCTGTACTGAGTGGTCACCGTTACCGCTCATTACAGTAATGAATATGCGGCTCCACCCCTATGGGAGGTGGAGCCGCATATTCATTACTGTAATGAGTGGTACCATGTGACCGCTCAGTACAGGAAGAAGCCGGGGCGCCGGGCAGCCAGAGACCGCGTCAGGAGTAGGTGAGTAAAATTAGACAGCCCCCACTCCCTGGCCCTGCCAACCCCCTCCTTGGACCGCCGCATCATCAGGCGGCCCGCTGGCGCCCCCCTGTCGGCTGAGCCAGGGGCACATGCCCCGGCTGCCCCCCCTGGATACGCCACTGCGACCATATCTTCAAAGTATCTTAGGAGCCACTAGTCAATATGACAACACCAGGCCACATGTTGCTTGAGGTACTGTGAGCAAACTGCATGGCCTAAACATGCTAACATTGGCTGCAGCATCTCAGGACATTGATCACATCTGGGACGTCATCGTTAGGCACTTGTAAAGGGAACTGCCAGCAGCAGATATTGATGATTTGCGCGCTTAAGTGACTTTAGTGTGGCGGAACATTCTTCAATCAACTATTAATAACCTCTCTGATAGCAGTCATTGGGTGTAAGTGTGTACATTTCTGTGCATAGCACTGGATCCAGAATAAGTCAAGATGTTTAAAATATTTTCTTTCCATGTTTTCATCATTTGCATACCATTAGCATGTCTCTCCATCCTGTGATTTTGAGAATTCCACGACTTTTCCTTATTGATTGCATGTGAAGGGGGTCACAGCTTCGCGGATTTCCGGGCTGATGGCCGGAAGCGTGATTTAAATGCCGCTTTCAGAGTTTGACAGCAGCATTTAACTAGTTAATAGCCACGGGCGGATGACGATTCCAACCGTGGCTATTGCGGGCACATGTCAGCTGTTCAAAACAGCTGACATGTTCCGGCTTTGAGGTGGGCTCACCGCCTAAGCCCACATCAAAGCGGGGAATACTGACATAGGCGTATTAGTACATACGATGTCAGTAAGGGGTTAAAGGGGTATTCTCATCTCCAAGCTCCTATCCCAATATGTAGTAGGTGTAATAATAATAATAATAATATTAGCAAATACCTCCAATTATCAATGTAGTATAGTTCTTTTGATTATCTATGCCTCTTTCCCCATGCAGGGCACAACAGTAGCTTAGGTATCCACGACTACAGTGAGTTAGATAGCTAGGTAGTTAGCTAGTTGGTGGTAGTCGTAACGATAAATACATTTCTTTATGTAAATTTAAAAAAAAAACCAATAAAAGTACACATTTAGTATTGCCGCGTCCGTAACGACCCGACCTATAAAACTCTCCCACTAATTAACCCCTTCAGTGAACACCGTAAAAAAATTTAAAAAAAAACACGAGGCAAAAAACAATGCTTTATCATCATACCGCTGAACAAAAAGAGGAATTAGGCTACGTTCACATTAGCGTTAAGCTAATGTGCGTCGGGTTTGCGTCGGCGACGCAGCGGCGACGCATGCGTCATGCGCCCCTACACTTAACATGGGGGACGCATGCGTTTTTTTTTTGTTGCGTTGTGCGACACATGCGTCTTTTTTGCCGCAAGCGTCGGACCAAGAAAACGCAACAAGTTGCATTTTTCTTGCGTCCGATTTTCGGCAAAAACCGACGCATGCGTCGCAAAACGCAGCGTTTTTGCGTGCGTTTTGACGCGTTTTTGCGTGCGTTGTGCGTTGCGTCGCCGACGCAAAGGCGCACAACGCTAGTGTGAACGTAGCCTAACACGTGATCAAAAAGACAGATATACATAAACATGGTACCGCTGAAAACTTCATCTTGTCCCGCAAAAAAACGAACTGCCATACAGCGACATCAGCAAAAAAATAAAAAAAGTTATAGCCCTCAGAATAAAGCGATGCAAAAATAATTATTTTTTCTATAAAAGTTTTTATTGTACAAAAGCGCCAAAGCATAAAAAAAAAAAAAAAGATATAAGTGAGGTATCGCTTTAATTGTACTGACCCGAAGAATAAAACTGCTTTATCAATTTTACCACACGCAAAACGGTATATTCATGAATTGCTGGTTTTGGTTCATTCTGCCTAACAAAAATCGGAATAAAAAGCGATCAAAAAATGTCATGTGCCCAAAAATGGTACCAAAAAAAAGGCAACTCGTCTCACAGAAAACAAAACCTCACATGACTCTGTGGGCCAAAATATGGAAAAAATTATAGCTCTCAAAATGTGGTAACGCAAAAACTATTTTTTTAAATAAAAAGGGTCTTTTAGTGTGTGACAGCTGCAAATCATAAAAACCCGCTATAAAAACCCGTTATAAATAGTAAATCAAACCCCATTTATCGCCCCCTTAGTTATGGAAAAAAAATAAAATAAAAAAATGTATTTATTTCTATTTTCCCATTAGGGTTAGGGCTAAAGTTAGGGTTGGAGTTAGAGTTAGGGTTAAGGGTTGGGGCTAAAGTTAGGGTTTGGATTACATTTACGGTTGGGATTAGGGTTAGGGGTGTGTCAGGGTTATGGTTGGGATTAGGGGTGTGTTGGAGTTAGGGGTATGGTTAGGGTTGGGATAAGGGTTAGGGGTGTGTTGGGGTTAGGGGTGTAGTTAGGGTTGGGTGTGTGTTTAGGGTTATGTTTAGGGTTGGGATTAGGGTTAGAATTGGGGGTTTCCACTGTTTAGGCACATCAGGGGCTCTCCAAATGCGACATGGCATCCAATCTCAATTCCAGCCAATTCCGCATTGAAAAAGTAAAACAGTGCTCCTTCCCTTCTGAGCTCTCACGTACGCCCAAACAGGGGTTACCCTCCACATATGGGGTATCAGCGTACTCAGGACAAATTGGACAACAACTTTTGGGGTCCAATTTCTCCTGTTACCCTTGGGAAAATACAAAACTGGGGGCTAAAAAATAATTTTTGTGGAAAAAAAGATTTTTTATTTTCACGGCTCTGCGTTATAAACTGTAGTGAAACACTTGGGGGTTCAAATTTCTCACATCACATCTAGATAAGATTCTTGGGGGGTCTAGCTTCCAATATGAGGTCACTTGTGGGGGGTTTCTACTGTTTAGGTACATCAGGGGCTCTGCAAACGCACGTGACGACCGCAGACCATTCCATCTAAGTCTGCATTCCAAACGGCGCTGCTTCCCTTCCGAGCTCTGCCATTCGCCCAAACGGTGGTTGCCCCCCATATATGGGGTATCAGCATACTCAGGAGAAATTGGACAGGGGGTTTACTTTCCAAAATGGTGTCACTTGTGGGGGTTTCCACTGTTTAGGCACATCAGGGGCTCTCCAAACGCGGCATTGGGTCCTATCTCAATTCCAGTCAATTTTGCATTGAAAAGTCAAACGGCACTCCTTCCCTTCCGAGCTCTGCCATGCACCCAAACAGTGGTTCCCCCCCCCCACATATGGGGTGTCTGCGTACTCAGGAGAAATTGCACCCCAAAAGTTGTTGTACAATTTTTCTTGTTACCCTTGGTAAAATAAAACAAATTGGATCTGAAGTAAATTTTTTGTGAAAAAAAGTTAAATGTTCTTTTTTTTTTAACATTCCAAAAATATCTGTTAAACACCAGAAGGGTTGGTAAACTTCTTGAATGTGATTTTGAGCACCTTTAGGGGGTGCAGTTTTTAGAATGGTGTCACACTTGGGTATTTTCCATCATATAGACCCCTCAAAGTGACAAATGTGATGTGGTCCTTAAAAAAAAATGATGTTGTAAAAATGAGAAATTACTGGACAACTTTTAACCCTTGTAACTCCCTAACAAAAAAAATTTTTGGTTCCAAAATTGTGCTGATGTAAAGTAGACATGTGGGAAATGTTACTTATTAAGTATTTTGTGTGACATATCTCTGTGATTTAAAGCCATGAAAATTCAAATTTGGAAAATTGCAAAATTTACAAAGTTTTCGCCAAATTTCCGTTTTTTTTTCCACAAATAAACGCAGGTAATATCAAAGAAATGTTACCAATAACATGAAGTACAATATGTCACGAGAAAATTTCAGAATCACCGGGATCCATGCAAGCAGTAGCGTAGCTACTGGGGGGGGGCAGAGGGGGCCATCGCCCCGGGCCCTGTCACATGAAGGGGCCCACTGGGAGCCGGCACTGCCACTTCCGTGATGAGGCATCATCCTGTGCTGTATTGCACAGGAGGAGAGCAGTAAAATGCCTGCTCTCCTGCCTGAGACTCTGCACGCTGGCAGCACACTGGCCAGTTGCAAATCTCCCTCCTGCACTGTATTGTGCTGACCGACCTCGTCCCAGGGCCAGGCTGCAGGTTTCTGCCCTCCGTGTGCATGCTGTGATTGGCTTAGGGCAGGCACGCTGGGTCCTAGTGCCCACCTGCATTTCACTCAGATACTTCCTGGTCCTGCTGCAAACGTCATTGGTAAGTGGGGTCCTGGGGATAAAATGCATTAAATTGATAGGCATGTCAGTCACTGGGGGGTAAATGTGAGAGGATGGGGGTGTTGTGGGGGCTTAGGTGGGGGAAGGGGACAGGGCACTGGGGGGGTGAATGTGAGAAGATAAGGGTAGTGTGAGGTCTGAGGGTGGGTGAGGGGCAACAACACTGAGGGGCTGATTATTATACGGTTTTGTTAAGAGACTATACGCACTCCATCACATGTAATAGTTGTTCTCTGGGAAGGGGAGGTAGGGGGCCAATTATACTTATCAGCTGGGTAAGCCATGAGCTGCATCACATTTAAAGCATTACTGCAGCTTTTTTTGTTATTTCACAGCTGGAGTGGCGCTTTAAGGCACACGGTGCGCATTTTGCTGGGGGTCCACAGCAGTTTCCCATGAGTTTACAGTTCAATGTAAACCTATGGGAAACCGAAAACGCTGTGCACATGCTGCGTAAAAAAACGCACAGGAACGCAGCGGTTTACAATCCGCAGCATGTCACTTCTTTGTGCAGAATCGTAGCGATTCTGCACACATAGGAATGCATTGATCCGCTTACTTCCCGCATGTGGCTATGCCCACCATGCGGGAAGTAGGCAGATCATGTGCAGATGGTACCCGGGGTGGAGGAGAGGAGACTCTCCTCCAGGCCCTGGGAACCATATTTGTGTAAAAAAAAAAAGAATTAAAATAAAAAATAATGATATACTCACCTCTCAGCGCTGCACGCGGCCGTCCGGTCTCAGTTGCTGTGCGAGCAGGACCTGTGGTGACGTCGCGGTCACATGACCGTGATGTCACGAAGGTCCTTCTCGCACAGCATCTTTGGAACCGGACCGCCACGTGCAGCGCCGAGGAGATCGGGACGTCAGAGGATGAGTATATAACCATTTTTAATTATTTTTAACATTACTATTGATGCTGCATATGCAGCGTCAATAGTAGGAGTAAACCCGCAGCGGAAACCGCAAGACAAACCGTGATAAATCTGCAGGGATAACCGCAGCAATTTTGCCCTGCAGATTTATCAAATCCGCTGCGGGAGAACCCCAAAGGGCCCTTCCTACTTGTGCACATAGCCTTAGGCTATGTGCACACATTGTGGATCCGCAGCGGATTTCCATCAGGTTTACAGTACCATGTAAACCTATGGAAGACAAAATCCGCAGTGCACATGCTGCGGAAAATACAGCGCGGAAACGCTGCGTTGTATTTTTCGCAGCATATCAATTCCGCAGGTGTAAAAACACAGGCAAAATCTGCACAAAATCCGCAGTAAATCCGCTGGGAATCCGCAGGTAAAACGCAGGGTGTTTTTACCTGCGGATTTTGCAGAATCCGAACGGAAAAGTCCGCAATGTTATCCGCAATGTGTGCACATACCCTAAGAGGCGCAGTTACAGCGGCTGTGACTGAAACAGTATCGGCGCCGCTCCCTAGGCTGCAGTGAGGAATGAAGTTAATTTCCTCCTGGCATCATGACTCTCAGTGCAGGCGACACACAGTGTCAGAACACTATTAACTATTATGCTGTGTTTTGTATAGGGGAGCTGTGGGGGCATTATACTGTGTATAGGGAAGCTGTGGGATCATAATATTGTCTATAGGGTAGCTGTGGGGGCATTATACTGTGTAGAGGGGAGCTGTGTGCTCATTATACTGTGTATAGGGGAGCAGTGGGGACATCATACTGTATACAGGGAAGCTGTGGAATCATCATACTGTGTAGAGGGGAGCTGTGTGCTCATTATACTGTGTATAGGGGAGCAGTGGGGACATCATACTGTGCATAGGGAAGCTGTGGAATCATCATATTGTGTATAGGGGAGCTGTAGGGGCATTATACTGTGTATAGGAAAGCTGTGGGCCCACCATACTGTGTATAGTCAAGCTGTACATGGAGGCTACTTAGGGGACATTATTAAATGTTAAGTGGGCACTTAAACATTATTGTTATTGGGGCACTCAGAGCACTGAGACCATCAAAATTTCATATGTGGTATTATTACTTTTTAGGGACAAAATGTGGAGGGCACTAGCACAGGTCATTAGTGTTTTCTAGGGGTGAATTTTATTATCTAGAGAGCACAAAGGAGTCATTATTACTATGTAAGGGGCGGCACCATTATTGTACTACACAGCAGGTGCAGTAATAGGGACACATACGGCAGCAGTGGCTCCGTGTATTGCGGTATCAGCAGAATGATTAGCTTGTGCAGGTTGGGAATAGATATGGACGGTGCTGGAAATGTGAGACGTATGATGTGTCTTTGTTGTAATCTCTGCAGACAAGTCCTGGCTGGAGAAGTTCTTACGTTGCTCTGGGCGAGATGGAAAAGATGGGAAAAGTGAACAACTCCATAAGAAAGACCATCAGCTGTAAGTCACCATCTAAAACTGTCCAGTGATCTTTTATATGGTCTGCAAGACTGGTATCTACCACTATATGGTCTCCATATAGTAATATCAGTGTTCGTTTTTGTCTATAGATGTTTTTTCAGTCAGAGTGCGGTCATCTGCTGATGTTCCTCTATGCTCACAATTAGGGTGCACCACATAGCTGTAGTCAGGGGTACCTGGTTAGGGGCCCACTCAGATTTTTCACCCCCCCTAAGCTAAAACCCTAGCTACGCCTCTGCATGCAAGCATTCTAGAATTATAACCTCATAAAGGGACAGTGGTCAGAATTGTAAAAATTGGCCGTCATTAACATGCAAACCACCCTTGGGGATTAAGGGTTTAAAAAATAGGTAATTTTCTAATACATTCCCTGTAACAAAGAATATAACAGTGTAATAGAAAGTGAATTAATTAGCTGAGATTAATGTCCGGCTGAATCAATATGTTGGAAGCACTTCATGGGCAAATCGATAAGAGGAGAGCAACACATGAGCCGGTTGAGAAAATTTATCACTGGGTGATTGCACTAAAGAGGAGCACTCGAGTCAAACTGCACCTTCAGCGACCAACCAACACCTTCTACTCGAATAGCAATGGTAATGACACGTAAATCACGACTCCGCATTCATTGCCTTCTGTGATGGCGGCTTTAACTGTAAATACATAAAAGGCCTGTTCCCTGGGTATAAAAAGGTGAAGAGGGATGGGCAACCAAAAGGGAACACTTTAACACTTATAACCCTGGAGACAAGCCACCACCAGAAGTGTCTGTCACATTCTTCTCTCTACATTAAAAGTACACGCACGCTTGTCTGAGCTGAGTGTCCATGTGTATGGGAATTAGGAAAGATAGCTTTCAGCGGAATGAGAATTTGGCCCTCAACTATCTGATGTGCCCGGCCAGCTAGAGACCCCCATGCACATTAGACTAATGTTGGACAAACCCGATATCGACAGGTTCAGCCAATGGTGTAATGTGTATGGGGGCGATGACCGACTGGTGGGAGGGAGAGATGCTGATCGGCCATGTCTGATTTTGGACTACTCATCGCATTTTTCTCTTGTGATAAGCAGGGCTGTGGAGTCGGAGTTGAAGCCCATTTTGGAGGAGTTGGAGTCGGTATCATGGAAATTGAGGCGTCGGAGGTTTGGCTTACCGACTCCACAGCCCTGGTGATAAGCCATAGGCCAACCTGACAGTCGGTGTTTTTTTCATAGACGACACAGTAGCCCTCAGCTGAGTGAGTAGGCTGAGATGGCTGAGGGCTGAAGCATATTTTTGGCCGATGGCCATTTATTGTGTATGGCCGGGATTAGATAAAAAATAGAAAGCCAGAAAATTAGATGACATTACCTGGTTCACTGACTAGATGGCTCATGGTGTTTTTCCAATCTAGTATTAAAAGTATTAAATCATAATACAAACAGTTACCAAATCAATGCAAGATGAGAGATTAGGATGTTGTTTGTAAATCTTTTCTCAGCGTACAAGCTTTTACCATCAGTCGTGTAGGGTTGCAGCCTAGAGGGCCAATTAGCTACTCCAAATTGTTTCTGATAAGACTGATTCAGGGGCAAATCTGAAGGCCAGATTTCCACTTAAAAATCGTTAGGCACACTATCTAGGAAAATAAATAGTGAGTTCATTTAGTGACAGGTGACTGACAGCTGTGGGCCTAAGGTTATAAAAGGGGAAGGCTACATACATGAGTGGGAAAAAGCGAGGTCATTGTGGCAGGGGGAATAGGCTTGGTGTTCGACATGTAGGTGGGATAGAGGCAGGAAGATAGTAGATTGCTGCTCCATTTAGACCTCACAAAACGAGGGGCTCGGGGCCCCACTCTGCAGCGGAGCCCCCAATGATCACTATTTCTCATCCATCCACTAAAGGTTTCAAAATTGCTTTAGAGTTTCCTAAGCTTTAGAGACAAAGATTTATTTACAAGCTGCTGAATGAAATGTAGCAGATAATTGGAGCTTGGGATCAGGCTAGGATTATTCTGGGACTTCCTGCTTGAGAAGGAGAGAGAGCTCTGCTTCATAGACAGCCTTGTCTGGACTCCGAGCTGCTCACGCCACTCACTCTAAGTGGATGTAATCTAGATATACACGAAAGTTCACATTGACATTGCATTCACTAGGACACATGGCAGGCCATACTTTCCCTTGTGAGCTACAAAAATTTGCCCCCTTTGGGGTACCCATCCATTTTAATTAAAGGCATTTTCCACTACTTTGATACTGATACCCTATCCTAAGGGCAGAGACAGATGGTCATATAAATCGGAGGGAGATCGGAACGCAGTGCATGGACTGGACAGCGGCTCTCCCGACCAGAGCGTAACCGTTGCATGTATTGGCCACCCACCAGTCAGAACCTTGCGTTTCTCAGTCCAATTTATAGAATTATCTGAGTGTGCCCTTAGGAGTCTCCAGCAGCAGATAGGTAGGAGTATGACACTTGACACCCCTACTGATCAGCTGTCACCAAATTTTTTTCAGCAGCACCCTGAGGTATACAGTGTATGGAGCTGAACAGCAGAGCTTGGTAAACTGTAATAGGGTCACTGCAATGTATTCCAATTTAGCTCCTATAGCCTGCAGTTGCAAGCGCTGACAACAGCTAATTGGTTGGGGTGCTGGGTGTCAGACACCCACCAATCTCAAACTGATAACCTAAAATCAGGGCTCATACACGCGACCATAAAAGTCGCGCATGCTATCTGTTTTGATGGACAGCACTCATCCCGTGTTATTCTATGGGGCTGTGCATATGTCCGATTTTTACCGTGGACCCAGCCAGATGGAACTGGCCCATTCATGTCTATGGGTCCATAGATGCTGTTTGATATTTACTGAGACACTGAATGGAGAAGATGGAAAACAAATGGTCTCAACATCTGATAAAATTGGATCGCACTCTCATCGAACGCTAATCAGAGGGTGTT